>NC_143502.1:43285833-43897500 GCF_051622355.1 Phaseolus vulgaris | reverse complement strand
TTATGCATTGTGTTGATGTATAAAGCATTATGTTTACAGCAATATGAATGAAACTCCAAAATTTTTTGGCATTTTTTATCAATTTGATTGAATCTAACTAGCCATTGGCCGTATTCATGATTTAAACATTTTCTTTCGCTTAAAGATTTGATGTTTAACATAAAATTATTATAAATCCTGATGTGAAATGTTAACTTGTGCTTCAGGAAGTATAAGGGCTTGTAAAAATGCTGCCTTGAAGTGTGAGGAATCAAAGTTTGAACAGTACAAACTCATGGTTGGTGATCGATTCTCTACTGCCGATTCTGATGGCATGAATTCTTGTCTCAACAAGATCAAAGTTTTGGAACACTGAATATTTGGCCTTCAACTAGTGTCTCATTGAAATTTTTCAGGTTATTTGCAACTTGTTTGCGTTCAATCACAAGTTGCCTCAGAATTCTAGGTTTAAATTTTAATCTCTCTAATCATAGGGGTATTTGTTCTCTCTGTGAGTTCAGTGCATTTCTGAGTTTACTGGTTATAGTAACTAGTGTATGTTATAGTAACTAGTGTATGTTATAGTTACAAGTTTCTTCCGTGAGAGAAGTGTCCTGGGAAAATATGTAAATTTGTGCCTTTGTAAAATAATACTAGATAGATTATTTCTAGTTATAGGGAGACATAATTGCATAGGGAAACTTTTTCTCTTTTATATAGCCTGCAGCAAGTTTCTTCCATTCTTTCACTTCAATTTTCTAGATGTATAGGAACAGATGCATCTTCTTAATGATTTATTGGTCTGGTTTATAGTAAGCAAACACTCTAATGAATGTTTTGCTTGAAGTAAATTAGAGCTTGTATTCGTTATCACTTGTTAGATGAAACTTCAATTCTCTCAGCTCCCCTTCTGGAGCATCAACATCACATTGCAAATGTTCTCCCTTAGGAGCGACCGAGACCGTTGAAGACTCAACTGAGAAGGCCGAAGGCCACGGGTATTTGGCCGATGGCCGGCCCTCACCATGAGAATTTGGCCGATGGCCGAACCCCATTACAATTAACGCTCAAACCGAGATCAGTGAAGCTAATCCATCATCAAGAATTAGGTAATGCAACCCTAAGCGGTATCCACCCCGATAAACGGGCCCAACAAGGTAGGCCCACCAGAATAATATAAATAGCATGCATCCCAAGGAGTAAGGTATGTCATTTATTACGATTTGCCTACCTGAGAGCTGACCACCCGCTTTACTGACTTGAGCGTCGGAGTGCCTTCACAGGTACCCCCCACCATCCGGTGTTCACCCCGACGACCGAGCGCCGAGTGCCGAAGGATAAGCAGGAGGACGAGAAGAATCTCAGCTCACCACCCAGTCACCTGACCGACCGAGGGAAGGAGAAGAAGACTTCAATAGTTCTCTAGGTCCCATCTCCCTAGCAGGAACACTTTCCAAATATACTATTTTACCAATATACCTCCAGATAAATTAGAGATTATGATAGAAATCAGCTAACACTGATTCGGTCCATTATAGCAAATACTCATGACTAAACACTATAAATAAACATTCTTTAGAAGTATAATATACACTTTAATCAGTTTTCACTATATACTTTTAACACAGAGTACTTACTTGTCGGAGTACCTTCTTCAAGTCAACTTCGATCAACAATTTAAGAAGAAAATTTGAAGTGAGGAGCACCGAAATTATATAACTAATCTGAGATACTATCTAGACCCACTTTATCTATTTACCGTTTATCTATACAAATTTAATAATTAATAAATTCAGCAAAATTTTAGTATAATTTAAGAAAGTTTTGAAATATGAAAATAAATAAAAAGATTATAAATTTATTGAACTACGTTAACTTAAAGCATTGAAAATACGACATTGGAAAGAAAGTAAAAATAATAAAATATGTTTGTTTATTGAATTTGCTTGTGCACGTGTCCCGCAACGGATATTTTTCCACTCACATGTTTTAAGGGCGCCACTTACTCACTAACTCTATGATTTTCAAAATTTCAAAACGACGCGTAATACGAGGAGAGATAAACGAGGCCACACCGAGAAAACTTTGTGCTCTATCACAACTCAAAAACACGTGTGCGCACTATTGGGCTTCATGACTCAAAGCCCATTAAAAGACCCGGCCCGTATTTCCTGATCTGACATTATCTTCTAGGGTGTTTCTTTTTCTTCCTTCCATCGATGCTTTGTGTTCTGGGAATTCGAATCTTCAATTTGCCTCAGCGCGAAGGATCATGGTGGGATTCAGAAACAGATACATGGTGATGGAGGTTTTTGTCAACCCTAATAGAGACAAAGTGGGCAATGATTCTATTATAATTACACAGTTTAATGTCTCCAAAGCTGTGAAAGACAGCCTTTTGGAGAATTTTGGGGAGTGTGGTTTGGCTTCATCGTTGGGATCATTCCAAGGTAAGTGCTAATTTGTTTAATTTCATGCTTCTTTTTTTTTTAATTCTACACAATTTGATTTTGATCGTATTAACATTTGCTTTTTGTTTTTTGTGTACAGTTAAGTATGTGAATTCAATTACCAATGTGTGTATAATTCGGGTATCAAGAGAGGACTATCAGAAAGTATGGTCTGCCATTACAATGGTCACAAACATTGCAAACTGCCCCGTCATGTTTAATTTGCTGGATTTGTCTGGTAAACAAAAATAAAATCCTGCTTCGTTGGTTTTTTTTTGGTTAATTTCTTTGGAAATGTATTGGAATTGAACAAGGGAGAAAAGAAAAAAAGTGTGTGCTAGATATGATATCTCGTGGAAAAGGAAAATTGTGAAAAAATCGGAAATTTTGCATTGTGCTATTGCTTTTTTTTTTTCTATTCAGTTTGATCCTCATGTCTACGTGTATCAGAAAAAAAATGTATAGAGAGGTTAGCCCCTTGGAAGGATTTCATTACCCTGGAGGGTCTGCTTTGTGATCATACCATAAACAAATTGGTCCAGATTTCGATTTAGAATCCTGTTATTTGCGGGCACTACTGTTGTCAGAAAACCTTTGTTTATTATGCTGTCGCTCGTCTTTATCTTTCAACAACAAAAGAATGACTTCGTATTTTCATAACTTGTACATTTACGATGAAATTTTTTATTTCAATAGAATGCTGAGCCTATCTTGCTATGGGGTTATGATTTACGATGAAATTTATTATTAAAACAAAGCTACTAACTGTGAAAACAAAAGACCTCAGGGTACCAATGTGAAAACAAAAGACATCAGGGTATCAATGTGAAAACAAAAAGCATGTGTATTATATACTATTGAATGAAAATTGAGGTTTTGGATATTAGGCTTCCTATTATGAGGGGGAGTGGAGCTTTGGGAGGGAAATTGGTTTGCAATAATTTGATATATGCAATTGTTGGGGGTGACATGGACTGTGTGCTGCAGTCATATGTATATATAGATTAGTGTTTAGGGATATGTGTGCTACAAAATCAAATTGTGTAGAATTAAAAAAAAAAAAGCATGAAATCAAACAAATTAGCACTTACCTTGGAATGATCCCAACGATGAAGCCAAACCACACTCCCCAAAATTCTCCAAAAGGCTGTCTTTTCACAGCTTTGGAGACATTAAACTGTGTAATTATAATAGAATCATTGCCCACTTTATCTCTATTAGGGTTGACAAAAACCTCCATCACCATGTATCTGTTTCTGAATCCCACCATGATCCTTCGCGCTGAGGCAAATTGAAGATTCGAATTCCCAGAACACAACGCATCGATGGAAGGAAGAAAAAGAAACCCTGGAAGATAATGTCAGATCAGGGAATACGGGCCGGGTCTTTTAATGGGCTTTGAGTCATGAAGCCCAATAGTGCGCACACGTGTTTTGAGTTGTGATAGAGCACACAGTTTTCTCGGTGTGGCCTCGTCTCGGCCTCTCGGCCAAGTCTTCTAAAGGGTCTTGGCCTCTCGGCCGTCTCGGCCAAGCCTTCCAAGGTCTCGGCCTCTCGGCCAAGTCTTCTAAGGTCTCGGCCATACCGGTACACTTGCCCCCCAGGCTCAAGGGCAGATGTGTTAGATATGTCCGATGAGTCTTTAATGATGGGTGTCGGTCGATTTCCCTTGATCGTGCGGGTTATTCCATTTCTCGAGGTGTGACGTGACCCAGGGTGTGAACAAATAAGTTGGACTAGGGCGGTCGGACCTTTTAATTGTGATTTTAATCGAACAAGAACGGGCGATCGGCCATTTAATTGTGATGTTTAATCGAACAACTAAGGATAGGTGGCCAGCTTACTTGCGATGTTAATCGAGCAAGTGTAGTGGGCGGCCGACCATTACTTGCGATGATAGTCGAGCAAGCGGGAAGTCGGTTGGTCAATACTTGCGATGTTAATCGAGCAAATTTGGAGAGCGTTCGGCCGGGAACTTGCGATGTTAATCGAGCAAGAGGGCGTTCGTCCAATACTTGCAATGTCATCGAGCAAGTTTGGTGGGAAGTCGGCCGGCACTTGCGATGTTAATCGAGCAAATTAGGTGAGAGATCGGCCGGGAACTTGCGATGTTAATCGAGCAAGCGGGCAATCGTATCGGCCAATACTTGCGATGTTAATCGAGCAAGGGGGCGTTCGGCCAAACTTGCAATGTCATCGAGCAAGTTTGGTGGGTGGTCGGCCGGCACTTGCGATGTTAATCGAAAAAGCGGGGCAGTCGTTCAGCCATTACTTGCGATGTTAATCGAGCAAGTTTGGTGGGGTGGTCGGCCGGAACTTGCGATGTTAATCGAGCAAGGGGGGCAGTCGGTCGGCCGAAAAGTCGGCCAAGCATTGAGACTTGGTGGCGCAAATTATGTCTCCTATAACTAGAAAATAATCTATCTAGTATTATTTTACAAAGGCGCAAATTTACATATTTTCCCAGGACACTTCTCTCACGGAAGAAACTTGTAACTATAACATACACTAGTTACTATAACCAGTAAACTCAGAAATGCACTGAACTCACAGAGAGAACAAATACCCTATGATTAGAGAGATTAAAATTTAACCTAGAATTCTGAGGCAACTTGTGATTGAACGCAAACAAGTTGCAAATAACCTGAAAAATTTCAATGAGACACTAGTTGAAGGCCAAATATTCAGTGTTCCAAAACTTTGATCTTGTTGAGACAAGAATTCATGCCATCAGAATCGGCAGTAGAGAATCGATCACCAACCATGAGTTTGTAATGTTCAAACTTTGATTCCTCACACTTCAAGGCAGCATTTTTACAAGCCCTTATACTTCCCTGAAGCACAAGTTAACATTTCATATCAGGATATATAATAATTTTATGTTAAACATCAAATCTTTAAGCGAAAGAAAATGTTTAAAATCATGAATACGGCCAATGGCTAGTTAGATGCAATCAAATTGATAAAAAATGCCAAAAAATTTTGGAGTTTCATTCATATTGCTGTAAACATAATGCTTTATACATCAACACAATGCATAAATGATTTAAATAAAATCCTTATCCCCTCCTAACCCGCACTGGGAAGTAAGAAAAGCAATGCATAACTAATCTATATATACAATATGACTGCAGCACACAGTCCATGTCACCCCAACAATTGCATATATCAAATTATTGCAAACCAATTTCCCTCCCAAACAATGTTGTCAAACTCGTAACTCGGATCCGGATCAGAGAGGGAACAAAAACTCGTAACTCGGAGATCGTAACTCGAGTCGGAAGAGTTACTATTCGAGTTTCTATGCATAAGATAATTCATGAAACGGTCCAAATACATAATTTTGAGTCAGCTATGATTTTTATTTAGGATAAGAAAATGTGTTGGAGATAAAAATAATTGTAATTTTTAAAATGGGCCTAAAAAACCTAATTTTGAGTAAGCTGTTAATTTTATTTAGGGGTTCCAGAGCAGAAGACTGTGAATTTTATTTAGGATTCCAGCTGCACATAACAGAGTACATTCCATATTTAAATTTTGAATTAGGTTTTATTAGGTTAAAAATTGAAATGGGCCTTAGGCCCAAAGTTATGACTCTTAAAATTTAGGTTTAGGCATGTGCTGCAGCATCTTTTCCTTCCTTATGCGCGGCGCCGTCGCAACTCCTCCTTCCTTATGCCGCGGCGCCGTCGCCAACGAGCTCCTTCTTCATGCTTCGCCGACGTCACAACATACGTTTGCGGGTGGTGCGCGAAGGCGGGCGGCGGAGCACGAGCGGCGCATTAGGGTTTTTTCTGGACCGCGTCATGGATCGCGGAAGCTCATAGATCGATCCAACACTTAGATCACTGGATCGCTCCGATCCAGAGAGGGTCTGATCCCACCTCCGATCCAACTCGTTTTTGCCTAAAAAGATCGTAAAAGCGCAAGATCGGCGAGTTAACTCGCGATCTTGACAACACTGATCATATCTAGCACACACTTTTTTTTCTTTTCTCTCCTTGTTCAATTCCAATATATTTCCAAAGAAATTAAACAAAAAAAAACCAACGAAGCAGGATTTTATTTTTGTTTACCAGACAAATCCAGCAAATTAAACATGACGGGGCAGTTTGCAATGTTTTGTGACCATTGTAATGGCAGACCATACTTTCTGATAGTCCTCTCTTGATACGCGAATTATACACACATGGGTAATTTGAATTCACATACTTAACTGTACACAAAAAACAAAAAGCAAATGTTAATACGATCAAAATCAAATTGTGTAGAATTAAAAAAAAAAAAAGCATGAAATCAAACAAATTAGCACTTACCTTGGAATGATCCCAACGATGAAGCCAAACCACACTCCCCAAAATTCTCCAAAAGGCTGTCTTTCACAGCTTTGGAGACATTAAACTGTGTAATTATAATAGAATCATTGCCCACTTTGTCTCTATTAGGGTTGACAAAAACCTCCATCACCATGTATCTGTTTCTGAATCCCACCATGATCCTTCGCGCTGAGGCAAATTGAAGATTCGAATTCCCAGAACTCAAAGCATCGATGGAAGGAAGAAAAAGAAACCCAGGAAGATAAATGTCAGATCAGGAAATACGGGCCGGGTCTTTTAATGGGCTTTGAGTCATGAAGCCCAATAGTGCGCACAACGTGTTTTGAGTTGTGATAGAGCACAAAGTTTTCTCGGTGTGGCCTCGTCTCGGCCTCTCGGCCAAGTCTTCTAAGGTCTTGGCCTCTCGGCCGTCTCGGCCAAAGCCTTATCAGGTCTCGGCCTCATCGGCCAAGTCTTTTAAGGTCTCGGCATCTCGGTCGTCTCGGCCAACTCTTCTAAGGTCTCGGCCATACCGGTACACTTGCCCCCCAGGCTCAAGGGCAGATGTGTTAGATATGTCCGATGAGTCTTTAATGATGGGTGTCGGTCGGTTTCCCTTGATCATGCGGTTATTCCATTTCTCGAGGTGTGACGTGACCCAGGGTGTGATCAAATAAGTTGGACTCAGGCGGTCGGCCTTTTAATTGTGATTTTAATCGAACAAGTACGGGCGATCGGCCATTTAATTGTGATCTTTAATCGAACAACTAAGGATAGGTGGCCAGCTTACTTGCGATGTTAATCGAGCAAATGTAGTGGGCGGCCGACCATTACTTGCGATGATAGTCGAGCAAGCGGGAAGTCGGTCGATCAATACTTGCGATGTTAATCGAGCAAATTTGGTGAGCATTCGGCCGGAACTTGCGATGTTAATCGAGCAAGCGGGCAATCGTTCGGCCAGTACTTGCGATGTTAATCGAGCAAGCGGGCGTTCGTCCAATACTTGCAATGTCATCGATCAAGTTTGGTGAGCAGTCGGCCCGCACTTGCGATGTTTTTTTTTTTTGATCAGCAACGAATTAATAAAATTAAATGAAACACTTTAGGGGTGTTCCAACCCTTATACATAGACCTCCTAATTAAGCATTTAGCAATTAAAACAAGGTTAAGCGGCTCCCCACTTAACTCAAAAACTTAAAGCTAGGGTACATCATTGCGTTTTTGTTATTAACCTGGGGTATCTATTTTGGCTTTTGCAGTAACATGGCCAGAAACTGGTGGTTGGCGATGTTGGTCACGACTTAAATTTGGATAGAGTACCGGTACTTGCGATGTTAATCGAGCAAATTAGGTGAGCGATCGGCCGGAACTTGCGATGTTAATCGAGCAAGCGGGCAATCGTTCGGCCAATACTTGCGATGTTAATCGAGCGAGGGGGGCGTTCGGCCAAACTTGCAATGTCATCGAGCAAGTTTGGTGGGTGGTCGGCCGGCACTTGCGATGTTAATCGAAAAAGCGGGCAGTCGTTCAGCCATTACTTGCGATGTTAATCGAGCAAGTTTGGTGGGTGGTCGGCCGGAACTTGCGATGTTAATCGAGCAAGGGGGCAGTCGGTCGGCCGAAAAGTCGGCCAAGCATTGAGACTTGGTGGCGCAAATTATGTCTCCTATAACCAGAAATAATCTATCTAGTATTATTTTACAAAGGCGCAAATTTACATATTTTCCCAGGACACTTCTCTCACGGAAGAAACTTGTAACTATAACATACACTAGTTACTATAACCAGTAAACTCAGAAATGCACTGAACTCACAGAGAGAACAAATACCCTATGATTAGAGAGATTAAAATTTAACCTAGAAGAATTCTGAGGCAACTTGTGATTGAACGCAAACAAGTTGCAAATAACCTGAAAAATTTCAATGAGACACTAGTTGAAGGCCAAAATACTCAGTGTTCCAAAACTTTGATCTTGTTGAGACAAGAATTCATGCCATCTGCCCTTGAGCCTGGGGGGCAAGTGTACCGGTATGGCCGAGACCTTACAAGAGTTGGCCGAGACGACCGAGAGGCCGAGACCTTAGAAGACTTGGCCGAGAGGCCGAGACTTTGAACAGTACAAACTCATGGTTGGTGATCGATTCTCTACTGCCGATTCTGATGGCATGAATTCTTGTCTCAACAAGATCAAAGTTTTGGAACACTGAGTATTTTGGCCTTCAACTAGTGTCTCATTGAAATTTTTCAGGTTATTTGCAACTTGTTACTCATGATTGGTGGAAAATTAATTTCTAATTTTTTTAATACTTTTAATGAAAAGTGATTTAAACCAAATATAATGTTTTTCACGTAGGAATAAAAAGATTTTCATTATTTAAATCTATAATTATAACTTTTGTTTTGTAATAATTGTCATTCAAAATGTATTAGTTGTCATTTGGTATTGTGAGAAAAATAACGACAAAAAACTAATCCATAAATTCCAGCTCTGTAAGAAAATTATCCAGTACTCGTAAAAGAGGAGTAGTTATAAACATTATAACCATGCTAATATATAAGTCCAGTCTTAGCAAGGTTATGCAGAGCGTGGAATGTATGGTATCTCGATTTAGTCTTTTACCAGCAAATTCTTCACGCCCCACATTATCAATGCATGTATATGGAGCTTAATGGTCTTCTCCTTCCAGTTGCTGATAGTTTGTACAAAATCAACACACTGAATTACAATGAAACGTTTTAAAATTACTTCCCAATTTCAGTATAAAAAAAGAAGAAAATGCCCTTAAATAAAATGGAATACATTCCTTTTGTAGAATATGTTTTCCGAACTCCTTATGTAGAATATGTTCAGTTTTTTTTAGAAACATTTTTTTGTATTGTGAGTTTTTTGGATTTTTATTTCCGAAACACAATAGTATCTGCTGGAAAAGTTTTTTATGCCCCGTTGTCAAACTTAAACAAGCCCTTGTTGAACAATTTAGATTTCATTACATGGCAATTGCTTCCTGAACCATATCACTGCACCCGATCCCAGTGGAAAAGACGAAACTGTCCTTAAAAAAAAATTTCGAAATATGTGTTCCGGATATTCTTTTCCGGAACGAAATTTTATATTACGGATTTTTTTATCCGGAATGGATTTTTTATTTTTGTTTCTGGATTTTCATTTCCGAAACACAATTATTTCTTTTGTGGATTTTTTTTTCCGGAATGTATTATTTTTCAATTCTGGATTTTTTTGTCCGAAATAAAATTTTAATTTTTGTTTTCGGATTTTTATTTCCGAAACTTAATAATTACTTCCGGATTTATTTTTCTGGAATATATTATTTTCAATTCCAGATTTTTATTTCCGGAATTAAGGGCATTTTTTAAAATTAAAAAAATATGTTGGGTGCAGGTTAAAAATAATTGGGTGCAGGGAGCATTTGCCTCATTACATTTGAGGTTGTAAGCCCATGCAAGGCATCCCTACTTCTTCTGGAAAAAATTGATCAAAATAGTGTAATTCATTTTGAAAATTACACAAATAAACAAATACAAAAAAATTATGAAAATGGATATTTTCGAGTTAAAGTTGTTAATGGTATAGATAACATTAATTAAATTCATTAATCTGTCATTTATTTTATTTTTTTTAAAAATTAAAGTTACCAACATATTAACAACTTTACTTTATATAAAATATGAGAAAAGTGTACACTGGTTTGACAACTCTAATATTTTATTTAAATTGTTGACAATTTCAGTTGAATTTTTTTTTAAAATTTAATTTTGTTTAAAATAAAAAAATTTAGAAATTATTTAAAATTACATGAATGGACAACAACGTTGTGAAAATTTGTATTTTATAGATAAATAATATTAAAAAAGTTAAAACTACATTTTGTTTTGACAAAAAAAAATTGTGTTGGGTTAAAAATAGGTTGTGCAATAAATACAAAATATTTAACACTTTTTAAATATTGTTAAAATTAAACATTTTTTGTTGTTTTAAAAAATTAAAATTATGTTCACGAAGTAGCATTTATGATTTATATAATTATAAATAAAAGGGGTAGCATTTAAAAAATATTTATAAAATAATAAATAAGTAAAATTTATACATGATTAGAAAATAGAAATGTAGGAAAAGTTGTCATCTATGAGAAGCTGTGCCACAGGGTGGTCTTCTTCGTTGTCCTCGTGGTCGTCCTTGTGGTTGTTGTTCGGATGGAACGGTAGGAAGGAGCGGAGGTGGAATGTCATCGTAAGTGTCTTCGACTTCATTGTCCTCACTTTGATTTATGGACACCTGTGAAGGCATTGTTGGTCGATAATATTGCATGGATGACATTGGATTGTAGGTAGATGGAGGGGTTATGGTAGAGGTTGCAAAGGAATTTGATGGACCAACAAAAAATTGTTGTTGAGATGAAAATATTAAGTAGTTGAAAGGTGGTTGATGGAATGACGATTGGAATGACATGTGAAATTGATCCCTATCTCCGAACAACTGGAATAGGTGAACACTTGTTGTTGAACATGTACCCGATTTTTGTTGACTATAAAACCTAAAAACACTACACTATCTACACAAAAAGTGATTTTATCTATATTGTTCCGGCCGGTTGACCTGGGTCGTCTTTATGCGTATCTTGTTCTAACGAGCTAGGGCACCTTCGTTCCGCTTCGTCTGTGAGTACCTGAAAAAGAAGAACAAAGGGGCGCCCTCGTGGCCGTTTGCACTCCGACGATCAAGTCAGCTGGCGAGAAACACCGAAGTAACTAGAAACTGTATGCTAATCTCAATGACTGAAACTGTGTGGCTAAAACTATGTTGCCCTAATTGCCTTGTGCTCACAGTGGGTGCGCCGTCAAGAACAACTAGGGTTTTTCCTCTATATGTCTATCTGAGAACTAGGTTAAAAATCGTGTAACTGTGAAAACGTACCTTACTAGGGCTCTTCGCGCCCTTCATATAGGTGAAAACTAGGGTTTACCTTTGCGCTGCTGCTATTATCTAGGGTTCCTTGGAGAATGTCCTTACGCCGCTATCCTTAGGATCTTAGCGTATCTGGCCCTTAGCGTATCTGGACCATGGACTTCCCTTATCTGGAGTGCAATGATTAACCTTGTGGCCGCTTGGGCTCTAACTTGAGCGTTGTATCTCTCACGCCATCATACTGTTTAGGTGCCCTAATTAATAACGTCTCATGCATGCAGCCTTCCTTGGAGATCTTTTATGGGCACGTGGGCATTGTTACGTGCCCCTTTGACTTGATCGTTTATTCTGTGCGGAGGGTCCCACAGCGCCGCCACCCAACTTAGGGTTATTCCATCGTGTGATGTCACGCGGGTTGACTCTTCGGGCGATGTCTTACTTGAGCGGCGTCTTGCTTAGGCGATGTCCTTCTCTTGGCGGTGACACATCTCGGCGATAACCGATTATTTATACTGCAGAACGCCGCTTCTACATACGGCGACTACGTTGACTTCTTGACCACCTACCTTTCTCTTGTCCATGTCATCACACCCGATGACCTGGTCGGTACATATATTAACAAACAAACTATTTTTCCTAAGCACTAAAAGAACCTCTTTTAGGCGACTTAGGTAAGACTTTAGACTTTGACTATATACTAATATATCATCAAAATAAACTACTACATATTTACCTATGCATTATTCATAAGCCTCATGAAAGTGCTAAGTGCATTAGTGAGTCCAAAAGGCATCACTAACCACTTATATAGTCCAAATTTGGTCTCAAAAGCAATTTTCCACTCATCACCTTCTATGATTCTTATTTGGTGATATCCGCTTTTAAGATCAATCTTGGAAAATATAGTGGACCTATGCAATTCATCAAGTTTAGGATTTGGATGCCTATATTTGATGGTGATGTTATTGATGGCTCTACAATCAAAACACATTCTCCACTTGCCATCTTTCTTAGGCACCAACAAAACAGGTACAACACAAGGACTTAGACTCTTTTGTGTTAGAATGTATGGCTTTAAATTAGAGGGGGTGAATGGTTTAAAGAGGGTTTTCGCAAACTTTTAAGTCTAGATCTTTTGAGAATGCTTAAGCTTTGGATTCAATCAAGAGTGGATTTATACAGTTAATCTACCCCAGATCCTATCTAAAGACAGCTCAGCAACAACAAGCATATACAACCAGCCTTCCATCAACCTTCAAAGGGTTTGGATTCTTCAAAGCTTGAACACACTTGATTCAACAATCTCCCCCTATTTGATGAAGACAAATCCCTGGTTGCTTGTGTTGGATTTGATTGAATCTGAAAAAGTTCCTGCAAGACAAAGTTTAAGCAAAGCACAGTATCTCTGATATAGGGTTAGAGTTAAAAACAGAAACAATATATCAACAGTAAAACTAGCAGAACTAAGGCTTACTTAAACATCCATAAACCACATAGAGTTTTGCAGAAATTAAAAGATAATGAAAGAAAACACAACATAAATCTCCCCCTATTTGTGAAGACAAATAGACAAAAAGAAGAGATAAAAAAATAATTATTCCAGATCATACAGAAATTTAAAACAAAAGCAATTAAACTGTTACAAGACCTAAAACAATCGGTTGTTTCGTGAATTCAACCAGTTGTTTTTCCTTTAATCTTCCTTGCCATACTGCAGTTCAAAGATTTGATTCTGAACAACTTCTATCTATTCATCCAAGGTCATGAACCGTGTATCCATGCTGTTGAATCTGTTGTCTATACTCTGGAAGTTGCTTACACATAAATCATGAAGATTTCTTTGATTCTCGGCAAATCCATCAAGCCTATTGACCATATATCTTTCAAAAGAAGACATGGATGACATTTCATCTCCTTGATTCCCTACACTGGTTCCAACACCTAGATTGGTTTCAGGTTGCTCTTCTTGATGAAAATCCATGTCAGCAGCTTGATATTCTTCATCAAAATCAGCAGCTGCAGCACTTGGTGAAGCACCATGATCACCATCTTTGCTCACCCATTTGCCACTTATTTTGGTGAATCCCATCTTGCTAAGAGAGCCACTGTTAATCTCTTGTGTTGACTTGACAAGCTCAGATGACTCATCTTCCAGATTCACTTCAAAATAAAGCAGAAATTTATAGATCAAAACAACATAGGGATAGTGATAATCACTTAACCTCATGGATTTTTGCATGTGCTCTTTGATGATGTGGATCAAGTTGATTATGATTTTCTTCATGATGTAGTAGATAGATCATGTTCAGGATTTTTAATAGAACACATGGTTATCCAAAAACTATTCAGCACCAAGTAGATGACACTAAGCTTCAAGTTTCAACTGAAATACATGAAACATAGAATCACAACGGAAGTTGAAATAAAGAAAAACTATCCCCTATTTTATGTAATTTCACTTTTTGCAGATCAAAAAGGTGCTAAAGCTCCAAATTTCAACTGAAATACAAACATGGAATAAAAAAAAATAAGCCCCAATAGTTTATATAATTTTATTTTACCCCACAAAGCTATGTACTCTTGCATACACAATATAAATCTTCTTTAACCCAATAAATTTTACATCGAGCTTAAAATGACAGAATCCTTCTAAAGAAATGTAACATAATCAAACAATATCCCAAGGGAAGTATGAAAAGTGCTAAGAGGATACTGGTGACAAACATTCGAGTCTCACAACTAGCAGCACAGGCACCACAAGTAGAAGGGAAAGTCATCACCTGTCAAAAAAAGGCAGCAACTTGACATTGAATAAACAAACACATAAGGCCAAAGCTCAGTACACAGAACTATATAGTTCAGCAATTGTACCTCTTCTGGTGCAGTATATCGAAACAAGGCTTCAGCAATTTCTGCACTGTTACTCTGTGCAATGGCACGATGGCCAGCTGTTGCCCCTACTGATCCATGTGGTTCTCTCCTCACTTGATCAGTAGTCACAGCTTCTCCGCCTCCCGGGGCATCAACATGAGTTCCTTCAGCCTGTGCAGAATCAACAAGGTATCCCAATGATGCTTGCTGCTCAGGAGTTCTCTCATAAAACTTGATCGTCAACGATGGATCAGATGATGGTGCAAACCTATTCAATGTGTTCTGCATTTACTTAAAATAGTACTAGCTAAAACATTGGACTAATATTACCAAGTACCAAATGAAGGTACAAGTTTGCCTCACCAACAAATACATGTTTGTCTTGACCAATTTAAAATAAGTTAAAAGGTACAATATGGTGTGATTCATAAAAGAATGTATCCAATCCAAAGTCAAGCACAAGCACAATGTGACTAAATTTTAGCCCATACAGAGATCAGCACTTTACATACTAAACCACACTCCACTCTTGAGCAACAAATCCAGGAGGTTGCTAATTCATATGCTATCACTGAATACCTTTTGTCATTTACTTGTATGTGAGGATACCTTAGCCTCTATTGTTATAATCTCTTCTCTAATAAAAATACTTTTACTCATTTAAAAAAAATACTTCTACAAGGTATAATCTCTTACGGGTTTTCAATAAAGCTGTTTCCGACAGGATCATCAAGAATAAATGTGATGCATGATTCTCCTGTTGCACAGGCTCGCAGTTTCACCAAGAACTGATCAATTGCTCCAGCTGTCTCCGGAGCCACTTTCTAGAGGGTAGAAAGCATAACATTAATTAAGTTATTTAAAGAAGAATGCATGCATCAAATAAAAATATTTAGCGCAGAAACAAATAGTACTTTGCGTTCCTCTTGAAGGGCTTGAAGTTCATCAGTTGCTCTCATAAGTATCCCTTCCACCTATAATTACACAACAAAAGATATTGTTGAATCATTTGATTACAAATTTTCAACTGTTCAATGTTCATGAATTTTCACAAAAGAAAGTTAAGAGTTCTCTGATGCCCACGATTTACATTCCTTGTTGTTAGTAGGATATTAAATGTACTAGTAGAAGCTTCATGTTAGTAGGATATTAATGTACTACTAGAAGTTGTTAGAAGTTGTAGAAGATTCTAGATATCTCTTTGTAATAATTACTCTAGGGTTAAAGTTTTCTATATATAAAGGTTGATGTCTTGTTTCAATTAATATAATTGAATAAAAATCTTCTTTCATTCATCATTTATTTCATTTAAGTTAGTATTAGAGCTCACAATGTTGGGGCCTATTTCTACGACCTTTCACTGTCACTGAAGTTTTTTGTGTTAATGTTTCATTATACTTACAAGGGAGACTAAGAAATTCTTACTATTTATCTTATCACGGCAACTCTACTAAGTAATGATGATCTTCCTTCATCCTCTTCAATTGACAATGGAATGCCTGCATTACATGCTGAAATTGAACGTTTAAAATCTCTCATGGAGTCTATCAGTAAGCCACCTTGTGGTACTTGCTTCGTAACCATGACTGGTAAGAACTCTAATTCCTCTTTTGATGTTTCTTAAAATTTATGCAAGGACTCTTGAGTTCTAGACTTTGGTGCGACAGACCATATGACACCTCACTCATCTCTTTTAATGTCATGTGTTTCTTTTCCTGGTAATTACATTACTCTTGCCAATGGGACTCGTATCCCAATAGTTGGACATGGTAATATTTATCTTATGTTTCTAACTATCCGACTCTTCTTCAATATTATCCAATGGGGCATATCCCCCGTCTTCCCCTTCAGAGAAACTCTAGTCAAAGTTAAGTAATTATTCAAACTCAAAATCAAAGCTATCATGCAATTCATTCCCAACCCCGATTTGAATCTTCCCTTTGCCCCTCCCTTGTTGGGGATGGAGTTGCAGCTAGACCTTTCTTAGAAGCATGAGAAGATCCAATGACAATACCACAACCACTTGATGGTTGCTTTCTTTTACTGGTTACTTGTCTTGTGTAAATTATTAGTTCTCCAACATCTAAAGCTTCATAAGCAGTTGCCTAATTTAGAGTGGAATCATCATCAAAAACCAACTCATTTCCCCCCTCTTCATTATCATTATCATCATCATCATCTACTTGCCCCACTAACCACTCATCAATGTTATCGATATTGAATAACGGATCATATCGGAGACCCCATAAATCCTTTATAAAGTTATAACAGAAACCATAACGGGTTATGGCGGAAGGTGTTGTGGCGGAGATAAAAAAATGTATTGTGGATTGCAATAAGTATAATGTTTTAAATGGGTCAAAAATGGGCCCAAAAAAAACTAATTTTAGGTAGGTTTTGAACTCTTAATTAGGTTTAACAGCTCATGTAGCCGCAACACATTCAAATTTTATTTGAATAATTAAGGTTTTATTAGTTAACCGTTGGAATGGGCCAAAGGCCCAAACTTAATTTAAGTAGGTTTTGAACTCTTAATTAGGTTAAATAACTGATGCAGCTGCAGCACATTCAAATTTTATTTTAATAATGAGGATTTTAGGGTTTTATTAGTTAAAAGTTGGAATGGGCCAAAGGCCCAAACTTATTAGGGTTTTTTCAAAATTAGGTTTAGGTGTTTTATCTTCTTCATGCGTCGAAGGTCCCTTCTTCATTTTTTGCTATCGTCGCAGCGTGCGCTGCCGCTGTTACTTTCGTGGTCGTTGTCACAGTGTTTTTCTCTGCCTTTTACGATATTTCCGTTTTTCGTTAGCTTTCTGAGATGCCAAAAGCGACCTCCAAGGGAAAACCGCATCACCACCGCCTTGTTGTGGCGGTGGTCGGAAAATCCGCCACCGTCTTCCGCCATGGCGCCGCCATAACCGAAAAGTGATAACAATGACACTCATTGCACTCATCCATGCCATTGAATACAATAGGGTCTATTTTATCTCTAATATTGTATCTTTGAGCAAGTTGTTGGTTACGTAAACCAAATCATGCAACGTTTTGTACAGCCTATTCCTTTTTTTCAATGAATCTACAAGTATAATGTGAATTAATTTATTTCTACATTCTACAAAATAATAATGAAATGAGTCATGTTATGAGAAATAATTATTACTTCCTCAAATAAACTCCAATTGCGCTCACATTCCGATGAACTACATATCAAACTTAAAATCGTAATTGCTAGCTTTTATAAGTTGGGAGCTACGTGCCCATAATTCTTCCACCATTGAGCTATAAAAGTAAAAAAACTTAGAATGTAACCATTATATGATATAATTTACATCTTAACCCAATTTAGATAGCGTTTAATTGTCTCACCTGGGGTTGTGGTCTTCCTTGATTCTTTGGCAGAGAACACTTCAACTTTTATAAAGAGGCAAGTCAAATAAATTTTTTTGTGCACATCTTTACTTGGCACCAACCTCTTAATGCAAGCATACAATCCATTTGTATCTTCCAAATCATATTCCATTTTTGGGTTAGGACAATAGAACTTTGGATTCAAAAAAGTGACCAATTGCATGCAAGGGGCAAACGAAATTGGCATGTCCATCTATTATCAATGATTGTAAATACATCCTTGTATTTACTTTCGTGGTTATTGAATGACTTCATTATTGTTTCCTTGACTTTCTCCATTGCTTCATATTTATAACGCATAGTTGCTTTTCTCTCTCTATCAATCAAACAAAGTACATGAAGAAGAGGAGTCATGACTTTGGCAGTAAATATAACATGATTCCGAAATGAAGGCATAAGAACAATTTGTGTAGGTTCTTTACCCTTAGCTTCCTTAGACAGCTTGTTCTTGCTCCATTCATTTCAAGTGAAAATCTTTCTCAAATTTCCCTTCTTTTGATACAACTTTTGTAATGATAAATAAGAGGTAGAAAACCTTGTAATTGCATGTCTTACCAATTCCCTCTTATTTGTAAATTATCTCAATAAACTCAAGGAACTACAAAGGAATTTTTCCAATGTCTTCAAGCATCAAATCTATACAATAGGCCAGCACAAGGAGTCCAATAAAGATTATGTCTTTTTTCTTCCAATAATTTACCAACCAAGACATAATTAATACCATTATCTATGATAACTTCAACCACATTTTCTTCTAAAAATCTCCTCCAAAAGGGCATCAAGCATCTCGGAGAGTTTTTCTCCTGTCTTCACAAATTTAGAATCATCAATCGACTTGGCAAACATTGTCCCTACAAGAGAGCTCACCAAAAAGTTAATCAAACATCGTTGCTTCCAATCAATCCATGCATCTGACATGATAGAACAACCATGCTTAGTCCAGTGCAATTTATGATCTTTCAACAATTCTTCAGTGTACTCAATTTCCTTATTGAGGAGTGGAACTCTAATCTCATGGTAGGTAGGAGCTGGCAAATTAGGTCCATAAGCACCTATAGCAGCAATCATATCTTGAAAACTCTTCAATCTTACAAGATTAAATGACAAGCTTGCTTGATACCAAAATTGAGCAATATATTTATGCCTTTAAGAAGATGATGAACATGAGAAACAAATCTTGAAAAGAAAAGATTGCTACTCAGTTTGAAATGAAGGATCTAGGAAATTAAAGTACTTCCTTGGGATAGAAGTAGCTTACTCAATGTTGTTAAAATCATGATCTAGATCGTAAGATTGTACGATCTTGCAATTTTTTAGAAGAAATCGTGTCGGATCGCACGGTGGATCACTACCTAAATGGATCGGAGCGATCTAACGAGTCGGTAGCCGGATCAAAGAATCAAGGAGTCACGGCTCAGCACTATTGAAAAAAAAACTCTGAAAATGATGTTCGAGAATAACCCTAATATCAAACTCGCACCTCCGTTACCGCGCCTCTCTGCCACTCACCCCTCCATCACGCGCTCCTCCGTTGTTCACCTCTCCGTTGTCGCACCTCTTCGTCGTTGCGCCTCTCCCTCTCCCCACTGCCTTTTATATAGGCATGTTTTGTTCCTTCTTTATTTTCCCTTTCTTCTACTCCCTTGCCTTGTTAAAGGCACCATTGTTTACTAATATAAACACAAACCTAATGTGGAAGCAAGGCACAACAGTTTACTAATATAAAGACCTAACGTAGACAGATTATTTGTATTAAATATTTATTAATTTATTAATTATTTTATGCATTAATCTTGCGAATTATACTATATATGTCTAATTATTTTATATATTCAATATTATTTTTCATATTCACATTATTTTTCATATACCACTAACCCTTTATGGGTCGAGTTACAAAATTTTATCTCTTTTCCGATCCTCTTTCTATCCTCGAGTTTAACAACATTGAGCTTACTCGAAGAAAGGGATCTTTGTCTCCCAAAGAAAGTATGCTCTTAATCTTCTAAAATAAACAAGTAAGATTGATTGCAAGACCACTAGAGTTCCTATAGAACAAAGCCGTAAATTATAAATGATGAAGGCAGAACTACTGTGAATAAAGGTCAATATTAAAGACTTGTGGGGGAAGCTCATTTACTTAGGTCACACTAGACCTGACATAGCCTATGTTGTAAGTGTAGTTAGTCAGTTTATGCCTAATCCAAGTGAGAGACATTTACAAGTTGTGAATAGAATCCCTCAATATTTGAAGACAATCCAGGAAGGGGATTATTGTTCAAAAGGAATGGAAAATTAAGAATGGAAGTGTATACTAATGTAAATTTTGAAGGGTGTCACAAATAGGAAATCCACCTTAGGATATTGCATGTTTTTTGCTAGAAATTTGGTGAGTAGAAGTAAGAAACAAAATGTTGTTGCAAGGTCTACTGTAGAGGCTAAATTCTGAGTTATGGCACAAGGGGAATGTGAATTATTATGGTTGAGAATTATTCTAAAAGATCTTAAAGTGGCATGTGAAGAGTATATGATTCTTTATTGTGATAATAAGTCAGCTATTAGGCATTGCTCACAATCCAATTCAGCATGATAGGACCAAACATATAGAGATAGATCGACACTTTCTTAAAGAGAAACTAGATAGTGGCCTTATCATTACATCTTATGTGCCATCTTGTTAGCATACTTGTTTACAAAAGGTCTTCCCACTTAACAATTTCATGATCTCACATGCAAACTGGGAATGATAGATATCCATTCGCCAGCTTAAGGGGGAGTGTTGTTAGTAGGATATAAATGTACTACTAGAAGTTGTTAGAAGCTATAGAAGATTCTAGAGATCTCTTTGTAATAATTACTTTAGGGTTATAGTTCTCTATATATAGAAGTTGATGTACTGTTTCAATTAAATTTAATTGAATAAAAATCTTCCTGGCTACTAAATAAAGGGTGCATATAGAAATTGCCAAACCTATGATATGATCAAGAGTCGAACCAAAAGCTTAAAAAATCTACACTAAATCAAACAAAAAAAAAAGACAAAAAGGATAGCAATCTCTTCTTTTTAATTCAACAATTGTTTCGACCAAACAGAAAGGACACTGACATGTTTACTCACTAGATGATTATACACATGCGGAGTAAATTTAGCCATCTTAAATAGAAATACAATGTTGAGACTCGAGATTTTCACTGACAAATGAAATAATGGGTAACCCCCTGCCCTACCCAGAAAAAAAAATTGAACAAGCAAACTTGTCATTGCCAGGAATGGGAAACAACAAAGTAAATTGAAATATGTATTAGAAGTACCGTTGACAAACTACCACGTTGAGCCTCTGGTGGAATCTCAAAATCCAGTTCAGGTATCTGCACAATCATATACATATAAGGTTGCCTTTTGAATAAATTTATTACAAAGCAGACTATAAATTTTGAATAATAGAACCAGATTAGTCATTAAAATTTATAAGCAACATCTTAAATTACTTCTTTCATAAAAATATCTATCTTTCTAACTATCTATGTAAACAAATAGACATACAGATAAATAGGTATGTAGGTATGTAGGTATGTAGGTAGATAATATCAGCTCAACTAAGACTATGTGGCTTAGCCCTAGACTTCAAAGAGACAAGAACCAAGGTGTTAATGAACTAAAGAATTTTGAAGATTACAATCTAAATAGGAAATAGGGTACACAGGTTTATATAAATATGAAGAAAATAAACAAAACAAATTTGAGTACCTTAATGGTAGCAGATTCTGATTTAACCACTTGACGATTTAGCATCTACATTCATTAAACTTGTTAGACACTTGTATAAACAAATCATCATAACGGCAAACCACAAAGACAAGTTTACAAATCAAAATAAGATAATCCCAAATAATCATACATTCACCATAACAAGTATTAGAGATAATATTTTATTTCTTAATTATTTGATGTACTTTAAACTTATTTAGTAGAAATGTATTATTGACAACCCGAGATGCTTTACTTTTGTAGTTGACTGTATTGTTTTATTGCCAAGTTTTTGTTTTAACAATTGTTTTATTATGGAGTTCAAATGTATAATTACTATGTTATTTATTGTTAATATTTTTTATGGTAAGTAAACTCTTACAAGTTTGAGTCAAGTTTACAAAAGCCTTCACAAGTTTCTATGAACTCTCAAGTTTTACAATCTTGATTGCATGCATTTTGCTTCAAATAGTTTTATATCATTACATGATAGATGTCCTTTACAATGCTAAACTCAATATTCTACCTAGGATAAGGAGATTAAAAACTCGTAAATTGGGGATCTTAACTTGGATGGTAAGATCCTATGGTTTTACATAAAATGCAAAACTATACATATATAGTGCATATGCATAAGAATATCATAAACAAAGAAAATAACCTCCAAAATCACTACATTAAAACAAAATTAGATTTAAATTTATAACTATAGTAAGTCAGGTATCCAAATAGTATAATCAGAAATGTGAGAAAGAAATTCTTAATTCTATTTGTTTATTAGTAACGCTCTCGCTGGGAACCTTGGTCCCAGTTTAACTGCGTGTAACACGAGACCCCGATGACAATGCACCCGATGACTGATCGGTGCTCTATTGCTTCTCGCGTTTCTCCACTTGATCTGTCGGTGGTCACTTGGTACTGACCACCGATCACCTTCGTGGTTCCTACGCCACCTGATCTATCTGTCACCTTGACCACGTGTCACCCTGCGATTGGTCCACGCGGTCGTCTTCTGCTAACGTTATCGAACACCGATGACCGATCGGATCACAAGCCCCCTAGTCTCGAGCTGAGAACTCGTTCTCAGTGAAGAGACTAAGTGATTGTGCCCTTGGTCCACGTGGCATGTGGGGCCAGCTCACGTGCCACCTAGCGTGCCATCTCACGTGCCGCTTCTTCTTTCCTCACGTGCGGCTTCCTTTAACGTTTCAACTCCCTCTCTTGATCTCGCGACACGTGGACGCATCAAACGGCCAGCGCTTAGTGTCGCTAACGCTTCCTTCTTTTCAAATAGGCGCGGGTTTTACTGTTCCTTCATCTTCTCCACTTAGCTCTCAGACTTCTTTCGAACCTTCTCTCCGCGCTTCCACCTTTCTTCAGATTCCTACCTTCAAGACTCTCGCGATCACTCAAAGGTATGGTTTTTCTTCTTTCCCAGTCTATTTAGGTTATTTCCATCGATTGCATTCATCTCCTTCATCGTTATGCATTCATCTTCTCTGCTTTCCTCTACTCAACCCGCACTAGGGTTTCCCTGCTCCTTGCTTCGCTTTCTGCTATTCCTCCTTCCTCTCTTTTACCTGGGCATTTCTTTCTCATTCCCCTTCTTTGTTTTCACCGATCCATACATCATTTCCTCTTCTTCTACTCATTCTGACTTTTCGTTTTTCCTCCATTGCAGCTGTCTCACGATGGCTCGTTTGAAGCAAACTGCTCGCGTCATTGCTTCCTCTTCTGGTGCACAGCCTTCCGCGAGTGCACCAGCTTCGCCACCTCCTAGCGCAACCTCCTACCACGACAATGCCAGGGTCTACCAATGGGCTCCCCTGGCATTGCTTGCTGAGACGTCCACCCTACTGCCTCAAGGACACCTCACATCCCTGCTGAGCAATGACCCTGACGAGCCTTCCTGCGCCATCGATAGGGAGAACGATTTCAACATCCGAATACGCATCCCTCCCCGAGGGATGCCTATCTGCGTGGATGATAGGGCCACCAATGGGGTGCCCTTCACCTTCGTCTACTCCGCGATTTTCAAAAGACTGAAGTTGCGGCTGCCCTTCACTTTCTTCGAGAAGGAGTTGATGACAGAGCTCAACATCGCTCCCTGCCAGTTTCACCCGAACGCCTGGGCTTTCGTCCAAGCTTTCCAAATTCTTTGCAACTACTTCGGGCTTCCCGCCTCTGTGGACGTGTTTCTCTATTTCTTCGAAGCGAAGAACCCTGGGGACAGGTCCTGGGTGAGCTTGAACGGGGTTGTTGGACGGGTGCTCTTGGGCCTGTACCAGCAATCCTTCAAAGATTGGAAAGGCAGGTTCTACATGATCTCTGCCACCCCACAAAGCCCAACGCTGCTCGAGGGGTACCCTCTCTACTGGGTTCCTGGGGTTGAGTTCAAAAAACCCCGGGGTCTTGAGGCTATGGCCCCTTATGAGCGCGAGCTGTGCGGGCTGCTGTCGGGAGCCAAATACAGCTCAGCCCTCCTCATCAAACATGAGTTTGATGTGCTATCCCTGAAGAAACATATAGGTAGGCTCTTCTTCTTTCACCTCTCAGATGTTTGCACATTCTCATTCATGTTTGTACATATCCTGACTTATTTGCATAACTATGTCATCTGACCCTTCCTTCTCTCTTTGATGCAGATATGATTTCAGGGAAAGACAAGAGGAAGGCCCTGCTGGAGCTCGCTAGAGTCCAAGATACCAAAGGGACGGGCTCCCCTTCTTCCCCCACTGATCCAATTGCCGCTCAGCCTCTCTCGGTTGCGCCAGCTGAAGGCGCGGGGCCAGAGAGGAAAAGAAAAAGGCTGGTGAAGGCCTTTGCTTCATCTGCTGCTGCTACTGCCGCCGCTGTTCTTGCTCCTTCAACCGAAGAGGAGAGTTCTGGCTCTCCTCTTATACCCCGCAGGAGGAAACTGCCAGCGATTGAAGGGACCTCGTCTCTCCAGCCCGGGGAGATTGAGGTGGTGGAGGTGGAGGAAAGTTCAGCCCCTCTTCCTTCTGCTCAACCAGCTCCAGCGCCCACAAACCTTCCTTCTCCGCGCCAAATGCCATCATCTCCCCCAGTAGGCCAACCTCTTGGTCGACCTGCTCTACCTGCTGGGGGCGTCTCTGCTCTACCTGAGGGGCCACCACCACCGCTGCCAACTCCGGTTGCTACCACTGAACATGGTGGGGCCAGCTCGCGACCAAGCGCCTCGGGGGCTAGTCACGAGAACCTCAGCAAGGTTATTGCCTTGGTTCGACAGCTCATCAGCAACCGGGAGCTTGTTGATTGGAGCGGAGACGAGGTGGATATGCACCTTGCCAAGCAAATGATACTCTCCTTAGAGTTCTCCACTCAGCACCGCAAACAACTTGCCCTAGAGAAACGGGTACAGGAACTTGAGCATGACAAGGGGTCGCTACAGAGTGACTTCGAGGCTGCACAAGGATCTGTTGCCCTGATGAGGGGTATGGTGGAGAAGTCTAGGAGAGAGTACCTAGCGCAAGTCCAGGAGACCATCAAGACTGAGATCTTGATGGGCCAAGCCGTTACCACGCTGGACTGTGAAATGGCCGAGTTGAAAAGCAAGGTTCTCCGCCTGGAAGACGAGACTTCCTCCCTTCAGCAAACGAACTCAGAACTGGCGGGGAAGCTCGAGGCTAGTGAGGAGAAGGCCGCATCCAAGGAGAAAGAGCTTGAGGAGGCAAGGTGCCAGCTAGAAGAAGCTTCCTCTTCCATCGCTTCCCTCACCACTGCAAAAGAAACTGCAGAAGCTGAGAGGGCCTCCTTAATGAGTGTGGGTGCTGAGGCTCTTACTGACGGGTTCGAGCTTGCACTCGAGCAGGTCCAATGTGTTCTCCCGGACCTGGACCTCTCGCAGTTCAGCATTCACCACGAAGTGGAAGATGGGAAACTTATTCCTCCTCCTTCTTGAGCTCTTTCCATTTTTTGTAACCTTCGTTTTGTAACTTTAAATTTCTGCACCATTGACTATTGTACCTGAAGCTTCTTTTAAGTGTCTTTGTTAATATACATTGGTTTCAGCTGCACAACTTTCTCTTTGTGTTTTCTTGACTTCTATCTTTCTATTTGCACACGATTATCTGTTAACCAGCTTAGGCTTAGCGCGACCTTGAGCCTTGTCTTTTCCTTTTCGCATGGCTAAGTGTTGGCCAGTTTAGGCCTAGCGCGATCTCAAGCCTCTGATCTTGGCTTCTAACTCAATCACGACTAACAACTCGCTTAACTTGATCTCTAACAGTCCTTGTGCATGGCTTCGTACTGGGTATTCTGTTTGCTAACTTGATATGTGAGAACTTGTTTGGGAAAGCTTCCGCAAACAGGGCACTTACACACTAACACCTCTGCTGGCGACTCATCGGTCTTCGACGGTCGCGCTCTAACCCTCGGCGCTCTCAGCGTTTCTTGAGTCACGACCGATGACCGATCGTTAGACATTCCATCGCTTTGTACACATGAAGTACCTGGTTGTCTGACACGAACGCTCGTGGTACCTTCAAGGTTGGGCGCCTGTGATCGGTCATCGTTCTACGGTCTTTTCTTAGCTTCTCTGTGGCTCCAGCGCTAAGTGCATAGAGGACTTCGTCATCAATCTTTCGAGGTGATGCCTTGTTTTGGGGAAAGAAAAGTGTTTCTCGCTGACCCCTCTTACCTTCCCCAGGGTCATCAACCTTTGCGGATTGGTCGATCTTTCCCTACCTCACACCTGGGGTGAGAAGGGTTTCAAACTAAGAGCTTACTGGGCCAATATGGGTGTATGCCAAGTGGGCAAGGACTGCTGTCAAAATCTTTCCTTTCCCTCACTTGGTCTTACTAACCCCCTCGGGGTTTCAAACTTCTAACTGCTTGCGCTCACACCTGGGGTGAGGAAGACTCAGATTAGTGCCAGCACTTGCGCCTAGGGCAAGTAGGGCCTAATCAATCACCTGCACTTGCACCTGGGGCAAGGAGGATTCTGACGTCAATACTTGAGCACACTTGATACGCTGGAAATTTTCTTTTTAATTGGGTGGCCTCATCAAAAACCCTCCTTAGGGAAAAGAGTGCCCCCTTGTCTGTTCAACTGTTTCCACTACATACAAAGCATGTACCTCTTAGCGCGAGAACGCCATTATTGTACAACTTTTAACTGAAATAGAATTTTAAATGGGTAGCGTTCCACGTTCGGGGGATTGCTCCTCCCTCCAAAGTCTCTAGGCGATAGGCTCCGTTTTCCAACGTCTCCACCACTCTGTACGGGCCTGTCCACTTTGGGGACAACTTGTTCTGCATGTCAATCTGATGTGCCTTTCTCATCACCAGATCACCTTCCTGGAAGCGCCTGAGCCTCACTTTAGAGTTGTGCCTTCGTTCTACTCTTCTTTTGACGGCTTCAGCGCTGATTCTGGCTTCTTCTCGCACTTCTTCCAGTAGGTCGAGATTCACCCTTCGTTCTTCATTGGATTCTTCAGCAATGAAATTCAAAAACCTGGGGGAGTTCTCCTGTATTTCCACAGGGATCATGGCATCTGTCCCGTAAACGAGGCTGAAGGGCGTCTCGTGGGTGCTGGACTGTGGGGTGGTATGGTAAGACCATACGATTCTGGGAACCTCCTCAGCCCAGCTCCCTTTAGCCTTGTCTAACCTTCGCTTCAGCCCCCTGAGCAGTACTCGGTTGGCTGACTCTACCTGCCCATTTGTCTGCGGGTGTTCTACTGAGGCGAAAACTTGCTGTATTTTTAACTCCTCGCACCTCTTCCTTAGCTGATGACTCGTGAACTGGGTGCCATTGTCGGAGACTAACCTCTTGGGTACTCCGAAGCGACAGACGATGTTTTTCCAGACGAAGTGTTGGACTTTCTGTGCGGTGATGTGAGCAATTGGTTCTGCCTCCACCCACTTGGTGAAGTACTCGATGGCCACTATGAGGAACTTCATCTGCCTTATCGCCAAGGGAAAGGGTCCCAGGATGTCAATCCCCCATGTGTGGAATGGCCACGGGCTACGGATGGATCTCAACTCCTCGGGGGGCGCCTTATGCCAGTCCGCGTGAAGTTGGCACTGTCTGCAACGCTGAGCAAACCTTACGCAGTCTTCCTTCAGCCTTGGGCAGTAGTAACCTGCACGGAGTATCCTACTTGCCAAAGCGCGACCCCCCTACTAACTCTGGCAAGCTTCAAACTGTGGTGTATATGGGACCACGATTCACACGGCCCCACGGTGGGCGCCAAATGATACTGCCGGCAACTCGAGCGTGATGGAATGGCCTCGCTGCGCTCCTGATCCGTCTGTGCAGCTGTGTTCTCTACGCGAGCACCTTCAGAACCTCCTCTGCAAGCTCCGAACGTGACCTGCAAAACACACAGACGGCGCCTCTAGCGGCCGTTTGTGCTCCGACGCTCAAGTTAGTCCACAGAACCACCAAAAGAAAGCAACTGGAGAGCGTGATAACTCTCTTGAGAAAAGATGCTCTCTGTCTCTATGCGTAACCTCCTCTCTTTCAGACTCTGTGTCCCTCGGAAAAACCAAAAGTCCCTTTTTTGTCTCACCCTCACTCCCTTTTATCTTTCTCTTTGGTGACGTGATCAACAGGGCTCTGCTGCGCCTTTGGCGTGTGTCAGAACCCTGTTGTGCTTTCCTATCACCACCTACCCTCAGAGTTAGTGAGACTTGGGTGTCTGTGCCCGCCTGCGGGAGTCTGCGCTGGCTGTGCTAGGCTGCGCGAGACTGTTCCCTTTAGCGTGCAGAATACACTTTCGTCTGGGCCGCGCCATTCTCAAATGATGATACGTGGAGGCATGCTACTCACATCTAACCACACACGCGTCACCATTTGCAGGGCTCTGGTGCTTCTCTTTGCGGATCTAAGTTATTCCCTTGCGGAATGACTCAGACCCTTCTTCTATCTGGATAACTCGCGCGCTCGCAGGAGAGTGCCAGGTGTGGCTGGTCTAGGCACACTCACCAAACACTGCTCCCCGCGTAAGCGGCTTTCCTTTCGTGGCGTCATGCATGTAATGGGTTGAGGGAGTAACCGATCACTGATCGGTGTACTGGCTCCCTCAGGCCATCCTCGTGCACGATTCCCTGAGGTATACTCATGCGGGGTTCATGCGTAACGCTCTCGCTGGGAACCTTGGTCCCAGTTTAACTGCGTGTAACACGAGACCCCGATGACAATGCACCCGATGACTGATCGGTGCTCTATTGCTTCTCGCGTTTCTCCACTTGATCTGTCGGTGGTCACTTGGTACTGACCACCGATCACCTTCGTGGTTCCTACGCCACCTGATCTATCTGTCACCTTGACCACGTGTCACCCTGCAATTGGTCCACGCGGTCGTCTTCTGCTAACGTTATCGAACACCGATGACCGATCGGATCATTGCTCCTTTATCCTAACTATTCGATTAGTACTCTAACAAAAAATAAATTATTATTTCTTCAAAAAAAAAGTTGAACTAAACGCAGGCAACTTCTACTTCCATGCACAAGACCACCCAAAGTCAGATATACCCTTCAACTAGATCTCATTAATACCGATAAAGAATAACCATCAACGCCTGCTCACCTCCAAAATGCTTGTGCAGCGCATCAACCCTGGTGCTAAGTGCTAACTATTCTACATGTGCAGTGCACCGACCTAATACAAAGACAATAAGTGCTACCACTTCAACATGTGCAGTGCATTGGCCATATACAATAAACAAACAAAAAAATTTGATTGTGCCCTGTACAAACCTAATGTAAAAGTGCAGTGCATCAACCTGATGAATAGACAAAAACAAAATTTTTGCTTGTGCCAACTGCAAACCAATTCTGCAGATGGAGTCTGTCGACCTGATACAATAGACAAAACAAAAAAGTTTTGCCTGCACTAATACGAACCAATACTACATGTGTAGTGCATCAAACCGATGCAATAGACAAAACCAAAACGTTTTGTTTGTGCCGACTGTAAACCTATTCTACATGTGCAATGCATTGATCCAACACAATAGAGAAAGCAAAATGTTTAGGTAGTGAGTGCTAACGTATTCTAGGAGTGCAGTGCATCATCTAATTGTAACAGACAACAGTTTTGTTAGTGCCAAGTGCTAGCCTATTCCACTTGTGCAGTGTACCGACCCTGATACAATAGACAAAACAAAAAGATTTCCTTGTGACTTGGTTGCTTGGGCAAAGTGCTAACTATTCGTTTTGTCCAATCCTTCAATATGAACAAAACGTATCCTTAGTTCCCAACTCATACACGCAAACAATTTAATTAAGAGCTTAATTAAGTTCCCATTACATGAAACTTAACATCATAAATTTGATTATTATAATAAACTAGAAAATGGCTTATATTGATAAATTTCTCCTAAAAACTTATGCAAAACAAATAGTACTATTACAAGTCACATTCACAAACTTGAGCGAAATAAAAACTATATGACCTGAGTTCAAGGAGTTGTGAGTTCAAGGAGTTGTGAGTTCAAAGAGTTGTGAGTTCAAAGCGGTGTTCACTACCACCCCCACAATCCCCAAACCCCAACTAAACGCATTGATGGATAAAGTAAACACACCACCGGCTCATAAATTAAACGCATCGAAGCAGGAGGAGGCAAAAACAAGGTGCGTTGTTTAGAACATGACAAAGTTCACCAACTAATTCAGAGAGAAGGGAAAAGGGCAAAAAAATGGTGTATTGAATACAAATTAAACGCAGTGAAGCGGGGAAAGAAAAAAAAAACAAGGTGCATTGTTTAAACTTCGCCAACGTTCACCGATTAAATACGAGGGAAGAGAAAAAAAAAGTAAAAGAAATCGAGCATTGTTCATAGACTATTAAAAGCAATGACGCAGAGAAGAAGAAAAACCACATGAGCATGGCATAAACATCTAACGTTCACCCGATAAATTACGAGGGACGGAAAAGAAGGAGTAAAAGTAATCGAGTATTGAATACAAGTTGAACGCATTGATGCAGCGGAAGAAGAAAACAAAGCGCTAACTTCGCAACGTCCACCGAAAGAAGAATAAAATAGTAAAAGAATGGAGAATTGAATCCCTGAATTAACCACGCCAAAGGTGCGCGAAAAAGTAGAAAGTGAATTCATTGAAAAGCCAAAGGAAAAGGAAAAGGTGGCGGAGAATGGGGAGAAGCTTACGTTTTCACCACATCGCATGCAAAGACTTTCGAGGCTGTAGAGAGGAGCATCACCGTCATCGGCTGAAACGGCCTCCACTACCGATCCTACATCCATGATTTGGTCGCTTTTCGCATTCCCTTCCATTACTCAATTCAACAAGTTTTACTGTGAGAACCTTCAATTTCAACCAGAGTGACTACAGTTCCTGAACCGATGCAAAAGAAGTAGAATGCTGATTTCTATTAGCCTGTTTTGTGTTGGGGAAGACGCTGGAAGAAACTAGGGTACACGTCATCGGGTAAAGTTATTCTGGTCGGGTCATTGTATGGGTCCATTGCCCAAGTACTTGTTGGATTCAAAAAATCGAATTTACGCGGTTGACATTTAAACTGTTGGATGAGTTTTATTCAATCTAATGTGTTTAAAATAAATTGCATTTTACCTTGCAGGTTACTACGATGAATGTTTAATTTTATTTAATAAAAAAAAAACAAGTTATGTTTTAGCATTAGTTTTAATTGTTTTAGGTGAAAAAATATTTAATTTTGTTAATAGTATTTAATAAAAAAAAATTATTAAGAAGGTAAATAAGTTAGATTGGACAAATTCATCGACAACTTAAAAAAAAATCTATCACAACGTTTCTGTATTTTTATTTATCCAACCTAATCCAGTCTTTGTAACAACCCATCCGGTCTTTCTAACAACGTAACTTTTTTAAAAACAAAACAGAAACCCCAGCACATGCTGACGGCCCTGCGTCCGGGGCCCTTTGCCGACAACCTGTGCATGCAGCCGGCCGACAGCCTGGACGAGCTGAGAAAGAGAGCTGCTAAGTACATGCAGTCGATGAATTTGTCCAATCTAACTTATTTACCTTCTTAATAATTTTTTTTTATTAAATACTTTTAACAAAATTAAATATTTTTTCACCTAAAACAATTAAAACTGTTCTTACAAGGACCTAGAAACAAACTTTCTTCGCCCTCCACACGTTGACCTCTCGGCCTTCGCTTCCGGACTCCCTTCTCGGTATGATCTTTCGGTTCCCCTTACCCTTCACGTCTTATTAGATTGCCTGATGGAGACTTCCCTGTCCACTTCTAGCTCACTCGTTAATCTTTCGGTTTTTAGTCTCGGTTTCCTCTCACGGACGGGTGTGCGTACCTGAAAGGTGCTCCGATGCCAAAGTTAGATTCAGTTTTACAAGATACCAGAGTGAATTCCACTTACCTCACCTCTCAGGATGACCCTGTATTTATACTACTCTTTTATTGGGCCCAGTAGTTATTTGGACGTTTTCTCTTTGTATCAGGCCTTTACTACATACACCCGCATATTTGGGCCCAACTGGGCCCAGCTTCATGGGCTTTTGCTTAATAATATATTCCATTCTATTTTATTTCTTCCCTCATTTAGTTTACTTTCGGGTTGAGCTATCAGCTTAGTTTTCGCATTGCTTTCGGTCCAATCTCTCGGCCCGGTATACATTGCTTTCGGTCGGCCCTGTACACATTGCATTCTTTCGGTCGGCCACATTACTTTCGGTCGGCCCAGTACACTAAGCCCCCCAGGCATAAGGAGGTGTAGACGACGAAATGCCTTTTAGAAGATAAAATGCTACCTCTTGTATTTTTGGGGGGAAAATCAATTTTGAAAGAAAAAGAGAAAAACTTGAATGGTGTATTAATTACGAAAAGACTGTTTCGTTTTACGCGCTTCTTGCTGATGGGACCGCTTGACAGGACAAGCTAGAAGTTTCAACCATCGGATGTAAGTAAATCTGATGGTCACTATGCCATGACTCTTCAGTTTTCACCATTCTTCTACCACTATAAATCTTCACTTCTATTCACCTTATGTCACAGTTTCTCCCTGCATTATATATTAAAGCTGAAGCAAATATTCGCGGAAGGTATAATGTCTTCATCAAGTTCTGTTTCCGTTTCTTCTGAGTTTACGGAATTTTCGAGCACGAGTAATGAATCTACTGGGAGAGTGATTGAGACCAATAAGAATGCCGATCCTGCTTTGTCACCTGAAACGGTTTCGTGTCTGAATTCGTCAAGCAAGGATGGCGTAGATGTTGAGGCCGAGGAAAGAGAAGAAATGGCCGAACAAAAATTAAGCCTTCGACTCGGGTACGAATGGGTTAATCCAAAAGTTCGGGAATATTTCTCTCGGTACCAATTTAGCTCAACCCTTCGTAACTTCCTTTCTAAAATTTATGTGTATTCTCCTGATGCCACTGAGGAAATCATTTCTTTTCGGCGAACTTGTGCCATTGATAATGTTTGCCATGGCCGTGAAGGCGACGAACACGAATTTTTTTATTTTTATGAATGTCTCTTTACTGATCTCCATATTCGGTTTCCGTTAAGTGAATTTCAGATGGGTGTCCTGCGTTTTCTTAATATTGCTCCTACCCAACTTCATCCCAACGGTTGGGCTTATATGTAAGCTTTCAGTATTTTGTGTAAATACCTTTCTTTAATTCCGAGTCCGAAAACCTTTTTATATTACTATAGCTCTCGGCCCGGTAAGAAGCCTAGTTGGTTGTCCCTGATCAGTAAGAGAAAAGTGTGTTTTCTGTCTCCATTTACTTCTTCGTATAAAAATTTCAAAGGAGGTTTCTTTAAAATTTTAATTGAGGAAACCGGGAGAAAGTACTTCTTTGATGGTGATATTCCAAAATTCCCTTTTTACTGGACCCGTGCCCCTGTGCGATTCAACTCTAGTTCTTACCATTCGATGACTACCGAAGAGAAGCATGGTATTGTGGTTCTAGGTCACTTCTCCCATAAGATTCCAACTCGTGCTCTGCTTCGGCTATATGTTTCTCGTAAACCCCAAGAGGATTTCACGGGTATGTGATTCTTTCGGATTTTCTCTTTGAGTAACAATAGAATTTTAACTTTGCTGAATCTGTTGGTGATGTCCAGGTTTAATGGCGGCCATGAAACCGAAGGATCGTGCTTATTTTTCTAAGCTGTTTAATCAGGCTGGAAGTTCAACTCCTCGTCTTGAGAATGAAGCTCCAGGAACAGAAAATGAAGTTGTTGAGCCTATCCCTCACTTAGAGGGTGAAGTAGCCGCGGACGCCGGAATAGGACCTTCTAAGAAGAGTAGGAAACGGGACAAGAGTAATAGAAGGTCACACTCCTCTAAGAAACATCGTCATGGTTCCGGGAGCTCTTCTCAATCGCTTTTTGAAAGAATATTCACATCGTCCACACGTTTTTCAGACTTTGTTGACTGCAATCTTGATTCCTCTGCTCGGGATATGTTCAAAGTGGTTTCTGTTCCTTCTCTAGCTGATTCGATGTTTGAATTGACTAGCCGTGCTTTTTTGATTAGTGAAGCGATAAAGGAGAAAACAAAGAGCCATGTTACTTCTGCTGAATTTGAGAAATTGAAAAGGGAAGCAGCCGAATCAAATGAGAAAATCACATTACTAAATTCTCAAATTGATAAACTTTCTTCGGTTAATAACCGACAAGAAGCTGAGAAAGAAAAGTTGAAGAATGAAAATGTCAAGCTCTCGGCCCAAACTTTGGCGCTTAACACGGAGAATCAAGAATTGAAGGGAGACATTGCTAAACTCACGGCTGCGAAGAAAATCGATGCTGAAGGCATTTCTCAATTGGAAGCAGAAGTGAACAAGTTAAAGTTGAGAATGTTCTCCTCTTTCGCTCATCTTGTTTCTCGGCCCCACGGTGGGCGCCAAAATGTTCTTACAAGGACCTAGAAACAAACTTTCTTCGCCCTCCACACGTTGACCTCTCGGCCTTCGCTTCCGGACTCCCTTCTCGGTATGATCTTTCGGTTCCCCTTACCCTTCACGTCTTATTAGATTGCCTGATGGAGACTTCCCTGTCCACTTCTAGCTCACTCGTTAATCTTTCGGTTTTTAGTCTCGGTTTCCTCTCACGGACGGGTGTGCGTACCTGAAAGGTGCTCCGATGCCAAAGTTAGATTCAGTTTTACAAGATACCAGAGTGAATTCCACTTACCTCACCTCTCAGGATGACCCTGTATTTATACTACTCTTTTATTGGGCCCAGTAGTTATTTGGACGTTTTCTCTTTGTATCAGGCCTTTACTACATACACCCGCATATTTGGGCCCAACTGGGCCCAGCTTCATGGGCTTTTGCTTAATAATATATTCCATTCTATTTTATTTCTTCCCTTATTTAGTTTACTTTCGGGTTGAGCTATCAGCTTAGTTTTCGCATTGCTTTCGGTCCAATCTCTCGGCCCGGTATACATTGCTTTCGGTCGGCCCAGTACACATTGCATTCTTTCGGTCGGCCACATTGCTTTCGGTCGGCCCAGTACAAAAACTAATGCTAAAACATAACTTGTTTTTTTTTTATTAAATAAAATTAAACATTCATCGTAGTAACCTGCAAGGTAAAATGCAATTTATTTTAAACACATTAGATTGAATAAAACTCATCCAACAGTTTAAATGTCAACCGCGTAAATTCGATTTTTTGAATCCAACAAGTACTTGGGCAATGGACCCATACAATGACCCGACCAGAATAACTTTACCCGATGACGTGTACCCTAGTTTCTTCCAGCGTCTTCCCCAACACAAAACAGGCTAATAGAAATCAGCATTCTACTTCTTTTGCATCGGTTCAGCAACTGTAGTCACTCTGGTTGAAATTGAAGGTTCTCACAGTAAAACTTGTTGAATTGAGTAATGGAAGGGAATGCGAAAAGCGACCAAATCGTGGATGTAGGATCGGTAGTGGAGGCCGTTTCAGCCGATGACGGTGATGCTCCTCTCTACAGCCTCGAAAGTCTTTGCATGCGATGTGGTGAAAACGTAAGCTTCTCCCCATTCTCCGCCACCTTTTCCTTTGGCTTTTCAATGAATTCACTTTCTACTTTTTCGCGCACCTTTGGCGTGGTTAATTTAGGGATTCAATTCTCCATTCTTTTACTATTTTTTTCTTCTTTCGGTGGACGTTGCGAAGTTAGCGCTTTGTTTTCTTCTTCCGCTGCATCAATGCGTTCAACTTGTATTCAATACTCGATTACTTTTACTCCTTCTTTTCCGTCCCTCGTAATTTATCGGGTGAACGTTAGATGTTTATGCCATGCTCATGTGTTTTTTCTTCTTCTCTGCGTCATTGCTTTTAATAGTCTATGAACAATGCTCGATTTCTTTTACTTTTTTTTTTCTCTTCCCTCGTATTTAATCGGTGAACGTTGGCGAAGTTTAAACAATGCACCTTGTTTTTTTTTTCTTTCCCCGCTTCACTGCGTTTAATTTGTATTCAATACACCATTTTTTTGCCCTTTTCCCTTCTCTCTGAATTAGTTGGTGAACTTTGTCATGTTCTAAACAACGCACCTTGTTTTTGCCTCCTCCTGCTTCGATGCGTTTAATTTATGAGCCGGTGGTGTGTTTACTTTATCCATCAATGCGTTTAGTTGGGGTTTGGGGATTGTGGGGGTGGTAGTGAACACCGCTTTGAACTCACAACTCTTTGAACTCACAACTCTTTGAACTCACAACTCCTTGAACTCACAACTCCTTGAACTCACAACTCCTTGAACTCAGGTCATATAGTTTTTATTTCGCTTAAGTTTGTGAATGTGACTTGTAATAGTACTATTTGTTTTGCATAAGTTTTTAGGAGAAATTTATCAATATAAGCCATTTTCTAGTTTATTATAATAATCAAATTTATGATGTTAAGTTTCATGTAATGGGAACTTAATTAAGCTCTTAATTAAATTGTTTGCGTGTATGAGTTGGGAACTAAGGATACGTTTTGTTCATATTGAAGGATTGGACAAAACGAATAGTTAGCACTTTGCCCAAGCAACCAAGTCACAAGGAAATCTTTTTGTTTTGTCTATTGTATCAGGGTCGGTACACTGCACAAGTGGAATAGGCTAGCACTTGGCACTAACAAAACTGTTGTCTGTTACAATTAGATGATGCACTGCACTCCTAGAATACGTTAGCACTCACTACCTAAACATTTTGCTTTCTCTATTCTGTTGGATCAATGCACTGCACATGTAGAATAGGTTTACATTCGGCACAAACAAAACTTTTTGGTTTTGTCTATTGCATCGGTTTGATGCACTACACATGTAGTATTGGTTCGTATTAGTGCAGGCAAAACTTTTTTGTTTTGTCTATTGTATCAGGTCGACAGACTCCATCTGCAGAATTGGTTTGCAGTTGGCACAAGCAAAAATTTTGTTTTTGTCTATTCATCAGGTTGATGCACTGCACTTTTACATTAGGTTTGTACAGGGCACAATCAAATTTTTTTGTTTGTTTATTGTATATGGCCAATGCACTGCACATGTTGAATTGGTAGCACTTATTGTCTTTGTATTAGGTTGGTGCACTTCACATGTAGAATAGTTAGCACTTAGCACCAGGGTTGATGCGCTGCACAAGCATTTTGGAGGTGAGCAGGCGTTGATGGTTATTCTTTATCGGTATTAATGAGATCTAGTTGAAGGGTATATCTGACTTTGGGTGGTCTTGTGCATGGAAGTAGAAGTTGCCTGCGTTTAGTTCAACTTTTTTTTTTGAAGAAATAATAATTTATTTTTTGTTAGAGTACTAATCGAATAGTTAGGATAAAGGAGCAATAATGTCATAGTACTAATTTATTTACAAGCAACATTATTACCCGAGTAATTGAGTAATGAATATTTACATTTTTTGTGTGTTTCGTCTTTTGTGTTGTTCTATCCAGGGCCATGTTAAAAATCAAGGAAACAATTATTTATCGCTCAACAAATGAGTCAAATTCACCCTAAGTCTTAATATTGTATCTTCATCCAAAATATTTAAATTTTATCATCTGACTTGAATTTCTGTCATGTTTGTCAGGGGATTACAAGATTTTTATTGACTTTAATTCCCCACTTCAGAAAGGTATGTCTTGTCTATTGCTCCATTTGCTCTTGTGATTGGCAAGTTGTTACTGTTAGTAGGTATTGGGATATATCATATATGTAGTTAAATTTCATCTTTATTTCTGTCTTTCCTTATGTTTAGGCCTCATTCACTTTTCTCCCTGATGTTATTTGTTACATATTTCAATTAAATGAATTAGCATTATTGATTCACAAATTACATAATGGATCGTAATACATATTATTTTTATCTGCTGTTTCTTTTGTTTTGTCTGTCCATTAGTTTTCTGAAATATAACTCATTGTCACATTTACCTTTCCTGCAGATTTTGTTATCAGCTTTTGAATGTCCACATTGTGGTGAGAGGTAAACGGCCCTTTAGTTTATGCCCTCTCCGTGTGCGTTGAACATAATTAGTTCCTTTGATCTTCCTCTTAATTTTTCTTTCTTTTATAATTATTGATTTTATCTGTTAGGAACAATGAAGTACAGTTTGCTGGTGAAATTCAACCACGTGGTTGTTGTTACACTTTGAAGATTCCATCAGGCGAGCAAAAGGTTGGTTTGTTCAAATTTCAATTCCCCATCCCCAAATGATTATTTTATATAACATAAGAAAACATATATGGCGCCTAGGTACTCCAATGCCTCTATTAGCTATCTTCTTCCCATTCAGTTAACATCCATGCTGAGGTTCTTGACACTAGTGACTGACTGTTAGGCAGGAAAATAAAGACAGCACTTGGAGGGTGTATCATAGAAGGAAATTTAAAAATAAAGGTTAAGCGGGTTAGTTAGTTGTGGTGAGGGGGTCTTTAAATAAAGACCAACCTGCTGTGGGGGAGGGGATATCTGAATTGTTGTAAGAAGTTGACAGGATTAAACCTGTGTGAAAGGAGCTATTCTCCTTTGTAACCCTTTTGGGTGTTCTGTTCTGCATTGTAATAAAACAGAGTTTTCTTTCTTCTTGCTGTGTTTGGGAGGGAATTCTGGTTTTTCTGTCTAGGAACCTAACAGTTGGTCCGACCTGCCGGATCTGAAAAAACAGAGAGTGAGGAAGAAAAGATGGAACAGAGGATGGCAGCAGTAGAGAAATTTACCAGCGAACAATTGAAATGGAATTCTGAAATAAAAGCAGAAATTATGGGGTTGAAAGAAGGCATGCTGGAGTTAAAAGAAATCAAAGAAATGTTGCGGGATCTCAAGAAAGGAGATAGAAGGTCGGAAGGGGGAGAGAGTTCGGTGAATGGTGAGGAAAGAGTGGAGGAACCATCAAGGCAGGATAGCCAATGGGAAAAGATGAAGGAAGGAGAGATGAAGTCGTGGGGTAGGAGAGTGGAGTTACCGGGGTTTGAGGGCGAGGACCCAATGGGTTGGCTGGCCAGAGCTGAAAAATTCTTTGAGGTGCAGAATGTGATAGCAGGGGAAAGATTAAAACTGGCCTTCATCAGTATGGAGGGAAGCGCCAGTCCTTGGTTCAGTTTTTGGAGAAAGAACTCCAAGAATCCTTCTTGGGAAGAGTTTTCCATGGCGCTGAATAGGAGGTTTGGGGGAAAGGAGAGAAGTTCTGTTTTTGAGAAGCTGGCGAAGATCAAACAGAATGGAAGAATTGATGAATACATTCAAGATTTTGAGATGTTAGTGTCACAAGCACCACAGACAGGGGAGGAACAGCTGCTGGGGTATTTTTTTGCTGGATTACAGTCCAAGATTCGTAATCAAATCAGACCGCATGACCCCAAAGAATTGATGAGAGCCATGGAGATTGCGCTGGATGTTGAGGAGTCCTTCAGGGAAGAAAAAATTAGCAGTTTTGGGCATAGGAATAATGCGTCTTTTCTGCATTATCAAGGAAGCACCGGGATAACATGCCACACAAATTTGCATAAGGGGAATAGTGGGCCAGTCTCGTCTAGTTTGACTAGCACAGCAAGGAATGAGTCTTCTTCTTCCAATAGAGAGTTTCGGCCAGGAGAAGGATCCAGAAACAGGGGGTCCAGGACCCTTCCCTATCCCGAATATGTGAGAAGAAGGGAAGAGGGAAGATGTTTCCATTGTGGAGGGGCGTACGGTCCCGGACATCGCTGCCCTGAAAAGAATTTGAGGGTTATCATTTTTGCAGAAGATGAGGGAGACCCTACAGAGGTGAATCATTCTGGGTGGGGACAGATTGAGGAAGATTTGGAAAAAGAACATCAAGGAGCAGTGACCTGATTTCAACCTTGAGGACAAGGTTGTTTTGTCATAAATGAGTAATGTTAGGCAGGAAAATAAAGACAGCACTTGGAGGGTGTATCATAGAAGGAAATTTAAAAATAAGGGTTAAGCGGGTTAGTTAGTTGTTGGGTTAGTTAGTTGTGGTGAGGGGGTCTTTAAATAAAGACCAACCTGCTGTGGGGGAGGGGATATCTGAATTGTTGTAAGAAGTTGACAGGATTAAACCTGTGTGAAAGGAGGATTAAACCTGTGTGAAAGGAGTTATTCTCCTTTGTAACCCTTTTGGGTGTTCTGTTCTGCATTGTAATAAAACAGAGTTTTCTTTCTTCTTGCTGTGTTTGGGAGGGAATTCTGGTTTTTCTGTCTAGGAACCTAACAATGACCTAGTTTGAAGGATGGTTTTTCATACTTTTGCATCCATGTTTAGCTAGAAGACCATTGTTGTTGAAGTCAATATTTACCATCTGGAAAATCCCTTTCTTCTTATTTATGAAGCCCTTCCCAATCCATTCGTGATCTTCTCCATCTTGGACTGTTCAACCTTTTCTTTGTCATTCCATTGTTGCCTTAGAGTATTGCCACCTATAACTTTTATTATTGCACCTTCCTTTGGCTGTAGCAACATTTTCAGTTTAGTAATCCTTACCATAGAAGTTAATTTTGTGGGATTGAGCTTGACCCTATGCTCAAACTCTATGATGGTAACAAAGGCAATCCTAAATCAATTGTTGGGTCACCTACATTGACCAATTCCAGACTTATAGTCCTTGGCATAGGGGGTGTTGGTTCAAATGCATATTAATTAAGGACAATCCTTGCCCACCATAATTTGCAGCCACGTGCACCTTCATTATGGTAGGTGAGTGGGTAAGTATAAATCCCGCATAAAACTTGGAAAATTGTGTGGTTAGGTTAAATCCTAAACCTAAATACTAAGATAGTTCAACAACATAATTTTCTAGTCCCAAGTTAAGATCCCCAATTTACGAGTTTTTAATCTCCTTATCCTAGGTAGAATATTGAGTTTAGCATTGTAAAGGACATCTATCATGTAATGATATAAAACTATTTGAAGCAAAATGCATGCAATCAAGATTGTAAAACTTGAGAGTTCATAGAAACTTGTGAAGGCTTTTGTAAACTTGACTCAAACTTGTAAGAGTTTACTTACCATAAAAAATATTAACAATAAATAACATAGTAATTATACATTTGAACTCCATAATAAAACAATTGTTAAAACAAAAACTTGGCAATAAAACAATACAGTCAACTACAAAAGTAAAGCATCTCGGGTTGTCAATAATACATTTCTACTAAATAAGTTTAAACTACATCAAATAATTAAGAAATAAAATATTATCTCTAATACTTGTTATGGTGAATGTATGATTATTTGGGATTATCTTATTTTGATTTGTAAACTTGTCTTTGTGGTTTGCCGTTATGATGATTTGTTTATACAAGTGTCTAACAAGTTTAATGAATGTAGATGCTAAATCGTCAAGTGGTTAAATCAGAATCTGCTACCATTAAGGTACTCAAATTTGTTTTGTTTATTTTCTTCATATTTATATAAACCTGTGTACCCTATTTCCTATTTAGATTGTAATCTTCAAAATTCTTTAGTTCATTAACACCTTGGTTCTTGTCTCTTTGAAGTCTAGGGCTAAGCCACATAGTCTTAGTTGAGCTGATATTATCTACCTACATACCTACATACCTATTTATCTGTATGTCTATTTGTTTACATAGATAGTTAGAAAGATAGATATTTTTATGAAAGAAGTAATTTAAGATGTTGCTTATAAATTTTAATGACTAATCTGGTTCTATTATTCAAAATTTATAGTCTGCTTTGTAATAAATTTATTCAAAAGGCAACCTTATATGTATATGATTGTGCAGATACCTGAACTGGATTTTGAGATTCCACCAGAGGCTCAACGTGGTAGTTTGTCAACGGTACTTCTAATACATATTTCAATTTACTTTGTTGTTTCCCATTCCTGGCAATGACAAGTTTGCTTGTTCAATTTTTTTTTCTGGGTAGGGCAGGGGGTTACCCATTATTTCATTTGTCAGTGAAAATCTCGAGTCTCAACATTGTATTTCTATTTAAGATGGCTAAATTTACTCCGCATGTGTATAATCATCTAGTGAGTAAACATGTCAGTGTCCTTTCTGTTTGGTCGAAACAATTGTTGAATTAAAAAGAAGAGATTGCTATCCTTTTTTGTCTTTTTTTTTTGTTTGATTTAGTGTAGATTTTTTAAGCTTTTGGTTCGACTCTTGATCATATCATAGGTTTGGCAATTTCTATATGCACCCTTTATTTAGTAGCCAGGAAGATTTTTATTCAATTAAATTAATTGAAACAGTACATCAACTTCTATATATAGAGAACTATAACCCTAAAGTAATTATTACAAAGAGATCTCTAGAATCTTCTATAGCTTCTAACAACTTCTAGTAGTACATTTATATCCTACTAACAACACTCCCCCTTAAGCTGGCGAATGGATATCTATCATTCCCAGTTTGCATGTGAGATCATGAAATTGTTAAGTGGGAAGACCTTTTGTAAACAAGTATGCTAACAAGATGGCACATAAGATGTAATGATAAGGCCACTATCTAGTTTCTCTTTAAGAAAGTGTCGATCTATCTCTATATGTTTGGTCCTATCATGCTGAATTGGATTGTGAGCAATGCTAATAGCTGACTTATTATCACAATAAAGAATCATATACTCTTCACATGCCACTTTAAGATCTTTTAGAATAATTCTCAACCATAATAATTCACATTCCCCTTGTGCCATAACTCAGAATTTAGCCTCTACAGTAGACCTTGCAACAACATTTTGTTTCTTACTTCTACTCACCAAATTTCTAGCAAAAAACATGCAATATCCTAAGGTGGATTTCCTATTTGTGACACCCTTCAAAATTTACATTAGTATACACTTCCATTCTTAATTTTCCATTCCTTTTGAACAATAATCCCCTTCCTGGATTGTCTTCAAATATTGAGGGATTCTATTCACAACTTGTAAATGTCTCTCACTTGGATTAGGCATAAACTGACTAACTACACTTACAACATAGGCTATGTCAGGTCTAGTGTGACCTAAGTAAATGAGCTTCCCCACAAGTCTTTAATATTGACCTTTATTCACAGTAGTTCTGCCTTCATCATTTATAATTTACGGCTTTGTTCTATAGGAACTCTAGTGGTCTTGCAATCAATCTTACTTGTTTATTTTAGAAGATTAAGAGCATACTTTCTTTGGGAGACAAAGATCCCTTTCTTCGAGTAAGCTCAATGTTGTTAAACTCGAGGATAGAAAGAGGATCGGAAAAGAGATAAAATTTTGTAACTCGACCCATAAAGGGTTAGTGGTATATGAAAAATAATGTGAATATGAAAAATAATATTGAATATATAAAATAATTAGACATATATAGTATAATTCGCAAGATTAATGCATAAAATAATTAATAAATTAATAAATATTTAATACAAATAATCTGTCTACGTTAGGTCTTTATATTAGTAAACTGTTGTGCCTTGCTTCCACATTAGGTTTGTGTTTATATTAGTAAACAATGGTGCCTTTAACAAGGCAAGGGAGTAGAAGAAAGGGAAAATAAAGAAGGAACAAAACATGCCTATATAAAAGGCAGTGGGGAGAGGGAAAGGCGCAACGACGAAGAGGTGCGACAACGGAGAGGTGAACAACGGAGGAGCGCGTGATGGAGGGGTGAGTGGCAGAGAGCCGCGGTAACGGAGGTGCGAGTTTGATATTAGGGTTATTCTCGGACATCATTTTCAGAGTTTTTTTTTCAATAGGCTGAGCCGTGACTCCTTGATTCTTTGATCCGGCTACCGACTCGTTAGATCGCTCCGATCCATTTAGGTAGTGATCCACCGTGCGATCCGACACGATTTCTTCTAAAAAATTGCAAGATCGTACAATCTTACGATCTAGATCATGATTTTAACAACATTGAGTAAGCTACTTCTATCCCAAGGAAGTACTTTAATTTCCTAGATCCTTCATTTCAAACTGAGTAGCAATCTTTTCTTTTCAAGATTTGTTTCTCATGTTCATCATCTTCTTAAAGGCATAAATATATTGCTCAATTTTGGTATCAAGCAAGCTTGTCATTTAATCTTGTAAGATTGAAGAGTTTTCAAGATATGATTGCTGCTATAGGTGCTTATGGACCTAATTTGCCAGCTCCTACCTACCATGAGATTAGAGTTCCACTCCTCAATAAGGAAATTGAGTACACTGAAGAATTGTTGAAAGATCATAAATTGCATTGGACTAAGCATGGTTGTTCTATCATGTCAGATGCATGGATTGATTGGAAGCAACGATGTTTGATTAACTTTTTGGTGAGCTCTCTTGTAGGGACAATGTTTGCCAAGTCGATTGATGATTCTAAATTTGTGAAGACAGGAGAAAAACTCTCCGAGATGCTTGATGCCCTTTTGGAGGAGATTTTTAGAAGAAAATGTGGTTGAAGTTATCATAGATAATGGTATTAATTATGTCTTGGTTGGTAAATTATTGGAAGAAAAAAGACATAATCTTTATTGGACTCCTTGTGCTGCCTATTGTATAGATTTGATGCTTGAAGACATTGGAAAAATTCCTTTGTAGTTCCTTGAGTTTATTGAGATAATTTACAAATAAGAGGGAATTGGTAAGACATGCAATTACAAGGTTTTCTACCTCTTATTTATCATTACAAAAGTTGTATCAAAAGAAGGGAAATTTGAGAAAGATTTTCACTTGAAATGAATGGAGCAAGAACAAGCTGTCTAAGGAAGCTAAGGGTAAAGAACCTACACAAATTGTTCTTATGCCTTCATTTCGGAATCATGTTATATTTACTGCCAAAGTCATGACTCCTCTTCTTCATGTACTTTGTTTGATTGATAGAGAGAGAAAAGCAACTATGCGTTATAAATATGAAGCAATGGAGAAAGTCAAGGAAACAATAATGAAGTCATTCAATAACCACGAAAGTAAATACAAGGATGTATTTACAATCATTGATAATAGATGGACATGCCAATTTCGTTGCCCCTTGCATGCAATTGGTCACTTTTTGAATCCAAAGTTCTATTGTCCTAACCCAAAAATGGAATATGATTTGGAAGATACAAATGGATTGTATGCTTGCATTAAGAGGTTGGTGCCAAGTAAAGATGTGCACAAAAAAATTTATTTGACTTGCCTCTTTATAAAAGTTGAAGTGTTCTCTGCCAAAGAATCAAGGAAGACCACAACCCCAGGTGAGACAATTAAACGCTATCTAAATTGGGTTAAGATGTAAATTATATCATATAATGGTTACATTCTAAGTTTTTTTACTTTTATAGCTCAATGGTGGAAGAATTATGGGCACGTAGCTCCCAACTTATAAAAGCTAGCAATTACGATTTTAAGTTTGATATGTAGTTCATCGGAATGTGAGCGCAATTGGAGTTTATTTGAGGAAGTAATAATTATTTCTCATAACATGACTCATTTCATTATTATTTTGTAGAATGTAGAAATAAATTAATTCACATTATACTTGTAGATTCATTGAAAAAAAGGAATAGGCTGTACAAAACGTTGCATGATTTGGTTTACGTAACCAACAACTTGCTCAAAGATACAATATTAGAGATAAAATAGACCCTATTGTATTCAATGGCATGGATGAGTGCAATGAGTGTCATTGTTATCACTTTTCGGTTATGGCGGCGCCATGGCGGAAGACGGTGGCGGATTTTCCGACCACCGCCACAACAAGGCGGTGGTGATGCGGTTTTCCCTTGGAGGTCGCTTTTGGCATCTCAGAAAGCTAACGAAAAACGGAAATATCGAAAAAGGCAGAGAAAAACACTGTGACAACGACGACGAAAGTAACAGCGGCAGCGCACGCTGCGACGATAGCAAAAAATGAAGAAGGGACCTTCGACGCATGAAGAAGATAAAACACCTAAACCTAATTTTGAAAAAACCCTAATAAGTTTGGGCCTTTGGCCCATTCCAACTTTTAACTAATAAAACCCTAAAATCCTCATTATTAAAATAAAATTTGAATGTGCTGCAGCTGCATCAGTTATTTAACCTAATTAAGAGTTCAAAACCTACTTAAATTAAGTTTGGGCCTTTGGCCCATTCCAACGGTTAACTAATAAAACCTTAATTATTCAAATAAAATTTGAATGTGTTGCGGCTACATGAGCTGTTAAACCTAATTAAGAGTTCAAAACCTACCTAAAATTAGTTTTTTTTGGGCCCATTTTTGACCCATTTAAAACATTATACTTATTGCAATCCACAATACATTTTTTTATCTCCGCCACAACACCTTCCGCCATAACCCGTTATGGTTTCTGTTATAACTTTATAAAGGATTTATGGGGTCTCCGATATGATCCGTTATTCAATATCGATAACATTGATGAGTGGTTAGTGGGGCAAGTAGATGATGATGATGATAATGATAATGAAGAGGGGGGAAATGAGTTGGTTTTTGATGATGATTCCACTCTAAATTAGGCAACTGCTTATGAAGCTTTAGATGTTGGAGAACTAATAATTTACACAAGACAAGTAACCAGTAAAAGAAAGCAACCATCAAGTGGTTGTGGTATTGTCATTGGATCTTCTCATGCTTCTAAGAAAGGTCTAGCTGCAACTCCATCCCCAACAAGGAGGGGCAAAGGGAAGATTCAAATCGGGGTTGGGAATGAATTGCATGATAGCTTTGATTTTGAGTTTGAATAATTACTTAACTTTGACTAGAGTTTCTCTGAAGGGGAAGACGGGGGATATGCCCCATTGGATAATATTGAAGAAGAGTCGGATAGTTAGAAACATAAGATAAATATTACCATGTCCAACTATTGGGATACGAGTCCCATTGGCAAGAGTAATGTAATTACCAGGAAAAGAAACACATGACATTAAAAGAGATGAGTGAGGTGTCATATGGTCTGTCGCACCAAAGTCTAGAACTCAAGAGTCCTTGCATAAATTTTAAGAAACATCAAAAGAGGAATTAGAGTTCTTACCAGTCATGGTTACGAAGCAAGTACCACAAGGTGGCTTACTGACAGACTCCATGAGAGATTTTAAACGTTCAATTTCAGCATGTAATGCAGGCATTCCATTGTCAATTGAAGAGGATGAAGGAAGATCATCATTACTTAGTAGAGTTGCCGTGATAAGATAAATAGTAAGAATTTCTTAGTCTCCCTTGTAAGTATAATGAAACATTAACACAAAAAACTTCAGTGACAGTGAAAGGTCGTAGAAATAGGCCCCAACATTGTGAGCTCTAATACTAACTTAAATGAAATAATATGAATGAAAGAAGATTTTTATTCAATTATATTAATTGAAACAAGACATCAACCTTTATATATAGAAAACTTTAACCCTAGAGTAATTATTACAAAGAGATATCTAGAATCTTCTACAACTTCTAACAACTTCTAGTAGTACATTAATATCCTACTAACATGAAGCTTCTACTAGTACATTTAATATCCTACTAACAACAAGGAATGTAAATCGTGGGCATCAGAGAACTCTTAACTTTCTTTTGTGAAAATTCATGAACATTGAACAGTTGAAAATTTGTAATCAAATGATTCAACAATATCTTTTGTTGTGTAATTATAGGTGGAAGGGATACTTATGAGAGCAACTGATGAACTTCAAGCCCTTCAAGAGGAACGCAAAGTACTATTTGTTTCTGCGCTATATTTTTATTTGATGCATGCATTCTTCTTTAAATAACTTAATTAATGTTATGCTTTCTACCCTCTAGAAAGTGGCTCCGGAGACAGCTGGAGCAATTGATCAGTTCTTGGTGAAACTGCGAGCCTGTGCAACAGGAGAATCATGCATCACATTTATTCTTGATGATCCTGTCGGAAACAGCTTTATTGAAAACCCGTAAGAGATTATACCTTGTAGAAGTATTTTTTTTAAATGAGTAAAAGTATTTTTATTAGAGAAGAGATTATAACAATAGAGGCTAAGGTATCCTCACATACAAGTAAATGACAAAAGGTATTCAGTGATAGCATATGAATTAGCAACCTCCTGGATTTGTTGCTCAAGAGTGGAGTGTGGTTTAGTATGTAAAGTGCTGATCTCTGTATGGGCTAAAATTTAGTCACATTGTGCTTGTGCTTGACTTTGGATTGGATACATTCTTTTATGAATCACACCATATTGTACCTTTTAACTTATTTTAAATTGGTCAAGACAAACATGTATTTGTTGGTGAGGCAAACTTGTACCTTCATTTGGTACTTGGTAATATTAGTCCAATGTTTTAGCTAGTACTATTTTAAGTAAATGCAGAACACATTGAATAGGTTTGCACCATCATCTGATCCATCGTTGACGATCAAGTTTTATGAGAGAACTCCTGAGCAGCAAGCATCATTGGGATACCTTGTTGATTCTGCACAGGCTGAAGGAACTCATGTTGATGCCCCGGGAGGCGGAGAAGCTGTGACTACTGATCAAGTGAGGAGAGAACCACATGGATCAGTAGGGGCAACAGCTGGCCATCGTGCCATTGCACAGAGTAACAGTGCAGAAATTGCTGAAGCCTTGTTTCGATATACTGCACCAGAAGAGGTACAATTGCTGAACTATATAGTTCTGTGTACTGAGCTTTGGCCTTATGTGTTTGTTTATTCAATGTCAAGTTGCTGCCTTTTTTTGACAGGTGATGACTTTCCCTTCTACTTGTGGTGCCTGTGCTGCTAGTTGTGAGACTCGAATGTTTGTCACCAGTATCCTCTTAGCACTTTTCATACTTCCCTTGGGATATTGTTTGATTATGTTACATTTCTTTAGAAGGATTCTGTCATTTTAAGCTCGATGTAAAATTTATTGGGTTAAAGAAGATTTATATTGTGTATGCAAGAGTACATAGCTTTGTGGGGTAAAATAAAATTATATAAACTATTGGGGCTTATTTTTTTTTATTCCATGTTTGTATTTCAGTTGAAATTTGGAGCTTTAGCACCTTTTTGATCTGCAAAAAGTGAAATTACATAAAATAGGGATAGTTTTTCTTTATTTCAACTTCCGTTGTGATTCTATGTTTCATGTATTTCAGTTGAAACTTGAAGCTTAGTGTCATCTACTTGGTGCTGAATAGTTTTTGGATAACCATGTGTTCTATTAAAAATCCTGAACATGATCTACTTTCAAATTTCAGAAACTTGACTATGGATTTATGCTAGCTACACAACATTAATTTCAAATGAAACATCTGTCTACAGTGTTGCATGTATTCTGATTGCTGATAGGGTAAAAACTAGATAATATTTATTTGCTTGCTTGATAACGGTCATACTCTTCAAAATATGCCATGTGCCAATTTTATATTCTATATTATTGCTTAGCAATTTCCGGCATTTCTTCCACAAGCTGTTGATCTTAACAATGGACAGATATTCCTTACTTCCAAGAAGTAATTGTTATGGCATCCACATGTGATGCTTGTGGCTACCGCAACTCTGAGGTATGCTGATTTCTTGAGTGTAGCTCTGTCTTTTTAGGGCTGGAATAAACATTAATTTTCCATCTTGCAGTTGAAACCTGGTGGACGAATTCCTGAAAAAGGAAAAATAATTACTCTTTCTGTGAAAAATGTCAATGACCTGAGCCGTGATGTAATAAAGGTCTGTAATTCTTTGTGATCTTAACTAATTTCAACCCATCAGTTTCTTAATTTGTATATGTTTAGTGATGAATCATGGATCTTGTAGTTTATCCTTGCATTTAGAGAGCATATATTTTTTCTTGTTTCTAGTATGTAATTACTACAAATTGGGATCAGTAAAAGAAATCTCATTAGAAAAGAAGGTAGTTTGGACTTTGGTTATTGAGCTACTCAAATGTAGGGAAAAATGTAAGCTTCCAAACCTGTTTTGCAGAAAGTGTAAAGTAACTAAGGATAAAAACTAATCATGAGTACTCTTTCAGTGCCACTTTAAAGTTTTGCAATTTATTTTGACATCTCCCTTGCATGAAGCTATAGCATTTTAAGGAATCAAATTCGCATTTTGGGGTTTTTAGAAGCCTGAAATGATTTTTTCATCAAGAGATAACCTAGAAACGTTAACACCAACATGTACTGTTTTCAATGATATATCAAAAGTTGTAATGATACACACACAGTCTTGCTAAGTTAACCTGTGAAATATGTCCTGATGGTACCCATATAGGCCTGACCATTTAAACATTATTTTATGCAATCTGAGATCTATACATTTTATATCTATTGACTGAGTAGTTTGGTTTGATTAGTCTGATACTGCAAGTGTAAAAGTTCCGGAAGTTGACTTGGAGCTGGCAAGCGGAACCCTTGGAGGAATAGTTACAACTGTTGAAGGTTTAATTACAAGAATTAGTGAAAGTAAGTATCCTTCTATCAGTCACACAAACTATATAGGCAGCATCCTAATGAGACAGGAGGAAGGAAAGGACATCGTAGTACCCATACACTTTGTTCAGCTTCAATTGTAACAAAATGATGAAAACATTTTTCTTTTCAATAGATCTTTCAATTTTCAACCACTTGAGCATCATTATTTATTTCTTTCATTCCAAATAATCTATCTCAAATATGTTTTAAAAGTCTTCTAAATGCCAAATTTGTATCTGTTTTGGATGGGTGGAGTTTAAACTGTTCTCTTTTGTCATGTTTATGATGTTCCTGATCCCGTGGTGTGATTTAATTTTTAATATAATCTATTTATTTTTGCTAGAATGTATCAATGTAGAATATAATTTTATGTGATTTGTATGTACAGGCCTTGAGAGGGTCCATGGCTTTACTTTTGGAGACAGTCTTGATGAAAATAGTAGAAGCAAGTGGATAGACTTTAAAGCAAGGCTAAACAAGGTAATACGTGACTATTTTATGAGAGTTGGTTTAAATTTCTCCATATATGTTTACTATATAATTCTATTTATCAGGTTATTATTGCAATTTTTTATATTTATTCTTTACACAATGTTTTGTGGCTGACTGGGAAAAGAGGGAAGAGGAGCAATACATAACTTCAGGCATTGTATATTCTTTTGTATTTCTAAAATAATCTTGTCTTTATTTCTTGTTCTCTTTTAGGAGGATATGTTGTCCCGTTTTGTACCTCTTTCGACACCTCACTTTGAAAAATTTAGTAAAAAAGAAATGGACGACAAAGAGAATAGGGTTCACGGAATTTTAACCAAATGCATTGTAACAAGAAGGGTCACTTTGAGCAACAAAGACCTGTGGTCATATTCCATGCTACTTTTGGGCTACATTATGCCTCTTTAATACCAGCAACTAATAGACTGCATCGGTCTTTGTGTCTTTGAATTTGAAGGCTTTGATTTGACTTAACCTATTTAAACTTATTGGTTCAAGGTCTTGGATCCCACTTTTTTTATCTGCATTCTTTCATTGTATGCAGCTTCTTAGCTTGGAAGAACCTTGGACTCTAATTCTTGATGATGCATTAGCCAATTCTTTTGTAGCACCTGCAACTGATGATCTGAAAGAGGACAATCAATTAGCTTGTAAGATTTCCAACTCAGACATCAAGCTATACTTTGAGCAGATAAAGTTCACATTTTCTGAGTTGAAATTCTGAATTCCATTTCCATGATGCCAATTCTTTTTCTATACATATGGAAAGTTGAAACATCAATTTTTTGTTCCTTAAAATATCTTATTCGATTCAACTATCGGAGTTGCTGGGGATCCCGAGTCCAGTATAGACCATCATGTAAATAAACAAACAAACAGAAGTAGGTTTATTTCAGACATTTCCCCTTGTTGGGACTCGTGTTTCAACCTTTTGCTTTACAGTGTGCCCTGAGTAGCCTGCATAATTGGATTTGTGATGAATCGGTCTAATGTGCTGTATGTGTAAATATGATTCTGATTGTTTAATGCTGTGTTTAAATATGGTGCATAGTTTTTCATGTAAATATATTCATGTTTTGTGGTTTTCTGTTTTGCAATTGGTATTTCTCCAGTTGAGGACTACGAGAGGTCATGGGAACAAAATGAAGAATTAGGTCTGAATGATATGGACACCTCTTCTGCCGAAGTTGGTGATGCACCAACCAATACTTCTAAAACTGAGTGAAGATCATGTAATTTCCTCTCCTCACATCCCAACCAAAACAAATGGAAGTATTTTTGTGATAGTTTGATATCATCGAGAGAATGGAAAAGTCTGTTGTCTTGAGCCTCATTTCATTGGCTTATTGATATATTTTAATGTAAGCCCATTAACTTGTATCATCCGTTAGAATAGTTGTCTGAAAAATGTAACTTCGTGAGTTAGTAAGTTAATTGCTTTTTATTTTTATTTTTCTGGTTTTGTGGCCATCTGATTTTATTTCTTAGAGCAATTTTTTTCTTCTTTCCCCTTTTTAGCACAGCGGCGATAATTATCAAAGGTTGTTATCAGTGAATGTGAATATTAGTATCAACAAAGTATTTCGATTAAGGATTGGTAGGATATTGAAAATATTCATGGTTAGTAATAAGAAAAGGAAGATAAGGAAAAACAGTAAATTAATTATCAACGAGTATTCTCAAAGGTGATTGTTCTTACAAAAAAGGGACCAAGAACACTCGAACCGAAACGATAAGATGGCCTCCTTCTTGATCTTCTGATTTCGGGCTATACTCTCGGTTTGCTATTGGGCTGGACTGCTTGTGTTCCTCTCGGCTGCTTCTTTCGGCTATTCCTTTCGGTTGATGTTCCTCACGAGTGGGGGGATGTACCTGCAAGTTGCTCCGATGCCAAAGTCAGAGACAATGTAATGGTTTTTTCAGATAAAACTAAGCTTACCTTTTTCTTGTGTTGACTTCCTATTTATAGGGTTTCGTTGATGGGCCTTCTACAGTACTTTTGGACTTTCTTCCCACACCTTTTTATTATTTTTACACCCCCTTGTGCAAGTTCCTTATATTATCCTTTTAGGTTTCGGTCCAGACCTTTCGGTTTTTGTTTAACACTTTGTTCATTGAACATGTAGTTCTCGGCATATAGTTCTCGGCATGTAGTTTTTGTTTAACACTTTGTTCATTGAACATGTAGTTCTCGGCATATAGTTCTCGGTTTTAGGCTACTAGTACACTGGCCCCCGAGACAAAAATAATTTATTTATATTGAAAGTATTTGTTGTCTTGATAAAATATAATTGTTGAGTTTTGATTTGATGTGGTATTTAATGCCTTGGTTTTCGTAATGCACTTTTCTGAAAGTATGTGATTTGACACGAGATGCCTATCTGAACCGTTAGATCAAATATTTTTGAATAATTTTGTTGATCAGAACGTTTCAAATTCTAGGGTTCTCGTGGGTTATAAATAGGTTCCCCTTTGAACCTTTTTATGATTGTGAAACCTTTCGCTTTTTTAAGCCAGAAGCTCATTTTCCATCATCAGTTGATTTTGGCAAAGGTAATGTCTCTTTCAAGCCTTTCTGCTAGTGATGATTGTTCGAGCGCGGGTGGGGAATCAACTGGGCGAGTGGTTCGGGCAGAGGATCATCCAGACTCAAAGTCTTCATCTGCTACCCCTTCTTGCATGAATGACTCTAATGCAGCCCCTACTGTTGATGTTTCTCAAGAAACTGATTTGATGTCGGCTCGGAAAAACCTTCGTCCAGGTTATCAGTGGGTTAACCCTAGAGTTCGGGAATATTTTTCGAAGTATCGTTCTGCTATGGAACTGCGTAATTTTCTTTCTCATTCTCAGATATATTATTCTGATATTGAGAACGATATTATTTCTTTTCGGCGTGTTGGAGATGCTGATAACGTTTGCCATGGCCGAGAAGATGATAGCTATGAGTTTTTCTATTTTTATGCTTGCTTTTTTAGAGACCTTCACATTCGATTGCCTTTGAATAACTTTCAAATAGGCGTACTTAATTTTCTTAATGTTGCCCCTACTCAGCTTCACCCTAACGGGTGGGCTGCCATGCAAGCTTTTAGTATTTTGTGTAAATTACTGTCGCTTTCTCCTAGTCCTGCTTCGTTCTTGTATTATTATTGTTCTCGGCCTGGTAAACGATCAGGGTGGCTTTCTCTTATTAGCAAATCCAACGTTTGCTTCCTTAAACCTTTTACGTCATCATATAAGGAATTTAAGGGAGGTTTTTTCAAAATTCTGGTAGAGCCGATAGGGAAAGAATATTTTTTCAATGGAGAGTCTCCAAAATTTCCTCTTTACTGGACAAGGGATCCCGTTAAGTTCAATTCAATATCTTTTCACTCAATGGGGGCGGCCGACTGGTATGTTATTGAAGTTTTCAGTCACCTCTCGCACCAAATTCCCACTCGCGCCTTGCTAAAATTGTATACTTCGTCCCATCCACAAGAAGATCTTATTGGTAGGTGGTTGTTCTTCATTTTCTTGTTTTATAGGATGTGTTTTTTAACTTTGCTAAGTTTTTTATTGATTTCCAGCTTTGATGGGAAGCACAAATCCAAAAGCTCGGTCTTATTTTTCGAAGCTTCTGAACAAAGTAGGTGATGTGACCCCTCGGCGTGAAAATGTGGTAAACCCTGTTGTTGAAATGGAAGAAGCGGGGCGTATTGCGCCTATTGAAGTGGTTGAAGTTGCACACAATGTGGAGGTTGTCGGGCCTTCGAAAAAATCAAAGAAACGAGATAGAAGCAACAAGAGATCGCACTCTTCTTCTCGGCGTCATCGTCGCGTTGAGAATGTGTCGTCTGAACCGCTGCCCGAAACCATTTTTTGTGCGTCAACTAAGTATGCAAAGTTTATCCAAACTTCTTTTGACGAATCATCTTATAATATGTTGAAAAGTATGGATGCTGCCTCATTAGCTGATTCCGTTATTGAATTGTCAAGTAGAAGTTTGTTGCTTGGAAAAATGTTGAAGGAGAAAAATGTAAATAGTGTGGCTTTATCTGAATTTGAAAAGTTGAAGACTGACCTTGCTGAATATAAGGAGAAAGCAAGCTCTTTGTTCGAGCAACTAGAAGAGATGAAGAAACAGAAAGGTGAACAAGAAGTTGCAAAGGAAGAGTTTAAAAAAGAAAACGTTGAGTTGAAGAATGAAAACTTGAAGTCTAATGAAGAAAACGCTCAACTACGTAAAGAGAATCAACTGCTGAATGAGAAGGTGTTAGCGTTATCGTCTACAAACGAAGCCGACAAGAAAGCCATCAAAGAAATGGATGAAGAGATAAGCCAGCTGAGGACCAACGTTTTTGAAGCCGAAAGCGCTACATTTGAACAACATCAACTTGGTTTTGAGAAAGCACTTCAGCAAGCAAAATATTTTTACAATATTCCACTTGACGAAGGCAACTTTGATGTTAAAAAGGATTTTTACAAGGGTGAATTGGTGCCGGCTAACGAAATCCCAGACACTGATGCTGAAGATGTGAATATTGAGAGCTAGATGGGCGTGGGTTTATCTGTCGAAAGTAGATTTATTTTGAACTATGAATCCATGTATGGATACTTTTTGATATGGTAATCCATGCCGAAAGTAGATTCGTTTTGCTAAATGTAATGTCTTTTTTGAGAACTTTAATACATATAGTTGGTTGGATTATCAATTGTCACGATTTTGTATTATTGATCGTATGCTACGTAATTGTCACGATTTTGTAAAATATCATGAATGGTGGATGCATAACGAAAATTCGGGTGAAATCATTCGAGACCGAGAGTTTGATGAATATATTTCTTTTCGGGTGGGCTTTCACGTAGAGTGAAATCATCCAAGACCGAAAGTTTGAGGAATATATGTCTTTTCGGGTGGGCTTTCACTTAGAGTGAAATCATCCAAGACCGAAAATTTGATGAATATATTTCTTTTCGGGTGGGCTTTCACTTAGAGTGAAATCATCCAAGACCGAAAATTTGATGAATATATTTCTTTTTGGGTCGTCTTTCACTTAGAGTGAAATCATCCAAGACCGAAAATTTGATGAATATATTTCTTTTCGGGTGGGCTTTCACTTAGAGTGAAATCATCCAAGACCGAAAGTTTGATGAATATGTGTCTGTTCGGGTGGGCTTGTGAAATCATCCAAGACCGAAAGTTATGTAAAGAAACAACACATTAATAATGGATAATGCTTCTCCTTGGATGGATAGATATATATACAGTCTTATTTGTACATCTGCAAATTCAACTAAAATAAAACTTTAAATGACTTGTATTCCATGTGCTTGGTACTATTTTTTCTTCTAAAGTTTCCAATCTGTATGCTCCATTGTGCAAATTTTCGAGTATTCTGAATGGACCTTCCCAGTTAGACGCCAATTTTCCATGTCGCGGATCTTTTCGAGCATTAGTGCGCATTCTCCATACTAAATCCCCCTCCTTAAAATTCCTGAATTTTACTTTCGCATTGAACCTTTTCATTGCTCTTCTTTTTACTGCTGCCTCTTTTATTTTCGCCCGCTCTCTAAGTTCTTCAATGAGATCTAGGTCGGTTCTTAAACATTCATTGTTTATGTTCCAGTCTTCTATTTGGCTTCGTAATGTTGGCTCGGTTACTTCTATAGGCAGCATTGCATCCGTTCCATAGGTGAGGTTGAAGGGTGTTTCGCCAGTTGAGGTTTGTGGCGTGCACCGATATGCCCATAATATTTCTGGTAATTTTTCTGCCCACAAACCCTTGGCGTCTCCTAACCTTTTTTTCAATTGTCCTAGGATAACTTTGTTAGCGGCCTCTGCCTGTCCATTTTTCTATGGGTGTTCAACGGAGGTGCGGGTTGACTTGATTCCCAAATCTGCATAAAATTCCATAAGTTTTTTATCAATGAATTGCCGGCCATTATCGGTTATTATGGTGTGTGGGATTCCGAATCGACAGATTATATTTTTCCAAATGAATGTTTGGACTTGTTGAGCTGTTATCGTAGTCAGTGCTTCCGCTTCTATCCACTTGGTAAAATAATCTATAGCGACTATCATGAATTTGGTTTGTCCGCGGCCAAGTGGAAATGGGCCGAGGATATCAATACCCCATTTTGCAAACGGCCATGGAGAAAAAATTCCTTGTAACTCCTGTGCCGGTATATGATTTAAACTTCCAAACTCTTGACATTTTCTGCATGTTTTAACATAAATCTCACAGTCTTCTCGGAGTGTTGGCCAATAATATCCGGCTCTGCATACTTTGGTTGCCATTGTTCGAGCTCCACAATGTAACCCACATACTCCTTCGTGAAGCTCTTTTACCACATATTGGGCCTGCTCCTTGGAGAGACATTTTAACAGAGGTGTTGAATGGCCACGCTTGTAAAGCTGATCTCCAATTAATACAAAACTAGCTAATCTTTTGGATATTTTCGTATCTAATTGAATACCTTGTTCCTGATTCTTTATGGCTTCGGTGTATGTCTTTATCCACTCGTCCTTAGCGATGGTAATATTGGAACATTTCTCTACGCCGACCGATGGGTGACTAAGAGTTTGTTGTATGACGGAGTTGTGTTGGAGTGGCCGCTGTTGACTTGCTAGTTTGGATAAGGAGTCGGCTTTCATGTTTAGCTCTCTCGGAATATAATTTATTTCAGCTTGATTGAAGCATTGCATGATATTTAATACCTTATGATAATATTGCATCAGTAAGGGGTCTTTTACCTGATAGTCTCCTCGTACTTGTCCCACGGAAAGCTGGGAATCACTTTTACAAATGATATTTTCAACTCCCATGTCCCTTGCCAGTAGTAGTCCGGCAATAAGAGCTTCGTATTCGGCTTGGTTGTTAGATGTCCTGAACTCGAACCGCAATGCCATCTCAACTTGGAAGTTGTCTGGTCCTTCAAGGACTATTCCTGCCCCGCTTCCTTTTTTGCTTGACGCGCCGTCTACATACAACATCCATCGCTCCTGCTGCACTGTTGTCGGCATATGGATGATGAAATCCACAAGGGATTGGGCTTTGATTGGTCCTCTTGGTTCATACCGAATCCCATATTCTGAAAGTTCCATGGACCATGTGACCATTCTGCCGGCCAGCTCCGGTTTTCTTAAGATTTTTGATATTGGATAATCCGTCCTCACAATTATCTGATGATTCTGAAAGTATGGCCGAAGACGTCGTGCGGCGTATACCAGAGTTAAGGAAATTTTTTCCACCTTGGGATATCGGGTTTCAGCACTCTGGAGGGATCTACTTACAAAGTATATTGGTTTTTGATCTGGAGTTTCTTGGATTAACGCCGCTCCTATGGCTTGATTGGAAGTTGCGAGGTAGACTATGATGGGTTGGGTACAATCAGGCTTGACCAGGATTGGTGGTTGTGCCACCATGCTTTTGATTTGAGAGAAAGCTTGCTCGCAGTGGTCATTCCACTCGAAGGTTTCAGATTTCTTTAACAAATTTACTATTGGTTTGGTTTTTTCGGCTAGGACTGGTAAGAACCTTGACAATGAGTTTAGTTTCCCCACTAATCTTTGGACCTCTTTTAAATTTTTTGGTCTTCCCATTTGCATAATTGCTTCACATTTGTCAGGATTGGCTTCAATGCCTCTGTTGGTTAGCATAAAACCCAGAAATTTTCCACCTTTGACGCCAAACACGCATTTTTCTGGATTGAGGCGTAGATTGTACTCTCTTATGCGTGAAAACACCTCTTCAAGATTTTCTAAATGTTTCTCCACTTCGCTTGATTTCACAACCATATCGTCCACATATATTTCAATGATTCTTCCGATTTGATTTGTGAACACCTTATCCATCAGTCTTTGATACGTTGCCCCGGCATTTTTCAAACCGAAAGGCATGACTTTGTAACAATAATTCGTTGTATCTGTGGTGAAAGCTGTTTTTGACACGTCCGGGCCATACATTTGTATTTGGTTATACCCTGAGTATGCATCGAGAAAACTCATCATCTCCTGTCCCGACGCTCCATCCACCAATCGGTCTATGTTGGGTAATGGATATGTATCTTTCGGACAAGCCTTATTGAGGTCCGTATAGTCTGTACACATTCTCCACCTTCCGTTCGGTTTTTTTACGAGTACCACATTGGACAACCATGTTGTGTATTGAGCTTCCCGGATGAAACCAGCCTGCATTAGCTTCTCGGTCTCTGCTATTGCTGCTTGTCGTCTTTCCTCCCCCAACTTTCTTCGTTTCTGAGATACCGGTTTCGCTTCTCGGCAAATTTATGACAAATTATCCTCGGATCAATTCCAGGTATATCAGATGGCGTCCAGGCAAATAAGTCTTTGTTAGTACGTAACAATGTGATGAGTTTGTGTAACAAGTCTTCGGGTAGGCTGCCACTTATATAAGTGCATTGCTTCTCGTCCTGTCCGAGTATTACAGCCGTAGTCTCTTCTTTTGGTTCTAGTCTTTCATCATTGATTCTCGGATCTAGATCTGCCATCGCCACCATTCTTTCGGTATCTGTGTGTTCTTTCAGGTTCATCTTCAAACCTATTGCATAACATTCTCGAGCATCCCTTTGGTTAACATAAACAGTCGCGATCTCCCCCTTTTCGGTTGGGAATTTCATTGCTAAATGCGGGGTTGAGACTATTGCTCCCAACTCATTCAAAGAAGATCGTCCTAACAACACATTATAGGACGTGGAAGCATCTACCACCAAATATCTGATCTTGATCTTTTTGGTCTTAGTTCCTCTTCCAAAGGTAGTCATCAGGTCAATATATCCTTTCGTACTAACTCTTTCGTCTGAAAACCCGATGATTTGTTCTCGGAAAGGTACAATGTCTTCTTCTTTTAGATGTAATCTTTTGAAAGTATCCCAAAACAGAATATCCACTGAGCTCCCTTGATCGACCAAGGTTTTCATGATGGCGTATTCGGCTATTTCGACTGTTATTACCATGGGATCGTCATGGTCAGGATCAATGTCTTGAAAATCCTCGTCTGTAAAAAGCATTGGTGGCAAAGTTCTTTTTTTGAAGATGTGATTGATGGTCCTGATGCTTCTCCAATGTTGTTTTCTTGCTGATGACGACTCCTTTCCAGAGAAACCACCAGAAATAGTATTTATAAACCCCCTGACGGGTCTTCCCAAACTTCGTTCCCTGCTTCTTCTCATTGGTTGTGTGTTTTGGTAAACTCTGTTGTTTCGTTCTTCTGATCTCCCACTTCTTCTGCCATCTTTTTTATCTATTCTTTTTTCTCTTTCGACTCTCTCTACCCTTCTTTCTCCTGCTTCTATCCCTTGCACCCTTCTCCCCGGGCTCATCCTCAGTCTTACGTTTCCTCCTTGAACAAAGCGTTTTAATTGCCCTGCTTGAACCAACTCCTCTATTCTGTCTTTTAATCTGATACATTCCTCTGTATGATGGCCATGATTTTTATGATACTCACAATGTTTGGTACGGTCGGCATTTTCCGGTGTTCGTGCTTTCCTAGGTGGTGGTATAATTTCTGTGGACATGGCTTCTTGTAAGACCCTTGCTCTGTTCGTATTCAAGGGTGTGTATTGCTGGAATCTCCGGCTTCTGAATTCTTCCCTGGCTCTTCTAACCATAGGTCTACTTTCTTTCTCTGTTTGTTTTCTTTCACTTCCATCAATCCTCACGTGATTCCGAAACTCTCTGAGTTCTTCCATTTGCATGAACTTTGACGCTCGTTGTCTCAATTCGTCTAAGCTAGTCGCAGGTTTCTTGCACAAGCTGTCAGCAAACGGCCCCGGTTTTAATGCTGTTATCATATGGTGCATGGTGACTTCGGGGCTGAGATTTCGGATTCCTAGGGCAACTCTCCCGAAACGTTCCATGAACATCCTTAAGGACTCTCCGTTCTCCTGTCTTATGTTTACCAAAGCAATTGATGTTAAATGGTGAGGACGACTAGTTGCAAACTGAGCGCCAAACTTCTCTATCAGCGTATCAAAACAATCTATACTCAAAGGTGGGAGGCGTGTGAACCAGCTCAGCGCTGCCCCCTTCAGAGTCGTAGGAAACACTCTGCACATGATAGCATCATTCCATGTGTACAAGCTAATTTGAGTGGTATATATTGCGATGTGCTCATCGGGATCGATGCTCCCATCATATTTGTCAATGGTCAAATTCCTCCAATTGCGGGCAACGGGGTATCAACTATAACATCATAAAACGGATGTTTTCTAGAAGATGTTCCTGCCGAGACCCCAGAGTTCTCAAGCCATTTTTTTTTGGTTTGGGAACTTTCGTTGCGGTAAAGCCTTTCGTTCACTGGTGTTCCTAGTTGAACGGTTCCGAAGGATGTATTCAAAACCGTGTCTTCATGTATTTTTCTCCTCATGCGTGCATTTTCGGCTCTCAAGATACTTAACTCTTCTTCGTTACTCTTCTTTAGGGCCTCAAATTCTTTTTCTAGTTGAACCAACATTGTCATTGGTATGTTAGCATTATCTTCACGATCTCCACTCTGTTCCCCCTCTTGGCTCATCTTGCCTTCTACTTTTCCTTCTGACTAGTTCTCGGGCCCCACGGTGGGCGCCAAAATGTTCTTACAAAAAAGGGACCAAGAACACTCGAACCGAAACGATAAGATGGCCTCCTTCTTGATCTTCTGATTTCGGGCTATACTCTCGGTTTGCTATTGGGCTGGACTGCTTGTGTTCCTCTCGGCTGCTTCTTTCGGCTATTCCTTTCGGTTGATGTTCCTCACGAGTGGGGGGATGTACCTGCAAGTTGCTCCGATGCCAAAGTCAGAGACAATGTAATGGTTTTTTCAGATAAAACTAAGCTTACCTTTTTCTTGTGTTGACTTCCTATTTATAGGGTTTCGTTGATGGGCCTTCTACAGTACTTTTGGACTTTCTTCCCACACCTTTTTATTATTTTTACACCCCCTTGTGCAAGTTCCTTATATTATCCTTTTAGGTTTCGGTCCAGACCTTTCGGTTTTTGTTTAACACTTTGTTCATTGAACATGTAGTTCTCGACATATAGTTCTCGGCATGTAGTTTTTGTTTAACACTTTGTTCATTGAACATGTAGTTCTCGGCATATAGTTCTCAGTTTTAGGCTACTAGTACAGTGATGAAAGAGACTTGGTTTATTAATTTTAAAGAACCTGGCACAAATATTTTATTGAGAACATGGAACAAATGACTCACCTATTATTTGTTTGCAACCTTCACGAGCATAAAATATTTTGAATTTTTAGATGATAATTTATTTTTACATCAGAGTTATCTTATTTAATGTAATCAGAATTATTTATGCCTCGTTCGGCATCAGAATTATCTTATTACTTTAATGTAATCCGAATTATTTATGCCTCGTTCGGCATCAAAATTATCTTATTACTAATGTAATCAGAATTATTTATGTCTCGTTCGGCATCAGAATTATTTATGCCTCGTCCGGCATAAATTCGATTTTTTGAATCCAACAAGTACTTGGGCAATGGACCCATACAATGACCCGACCAGAATAACTTTACCTGATGACGTGTACCCTAGTTTCTTCCAGCGTCTTCCCCAACACAAAACAGGCTACTAGAAATCAGCATTCTACTTCTTTTGCACCCTTCTCCCCGGGCTCATCCTCAGTCTTACGTTTCCTCCTTGAACAAAGCGTTTTAATTGCCCTGCTTGAACCAACTCCTCTATTCTGTCTTTTAATCTGATACATTCCTCTGTATGATGGCCATGATTTTTATGATACTCACAATGTTTGGTACGGTCGGCATTTTCCGGTGTTCGTGCTTTCCTAGGTGGTGGTATAATTTCTGTGGACATGGCTTCTTGTAAGACCCTTGCTCTGTTCGTATTCAAGGGTGTGTATTGCTGGAATCTCCGGCTTCTGAATTCTTCCCTGGCTCTTCTAACCATAGGTCTACTTTCTTTCTCTGTTTGTTTTCTTTCACTTCCATCAATCCTCACGTGATTCTGAAACTCTCTGAGTTCTTCCATTTGCATGAACTTTGACGCTCGTTGTCTCAATTCGTCTAAGCTAGTCGCAGGTTTCTTGCACAAGCTGTCAGCAAACGGCCCCGGTTTTAATGTTGTTATCATATGGTGCATGGTGACTTCGGGGCTGAGATTTCGGATTCCTAGGGCAACTCTCCCGAAACGTTCCATGAACATCCTTAAGGACTCTCCGTTCTCCTGTCTTATGTTTACCAAAGCAATTGATGTTAAATGGTGAGGACGACTAGTTGCAAACTGAGCGCCAAACTTCTCTATCAGCGTATAAAAACAATCTATACTCAAAGGTGGGAGGCGTGTGAACCAGCTCAGCGCTGCCCCCTTCAGAGTCGTAGGAAACACTCTGCACATGATAGCATCATTCCATGTGTACAAGCTAATTTGAGTGGTATATATTGCGATGTGCTCATCGGGATCGATGCTCCCATCATATTTGTCAATGGTCAAATTCCTCCAATTGCGGGCAACGGGGTATCAACTATAACATCATAAAACGGATGTTTTCTAGAAGATGTTCCTGCCGAGACCCCAGAGTTCTCAAGCCATTTTTTTTTGGTTTGGGAACTTTCGTTGCGGTAAAGCCTTTCGTTCACTGGTGTTCCTAGTTGAACGGTTCCGAAGGATGTATTCAAAACCGTGTCTTCATGTATTTTTCTCCTCATGCGTGCATTTTCGGCTCTCAAGATACTTAACTCTTCTTCGTTACTCTTCTTTAGGGCCTCAAATTCTTTTTCTAGTTGAACCAACATTGTCATTGGTATGTTAGCATTATCTTCACGATCTCCACTCTGTTCCCCCTCTTGGCTCATCTTGCCTTCTACTTTTCCTTCTGACTAGTTCTCGGGCCCCACGGTGGGCGCCAAAATGTTCTTACAAAAAAGGGACCAAGAACACTCGAACCGAAACGATAAGATGGCCTCCTTCTTGATCTTCTGATTTCGGGCTATACTCTCGGTTTGCTATTGGGCTGGACTGCTTGTGTTCCTCTCGGCTGCTTCTTTCGGCTATTCCTTTCGGTTGATGTTCCTCACGAGTGGGGGGATGTACCTGCAAGTTGCTCCGATGCCAAAGTCAGAGACAATGTAATGGTTTTTTCAGATAAAACTAAGCTTACCTTTTTCTTGTGTTGACTTCCTATTTATAGGGTTTCGTTGATGGGCCTTCTACAGTACTTTTGGACTTTCTTCCCACACCTTTTTATTATTTTTACACCCCCTTGTGCAAGTTCCTTATATTATCCTTTTAGGTTTCGGTCCAGACCTTTCGGTTTTTGTTTAACACTTTGTTCATTGAACATGTAGTTCTCGGCATATAGTTCTCGGCATGTAGTTTTTGTTTAACACTTTGTTCATTGAACATGTAGTTCTCGGCATATAGTTCTCAGTTTTAGGCTACTAGTACAGTGATGAAAGAGACTTGGTTTATTAATTTTAAAGAACCTGGCACAAATATTTTATTGAGAACATGGAACAAATGACTCACCTATTATTTGTTTGCAACCTTCACGAGCATAAAATATTTTGAATTTTTAGATGATAATTTATTTTTACATCAGAGTTATCTTATTTAATGTAATCAGAATTATTTATGCCTCGTTCGGCATCAGAATTATCTTATTACTTTAATGTAATCCGAATTATTTATGCCTCGTTCGGCATCAAAATTATCTTATTACTAATGTAATCAGAATTATTTATGTCTCGTTCGGCATCAGAATTATTTATGCCTCGTCCGGCATAAATTCGATTTTTTGAATCCAACAAGTACTTGGGCAATGGACCCATACAATGACCCGACCAGAATAACTTTACCTGATGACGTGTACCCTAGTTTCTTCCAGCGTCTTCCCCAACACAAAACAGGCTACTAGAAATCAGCATTCTACTTCTTTTGCACCCTTCTCCCCGGGCTCATCCTCAGTCTTACGTTTCCTCCTTGAACAAAGCGTTTTAATTGCCCTGCTTGAACCAACTCCTCTATTCTGTCTTTTAATCTGATACATTCCTCTGTATGATGGCCATGATTTTTATGATACTCACAATGTTTGGTACGGTCGGCATTTTCCGGTGTTCGTGCTTTCCTAGGTGGTGGTATAATTTCTGTGGACATGGCTTCTTGTAAGACCCTTGCTCTGTTCGTATTCAAGGGTGTGTATTGCTGGAATCTCCGGCTTCTGAATTCTTCCCTGGCTCTTCTAACCATAGGTCTACTTTCTTTCTCTGTTTGTTTTCTTTCACTTCCATCAATCCTCACGTGATTCTGAAACTCTCTGAGTTCTTCCATTTGCATGAACTTTGACGCTCGTTGTCTCAATTCGTCTAAGCTAGTCGCAGGTTTCTTGCACAAGCTGTCAGCAAACGGCCCCGGTTTTAATGTTGTTATCATATGGTGCATGGTGACTTCGGGGCTGAGATTTCGGATTCCTAGGGCAACTCTCCCGAAACGTTCCATGAACATCCTTAAGGACTCTCCGTTCTCCTGTCTTATGTTTACCAAAGCAATTGATGTTAAATGGTGAGGACGACTAGTTGCAAACTGAGCGCCAAACTTCTCTATCAGCGTATAAAAACAATCTATACTCAAAGGTGGGAGGCGTGTGAACCAGCTCAGCGCTGCCCCCTTCAGAGTCGTAGGAAACACTCTGCACATGATAGCATCATTCCATGTGTACAAGCTAATTTGAGTGGTATATATTGCGATGTGCTCATCGGGATCGATGCTCCCATCATATTTGTCAATGGTCAAATTCCTCCAATTGCGGGCAACGGGGTATCAACTATAACATCATAAAACGGATGTTTTCTAGAAGATGTTCCTGCCGAGACCCCAGAGTTCTCAAGCCATTTTTTTTTGGTTTGGGAACTTTCGTTGCGGTAAAGCCTTTCGTTCACTGGTGTTCCTAGTTGAACGGTTCCGAAGGATGTATTCAAAACCGTGTCTTCATGTATTTTTCTCCTCATGCGTGCATTTTCGGCTCTCAAGATACTTAACTCTTCTTCGTTACTCTTCTTTAGGGCCTCAAATTCTTTTTCTAGTTGAACCAACATTGTCATTGGTATGTTAGCATTATCTTCACGATCTCCACTCTGTTCCCCCTCTTGGCTCATCTTGCCTTCTACTTTTCCTTCTGACTAGTTCTCGGGCCCCACGGTGGGCGCCAAAATGTTCTTACAAAAAAGGGACCAAGAACACTCGAACCGAAACGATAAGATGGCCTCCTTCTTGATCTTCTGATTTCGGGCTATACTCTCGGTTTGCTATTGGGCTGGACTGCTTGTGTTCCTCTCGGCTGCTTCTTTCGGCTATTCCTTTCGGTTGATGTTCCTCACGAGTGGGGGGATGTACCTGCAAGTTGCTCCGATGCCAAAGTCAGAGACAATGTAATGGTTTTTTCAGATAAAACTAAGCTTACCTTTTTCTTGTGTTGACTTCCTATTTATAGGGTTTCGTTGATGGGCCTTCTACAGTACTTTTGGACTTTCTTCCCACACCTTTTTATTATTTTTACACCCCCTTGTGCAAGTTCCTTATATTATCCTTTTAGGTTTCGGTCCAGACCTTTCGGTTTTTGTTTAACACTTTGTTCATTGAACATGTAGTTCTCGGCATATAGTTCTCGGCATGTAGTTTTTGTTTAACACTTTGTTCATTGAACATGTAGTTCTCGGCATATAGTTCTCAGTTTTAGGCTACTAGTACAGTGATGAAAGAGACTTGGTTTATTAATTTTAAAGAACCTGGCACAAATATTTTATTGAGAACATGGAACAAATGACTCACCTATTATTTGTTTGCAACCTTCACGAGCATAAAATATTTTGAATTTTTAGATGATAATTTATTTTTAATGAAACGGGTACCTTATCTTCATAAAAAAGATCAAAATATTTTATGATAAAATGTTATTTAGACAGAAATAGTTGAAAGATTAAAATTTTAAAAATTATAGAAGTAATTTTTTTACTTAAAATTATATTACTTTAAATTATACCTAAAAAGCTCTCATGGTTTATTTAATTAATTTTTAAGTTTGTATAAGTTAATCTTAAATTAAGAAGTTGATTTCATTTTTGTATCTATATTTTTCTTTCTTAAATTTTGTATGAAAATAAATTTATTATTTTGTTATAAAAATTATGGATTCAAATTTTATCTATAACTTTCGTTTGCTCTTAAGTAGTAGAGGAAAATTACCATAAAAGATAAATAATAATTTCCCTAAGGTATTTAATTTATTTATTTTTTCCTGCAAAAGTTTTTTTTCTCTCTTTTCACTCATACCTATCTACTCATGATTGGTGGAAAATTAATGTTCTAATTTTTTTAATACTTTTAATGAAAAGTGATTTAAACCAAATATAATGTTTTTCACGTAGGAATAAAAAGATTTCCATTATTTAAATCTATAATTATAACTTTTGTTTTGTAATAATTGTCATTCAAAATGTATTAGTTGTCATTTGGTATTGTGAGAAAAATAACGACAAAAAACTAATCCATAAATTCCAGCTCTGTAAGAAAATTATCCAGTACTCGTAAAAGAGGAGTAGTTATAAACATTATAACCATGCTAATATATAAGTCCAGTCTTAGCAAGGTTATGCAGAGCGTGGAATGTATGGTATCTCGATTTAGTCTTTTACCAGCAAATTCTTCACGCCCCACATTATCAATGCATGTATATGGAGCTTAATGGTCTTCTCCTTCCAGTTGCTGATATTTTGTACAAAATCAACACACTGAATTACAATGAAACGTTTTAAAATTACTTCCCAATTTCAGTATAAAAAAAGAAGAAAATGCCCTTAAATAAAATGGAATACATTCCTTTTGTAGAATATGTTTTCCGAACTCCTTCTGCAGAATATGTTCAGTTTTTTTTAGAAACATTTTTTTGTATTGTGAATTTTTTGGATTTTTATTTCCGAAACACAATAGTATCTGCTGGAAAAGTTTTTTATGACCTCGTCCGCCTGGGTGGATCCGCCCGGCCTGGAGGGTCTCGGCCATTCCTGACGAAACGGCGGAGATGCCCAGCCTGGATAAGTTCCTCGATCTTTTCCTTAAGGGCCTGACACTCGTCGGTTGAGTGTCCGGTGTTTTGGTGGTACCGACATTGCTTCCTCCGGTCGGCGTTATTTGTGCTGGCCACCTTCCTTGGGGGAGGGATTAGCTCAGCGTTGAGGGCTTCGTCCAGAATCCTCCCACGCTCGGTCGTCAGAGGTGTATACCTTGAGAACCGGATCGGTCGTTCCTTTGACCTGGCCGCCCCTGACGATCCTTCTCTTCCTTGTTTTTCTCCCCACCGGCCTCGGCACGGGCCTGGTTACGAAATTCTCTTAGCTCTTCCAGCTGCATGTACTTAGCAGCTCTCTTTCTCAGCTCGTCCAGGCTGTCGGCCGGCTGCATGCACAGGTTGTCGGCAAAGGGCCCCGGACGCAGTGCCGTCAGCATGTGCTGGGGTTTCTGTTTTGTTTTTAAAAAAGTTACGTTGTTAGAAAGACCGGATGGGTTGTTACAAAGACTGGATTAGGTTGGATAAATAAAAATACAGAAACGTTGTGATAGATTTTTTTTTAAGTTGTCGATGAATTTGTCCAATCTAACTTATTTACCTTCTTAATAATTTTTTCTTATTAAATACTATTAACAAAATTAAATATTTTTTCACCTAAAACAATTAAAACTAATGCTAAAAAATAACTTGTTTTTTTTTATTAAATAACATTAAACATTCATCGTAGTAACCTGCAAGGTAAAATGCAATTTATTTTAAACACATTAGATTGAATAAAACTCATCCAACAGTTTAAATGTCAACCGCGTAAATTCGATTTTTTGAATCCAACAAGTACTTGGGCAATGGACCCATACAATGACCCGACCAGAATAACTTTACCCGATGACGTGTACATTATTTTAACGTAATCAGAATTATTTATGCCTCGTTCGGCATCAGAGTTATCTTATTACTTTAACGTAATCAGAATTATTTATGCCTCGTTCGGCATCAGAATTATCTTATTACTTTAATGTTATCAGAATTATTTATGCCTCGTTCGGCATCAAAATTATCTTATTACTTTAATGTAATCAGAATTATTTATGTCTCGTTCGGCATCAGAATTATCTTATTACTTTAATGTAATCAGAATTATTTATGCCTCGTTCGGCATCAGAATTATCTTATTACTTTAATGTAATCAGAATTATTTATGTCTCGTTCGGCATCAGAGTTATCTTATTACTTTTATGTAATCAGAATTATTTATGTCTCGTTCGGCATCAGAATTATCTTATTACTTTAATGTAATTAGAATTATTTATGCCTCGTTCGGCATCAGAATTATCTTATTACTTTAATGTAATCAGAATTATTTATGTCTCATTCGGCATCAGAGTTATCTTATTACTTTTATGTAATCAGAATTATTTATGCCTCGTTCGGCATCAGATTTATCTTATTACTTTTATGTAATCAGAATTATTTATGCCTCGTTGGGCATCAGAATTATCTTGTTACTTTAATGTAATCAGAATTATTTATGCCTCGTTCGGCATCAGAATTATCTTTCGGTATCAGAATTATCTTATTACTTTAATGTAATCAGAATTATTTATGCCTCGTTCGGCATCAGAATTACCTTTTTACTAATGTAATCAGAATTATTTATGTCTCGTTCGGCATCAGAATTATCTTATTACTTTAATGTTATCAGAATTATTTATGCCTCGTCCGGCATCAGAATTATCTTAGTACTTTAACGTAATCGAAATTATTTATGCCTCGTTCGGCATCATAATTATTCTGAATTATTTATGCCTCGTTCGGCATCAAAATTATCTTATTACTTTAATGTAATCAGAATTATTTATGCCTCGTTCGGCATCAGAATTATCTTATTACTTTAATGTAATCAGAATTATCTATGCCTCGTTCGGCACCTGAATTATCTTATTACTTTAACGTAATCAGAATTATTTATTCCTCGTTCGGCATCAGAATTATCTTATTACTATAATGTAATCAGAATTATTTATGCCTCGTTCGGCATCAGAATTATCTTATTACTTTAATGTAATCAGAATTATTTATGCCTCGTTCAACATCAGAATTATCTTATTACTTTAATGTAATCAGAATTATTTATGCCTCGTTCGGCATCAGAGTTATCTTATTTAATGTAATCAGAATTATTTATGCCTCGTTCGGCATCAGAATTATCTTATTACTTTAATGTAATCCGAATTATTTATGCCTCGTTCGGCATCAAAATTATCTTATTACTAATGTAATCAGAATTATTTATGTCTCGTTCGGCATCAGAATTATTTATGCCTCGTCCGGCATAAATTCGATTTTTTGAATCCAACAAGTACTTGGGCAATGGACCCATACAATGACCCGACCAGAATAACTTTACCCGATGACGTGTACCCTAGTTTCTTCCAGCGTCTTCCCCAACACAAAACAGGCTACTAGAAATCAGCATTCTACTTCTTTTGCATCGGTTCAGGAACTGTAGTCACTCTGGTTGAAATTGAAGGTTCTCACAGTAAAACTTGTTGAATTGAGTAATGGAAGGGAATGCGAAAAGCGACCAAATCGTGGATGTAGGATCGGTAGTGGAGGCCGTTTCAGCCGATGACGGTGATGCTCCTCTCTACAGCCTCGAAAGTCTTTGCATGCGATGTGGTGAAAACGTAAGCTTCTCCCCATTCTCCGCCACCTTTTCCTTTTCCTTTGGCTTTTCAATGAATTCACTTTCTACTTTTTCGCGCACCTTTGGCGTGGTTAATTCAGGGATTCAATTCTCCATTCTTTTACTATTTTATTTACAAGCAACATTATTATCGCTCAACAAATGAGTCAAATTCACCCTAAGTCTTAATATTGTATCTTCATCCAAAATATTTAAATTTTATCATCTGACTTGAATTTCTGTCATGTTTGTCAGGGGATTACAAGATTTTTATTGACTTTAATTCCCCACTTCAGAAAGGTATGTCTTGTCTATTGCTCCATTTGCTCTTGTGATTGGCAAGTGGTTACTGTTAGTAGGTATTGGGATATATCATATATGTAGTTAAATTTCATCTTTATTTCTGTCTTTCCTTATGTTTAGGCCTCATTCACTTTTCTCCCTGATGTTATTTGTTACATATTTCAATTAAATGAATTAGCATTATTGATTCACAAATTACATAATGGATCGTAATACATATTATTTTTATCTGCTGTTTCTTTTGTTTTGTCTGTCCATTAGTTTTCTGAAATATAACTCATTGTCACATTTACCTTTCCTGCAGATTTTGTTATCAGCTTTTGAATGTCCACATTGTGGTGAGAGGTAAACGGCCCTTTAGTCTATGCCCTCTCCGTGTGCGTTGAACATAATTAGTTCCTTTGATCTTCCTCTTAATTTTTCTTTCTTTTATAATTATTGATTTTATCTGTTAGGAACAATGAAGTACAGTTTGCTGGTGAAATTCAACCACGTGGTTGTTGTTACACTTTGAAGATTCCATCAGGCGAGCAAAAGGTTGGTTTGTTCAAATTTCAATTCCCCATCCCCAAATGATTATTTTATATAACATAAGAAAACATATATGGCGCCTAGGTACTCCAATGCCTCTATTAGCTATCTTCTTCCCATTCAGTTAACATCCATGCTGAGGTTCTTGACACTAGTGACTGACTGTTAGGCAGGAAAATAAAGACAGCACTTGGAGGGTGTATCATAGAAGGAAATTTAAAAATAAGGGTTAAGCGGGTTAGTTAGTTGTTGGGTTAGTTAGTTGTGGTGAGGGGGTCTTTAAATAAAGACCAACCTGCTGTGGGGGAGGGGATATCTGAATTGTTGTAAGAAGTTGACAGGATTAAACCTGTGTGAAAGGAGGATTAAACCTGTGTGAAAGGAGCTATTCTCCTTTGTAACCCTTTTGGGTGTTCTGTTCTGCATTGTAATAAAACAGAGTTTTCTTTCTTCTTGCTGTGTTTGGGAGGGAATTCTGGTTTTTCTGTCTAGGAACCTAACAATGACCTAGTTTGAAGGATGGTTTTTCATACTTTTGCATCCATGTTTAGCTAGAAGACCATTGTTGTTGAAGTCAATATTTACCATGTAGGATCATACTATGCTATGAGTTGAACACACCCTGGAAAATCCCTTTCTTCTTATTTATGAAGCCCTTCCCAATCCATTCGTGATCTTCTCCATCTTGGACTGTTCAACCTTTTCTTTGTCATTCCATTGTTGCCTTAGAGTATTGCCACCTATAACTTTTATTATTGCACCTTCCTTTGGCTGTAGCAACATTTTCAGTTTAGTAATCCTTACCATAGAAGTTAATTTTGTGGGATTGAGCTTGACCCTATGCTCAAACTCTATGATGGTAACAAAGGCAATCCTAAATCAATTGTTGGGTCACCTACATTGACCAATTCCAGACTTATAGTCCTTGGCATAGGGGGTGTTGGTTCAAATGCATATTAATTAAGGACAATCCTTGCCCACCATAATTTGCAGCCACGTGCACCTTCATTATGGTAGGTGAGTGGGTAAGTATAAATCCCGCATAAAACTTGGAAAATTGTGTGGTTAGGTTAAATCCTAAACCTAAATACTAAGATAGTTCAACAACATAATTTTCTAGTCAACTAATAAACAAATAGAATTAAGAATTTCTTTCTCACATTTCTGATTATACTATTTGGATACCTGACTTACTATAGTTATAACTTTTAAATCTAATTTTGTTTTAATGTAGTGATTTTGGAGGTTATTTTCTTTGTTTATGATATTCTTATGCATATGCACTATATATGTATAGTTTTGCATTTTATGTAAAACCATAGGATCTTACCATCCAAGTTAAGATCCCCAATTTACGAGTTTTTAATCTCCTTATCCTAGGTAGAATATTGAGTTTAGCATTGTAAAGGACATCTATCATGTAATGATATAAAACTATTTGAAGCAAAATGCATGCAATCAAGATTGTAAAACTTGAGAGTTCATAGAAACTTGTGAAGGCTTTTGTAAACTTGACTCAAACTTGTAAGAGTTTACTTACCATAAAAAATATTAACAATAAATAACATAGTAATTATACATTTGAACTCCATAATAAAACAATTGTTAAAACAAAAACTTGGCAATAAAACAATACAGTCAACTACAAAAGTAAAGCATCTCGGGTTGTCAATAATACATTTCTACTAAATAAGTTTAAACTACATCAAATAATTAAGAAATAAAATATTATCTCTAATACTTGTTATGGTGAATGTATGATTATTTGGGATTATCTTATTTTGATTTGTAAACTTGTCTTTGTGGTTTGCCGTTATGATGATTTGTTTATACAAGTGTCTAACAAGTTTAATGAATGTAGATGCTAAATCGTCAAGTGGTTAAATCAGAATCTGCTACCATTAAGGTACTCAAATTTGTTTTGTTTATTTTCTTCATATTTATATAAACTTGTGTACCCTATTTCCTATTTAGATTGTAATCTTCAAAATTCTTTAGTTCATTAACACCTTGGTTCTTGTCTCTTTGAAGTCTAGGGCTAAGCCACATAGTCTTAGTTGAGCTGATATTATCTACCTACATACCTACATACCTATTTATCTGTATGTCTATTTGTTTACATAGATAGTTAGAAAGATAGATATTTTTATGAAAGAAGTAATTTAAGATGTTGCTTATAAATTTTAATGACTAATCTGCTTCTATTATTAAAAATTTATAGTCTGCTTTGTAATAAATTTATTCAAAAGGCAACCTTATATGTATATGATTGTGCAGATACCTGAACTGGATTTTGAGATTCCACCAGAGGCTCAACGTGGTAGTTTGTCAACGGTACTTCTAATACATATTTCAATTTACTTTGTTGTTTCCCATTCCTGGCAATGACAAGTTTGCTTGTTCAATTTTTTTTTCTGGGTAGGGCAGGGGGTTACCCATTATTTCATTTGTCAGTGAAAATCTCGAGTCTCAACATTGTATTTCTATTTAAGATGGCTAAATTTACTCCGCATGTGTATAATCATCTACTAATAAAACCTTAATTATTCAAATAAAATTTGAATGTGTTGCGGCTACATGAGCTGTTAAACCTAATTAAGAGTTCAAAACCTACCTAAAATTAGTTTTTTTTGGGCCCATTTTTGACCCATTTAAAACATTATACTTATTGCAATCCACAATACATTTTTTTTATCTCCGCCACAACACCTTCCGCCATAACCCGTTATGGTTTCTATTATAACTTTATAAAGGATTTATGGGGTCTCCGATATGATCCGTTATTCAATATCGATAACATTGATGAGTGGTTAGTGGGGCAAGTAGATGATGATGATGATAATGATAATGAAGAGGGGGGAAATGAGTTGGTTTTTGATGATGATTCCACTCTAAATTAGGCAACTGCTTATGAAGCTTTAGATGTTGGAGAACTAATAATTTACACAAGACAAGTAACCAGTAAAAGAAAGCAACCATCAAGTGGTTGTGGTATTGTCATTGGATCTTCTCATGCTTCTAAGAAAGGTCTAGCTGCAACTCCATCCCCAACAAGGAGGGGCAAAGGGAAGATTCAAATCGGGGTTGGGAATGAATTGCATGATAGCTTTGATTTTGAGTTTGAATAATTACTTAACTTTGACTAGAGTTTCTCTGAAGGGGAAGACGGGGGATATGCCCCATTGGATAATATTGAAGAAGAGTCGGATAGTTAGAAACATAAGATAAATATTACCATGTCCAACTATTGGGATACGAGTCCCATTGGCAAGAGTAATGTAATTACCAGGAAAAGAAACACATGACATTAAAAGAGATGAGTGAGGTGTCATATGGTCTGTCGCACCAAAGTCTAGAACTCAAGAGTCCTTGCATAAATTTTAAGAAACATCAAAAGAGGAATTAGAGTTCTTACCAGTCATGGTTACGAAGCAAGTACCACAAGGTGGCTTACTGATAGACTCCATGAGAGATTTTAAACGTTCAATTTCAGCATGTAATGCAGGCATTCCATTGTCAATTGAAGAGGATGAAGGAAGATCATCATTATTTAGTAGAGTTGCCGTGATAAGATAAATAGTAAGAATTTCTTAGTCTCCCTTGTAAGTATAATGAAACATTAACACAAAAAACTTCAGTGACAGTGAAAGGTCGTAGAAATAGGCCCCAACATTGTGAGCTCTAATACTAACTTAAATGAAATAATATGAATGAAAGAAGATTTTTATTCAATTATATTAATTGAAACAAGACATCAACCTTTATATATAGAAAACTTTAACCCTAGAGTAATTATTACAAAGAGATATCTAGAATCTTCTACAACTTCTAACAACTTCTAGTAGTACATTAATATCCTACTAACATGAAGCTTCTACTAGTACATTTAATATCCTACTAACAACAAGGAATGTAAATCGTGGGCATCAGAGAACTCTTAACTTTCTTTTGTGAAAATTCATGAACATTGAACAGTTGAAAATTTGTAATCAAATGATTCAACAATATCTTTTGTTGTGTAATTATAGGTGGAAGGGATACTTATGAGAGCAACTGATGAACTTCAAGCCCTTCAAGAGGAACGCAAAGTACTATTTGTTTCTGCGCTATATTTTTATTTGATGCATGCATTCTTCTTTAAATAACTTAATTAATGTTATGCTTTCTACCCTCTAGAAAGTGGCTCCGGAGACAGCTGGAGCAATTGATCAGTTCTTGGTGAAACTGCGAGCCTGTGCAACAGGAGAATCATGCATCACATTTATTCTTGATGATCCTGTCGGAAACAGCTTTATTGAAAACCCGTAAGAGATTATACCTTGTAGAAGTATTTTTTTTAAATGAGTAAAAGTATTTTTATTAGAGAAGAGATTATAACAATAGAGGCTAAGGTATCCTCACATACAAGTAAATGACAAAAGGTATTCAGTGATAGCATATGAATTAGCAACCTCCTGGATTTGTTGCTCAAGAGTGGAGTGTGGTTTAGTATGTAAAGTGCTGATCTCTGTATGGGCTAAAATTTAGTCACATTGTGCTTGTGCTTGACTTTGGATTGGATACATTCTTTTATGAATCACACCATATTGTACCTTTTAACTTATTTTAAATTGGTCAAGACAAACATGTATTTGTTGGTGAGGCAAACTTGTACCTTCATTTGGTACTTGGTAATATTAGTCCAATGTTTTAGCTAGTACTATTTTAAGTAAATGCAGAACACATTGAATAGGTTTGCACCATCATCTGATCCATCGTTGACGATCAAGTTTTATGAGAGAACTCCTGAGCAGCAAGCATCATTGGGATACCTTGTTGATTCTGCACAGGCTGAAGGAACTCATGTTGATGCCCCGGGAGGCGGAGAAGCTGTGACTACTGATCAAGTGAGGAGAGAACCACATGGATCAGTAGGGGCAACAGCTGGCCATCGTGCCATTGCACAGAGTAACAGTGCAGAAATTGCTGAAGCCTTGTTTCGATATACTGCACCAGAAGAGGTACAATTGCTGAACTATATAGTTCTGTGTACTGAGCTTTGGCCTTATGTGTTTGTTTATTCAATGTCAAGTTGCTGCCTTTTTTTGACAGGTGATGACTTTCCCTTCTACTTGTGGTGCCTGTGCTGCTAGTTGTGAGACTCGAATGTTTGTCACCAGTATCCTCTTAGCACTTTTCATACTTCCCTTGGGATATTGTTTGATTATGTTACATTTCTTTAGAAGGATTCTGTCATTTTAAGCTCGATGTAAAATTTATTGGGTTAAAGAAGATTTATATTGTGTATGCAAGAGTACATAGCTTTGTGGGGTAAAATAAAATTATATAAACTATTGGGGCTTATTTTTTTTTATTCCATGTTTGTATTTCAGTTGAAATTTGGAGCTTTAGCACCTTTTTGATCTGCAAAAAGTGAAATTACATAAAATAGGGGATAGTTTTTCTTTATTTCAACTTCCGTTGTGATTCTATGTTTCATGTATTTCAGTTGAAACTTGAAGCTTAGTGTCATCTACTTGGTGCTGAATAGTTTTTGGATAACCATGTGTTCTATTAAAAATCCTGAACATGATCTACTTTCAAATTTCAGAAACTTGACTATGGATTTATGCTAGCTACACAACATTAATTTCAAATGAAACATCTGTCTACAGTGTTGCATGTATTCTGATTGCTGATAGGGTAAAAACTAGATAATATTTATTTGCTTGCTTGATAACGGTCATACTCTTCAAAATATGCCATGTGCCAATTTTATATTCTATATTATTGCTTAGCAATTTCCGGCATTTCTTCCACAAGCTGTTGATCTTAACAATGGACAGATATTCCTTACTTCCAAGAAGTAATTGTTATGGCATCCACATGTGATGCTTGTGGCTACCGCAACTCTGAGGTATGCTGATTTCTTGAGTGTAGCTCTGTCTTTTTAGGGCTGGAATAAACATTAATTTTCCATCTTGCAGTTGAAACCTGGTGGACGAATTCCTGAAAAAGGAAAAATAATTACTCTTTCTGTGAAAAATGTCAATGACCTGAGCCGTGATGTAATAAAGGTCTGTAATTCTTTGTGATCTTAACTAATTTCAACCCATCAGTTTCTTAATTTGTATATGTTTAGTGATGAATCATGGATCTTGTAGTTTATCCTTGCATTTAGAGAGCATATATTTTTTCTTGTTTCTAGTATGTAATTACTACAAATTGGGATCAGTAAAAGAAATCTCATTAGAAAAGAAGGTAGTTTGGACTTTGGTTATTGAGCTACTCAAATGTAGGGAAAAATGTAAGCTTCCAAACCTGTTTTGCAGAAAGTGTAAAGTAACTAAGGATAAAAACTAATCATGAGTACTCTTTCAGTGCCACTTTAAAGTTTTGCAATTTATTTTGACATCTCCCTTGCATGAAGCTATAGCATTTTAAGGAATCAAATTCGCATTTTGGGGTTTTTAGAAGCCTGAAATGATTTTTTCATCAAGAGATAACCTAGAAACGTTAACACCAACATGTACTGTTTTCAATGATATATCAAAAGTTGTAATGATACACACACAGTCTTGCTAAGTTAACCTGTGAAATATGTCCTGATGGTACCCATATAGGCCTGACCATTTAAACATTATTTTATGCAATCTGAGATCTATACATTTTATATCTATTGACTGAGTAGTTTGGTTTGATTAGTCTGATACTGCAAGTGTAAAAGTTCCGGAAGTTGACTTGGAGCTGGCAAGCGGAACCCTTGGAGGAATAGTTACAACTGTTGAAGGTTTAATTACAAGAATTAGTGAAAGTAAGTATCCTTCTATCAGTCACACAAACTATATAGGCAGCATCCTAATGAGACAGGAGGAAGGAAAGGACATCGTAGTACCCATACACTTTGTTCAGCTTCAATTGTAACAAAATGATGAAAACATTTTTCTTTTCAATAGATCTTTCAATTTTCAACCACTTGAGCATCATTATTTATTTCTTTCATTCCAAATAATCTATCTCAAATATGTTTTAAAAGTCTTCTAAATGCCAAATTTGTATCTGTTTTGGATGGGTGGAGTTTAAACTGTTCTCTTTTGTCATGTTTATGATGTTCCTGATCCCGTGGTGTGATTTAATTTTTAATATAATCTATTTATTTTTGCTAGAATGTATCAATGTAGAATATAATTTTATGTGATTTGTATGTACAGGCCTTGAGAGGGTCCATGGCTTTACTTTTGGAGACAGTCTTGATGAAAATAGTAGAAGCAAGTGGATAGACTTTAAAGCAAGGCTAAACAAGGTAATACGTGACTATTTTATGAGAGTTGGTTTAAATTTCTCCATATATGTTTACTATATAATTCTATTTATCAGGTTATTATTGCAATTTTTTATATTTATTCTTTACACAATGTTTTGTGGCTGACTGGGAAAAGAGGGAAGAGGAGCAATACATAACTTCAGGCATTGTATATTCTTTTGTATTTCTAAAATAATCTTGTCTTTATTTCTTGTTCTCTTTTAGGAGGATATGTTGTCCCGTTTTGTACCTCTTTCGACACCTCACTTTGAAAAATTTAGTAAAAAAGAAATGGACGACAAAGAGAATAGGGTTCACGGAATTTTAACCAAATGCATTGTAACAAGAAGGGTCACTTTGAGCAACAAAGACCTGTGGTCATATTCCATGCTACTTTTGGGCTACATTATGCCTCTTTAATACCAGCAACTAATAGACTGCATCGGTCTTTGTGTCTTTGAATTTGAAGGCTTTGATTTGACTTAACCTATTTAAACTTATTGGTTCAAGGTCTTGGATCCCACTTTTTTTATCTGCATTCTTTCATTGTATGCAGCTTCTTAGCTTGGAAGAACCTTGGACTCTAATTCTTGATGATGCATTAGCCAATTCTTTTGTAGCACCTGCAACTGATGATCTGAAAGAGGACAATCAATTAGCTTGTAAGATTTCCAACTCAGACATCAAGCTATACTTTGAGCAGATAAAGTTCACATTTTCTGAGTTGAAATTCTGAATTCCATTTCCATGATGCCAATTCTTTTTCTATACATATGGAAAGTTGAAACATCAATTTTTTGTTCCTTAAAATATCTTATTCGATTCAACTATCGGAGTTGCTGGGGATCCCGAGTCCAGTATAGACCATCATGTAAATAAACAAACAAACAGAAGTAGGTTTATTTCAGACATTTCCCCTTGTTGGGACTCGTGTTTCAACCTTTTGCTTTACAGTGTGCCCTGAGTAGCCTGCATAATTGGATTTGTGATGAATCGGTCTAATGTGCTGTATGTGTAAATATGATTCTGATTGTTTAATGCTGTGTTTAAATATGGTGCATAGTTTTTCATGTAAATATATTCATGTTTTGTGGTTTTCTGTTTTGCAATTGGTATTTCTCCAGTTGAGGACTACGAGAGGTCATGGGAACAAAATGAAGAATTAGGTCTGAATGATATGGACACCTCTTCTGCCGAAGTTGGTGATGCACCAACCAATACTTCTAAAACTGAGTGAAGATCATGTAATTTCCTCTCCTCACATCCCAACCAAAACAAATGGAAGTATTTTTGTGATAGTTTGATATCATCGAGAGAATGGAAAAGTCTGTTGTCTTGAGCCTCATTTCATTGGCTTATTGATATATTTTAATGTAAGCCCATTAACTTGTATCATCCGTTAGAATAGTTGTCTGAAAAATGTAACTTCGTGAGTTAGTAAGTTAATTGCTTTTTATTTTTATTTTTCTGGTTTTGTGGCCATCTGATTTTATTTCTTAGAGCAATTTTTTTCTTCTTTCCCCTTTTTAGCACAGCGGCGATAATTATCAAAGGTTGTTATCAGTGAATGTGAATATTAGTATCAACAAAGTATTTCGATTAAGGATTGGTAGGATATTGAAAATATTCATGGTTAGTAATAAGAAAAGGAAGATAAGGAAAAACAGTAAATTAGGCCGGAATTTCACTAGTTTCGGTAGGGGATAGCCTTGGTTTTTACAAAATTTCTAAAAAATTCTTCCGGAATGGTTTTTTCCTGAAATTCCACCCAAGAATCTCCACTGAATTTGGGACAAAACGGGACAAATTTCAGGTCAAACGGATGAGTATTCACCCACGAAAAAAATCAAACAGTTTCACACACAGACGAACGTTCCTTTCAGCCCTGGCAGTGACAAATAAAAAATTTATTGCCAATCTTGTGGGACGAATCTGGGGCTCAAACCTCAGCCAAAACTCAATAGACACAGTGACGAGTGTCTGGTAAAAATTTCAGACCAATATACCCAAGGAGTAAGGCGCAGTAAGTCCCAGACCGAGAGTGAACAAAACCGGTGTTCCGAAAACAAAACGTCCTGGCTTTTCTTCCCCGTATCTTAATTTAGAGGTTCGTTTATGGACGTTCCTCCTTGCCTGGGTGGAAACAACATACGAAAGTGCTTGTGTGAATTTTTTTCAGCGCAGTACGGACCCAGAATGAAATTGCAGAAATTAGGCCGGAATTATCAAGTTTCGGTAGAGGATAGCCTTGGTTTTTACAAAATTTCTGAAAAATTCTTCCGGAATGGTTTTTTCCTGAAATTCCACCCAAGAATCTCCACTGAATTTGGGACAAAACGGGACAAATTTCAGGTCAAACGGATGAGTATTCACCCACGAAAAAAATCAAACAGTTTCACACACAGACTAACCTTCCTTTCAGCCCTGGCAGTGACAAATAAAAAATTTATTGCCAATCTTGTGGGACGAATCTGGGGCTCAAACCTCAGCCAAAACTCAATAGACACAGTGACGAGTGTATGGTATAAATTTCAGACCAAAATACCCAAGGAGTAAGGCGCAGTAAGTCCCAGACCGAGAGTGAACAAAACCGGTGTTCCGAAAACAAAACGTCCTGGCTTTTCTTCCCCGTATCTTAATTTAGAGGTTCGTTTATGGACGTTCCTCCTTGCCTGGGTGGAAACAACATACGAAAGTGCTTGTGTGAATTTTTTTCAGCGCAGTACGGACCCAGAATGAAATTGCAGAAATTAGGCCGGAATTATCAAGTTTCGGTAGAGGATAGCCTTGGTTTTTACAAAATTTCTGAAAAATTCTTCCGGAATGGTTTTTTCCTGAAATTCCACCCAAGAATCTCCACTGAATTTGGGACAAAACGGGACAAATTTCAGGTCAAACGGATGAGTATTCACCCACGAAAAAAATCAAACAGTTTCACACACAGACTAACCTTCCTTTCAGCCCTGGCAGTGACAAATAAAAAATTTATTGCCAATCTTGTGGGACGAATCTGGGGCTCAAACCTCAGCCAAAACTCAATAGACACAGTGACGAGTGTATGGTATAAATTTCAGACCAAAATACCCAAGGAGTAAGGCGCAGTAAGTCCCAGACCGAGAGTGAACAAAACCGGTTTTCCGAAAACAAAACGCTTTTCTTCCCCGTATCTTCTTTTTGTTGTTCGTTTATTGACGTTCCTCCTTGCCTGGGTGGAAACAACATACCAAAGTGCTTGTGTGAATTTTTTTCAGCGCAGTACGGACCTAGAATGAAATTGCAGAAATTAGGCCGGAATTTCACAAGTTTCGGTAGAGGATAGTCTTGGTTTTTACAAAATTTCTGAAAAATTCTTCCGGAATGGTTTTTTCCTGAAATTCCACCCAAGAATCTCCACTGAATTTGGGACAAAATGGGACAAATTTTAGGTCTAACGGATGAGTATTCACTCACGAAAAAAATCAAACAGTTTCACACACAGACGAACCTTCCTTTCAGCCCTGGCAGTGACGAATAAAAAATTTATTGCCAATCTTGTGGGACGAATCTGGGGCTCAAACCTCAGCCAAAACTCAATAGACACAGTGACGAGTGTCTGGTAAAAATTTCAGACCAATATACCCAAGGAGTAAGGCGCAGTAAGTCCAAGACCGAGAGTGACCAAAACCGGTTTTCCGAAAACAAAACGTCCTGGCTTTTCTTCCCCGTATCTTCATTTAGTGGTTCGTTTATGGACGTTCCTCCTTGCCTGGGTGCAAACAACATACGAAAGTGCTTGTGTGAATTTTTTTCAGCGCAGTACGGACCCATAATGAAATTCCAGAAATTCGGCTGGAATTATCAAGTTTCGGTAGAGGATAGCCTTGGTTTTTACAAAATTTCTGAAAAATTCTTCCGGAATGGTTTTTTCCTGAAATTCCACCCAAGAATCTCCACTGAATTTGGGACAAAACGGGACAAATTTCAGTTCAAACGGATGAGTATTCACCCACGAAAAAAATCAAACAGTTTCACACACAGACGAACCTTCCTTTCAGCCCTGGCAGTGACGAATAAAAAATTTATTGCCAATCTTGTGGGACGAATCTGGGGCTCAAACCTCAGCCAAAACTCAATAGACACAGTAACGAGTGTCTGGTAAAAATTTCAGACCAAAATACCCAAGGAGTAAGGCGCAGTAAGTCCCAGACCGAGAGTGAACAAAACCGGTTTTCCGAAAACAAAACGTCCTGGCTTTTCTTCCCCGTATCTTCATTTAGTGGTTCGTTTATGGACGTTCCTCTTTTCCTGGGTGCAAACAACATACGAAAGTGCTTGTGTGAATTTTTTTCAGCGCAGTACGGACCCAGAATGAAATTGCAGAAATTAGGCCGGAATTTCACGAGTTTCGGTAGAGGATAATAGCCTTGGTTTTTACAAAATTTCTGAAAAATTCTTCCGGAATGGTTTTTTCCTGAAATTCCACCCAAGAATCTCCACTGAATTTGGGACAAAATGGGACAAATTTCAGGTCAAACGGATGAGTATTCACCCACGAAAAAAATCAAACAGTTTCACACACAGACGAACCTTCCTTTCAGCCCTGGCAGTGACGAATAAAAAATTTATTGCCAATCTTGTGGGACGAATCTGGGGTCAAACCTCATCCAAAACTCAATAGACACAGTGAGGAGTGTCTGGTAAAAATTTCAGACCAAAATACCCAAGGAGTAAGGCGCAGTAAGTCCCAGACCGAGTGTGAACAAAACCGGTTTTCCGAAAACAAAACTTCCTGGCTTTTCTTCCCCGTATCTTCTTTTTGTGGTTCGTTTATGGACGTTCCTCCTTGCCTGGGTGCAAACAACATACCAAAGTGCTTGTGTGAATTTTTTTCAGCGCAGTACGGACCCAGAATGAAATTGCAGAAATTAGGCCGGAATTTCACAAGTTTCGGTAGAGGATAGCCTTGGTTTTTACAAAATTTCTGAAAAATTCTTCCGGAATGGTTTTTTCCTGAAATTCCACGCAAGAATCTCCTCTGAATTTGGGACAAAACGGGACAAATTTCAGGTCAAACGGCCCACGAAAAAAATCTAACAGTTTCACACACAGACGAACCTTCCTTTCAGTCCTGGCAGTGACGAATAAAAAATTTATTGCCAATCTTGTGGGACGAATCTGGGGCTCAAACCTCAGCCAAAACTCAATAGACACAGTGACGAGTGTCTGGTAAAAATTTAAGACCAAAATACCCAAGGAGTAAGGCGCAGTAAGTCCCAGACCGAGAGTGAACAAAACCGGTTTTCCGAAAACAAAACGTCTTGGCTTTTCTTCCCCGTATCTTCTTTTTGTTGTTCGTTTATGGACGTTCCTCCTTGCCTGGGTGGAGACAACATACCAAAGTGCTTGTGTGAATTTTTTTCAGCGCAGTACGGACCCAGAATGAAACTGCAGAAATTAGGCCGGAATTTCACAAGTTTCGGTAGAGGATAGCCTTGGTTTTTACAAAATTTCTGAAAAATTCTTCCGGAATGGTTTTTCCTGAAATTCCACCCAAGAATCTCCACTGAATTTGGGACAAAACGGGACAAATTTCAGGTCAAACGGATGAGTATTCACCCACGAAAAAAATCAAACAGTTTCACACACAGACGAACCTTCCTTTCAGCCCTGGCAGTGACGAATAAAAAATTTATTACCAATCTTGTGGGACGAATCTGGGCTCAAACCTCAGCCAAAACTCAATAGACACAGTGACGAGTGTCTGGTAAAAATTTCAGACCAAAATACCCAAGGAGTAAGGCGCAGTAAGTCCCAGACTGAGAGTGAACAAAACCGGTTTTCCGAAAACAAAACTTCCTGGCTTTTCTTCCCCGTATCTTCTTTTTGTGGTTCGTTTATGGACGTTCCTCCTTGCCTGGTTGCAAACAACATACGAAAGTGCTTGTGTGAATTTTTTTCAGCGCAGTACAGACCCAGAATGAAATTGCAGAAATTAGGCCGGAATTTCACAAGTTTCGGTAGAGGATAGCCTTGGTTTTTACAAAATTTCTGAAAAATTCTTCCGGAATGGTTTTTTCCTGAAATTCCACCCAAGAATCTCCACTGAATTTGGGAAAAAACGGGACAAATTTCAGGTCAAACGGATGAGTGTTCACCCACGAAAAAAATCAAACAGTTTCACACACAGACGAACCTTCCTTTCAGCCCTGGCAGTGACGAATAAAAAATTTATTTCCAATCTTGTGGGACGATTCTGGGGCTCAAACCTCAGCCAAAACTCAATAGACACAGTGAGGAGTGTCTGGTAAAAATTTCAGACCAAAATACCCAAGGAGTAAGGCGCAGTAAGTCCCAGACCGAGAGTGAACAAAACCGGTTTTCCGAAAACAAAACGTCCTGGCTTTTCTTCCCCGTATCTTCTTTTTGTGGTTCGTTTATGGACGTTCCTCCTTGCCTGGGTGCAAACAACATACGAAAGTGCTTGTGTGAATTTTTTTCAGCGCAGTACGGACCCAGAATGAAATTGCAGAAATTAGGCCGGAATTTCACAAGTTTCAGTAGAGGATAGCCTTGGTTTTTACAAAATTTATGAAAAATTCTTCCGGAATGGTTTTTTCCTGAAATTCCACCCAAGAATCTCCACTGAATTTTGGACAAAACGGGACAAATTTCAGGTCAAACGGATGAGTCTTCACCCACGAAAAAAATCAAACAGTTTCACACACAGACGAACCTTCCTTTCAGCCCTGGCAGTGACGAATAAAAAATTTATTGCCAATCTTGTGGGACGAATCTGGGGCTCAAACCTCAGCCAAAACTCAATAGACACAGTGACGAGTGTCTGGTAAAAATTTCAGACCAAACCACCCAAGGAGTAAGGCGCAGTAAGTCCCAGACCGAGAGTGAACAAAACCGGTTTTCTGAAAACAAAACGTCCTGGCTTTTCTTCCCCGTATCTTCATTTAGTGGTTCGTTTATGGACGTTCCTCCTTGCCTGGGTGCAAACAACATACGAAAGTGCTTGTGTGAATTTTTTTCAGCGTAGTACGGACCCATAATGAAATTGCAGAAATTAGGCCGGAATTTCACAAGTTTCGGTAGAGGATAGCCTTGGTTTTTACAAAATTTCAGAAAAATTCTTCCGGAATGGTTTTTTCCTGAAATTCCACCCAAGAATCTCCTCTGAATTTGGGACAAAACGGGACAAATTTCAGGGCAAACGGATGAGTATTCACCCACGAAAAAATCCAAACAGTTTCACACACAGACGAACCTTCCTTTCAGCCCTGGCAGTGACGAATAAAAAATTTATTGCCAATCTTGTGGGACGAATCTGGGGTTCAACCCTCAACCAAAACTCAATAGACACAGTGACGAGTGTCTGGTAAAAATTTCAGACGAAAATACCCAAGGAGTAAGGCGCAGTAAGTCCCAGACCGAGAGTGAACAAAACCGGTTTTCCGAAAACAAAACTTCCTGGCTTTTCTTCCCCGTATCTTCATTTAGTGGTTCGTTTATGGACGTTCCTCCTTGCCTGGGTGCAAACAACATACGAAAGTGCTTGTGTGAATTTTTTTCAGCGCAGTACGGACCCAGAATGAAATTGCAGAAATTAGGCCGGAATTTCACAAGTTTCGGTAGAGGATAGCCTTGGTTTTTACAAAATTTCTGAAAAATTCTTCCGGAATGGTTTTTCCTGAAATTCCACCCAAGAATCTCCACTGAATTTGGGACAAAACGGGACAAATTTCAGGTCAAACGGATGAGTATTCACCCACGAAAAAAATCAAACAGTTTCACACACAGACGAACCTTCCTTTCAGCCCTGGCAGTGACGAATAAAAAATTTATTACCAATCTTGTGGGACGAATCTGGGGCTCAAACCTCAGCCAAAACTCAATAGACACAGTGACGAGTGTCTGGTAAAAATTTCAGACCAAAATACCCAAGGAGTAAGGCGCAGTAAGTCCCAGACTGAGAGTGAACAAAACCGGTTTTCCGAAAACAAAACTTCCTGGCTTTTCTTCCCCGTATCTTCTTTTTGTGGTTCGTTTATGGACGTTCCTCCTTGCCTGGTTGCAAACAACATACGAAAGTGCTTGTGTGAATTTTTTTCAGCGCAGTACAGACCCAGAATGAAATTGCAGAAATTAGGCCGGAATTTCACAAGTTTCGGTAGAGGATAGCCTTGGTTTTTACAAAATTTCTGAAAAATTCTTCCGGAATGGTTTTTTCCTGAAATTCCACCCAAGAATCTCCACTGAATTTGGGAAAAAACGGGACAAATTTCAGGTCAAACGGATGAGTGTTCACCCACGAAAAAAATCAAACAGTTTCACACACAGACGAACCTTCCTTTCAGCCCTGGCAGTGACGAATAAAAAATTTATTTCCAATCTTGTGGGACGATTCTGGGGCTCAAACCTCAGCCAAAACTCAATAGACACAGTGAGGAGTGTCTGGTAAAAATTTCAGACCAAAATACCCAAGGAGTAAGGCGCAGTAAGTCCCAGACCGAGAGTGAACAAAACCGGTTTTCCGAAAACAAAACGTCCTGGCTTTTCTTCCCCGTATCTTCTTTTTGTGGTTCGTTTATGGACGTTCCTCCTTGCCTGGGTGCAAACAACATACGAAAGTGCTTGTGTGAATTTTTTTCAGCGCAGTACGGACCCAGAATGAAATTGCAGAAATTAGGCCGGAATTTCACAAGTTTCAGTAGAGGATAGCCTTGGTTTTTACAAAATTTATGAAAAATTCTTCCGGAATGGTTTTTTCCTGAAATTCCACCCAAGAATCTCCACTGAATTTTGGACAAAACGGGACAAATTTCAGGTCAAACGGATGAGTCTTCACCCACGAAAAAAATCAAACAGTTTCACACACAGACGAACCTTCCTTTCAGCCCTGGCAGTGACGAATAAAAAATTTATTGCCAATCTTGTGGGACGAATCTGGGGCTCAAACCTCAGCCAAAACTCAATAGACACAGTGACGAGTGTCTGGTAAAAATTTCAGACCAAACTACCCAAGGAGTAAGGCGCAGTAAGTCCCAGACCGAGAGTGAACAAAACCGGTTTTCTGAAAACAAAACGTCCTGGCTTTTCTTCCCCGTATCTTCATTTAGTGGTTCGTTTATGGACGTTCCTCCTTGCCTGGGTGCAAACAACATACGAAAGTGCTTGTGTGAATTTTTTTCAGCGTAGTACGGACCCATAATGAAATTGCAGAAATTAGGCCGGAATTTCACAAGTTTCGGTAGAGGATAGCCTTGGTTTTTACAAAATTTCAGAAAAATTCTTCCGGAATGGTTTTTTCCTGAAATTCCACCCAAGAATCTCCTCTGAATTTGGGACAAAACGGGACAAATTTCAGGGCAAACGGATGAGTATTCACCCACGAAAAAATCCAAACAGTTTCACACACAGACGAACCTTCCTTTCAGCCCTGGCAGTGACGAATAAAAAATTTATTGCCAATCTTGTGGGACGAATCTGGGGTTCAACCCTCAACCAAAACTCAATAGACACAGTGACGAGTGTCTGGTAAAAATTTCAGACGAAAATACCCAAGGAGTAAGGCGCAGTAAGTCCCAGACCGAGAGTGAACAAAACCGGTTTTCCGAAAACAAAACTTCCTGGCTTTTCTTCCCCGTATCTTCATTTAGTGGTTCGTTTATGGACGTTCCTCCTTGCCTGGGTGCAAACAACATACGAAAGTGCTTGTGTGAATTTTTTTCAGCGCAGTACGGACCCAGAATGAAATTGCAGAAATTAGGCCGGAATTTCACAAGTTTCGGTAGAGGATAGCCTTGGTTTTTACAAAATTTCTGAAAAATTCTTCCGGAATGGTTTTTTCCTGAAATCCCACCCAAGAATCTCCACTGAATTTGGGACAAAACGGGACAAATTTCAGGTCAAACGGATGAGTATTCACCCACGAAAAAAATCAAACAGTTTCACACACAGACGAACCTTCCTTTCAGCCCTGGCAGTGACAAATAAAAAATTTATTGCCAATCTTGTGGGACGAATCTGGGGCTCAACCCTCAGCCAAAACTCAATAGACACAGTGAGGAGTGTCTGGTAAAAATTTCAGACGAAAATACCCAAGGAGTAAGGCGCCGTAAGTCCTAGACCGAGACTGAACAACACCGGTTTTCCGAAAACAAAACTTCCTGGCTTTTCTTCCCCGTATCTTCATTTAGTGGTTCGTTTATGGACGTTCCTCCTTGCCTGGGTGCAAACAACATACCAAAGTGCTTGTGTGAATTTTTGTTAGCCCCAGAATGAAATTGCAGAAATTAGGCCGGAATTTCACAAGTTTCGGTAGAGGATAGCCTTGGTTTTTACAAAATTTCTGAAAAATTCTTCCGGAATGGTTTTTTCCTTAAATTCCACCCAAGAATCTCCACTGAATTTGGGATAAAACGGGACAAATTTCAGGTCAAACGGATGAGTATTCACCCACGAAAAAAATCAAACAGTTTCACACACAGACGAACCTTCCTTTCAGCCCTGGCAGTGACGAATAAAAAATTTATTGCCAATCTTGTGGGACGAATCTGGGGCTCAAACCTCAGCCAAAACTCAATAGACACAGTGACGTGTGTCTGGTAAAAATTTCAGACCAAAATACCCAAGGAGTAAGGCGCAGTAAGTCCCAGACCGAGAGTGAACAAAACCGGTTTTCCGAAAACAAAACGTCCTGGCTTTTCTTCCCCGTATCTTCATTTAGTGGTTCGTTTATGGACGTTCCTCCTTGCCTGGGTGCAAACAACATACGAAAGTGCTTGTGTGAATTTTTTTCAGCGCAGTACGGACCCAGAATGAAATTGCAGAAATTAGGCCGGAATTTCACGAGTTTCGGTAGAGGATAATAGCCTTGGTTTTTACAAAATTTCTGAAAAATTCTTCCGAAATGGTTTTTTCCTGAAATTCCACCCAAGAATCTCCACTGAATTTGGGACAAAATGGGACAAATTTCAGGTCAAACGGATGAGTATTCACCCACGAAAAAAATCAAACAGTTTCACACACAGACGAACCTTGCTTTCAGCCCTGGCAGTGACGAATAAAAAATTTATTGCCAATCTTGTGGGACGAATCTGGGGCTCAAACCTCAGCCAAAACTCAATAGACACAGTGACGAGTGTCTGGTAAAAATTTCAGACCAAAATACCCAAGGAGTAAGGCGCAGTAAGTCCCAGACCGAGAGTGAACAAAACCGGTTTTCCGAAAACAAAACTTCCTGGCTTTTCTTCCCCGTATCTTCTTTTTGTGGTTCGTTTATGGACGTTCCTCCTTGCCTGGGTGCAAACAACATACGAAAGTGCTTGTGTGAATTTTTTTCAGGGCAGTACGGACCCAGAATGAAATTGCAGAAATTAGGCCGGAATTTCACAAGTTTCGGTAGAGGATAGCCTTGGTTTTTACAAAATTTCTGAAAAATTCTTCCGGAATGGTTTTTTGCTGAAATTCCACCCAAGAATCTCCACTGAATTTGGGACAAAACGGGACAAATTTCAGGTCAAACGGATGAGTATTCACCCACGAAAAAAATCAAACAGTTTCACACACAAACGAACCTTCCTTTCAGCCCTGGCAGTGACGAATAAAAAATTTATTGCCAATCTTGTGGGACGAATCTGGGCTCAAACCTCAGCCAAAACTCAATAGACACAGTGAGGAGTGTCTGGTAAAAATTTCAGACCAAAATACCCAAGGAGTAAGGCGCAGTAAGTCCCAGACCGAGAGAGAACAAAACCGGTTTTCCGAAAACAAAACGTCCTGGCTTTTCTTCCCCGTATCTTCATTTAGTGGTTCGTTTATGGACGTTCCTCCTTGCCTGGGTGCAAACAACATACCAAAGTGCTTGTGTGAATTTTTTTCAGCGCAGTACGGACGCAGAATGAAATTGCAGAAATTAGGCCGGAATTTCACAAGTTTCGGTAGATATCGCCTTGGTTTTTACAAAATTTCTGAAAAATTCTTCCGGAATGGTTTTTTGCTGAAATTCTACCCAAGAATCTCCACTGAATTTGGGACAAAACGGGACAAATTTCAGGTCAAACGGATGAGTATTCACCTACGAAATAAATCAAACAGTTTCACACACAGACGAACCTTCCTTTCAGCCCTGGCAGTGACGAATAAAAAATTTATTGCCAATCTTGTGGGACAAATCTGGGGCTCAAACCTCAGCCAAAACTCAATAGACACAGTGAGGAGTGTCTGGTAAAAATTTCAGACCAAAATACCCAAGGAGTAAGGCGCAGTAAGTCCCAGACCGAGAGTGAACAAAACCGGTTTTCCGAAAACAAAACGTCCTGGCTTTTCTTCCCCGTATCTTCATTTAGTGGTTCGTTTATGGACGTTCCTCCTTGCCTGGGTGCAAACAACATACCAAAGTGCTTGTGTGAATTTTTTACAGCGCAGTACGGACGCAGAATGAAATTGCAGAAATTAGGCCGGAATTTCACAAGTTTCGGTAGAGGATAGCCTTGGTTTTTACAAAATTTCTGAAAAATTCTTCCGGAATGGTTTTTTGCTGAAATTCCACCCAAGAATCTCCACTGAATTTGGGACAAAACGGGACAAATTTCAGGTCAAACGGATGAGTATTCACCCACGAAAAAAATCAAACAGTTTCACACACAGACGAACCTTCCTTTCAGCCCTGGCAGTGACGAATAAAAAATTTATTGCCAATCTTGTGGGACGAATCTGGGGCTCAAACCTCAGCCAAAACTCAATAGACACAGTGAGGAGTGTCTGGTAAAAATTTCAGACCAAAATACCCAAGGAGTAAGGCGCAGTAAGTCCCAGACCGAGAGTGAACAAAACCGGTTTTCCGAAAACAAAACGTCCTGGCTTTTCTTCCCCGTATCTTCATTTAGTGGTTCGTTTATGGACGTTCCTCCTTGCCTGGGTGCAAACAACATACGAAAGTGCTTGTGTGAATTTTTTTCAGCGCAGTACGGACGCAGAATGAAATTGCAGAAATTAGGCCGGAATTTCACAAGTTTCGGTAGAGGATAGCCTTGGTTTTTACAAAATTTCTGAAAAATTCTTCCGGAATGGTTTTTTGCTGAAATTTCACCCAAGAATCTCCACTGAATTTGGGACAAAACGGGAGAAATTTCAGGTCAAACGGATGAGTATTCACCCACGAAAAAAGTCAAACAGTTTCACACACAGACGAACCTTCCTTTCAGCCCTGGCAGTGACGAATAAAAAATTTATTGCCAATCTTGTGGGACGAATCTGGGGCTCAAACCTCAGCCAAAACTCAATAGACACAGTGAGGAGTGTCTGGTAAAAATTTCAGACCAAAATACCCAAGGAGTAAGGCGCAGTAAGTCCCAGACCGAGAGTGAACAAAACCGGTTTTCTGAAAACAAAACTTCCTGGCTTTTCTTCCCCGTATCTTCTTTTTGTGGTTCGTTTATGGACGTTCCTCCTTGCCTGGGTGCAAACAACATACGAAAGTGCTTGTGTGAATTTTTTTCAGCGCAGTACGGACCCAGAATGAAATTGCAGAAATTAGGCCGGAATTTCACAAGTTTCGGTAGAGGATAGCCTTGGTTTTTACAAAATTTATGAAAAATTCTTCCGGAATGGTTTTTTCCTGAAATTCCACCCAAGAATCTCCACTGAATTTGGGACAAAACGGGACAAATTTCAGGTCAAACGGATGAGTATTCACCCACGAAAAAAATCAAACAGTTTCACACACAGACGAACCTTCCTTTCAGCCCTGGCAGTGACGAATAAAAAATTTATTGCCAATCTTGGGGGACGAATCTGGGGCTCAAACCTCAGCCAAAACTCAATAGACACAGTGAGGAGTGTCTGGTAAAAATTTCAGACCAAAATACCCAAGGAGTAAGGCGCAGTAAGTCCCAGACCGAGAGTGAACAAAACCGGTTTTCCGAAAACAAAACGTCCTGGCTTTTCTTCCCCGTATCTTCATTTAGTGGTTCGTTTATGGACGTTCCTCCTTGCCTGGGTGCAAACAACATACGAAAGTGCTTGTGTGAATTTTTTTCAGCGCAGTACGGACCCAGAATGAAATTGCAGAAATTAGGCCGGAATTTCACATGTTTCGGTAGAGGATAGCCTTGGTTTTTACAAAATTTCTGAAAAATTCTTCCGGAATGGTTTTTTGCTGAAATTCCACCCAAGAATCTCCACTGAATTTGGGACAAAACGGGACAAATTTCAGGTCAAACGGATGAGTATTCACCCACGAAAAAAGTCAAACAGTTTCACACACAGACGAACCTTCCTTTCAGCCCTGGCAGTGACGAATAAAAAATTTATTGCCAATCTTGTGGGACGAATCTGGGGCTCAAACCTCAGCCAAAACTCAGTAGACACAGTGAGGAGTGTCTGGTAAAAATTTCAGACCAAAATACCCAAGGAGTAAGGCGCAGTAAGTCCCAGACCGAGAGTGAACAAAACCGGTTTTCCGAAAACAAAACGTCCTGGCTTTTCTTCCCCGTATCTTCATTTAGTGGTTCGTTTATGGACGTTCCTCCTTGCCTGGGTGCAAACAACATACCAAAGTGCTTGTGTGAATTTTTTTCAGCGCAGTACGGACCCAGAATGAAATTGCAGAAATTAGGCCGGAATTTCACAAGTTTCGGTAGATATCGCCTTGGTTTTTACAAAATTTCTGAAAAATTCTTCCGGAATGGTTTTTCCCTGAAATTCCACCCAAGAATCTCCACTGAATTTGGGACAAAACGGGACAAATTTCAGGTCAAACGGATGAGTATTCACCCACGAAAAAAATCAAACAGTTTCACACACAGACGAACCTTCCTTTCAGCCCTGGCAGTGACGAATAAAAAATTTATTGCCAATCTTGTGGGACGAATCTGGGGCTCAAACCTCAGCCAAAACTCAATAGTCACAGTGAGGAGTGTCTGGTAAAAATTTCAGACCAAAATACCCAAGGAGTAAGGCGCAGTAAGTCCCAGACCGAGAGTGAACAAAACCGGTTTTCCGAAAACAAAACGTCCTGGCTTTTCTTCCCCGTATCTTCATTTAGTGGTTCGTTTATGGACGTTCCTCCTTGCCTGGGTGCAAACAACATACGAAAGTGCTTGTGTGAATTTTTTTCAGCGCAGTACGAACGCAGAATGAAATTGCAGAAATTAGGCCGGAATTTCACAAGTTTCGGTAGAGGATAGCCTTGGTTTTTACAAAATTTCTGAAAAATTCTACCAGAATGGTTTTTTGCTGAAATTCCACCCAAGAATCTCCACTGAATTTGGGACAAAACAGGACAAATTTCAGGTCAAACGGATGAGTATTCACCCACGAAAAAAATCAAACAGTTTCACACACAGACGAACCTTCCTTTCAGCCCTGGCAGTGACGAATAAAAAATTTATTGCCAATCTTGTGGGACGAATCTGGGGCTCAAACCTCAGCCAAAACTCAATAGACACAGTGAGGAGTGTCTGGTAAAAATTTCAGACCAAAATACCCAAGGAGTAAGGCGCAGTAAGTCCCAGACCGAGAGTGAACAAAACCGGTTTTCCGAAAACAAAACGTCCTGGCTTTTCTTCCCCGTATCTTCATTTAGTGGTTCGTTTATGGACGTTCCTCCTTGCCTGGGTGCAAACAACATACCAAAGTGCTTGTGTGAATTTTTTTCAGCGCAGTACGGACCCAGAATGAAATTGCAGAAATTAGGCCGGAATTTCACAAGTTTCGGTAGATATCGCCTTGGTTTTTACAAAATTTCTGGAAAATTCTTCCGGAATGGTTTTTTGCTGAAATTCCACCCAAGAATCTCCACTGAATTTGGGACAAAACGGGACAAATTTCAGGTCAAACGGATGAGTATTCACCCACGAAAAAAATCAAACAGTTTCACACACAGACGAACCTTGCTTTCAGCCCTGGCAGTGACGAATAAAAAATTTATTGCCAATCTTGTGGGACGAATCTGGGGCTCAAACCTCAGCCAAAACTCAATAGCCACAGTGACGAGTGTCTGGTAAAAATTTCAGACCAAAATACCCAAGGAGTAAGGCGCAGTAAGTCCCAGACCGAGAGTCAACAAAACCGGTTTTCCGAAAACAAAACTTCCTGGCTTTTCTTCCCCGTATCTTCTTTTTGTGGTTCGTTTATGGACGTTCCTCCTTGCCTGGGTGCAAACAACATACGAAAGTGCTTGTGTGAATTTTTTTCAGGGCAGTACGGACCCAGAATGAAATTGCAGAAATTAGGCCGGAATTTCACAAGTTTCGGTAGAGGATAGCCTTGGTTTTTACAAAATTTCTGAAAAATTCTTCCGGAATGGTTTTTTGCTGAAATTCCACCCAAGAATCTCCACTGAATTTGGGACAAAACGGGACAAATTTCAGGTCAAACGGATGAGTATTCACCCACGAAAAAAATCAAACAGTTTCACACACAGACGAACCTTCCTTTCAGCCCTGGCAGTGACGAATAAAAAATTTATTGCCAATCTTGTGGGACGAATCTGGGCTCAAACCTCAGCCAAAACTCAATAGACACAGTGAGGAGTGTCTGGTAAAAATTTCAGACCAAAATACCCAAGGAGTAAGGCGCAGTAAGTCCCAGACCGAGAGAGAACAAAACCGGTTTTCCGAAAACAAAACGTCCTGGCTTTTCTTCCCCGTATCTTCATTTAGTGGTTCGTTTATGGACGTTCCTCCTTGCCTGGGTGCAAAGAACATACCAAAGTGCTTGTGTGAATTTTTTTCAGCGCAGTACGGACGCAGAATGAAATTGCAGAAATTAGGCCGGAATTTCACAAGTTTCGGTAGATATCGCCTTGGTTTTTACAAAATTTCTGAAAAATTCTTCCGGAATGGTTTTTTGCTGAAATTCTACCCAAGAATCTCCACTGAATTTGGGACAAAACGGGACAAATTTCAGGTCAAACGGATGAGTATTCACCTACGAAAAAAATCAAACAGTTTCACACACAGACGAACCTTCCTTTCAGCCCTGGCAGTGACGAATAAAAAATTTATTGCCAATCTTGTGGGACGAATCTGGGGCTCAAACCTCAGCCAAAACTCAATAGACACAGTGAGGAGTGTCTGGTAAAAATTTCAGACCAAAATACCCAAGGAGTAAGGCGCAGTAAGTCCCAGACCGAGAGTGAACAAAACCGGTTTTCCGAAAACAAAACGTCCTGGCTTTTCTTCCCCGTATCTTCATTTAGTGGTTCGTTTATGGACGTTCCTCCTTGCCTGGGTGCAAACAACATACGAAAGTGCTTGTGTGAATTTTTTTCAGCGCAGTACGGACGCAGAATGAAATTGCAGAAATTAGGCCGGAATTTCACAAGTTTCGGTAGAGGATAGCCTTGGTTTTTACAAAATTTCTGAAAAATTCTTCCGGAATGGTTTTTTCCTGAAATTCCACCCAAGAATCTCCACTGAATTTGGGACAAAACGGGACAAATTTCAGGTCAAACGGATGAGTATTCACCCACGAAAAAAATCAAACAGTTTCACACACAGACGAACCTTGCTTTCAGCCCTGGCAGTGACGAATAAAAAATTTATTGCCAATCTTGTGGGACGAATCTGGGGCTCAAACCTCAGCCAAAACTCAATAGACACAGTGAGGAGTGTCTGGTAAAAATTTCAGACCAAAATACCCAAGGAGTAAGGCGCAGTAAGTCCCAGACCGAGAGTGAACAAAACCGGTTTTCCGAAAACAAAACGTCCTGGCTTTTCTTCCCCGTATCTTCATTTAGTGGTTCGTTTATGGACGTTCCTCCTTGCCTGGGTGCAAACAACATACCAAAGTGCTTGTGTGAATTTTTTTCAGCGCAGTACGGACCCAGAATGAAATTGCAGAAATTAGGCCGGAATTTCACAAGTTTCGGTAGATATCGCCTTGGTTTTTACAAAATTTCTGAAAAATTCTTCCGGAATGGTTTTTTGCTGAAATTCCACCCAAGAATCTCCACTGAATTTGGGACAAAACGGGACAAATTTCAGGTCAAACGGATGAGTATTCACCCACGAAAAAAATCAAACAGTTTCACACACAGACGAACCTTCCTTTCAGCCCTGGCAGTGACGAATAAAAAATTTATTGCCAATCTTGTGGGACGAATCTGGGGCTCAAACCTCAGCCAAAACTCAATAGACACAGTGAGGAGTGTCTGGTAAAAATTTCAGACCAAAATACCCAAGGAGTAAGGCGCAGTAAGTCCCAGACCGAGAGTGAACAAAACCGGTTTTCCGAAAACAAAACGTCCTGGCTTTTCTTCCCCGTATCTTCATTTAGTGGTTCGCTTATGGACGTTCCTCCTTGCCTGGGTGCAAACAACATACCAAAGTGCTTGTGTGAATTTTTTTCAGCGCAGTACGGACGCAGAATGAAATTGCAGAAATTAGGCCGGAATTTCACAAGTTTCGGTAGAGGATAGCCTTGGTTTTTACAAAATTTCTGAAAAATTCTTCCGAAATGGTTTTTTCCTGAAATTCCACCCAAGAATCTCCACTGAATTTGGGACAAAACGGGACAAATTTCAGGTCAAACGGATGAGTATTCACCCACGAAAAAAATCAAACAGTTTCACACACAGACGAACCTTCCTTTCAGCCCTGGCAGTGACGAATAAAAAATTTATTGCCAATCTTGTGGGACGAATCTGGGGCTCAAACCTCAGCCAAAACTCAATAGACACAGTGAGGAGTGTCTGGTAAAAATTTCAGACCAAAATACCCAAGGAGTAAGACGCAGTAAGTCCCAGACCGAGAGTGAACAAAACCGGTTTTCCGAAAACAAAACTTCATGGCTTTTCTTCCCCGTATCTTCTTTTTGTGGTTCGTTTATGGACGTTCCTCCTTGCCTGGGTGCAAACAACATACGAAAGTGCTTGTGTGAATTTTTTTCATGGCAGTACGGACCCAGAATGAAATTGCAGAAATTAGGCCGGAATTTTACAAGTTTCGGTAGAGGATAGCCTTGGTTTTTACAAAATTTCTGAAAAATTCTTCCTGAATGGTTTTTTGCTGAAATTCCACCCAAGAATCTCCACTGAATTTGGGACAAAACGGGACAAATTTCAGGTCAAACGGATGAGTATTCACCGACGAAAAAAATCAAACAGTTTCACACACAGACGAACCTTCCTTTCAGCCCTGGCAGTGACGAATAAAAAATTTATTGCCAATCTTGTGGGACGAATCTGGGGCTCAAACCTCAGCCAAAACTCAATAGACACAGTGAGGAGTGTCTGGTAAAAATTTCAGACCAAAATACCCAAGGAGTAAGGCGCAGTAAGTCCCAGACCGAGAGAGAACAAAACCGGTTTTCCGAAAACAAAACTTCCTGGCTTTTCTTCCCCGTATCTTCATTTAGTGGTTCGTTTATGGACGTTCCTCCTTGCCTGGGTGCAAACAACATACGAAAGTGCTTGTGTGAATTTTTTTCAGCGCAGTACGGACGCAGAATGAAATTGCAGAAATTAGGCCGGAATTTCACAGGTTTCGGTAGAGGATAGCCTTGGTTTTTACAAAATTTCTGAAAAATTCTTCCGGAATGGTTTTTTCCTGAAATTCCACCCAAGAATCTCCACTGAATTTGGGACAAAACGGGACAAATTTCAGGTCAAACGGATGAGTATTCACCGACGAAAAAAATCAAACAGTTTCACACACAGACGAACCTTCCTTTCAGCCCTGGCAGTGACGAATAAAAAATTTATTCCCAATCTTGTCGGACGAATCTGGGGCGCAAACCTCAGCCAAAACTCAATAGACACAGTGAAGAGTGTCTGGTAAAAATTTCGGACCAAAATACCCAAGGAGTAAGGCGCAGTAAGTCCCAGACCGAGAGTGAACCAAACCGGTTTTCCGAAAACAAAACGTCCTGGCTTTTATTCCCCGTATCTTCATTTAGTGGTTCGTTTATGGACGTTCCTCCTTGCCTGGGTGCAAACAACATACGAAAGTGCTTGTGTGAATTTTTTTCAGCGCAGTACGGACCCAGAATGAAATTGCAGAAATTAGGCCGGAATTTCACAAGTTTCGGTAGAGGATAGCCTTGGTTTTTACAAAATTTCTGAAAAATTCTTCCGAAATGGTTTTTTCCTGAAATTCCACCCAAGAATCTCCACTGAATTTGGGACAAAACGGGACAAATTTCAGGTCAAACGGATGAGTATTCACCCACGAAAAAAATCAAACAGTTTCACACACAGACGAACCTTCCTTTCAGCCCTGGCAGTGACGAATAAAAAATTTATTGCCAATCTTGTGGGAAGAATCTGGGGCCCAAACCTCAGCCAAAACTCAATAGACACAGTGACGAGTGTCTGGTAAAAATTTCGGACCAAAATTCCCAAGGAGTAAGGCGCAGTAAGTCCCAGACCGAGAGTGAACAAAACCGGTTTTACGAAAACAAAACTTCCTGGCTTTTCTTCCCCGTATCTTCATTTAGTGGTTCGTTTATGCACGTTCCTCCTTGCCTGGGTGCAAACAACATACGAAAGTGCTTGTGTGAATTTTTTTCAGCGCAGTACGGACCCAGAATGAAATTGCAGAAATTAGGCCGGAATTTCACAAGTTTCGGTAGAGGATAGCCTTGGTTTTTACAAAATTTCTGAAAAATTCTTCCGAAATGGTTTTTTCCTGAAATTCCACCCAAGCATCTCCACTGAATTTGGGACAAAACGGGACAAATTTCAGGTCAAACGGATGAGTATTCACCCACGAAAAAAATCAAACAGTTTCACACACAGACGAACCTTCCTTTCAGCCCTTGCAGTGACGAATAAAAAATTTATTGCCAATCTTGTGGGACGAATCTGGGGCTCAACCCTCAGCCAAAACTCAATAGACAAAGTGACGAGTGTCTGGTAAAATTTCAGACCAAAATACCCAAGGAGTAAGGAGCAGTAAGTCCCAGACCGAGAGTGAACAAAACCGGTTTTCCGAAAACAAAACGTCCTGGCTTTTCTTCCCCGTATCTTCATTTAGTGGTTCGTTTATGGACGTTCCTCCTTGCCTGGGTGCAAACAACATACGAAAGTGCTTGTGTGAATTTTTTTCAGCGCAGTACGGACCCATAATGAAATTGGAGAAATTAGGCCGGAATTTCACAAGTTTCGGTAGAGGATAGCCTTGGTTTTTACAAAATTTCTGAAAAATTCTTCCGAAATGGTTTTTTCCTGAAATTCCACCCAAGAATCTCCACTGAATTTGGGACAAAACGGGACAAATTTCAGGTCAAACGGATGAGTATTCACCCACGAAAAAAATCAAACAGTTTCACACACAGACGAACCTTCCTTTCAGCCCTTGCAGTGACGAATAAAAAATTTATTGCCAATCTTGTGGGACGAATCTGGGGCTCAACCCTCAGCCAAAACTCAATAGACACAGTGACGAATGTCTGGTAAAATTTCAGACCAAAATACCCAAGGAGTAAGGCGCAGTAAGTCCCAGACCGAGAGTGAACAAAACCGGTTTTCCGAAAACAAAACGTCCTGGCTTTTCTTCCCCGTATCTTCTTTTAGTGATCCGTTTATGGACGTTCCTCCTTGCCTGGGTGCAAACAACATACGAAAGTGCTTGTGTGAATTTTTTTCAGCGCAGTACGGACCCATAATGAAATTCGAGAAATTAGGCCGGAATTTCACAAGTTTCGGTAGAGGATAGCCTTGGTTTTTACAAAATTTCTGAAAAATTCTTCCGGAATGGTTTTTTCCTGAAATTCCACCCAAGAATCTCCACTGAATTTGGGACAAAACGGGACAAATTTCAGGTCAAACGGATGAGTATTCACCCACGAAAAAAATCAAACAGTTTCACACACAGACGAACCTTCCTTTCAGCCCTGGCAGTGACGAATAAAAAATTTATTGCCAATCTTGTGGGACGAATCTGGGGCTCAAACCTCAGCCAAAACTCAATAGACACAGTGACGAATGTCTGGTAAAAATTTCAGACCAAAATACCCAAGGAGTAAGGCGCAGTAAGTCCCAGACCGAGAGTGAACAAAACCGATTTTCCGAAAACAAAACGTCCTGGCTTTTCTTCCCCGTATCTTCTTTCTGTGGTTCCGTTTATGGACGTTCCTCCTTGCCTGGGTGCAAACAACATACGAAAGTGCTTGTGTGAATTTTTTTCAGCGCAGTACGGACCCAGAATGAAATTGCAGAAATTAGGCCGGAATTTCACAAGTTTCGGTAGAGGATAGCCTTGGTTTTTACAAAATTTCTGAAAAATTCTTCCGAAATGGTTTTTTCCTGAAATTCCACCCAAGAATCTCCACTGAATTTGGGACAAAACGGGACAAATTTCAGGTCAAACGGATGAGTATTCACCCACGAAAAGAATCAAACAGTTTCGCACACAAACGAACCTTCCTTTCAGCCCTGGCAGTGACGAATAAAAAATTTATTGCCAATCTTGTGGGACGAATCTGGGGCTCAAACCTCAGCCAAAACTCAATAGACACAGTGACGAATGTCTGGTAAAAATTTCAGACCAAAATACCCAAGGAGTAAGGCGCAGTAAGTCCCAGACCGAGAGTGAACAAAACCGGTTTTCCGAAAACAAAACGTCCTGGCTTTTCTTCCCCGTATCTTCTTTCTGTGATCCGTTTATGGACGTTCCTCCTTGCCTGGGTGCAAACAACATACGAAAGTGCTTGTGTGAATTTTTTTCAGCGCAGTACGGACCCAGAATGAAATTGCAGAAATTAGGCCGGAATTTCACAAGTTTCGGTAGAGGATAGCCTTGGTTTTTACAAAATTTCTGAAAAATTCTTCCGAAATGGTTTTTTCCTGAAATTCCACCCAAGAATCTCCACTGAATTTGGGACAAAACGGGACAAATTTCAGGTCAAACGGATGAGTATTCACCCACGAAAAAAATCAAACAGTTTCGCACACAAACGAACCTTCCTTTCAGCCCTGGCAGTGACGAATAAAAAATTTATTGCCAATCTTGTGGGACGAATCTGGGGCTCAAACCTCAGCCAAAACTCAATAGACACAGTGACGAATGTCTGGTAAAAATTTCAGACCAAAATACCCAAGGAGTAAGGCGCAGTAAGTCCCAGACCGAGAGTGAACAAAACCGGTTTTCCGAAAACAAAACGTCCTGGCTTTTCTTCCCCGTATCTTCTTTCTGTGATCCGTTTATGGACGTTCCTCCTTGCCTGGGTGCAAACAACATACGAAAGTGCTTGTGTGAATTTTTTTCAGCGCAGTACGGACCCAGAATGAAATTGCAGAAATTAGGCCGGAATTTCACAAGTTTCGGTAGAGGATAGCCTTGGTTTTTACAAAATTCCTGAAAAATTCTTCCGGAATGGTTTTTTCCTGAAATTCCACCCAAGAATCTCCACTGAATTTGGGACAAAACGGGACAAATTTCAGGTCAAACGGATGAGTATTCACCCACGAAAAGAATCAAACAGTTTCGCACACAAACGAACCTTCCTTTCAGCCCTGGCAGTGACGAATAAAAAATTTATTGCCAATCTTGTGGGACGAATCTGGGGCTCAAACCTCAGCCAAAACTCAATAGACACAGTGACGAATGTCTGGTAAAAATTTCAGACCAAAATACCCAAGGAGTAAGGCGCAGTAAGTCCCAGACCGAGAGTGAACAAAACCGGTTTTCCGAAAACAAAACGTCCTGGCTTTTCTTCCCCGTATCTTCTTTCTGTGATCCGTTTATGGACGTTCCTCCTTGCCTGGGTGCAAACAACATACGAAAGTGCTTGTGTGAATTTTTTTCAGCGCAGTACGGACCCAGAATGAAATTGCAGAAATTAGGCCGGAATTTCACAAGTTTCGGTAGAGGATAGCCTTGGTTTTTACAAAATTTCTGAAAAATTCTTCCGGAATGGTTTTTTCCTGAAATTCCACCCAAGAATCTCCACTGAATTTGGGACAAAACGGGACAAGTTTCAGGTCAAACGGATGAGTATTCACCCACGAAAAGAATCAAACAGTTTCGCACACAAACGAACCTTCCTTTCAGCCCTGGCAGTGACGAATAAAAAATTTATTGCCAATCTTGTGGGACGAATCTGGGGCTCAAACCTCAGCCAAAACTCAACAGACACAGTGACGAATGTCTGGTAAAAATTTCAGACCAAAATACCCAAGGAGTAAGGCGCAGTAAGTCCCAGACCGAGAGTGAACAAAACCGGTTTTCCGAAAACAAAACGTCCTGGCTTTTCTTCCCCGTATCTTCTTTCTGTGATCCGTTTATGGACGTTCCTCCTTGCCTGGGTGCAAACAACATACGAAAGTGCTTGTGTGAATTTTTTTCAGCGCAGTACGGACCCAGAATGAAATTGCAGAAATTAGGCCGGAATTTCACAAGTTTCGGTAGAGGATAGCCTTGGTTTTTACAAAATTCCTGAAAAATTCTTCCGGAATGGTTTTTTCCTGAAATTCCACCCAAGAATCTCCACTGAATTTGGGACAAAACGGGACAAGTTTCAGGTCAAACGGATGAGTATTCACCCACGAAAAGAATCAAACAGTTTCGCACACAAACGAACCTTCCTTTCAGCCCTGGCAGTGACGAATAAAAAATTTATTGCCAATCTTGTGGGACGAATCTGGGGCTCAAACCTCAGCCAAAACTCAACAGACACAGTGACGAATGTCTGGTAAAAATTTCAGACCAAAATACCCAAGGAGTAAGGCGCAGTAAGTCCCAGACCGAGAGTGAACAAAACCGGTTTTCCGAAAACAAAACGTCCTGGCTTTTCTTCCCCGTATCTTCTTTCTGTGATCCGTTTATGGACGTTCCTCCTTGCCTGGGTGCAAACAACATACGAAAGTGCTTGTGTGAATTTTTTTCAGCGCAGTACGGACCCAGAATGAAATTGCAGAAATTAGGCCGGAATTTCACAAGTTTCGGTAGAGGATAGCCTTGGTTTTTACAAAATTCCTGAAAAATTCTTCCGGAATGGTTTTTTCCTGAAATTCCACCCAAGAATCTCCACTGAATTTGGGACAAAACGGGACAAGTTTCAGGTCAAACGGATGAGTATTCACCCACGAAAAGAATCAAACAGTTTCGCACACAAACGAACCTTCCTTTCAGCCCTGGCAGTGACGAATAAAAAATTTATTGCCAATCTTGTGGGACGAATCTGGGGCTCAAACCTCAGCCAAAACTCAACAGACACAGTGACGAATGTCTGGTAAAAATTTCAGACCAAAATACCCAAGGAGTAAGGCGCAGTAAGTCCCAGACCGAGAGTGAACAAAACCGGTTTTCCGAAAACAAAACGTCCTGGCTTTTCTTCCCCGTATCTTCTTTCTGTGATCCGTTTATGGACGTTCCTCCTTGCCTGGGTGCAAACAACATACGAAAGTGCTTGTGTGAATTTTTTTCAGCGCAGTACGGACCCAGAATGAAATTGCAGAAATTAGGCCGGAATTTCACAAGTTTCGGTAGAGGATAGCCTTGGTTTTTACAAAATTCCTGAAAAATTCTTCCGGAATGGTTTTTTCCTGAAATTCCACCCAAGAATCTCCACTGAATTTGGGACAAAACGGGACAAGTTTCAGGTCAAACGGATGAGTATTCACCCACGAAAAGAATCAAACAGTTTCGCACACAAACGAACCTTCCTTTCAGCCCTGGCAGTGACGAATAAAAAATTTATTGCCAATCTTGTGGGACGAATCTGGGGCTCAAACCTCAGCCAAAACTCAACAGACACAGTGACGAATGTCTGGTAAAAATTTCAGACCAAAATACCCAAGGAGTAAGGCGCAGTAAGTCCCAGACCGAGAGTGAACAAAACCGGTTTTCCGAAAACAAAACGTCCTGGCTTTTCTTCCCCGTATCTTCTTTCTGTGATCCGTTTATGGACGTTCCTCCTTGCCTGGGTGCAAACAACATACGAAAGTGCTTGTGTGAATTTTTTTCAGCGCAGTACGGACCCAGAATGAAATTGCAGAAATTAGGCCGGAATTTCACAAGTTTCGGTAGAGGATAGCCTTGGTTTTTACAAAATTCCTGAAAAATTCTTCCGGAATGGTTTTTTCCTGAAATTCCACCCAAGAATCTCCACTGAATTTGGGACAAAACGGGACAAGTTTCAGGTCAAACGGATGAGTATTCACCCACGAAAAGAATCAAACAGTTTCGCACACAAACGAACCTTCCTTTCAGCCCTGGCAGTGACGAATAAAAAATTTATTGCCAATCTTGTGGGACGAATCTGGGGCTCAAACCTCAGCCAAAACTCAACAGACACAGTGACGAATGTCTGGTAAAAATTTCAGACCAAAATACCCAAGGAGTAAGGCGCAGTAAGTCCCAGACCGAGAGTGAACAAAACCGGTTTTCCGAAAACAAAACGTCCTGGCTTTTCTTCCCCGTATCTTCTTTCTGTGATCCGTTTATGGACGTTCCTCCTTGCCTGGGTGCAAACAACATACGGAAGTGCTTGTGTGAATTTTTTTCAGCGCAGTACGGACCCAGAATGAAATTGCAGAAATTAGGCCGGAATTTCACAAGTTTCGGTAGAGGATAGCCTTGGTTTTTACAAAATTCCTGAAAAATTCTTCCGGAATGGTTTTTTCCTGAAATTCCACCCAAGAATCTCCACTGAATTTGGGACAAAACGGGACAAGTTTCAGGTCAAACGGATGAGTATTCACCCACGAAAAGAATCAAACAGTTTCGCACACAAACGAACCTTCCTTTCAGCCCTGGCAGTGACGAATAAAAAATTTATTGCCAATCTTGTGGGACGAATCTGGGGCTCAAACCTCAGCCAAAACTCAACAGACACAGTGACGAATGTCTGGTAAAAATTTCAGACCAAAATACCCAAGGAGTAAGGCGCAGTAAGTCCCAGACCGAGAGTGAACAAAACCGGTTTTCCGAAAACAAAACGTCCTGGCTTTTCTTCCCCGTATCTTCTTTCTGTGATCCGTTTATGGACGTTCCTCCTTGCCTGGGTGCAAACAACATACGGAAGTGCTTGTGTGAATTTTTTTCAGCGCAGTACGGACCCAGAATGAAATTGCAGAAATTAGGCCGGAATTTCACAAGTTTCGGTAGAGGATAGCCTTGGTTTTTACAAAATTCCTGAAAAATTCTTCCGGAATGGTTTTTTCCTGAAATTCCACCCAAGAATCTCCACTGAATTTGGGACAAAACGGGACAAGTTTCAGGTCAAACGGATGAGTATTCACCCACGAAAAGAATCAAACAGTTTCGCACACAAACGAACCTTCCTTTCAGCCCTGGCAGTGACGAATAAAAAATTTATTGCCAATCTTGTGGGACGAATCTGGGGCTCAAACCTCAGCCAAAACTCAACAGACACAGTGACGAATGTCTGGTAAAAATTTCAGACCAAAATACCCAAGGAGTAAGGCGCAGTAAGTCCCAGACCGAGAGTGAACAAAACCGGTTTTCCGAAAACAAAACGTCCTGGCTTTTCTTCCCCGTATCTTCTTTCTGTGATCCGTTTATGGACGTTCCTCCTTGCCTGGGTGCAAACAACATACGGAAGTGCTTGTGTGAATTTTTTTCAGCGCAGTACGGACCCAGAATGAAATTGCAGAAATTAGGCCGGAATTTCACAAGTTTCGGTAGAGGATAGCCTTGGTTTTTACAAAATTCCTGAAAAATTCTTCCGGAATGGTTTTTTCCTGAAATTCCACCCAAGAATCTCCACTGAATTTGGGACAAAACGGGACAAGTTTCAGGTCAAACGGATGAGTATTCACCCACGAAAAGAATCAAACAGTTTCGCACACAAACGAACCTTCCTTTCAGCCCTGGCAGTGACGAATAAAAAATTTATTGCCAATCTTGTGGGACGAATCTGGGGCTCAAACCTCAGCCAAAACTCAACAGACACAGTGACGAATGTCTGGTAAAAATTTCAGACCAAAATACCCAAGGAGTAAGGCGCAGTAAGTCCCAGACCGAGAGTGAACAAAACCGGTTTTCCGAAAACAAAACGTCCTGGCTTTTCTTCCCCGTATCTTCTTTCTGTGATCCGTTTATGGACGTTCCTCCTTGCCTGGGTGCAAACAACATACGGAAGTGCTTGTGTGAATTTTTTTCAGCGCAGTACGGACCCAGAATGAAATTGCAGAAATTAGGCCGGAATTTCACAAGTTTCGGTAGAGGATAGCCTTGGTTTTTACAAAATTCCTGAAAAATTCTTCCGGAATGGTTTTTTCCTGAAATTCCACCCAAGAATCTCCACTGAATTTGGGACAAAACGGGACAAGTTTCAGGTCAAACGGATGAGTATTCACCCACGAAAAGAATCAAACAGTTTCGCACACAAACGAACCTTCCTTTCAGCCCTGGCAGTGACGAATAAAAAATTTATTGCCAATCTTGTGGGACGAATCTGGGGCTCAAACCTCAGCCAAAACTCAACAGACACAGTGACGAATGTCTGGTAAAAATTTCAGACCAAAATACCCAAGGAGTAAGGCGCAGTAAGTCCCAGACCGAGAGTGAACAAAACCGGTTTTCCGAAAACAAAACGTCCTGGCTTTTCTTCCCCGTATCTTCTTTCTGTGATCCGTTTATGGACGTTCCTCCTTGCCTGGGTGCAAACAACATACGGAAGTGCTTGTGTGAATTTTTTTCAGCGCAGTACGGACCCAGAATGAAATTGCAGAAATTAGGCCGGAATTTCACAAGTTTCGGTAGAGGATAGCCTTGGTTTTTACAAAATTCCTGAAAAATTCTTCCGGAATGGTTTTTTCCTGAAATTCCACCCAAGAATCTCCACTGAATTTGGGACAAAACGGGACAAGTTTCAGGTCAAACGGATGAGTATTCACCCACGAAAAGAATCAAACAGTTTCGCACACAAACGAACCTTCCTTTCAGCCCTGGCAGTGACGAATAAAAAATTTATTGCCAATCTTGTGGGACGAATCTGGGGCTCAAACCTCAGCCAAAACTCAACAGACACAGTGACGAATGTCTGGTAAAAATTTCACACCAAAATACCCAAGGAGTAAGGCGCAGTAAGTCCCAGACCGAGAGTGAACAAAACCGGTTTTCCGAAAACAAAACGTCCTGGCTTTTCTTCCCCGTATCTTCTTTCTGTGATCCGTTTATGGACGTTCCTCCTTGCCTGGGTGCAAACAACATACGGAAGTGCTTGTGTGAATTTTTTTCAGCGCAGTACGGACCCAGAATGAAATTGCAGAAATTAGGCCGGAATTTCACAAGTTTCGGTAGAGGATAGCCTTGGTTTTTACAAAATTCCTGAAAAATTCTTCCGGAATGGTTTTTTCCTGAAATTCCACCCAAGAATCTCCACTGAATTTGGGACAAAACGGGACAAGTTTCAGGTCAAACGGATGAGTATTCACCCACGAAAAGAATCAAACAGTTTCGCACACAAACGAACCTTCCTTTCAGCCCTGGCAGTGACGAATAAAAAATTTATTGCCAATCTTGTGGGACGAATCTGGGGCTCAAACCTCAGCCAAAACTCAACAGACACAGTGACGAATGTCTGGTAAAAATTTCAGACCAAAATACCCAAGGAGTAAGGCGCAGTAAGTCCCAGACCGAGAGTGAACAAAACCGGTTTTCCGAAAACAAAACGTCCTGGCTTTTCTTCCCCGTATCTTCTTTCTGTGATCCGTTTATGGACGTTCCTCCTTGCCTGGGTGCAAACAACATACGGAAGTGCTTGTGTGAATTTTTTTCAGCGCAGTACGGACCCAGAATGAAATTGCAGAAATTAGGCCGGAATTTCACAAGTTTCGGTAGAGGATAGCCTTGGTTTTTACAAAATTCCTGAAAAATTCTTCCGGAATGGTTTTTTCCTGAAATTCCACCCAAGAATCTCCACTGAATTTGGGACAAAACGGGACAAGTTTCAGGTCAAACGGATGAGTATTCACCCACGAAAAGAATCAAACAGTTTCGCACACAAACGAACCTTCCTTTCAGCCCTGGCAGTGACGAATAAAAAATTTATTGCCAATCTTGTGGGACGAATCTGGGGCTCAAACCTCAGCCAAAACTCAACAGACACAGTGACGAATGTCTGGTAAAAATTTCAGACCAAAATACCCAAGGAGTAAGGCGCAGTAAGTCCCAGACCGAGAGTGAACAAAACCGGTTTTCCGAAAACAAAACGTCCTGGCTTTTCTTCCCCGTATCTTCTTTCTGTGATCCGTTTATGGACGTTCCTCCTTGCCTGGGTGCAAACAACATACGGAAGTGCTTGTGTGAATTTTTTTCAGCGCAGTACGGACCCAGAATGAAATTGCAGAAATTAGGCCGGAATTTCACAAGTTTCGGTAGAGGATAGCCTTGGTTTTTACAAAATTCCTGAAAAATTCTTCCGGAATGGTTTTTTCCTGAAATTCCACCCAAGAATCTCCACTGAATTTGGGACAAAACGGGACAAGTTTCAGGTCAAACGGATGAGTATTCACCCACGAAAAGAATCAAACAGTTTCGCACACAAACGAACCTTCCTTTCAGCCCTGGCAGTGACGAATAAAAAATTTATTGCCAATCTTGTGGGACGAATCTGGGGCTCAAACCTCAGCCAAAACTCAACAGACACAGTGACGAATGTCTGGTAAAAATTTCACACCAAAATACCCAAGGAGTAAGGCGCAGTAAGTCCCAGACCGAGAGTGAACAAAACCGGTTTTCCGAAAACAAAACGTCCTGGCTTTTCTTCCCCGTATCTTCTTTCTGTGATCCGTTTATGGACGTTCCTCCTTGCCTGGGTGCAAACAACATACGGAAGTGCTTGTGTGAATTTTTTTCAGCGCAGTACGGACCCAGAATGAAATTGCAGAAATTAGGCCGGAATTTCACAAGTTTCGGTAGAGGATAGCCTTGGTTTTTACAAAATTCCTGAAAAATTCTTCCGGAATGGTTTTTTCCTGAAATTCCACCCAAGAATCTCCACTGAATTTGGGACAAAACGGGACAAGTTTCAGGTCAAACGGATGAGTATTCACCCACGAAAAGAATCAAACAGTTTCGCACACAAACGAACCTTCCTTTCAGCCCTGGCAGTGACGAATAAAAAATTTATTGCCAATCTTGTGGGACGAATCTGGGGCTCAAACCTCAGCCAAAACTCAACAGACACAGTGACGAATGTCTGGTAAAAATTTCACACCAAAATACCCAAGGAGTAAGGCGCAGTAAGTCCCAGACCGAGAGTGAACAAAACCGGTTTTCCGAAAACAAAACGTCCTGGCTTTTCTTCCCCGTATCTTCTTTCTGTGATCCGTTTATGGACGTTCCTCCTTGCCTGGGTGCAAACAACATACGGAAGTGCTTGTGTGAATTTTTTTCAGCGCAGTACGGACCCAGAATGAAATTGCAGAAATTAGGCCGGAATTTCACAAGTTTCGGTAGAGGATAGCCTTGGTTTTTACAAAATTCCTGAAAAATTCTTCCGGAATGGTTTTTTCCTGAAATTCCACCCAAGAATCTCCACTGAATTTGGGACAAAACGGGACAAGTTTCAGGTCAAACGGATGAGTATTCACCCACGAAAAGAATCAAACAGTTTCGCACACAAACGAACCTTCCTTTCAGCCCTGGCAGTGACGAATAAAAAATTTATTGCCAATCTTGTGGGACGAATCTGGGGCTCAAACCTCAGCCAAAACTCAACAGACACAGTGACGAATGTCTGGTAAAAATTTCACACCAAAATACCCAAGGAGTAAGGCGCAGTAAGTCCCAGACCGAGAGTGAACAAAACCGGTTTTCCGAAAACAAAACGTCCTGGCTTTTCTTCCCCGTATCTTCTTTCTGTGATCCGTTTATGGACGTTCCTCCTTGCCTGGGTGCAAACAACATACGGAAGTGCTTGTGTGAATTTTTTTCAGCGCAGTACGGACCCAGAATGAAATTGCAGAAATTAGGCCGGAATTTCACAAGTTTCGGTAGAGGATAGCCTTGGTTTTTACAAAATTCCTGAAAAATTCTTCCGGAATGGTTTTTTCCTGAAATTCCACCCAAGAATCTCCACTGAATTTGGGACAAAACGGGACAAGTTTCAGGTCAAACGGATGAGTATTCACCCACGAAAAGAATCAAACAGTTTCGCACACAAACGAACCTTCCTTTCAGCCCTGGCAGTGACGAATAAAAAATTTATTGCCAATCTTGTGGGACGAATCTGGGGCTCAAACCTCAGCCAAAACTCAACAGACACAGTGACGAATGTCTGGTAAAAATTTCACACCAAAATACCCAAGGAGTAAGGCGCAGTAAGTCCCAGACCGAGAGTGAACAAAACCGGTTTTCCGAAAACAAAACGTCCTGGCTTTTCTTCCCCGTATCTTCTTTCTGTGATCCGTTTATGGACGTTCCTCCTTGCCTGGGTGCAAACAACATACGGAAGTGCTTGTGTGAATTTTTTTCAGCGCAGTACGGACCCAGAATGAAATTGCAGAAATTAGGCCGGAATTTCACAAGTTTCGGTAGAGGATAGCCTTGGTTTTTACAAAATTCCTGAAAAATTCTTCCGGAATGGTTTTTTCCTGAAATTCCACCCAAGAATCTCCACTGAATTTGGGACAAAACGGGACAAGTTTCAGGTCAAACGGATGAGTATTCACCCACGAAAAGAATCAAACAGTTTCGCACACAAACGAACCTTCCTTTCAGCCCTGGCAGTGACGAATAAAAAATTTATTGCCAATCTTGTGGGACGAATCTGGGGCTCAAACCTCAGCCAAAACTCAACAGACACAGTGACGAATGTCTGGTAAAAATTTCACACCAAAATACCCAAGGAGTAAGGCGCAGTAAGTCCCAGACCGAGAGTGAACAAAACCGGTTTTCCGAAAACAAAACGTCCTGGCTTTTCTTCCCCGTATCTTCTTTCTGTGATCCGTTTATGGACGTTCCTCCTTGCCTGGGTGCAAACAACATACGGAAGTGCTTGTGTGAATTTTTTTCAGCGCAGTACGGACCCAGAATGAAATTGCAGAAATTAGGCCGGAATTTCACAAGTTTCGGTAGAGGATAGCCTTGGTTTTTACAAAATTCCTGAAAAATTCTTCCGGAATGGTTTTTTCCTGAAATTCCACCCAAGAATCTCCACTGAATTTGGGACAAAACGGGACAAGTTTCAGGTCAAACGGATGAGTATTCACCCACGAAAAGAATCAAACAGTTTCGCACACAAACGAACCTTCCTTTCAGCCCTGGCAGTGACGAATAAAAAATTTATTGCCAATCTTGTGGGACGAATCTGGGGCTCAAACCTCAGCCAAAACTCAACAGACACAGTGACGAATGTCTGGTAAAAATTTCACACCAAAATACCCAAGGAGTAAGGCGCAGTAAGTCCCAGACCGAGAGTGAACAAAACCGGTTTTCCGAAAACAAAACGTCCTGGCTTTTCTTCCCCGTATCTTCTTTCTGTGATCCGTTTATGGACGTTCCTCCTTGCCTGGGTGCAAACAACATACGGAAGTGCTTGTGTGAATTTTTTTCAGCGCAGTACGGACCCAGAATGAAATTGCAGAAATTAGGCCGGAATTTCACAAGTTTCGGTAGAGGATAGCCTTGGTTTTTACAAAATTCCTGAAAAATTCTTCCGGAATGGTTTTTTCCTGAAATTCCACCCAAGAATCTCCACTGAATTTGGGACAAAACGGGACAAGTTTCAGGTCAAACGGATGAGTATTCACCCACGAAAAGAATCAAACAGTTTCGCACACAAACGAACCTTCCTTTCAGCCCTGGCAGTGACGAATAAAAAATTTATTGCCAATCTTGTGGGACGAATCTGGGGCTCAAACCTCAGCCAAAACTCAACAGACACAGTGACGAATGTCTGGTAAAAATTTCACACCAAAATACCCAAGGAGTAAGGCGCAGTAAGTCCCAGACCGAGAGTGAACAAAACCGGTTTTCCGAAAACAAAACGTCCTGGCTTTTCTTCCCCGTATCTTCTTTCTGTGATCCGTTTATGGACGTTCCTCCTTGCCTGGGTGCAAACAACATACGGAAGTGCTTGTGTGAATTTTTTTCAGCGCAGTACGGACCCAGAATGAAATTGCAGAAATTAGGCCGGAATTTCACAAGTTTCGGTAGAGGATAGCCTTGGTTTTTACAAAATTCCTGAAAAATTCTTCCGGAATGGTTTTTTCCTGAAATTCCACCCAAGAATCTCCACTGAATTTGGGACAAAACGGGACAAGTTTCAGGTCAAACGGATGAGTATTCACCCACGAAAAGAATCAAACAGTTTCGCACACAAACGAACCTTCCTTTCAGCCCTGGCAGTGACGAATAAAAAATTTATTGCCAATCTTGTGGGACGAATCTGGGGCTCAAACCTCAGCCAAAACTCAACAGACACAGTGACGAATGTCTGGTAAAAATTTCACACCAAAATACCCAAGGAGTAAGGCGCAGTAAGTCCCAGACCGAGAGTGAACAAAACCGGTTTTCCGAAAACAAAACGTCCTGGCTTTTCTTCCCCGTATCTTCTTTCTGTGATCCGTTTATGGACGTTCCTCCTTGCCTGGGTGCAAACAACATACGGAAGTGCTTGTGTGAATTTTTTTCAGCGCAGTACGGACCCAGAATGAAATTGCAGAAATTAGGCCGGAATTTCACAAGTTTCGGTAGAGGATAGCCTTGGTTTTTACAAAATTCCTGAAAAATTCTTCCGGAATGGTTTTTTCCTGAAATTCCACCCAAGAATCTCCACTGAATTTGGGACAAAACGGGACAAGTTTCAGGTCAAACGGATGAGTATTCACCCACGAAAAGAATCAAACAGTTTCGCACACAAACGAACCTTCCTTTCAGCCCTGGCAGTGACGAATAAAAAATTTATTGCCAATCTTGTGGGACGAATCTGGGGCTCAAACCTCAGCCAAAACTCAACAGACACAGTGACGAATGTCTGGTAAAAATTTCACACCAAAATACCCAAGGAGTAAGGCGCAGTAAGTCCCAGACCGAGAGTGAACAAAACCGGTTTTCCGAAAACAAAACGTCCTGGCTTTTCTTCCCCGTATCTTCTTTCTGTGATCCGTTTATGGACGTTCCTCCTTGCCTGGGTGCAAACAACATACGGAAGTGCTTGTGTGAATTTTTTTCAGCGCAGTACGGACCCAGAATGAAATTGCAGAAATTAGGCCGGAATTTCACAAGTTTCGGTAGAGGATAGCCTTGGTTTTTACAAAATTCCTGAAAAATTCTTCCGGAATGGTTTTTTCCTGAAATTCCACCCAAGAATCTCCACTGAATTTGGGACAAAACGGGACAAGTTTCAGGTCAAACGGATGAGTATTCACCCACGAAAAGAATCAAACAGTTTCGCACACAAACGAACCTTCCTTTCAGCCCTGGCAGTGACGAATAAAAAATTTATTGCCAATCTTGTGGGACGAATCTGGGGCTCAAACCTCAGCCAAAACTCAACAGACACAGTGACGAATGTCTGGTAAAAATTTCACACCAAAATACCCAAGGAGTAAGGCGCAGTAAGTCCCAGACCGAGAGTGAACAAAACCGGTTTTCCGAAAACAAAACGTCCTGGCTTTTCTTCCCCGTATCTTCTTTCTGTGATCCGTTTATGGACGTTCCTCCTTGCCTGGGTGCAAACAACATACGGAAGTGCTTGTGTGAATTTTTTTCAGCGCAGTACGGACCCAGAATGAAATTGCAGAAATTAGGCCGGAATTTCACAAGTTTCGGTAGAGGATAGCCTTGGTTTTTACAAAATTCCTGAAAAATTCTTCCGGAATGGTTTTTTCCTGAAATTCCACCCAAGAATCTCCACTGAATTTGGGACAAAACGGGACAAGTTTCAGGTCAAACGGATGAGTATTCACCCACGAAAAGAATCAAACAGTTTCGCACACAAACGAACCTTCCTTTCAGCCCTGGCAGTGACGAATAAAAAATTTATTGCCAATCTTGTGGGACGAATCTGGGGCTCAAACCTCAGCCAAAACTCAACAGACACAGTGACGAATGTCTGGTAAAAATTTCACACCAAAATACCCAAGGAGTAAGGCGCAGTAAGTCCCAGACCGAGAGTGAACAAAACCGGTTTTCCGAAAACAAAACGTCCTGGCTTTTCTTCCCCGTATCTTCTTTCTGTGATCCGTTTATGGACGTTCCTCCTTGCCTGGGTGCAAACAACATACGGAAGTGCTTGTGTGAATTTTTTTCAGCGCAGTACGGACCCAGAATGAAATTGCAGAAATTAGGCCGGAATTTCACAAGTTTCGGTAGAGGATAGCCTTGGTTTTTACAAAATTCCTGAAAAATTCTTCCGGAATGGTTTTTTCCTGAAATTCCACCCAAGAATCTCCACTGAATTTGGGACAAAACGGGACAAGTTTCAGGTCAAACGGATGAGTATTCACCCACGAAAAGAATCAAACAGTTTCGCACACAAACGAACCTTCCTTTCAGCCCTGGCAGTGACGAATAAAAAATTTATTGCCAATCTTGTGGGACGAATCTGGGGCTCAAACCTCAGCCAAAACTCAACAGACACAGTGACGAATGTCTGGTAAAAATTTCACACCAAAATACCCAAGGAGTAAGGCGCAGTAAGTCCCAGACCGAGAGTGAACAAAACCGGTTTTCCGAAAACAAAACGTCCTGGCTTTTCTTCCCCGTATCTTCTTTCTGTGATCCGTTTATGGACGTTCCTCCTTGCCTGGGTGCAAACAACATACGGAAGTGCTTGTGTGAATTTTTTTCAGCGCAGTACGGACCCAGAATGAAATTGCAGAAATTAGGCCGGAATTTCACAAGTTTCGGTAGAGGATAGCCTTGGTTTTTACAAAATTCCTGAAAAATTCTTCCGGAATGGTTTTTTCCTGAAATTCCACCCAAGAATCTCCACTGAATTTGGGACAAAACGGGACAAGTTTCAGGTCAAACGGATGAGTATTCACCCACGAAAAGAATCAAACAGTTTCGCACACAAACGAACCTTCCTTTCAGCCCTGGCAGTGACGAATAAAAAATTTATTGCCAATCTTGTGGGACGAATCTGGGGCTCAAACCTCAGCCAAAACTCAACAGACACAGTGACGAATGTCTGGTAAAAATTTCACACCAAAATACCCAAGGAGTAAGGCGCAGTAAGTCCCAGACCGAGAGTGAACAAAACCGGTTTTCCGAAAACAAAACGTCCTGGCTTTTCTTCCCCGTATCTTCTTTCTGTGATCCGTTTATGGACGTTCCTCCTTGCCTGGGTGCAAACAACATACGGAAGTGCTTGTGTGAATTTTTTTCAGCGCAGTACGGACCCAGAATGAAATTGCAGAAATTAGGCCGGAATTTCACAAGTTTCGGTAGAGGATAGCCTTGGTTTTTACAAAATTCCTGAAAAATTCTTCCGGAATGGTTTTTTCCTGAAATTCCACCCAAGAATCTCCACTGAATTTGGGACAAAACGGGACAAGTTTCAGGTCAAACGGATGAGTATTCACCCACGAAAAGAATCAAACAGTTTCGCACACAAACGAACCTTCCTTTCAGCCCTGGCAGTGACGAATAAAAAATTTATTGCCAATCTTGTGGGACGAATCTGGGGCTCAAACCTCAGCCAAAACTCAACAGACACAGTGACGAATGTCTGGTAAAAATTTCACACCAAAATACCCAAGGAGTAAGGCGCAGTAAGTCCCAGACCGAGAGTGAACAAAACCGGTTTTCCGAAAACAAAACGTCCTGGCTTTTCTTCCCCGTATCTTCTTTCTGTGATCCGTTTATGGACGTTCCTCCTTGCCTGGGTGCAAACAACATACGGAAGTGCTTGTGTGAATTTTTTTCAGCGCAGTACGGACCCAGAATGAAATTGCAGAAATTAGGCCGGAATTTCACAAGTTTCGGTAGAGGATAGCCTTGGTTTTTACAAAATTCCTGAAAAATTCTTCCGGAATGGTTTTTTCCTGAAATTCCACCCAAGAATCTCCACTGAATTTGGGACAAAACGGGACAAGTTTCAGGTCAAACGGATGAGTATTCACCCACGAAAAGAATCAAACAGTTTCGCACACAAACGAACCTTCCTTTCAGCCCTGGCAGTGACGAATAAAAAATTTATTGCCAATCTTGTGGGACGAATCTGGGGCTCAAACCTCAGCCAAAACTCAACAGACACAGTGACGAATGTCTGGTAAAAATTTCACACCAAAATACCCAAGGAGTAAGGCGCAGTAAGTCCCAGACCGAGAGTGAACAAAACCGGTTTTCCGAAAACAAAACGTCCTGGCTTTTCTTCCCCGTATCTTCTTTCTGTGATCCGTTTATGGACGTTCCTCCTTGCCTGGGTGCAAACAACATACGGAAGTGCTTGTGTGAATTTTTTTCAGCGCAGTACGGACCCAGAATGAAATTGCAGAAATTAGGCCGGAATTTCACAAGTTTCGGTAGAGGATAGCCTTGGTTTTTACAAAATTCCTGAAAAATTCTTCCGGAATGGTTTTTTCCTGAAATTCCACCCAAGAATCTCCACTGAATTTGGGACAAAACGGGACAAGTTTCAGGTCAAACGGATGAGTATTCACCCACGAAAAGAATCAAACAGTTTCGCACACAAACGAACCTTCCTTTCAGCCCTGGCAGTGACGAATAAAAAATTTATTGCCAATCTTGTGGGACGAATCTGGGGCTCAAACCTCAGCCAAAACTCAACAGACACAGTGACGAATGTCTGGTAAAAATTTCACACCAAAATACCCAAGGAGTAAGGCGCAGTAAGTCCCAGACCGAGAGTGAACAAAACCGGTTTTCCGAAAACAAAACGTCCTGGCTTTTCTTCCCCGTATCTTCTTTCTGTGATCCGTTTATGGACGTTCCTCCTTGCCTGGGTGCAAACAACATACGGAAGTGCTTGTGTGAATTTTTTTCAGCGCAGTACGGACCCAGAATGAAATTGCAGAAATTAGGCCGGAATTTCACAAGTTTCGGTAGAGGATAGCCTTGGTTTTTACAAAATTCCTGAAAAATTCTTCCGGAATGGTTTTTTCCTGAAATTCCACCCAAGAATCTCCACTGAATTTGGGACAAAACGGGACAAGTTTCAGGTCAAACGGATGAGTATTCACCCACGAAAAGAATCAAACAGTTTCGCACACAAACGAACCTTCCTTTCAGCCCTGGCAGTGACGAATAAAAAATTTATTGCCAATCTTGTGGGACGAATCTGGGGCTCAAACCTCAGCCAAAACTCAACAGACACAGTGACGAATGTCTGGTAAAAATTTCACACCAAAATACCCAAGGAGTAAGGCGCAGTAAGTCCCAGACCGAGAGTGAACAAAACCGGTTTTCCGAAAACAAAACGTCCTGGCTTTTCTTCCCCGTATCTTCTTTCTGTGATCCGTTTATGGACGTTCCTCCTTGCCTGGGTGCAAACAACATACGGAAGTGCTTGTGTGAATTTTTTTCAGCGCAGTACGGACCCAGAATGAAATTGCAGAAATTAGGCCGGAATTTCACAAGTTTCGGTAGAGGATAGCCTTGGTTTTTACAAAATTCCTGAAAAATTCTTCCGGAATGGTTTTTTCCTGAAATTCCACCCAAGAATCTCCACTGAATTTGGGACAAAACGGGACAAGTTTCAGGTCAAACGGATGAGTATTCACCCACGAAAAGAATCAAACAGTTTCGCACACAAACGAACCTTCCTTTCAGCCCTGGCAGTGACGAATAAAAAATTTATTGCCAATCTTGTGGGACGAATCTGGGGCTCAAACCTCAGCCAAAACTCAACAGACACAGTGACGAATGTCTGGTAAAAATTTCACACCAAAATACCCAAGGAGTAAGGCGCAGTAAGTCCCAGACCGAGAGTGAACAAAACCGGTTTTCCGAAAACAAAACGTCCTGGCTTTTCTTCCCCGTATCTTCTTTCTGTGATCCGTTTATGGACGTTCCTCCTTGCCTGGGTGCAAACAACATACGGAAGTGCTTGTGTGAATTTTTTTCAGCGCAGTACGGACCCAGAATGAAATTGCAGAAATTAGGCCGGAATTTCACAAGTTTCGGTAGAGGATAGCCTTGGTTTTTACAAAATTCCTGAAAAATTCTTCCGGAATGGTTTTTTCCTGAAATTCCACCCAAGAATCTCCACTGAATTTGGGACAAAACGGGACAAGTTTCAGGTCAAACGGATGAGTATTCACCCACGAAAAGAATCAAACAGTTTCGCACACAAACGAACCTTCCTTTCAGCCCTGGCAGTGACGAATAAAAAATTTATTGCCAATCTTGTGGGACGAATCTGGGGCTCAAACCTCAGCCAAAACTCAACAGACACAGTGACGAATGTCTGGTAAAAATTTCACACCAAAATACCCAAGGAGTAAGGCGCAGTAAGTCCCAGACCGAGAGTGAACAAAACCGGTTTTCCGAAAACAAAACGTCCTGGCTTTTCTTCCCCGTATCTTCTTTCTGTGATCCGTTTATGGACGTTCCTCCTTGCCTGGGTGCAAACAACATACGGAAGTGCTTGTGTGAATTTTTTTCAGCGCAGTACGGACCCAGAATGAAATTGCAGAAATTAGGCCGGAATTTCACAAGTTTCGGTAGAGGATAGCCTTGGTTTTTACAAAATTCCTGAAAAATTCTTCCGGAATGGTTTTTTCCTGAAATTCCACCCAAGAATCTCCACTGAATTTGGGACAAAACGGGACAAGTTTCAGGTCAAACGGATGAGTATTCACCCACGAAAAGAATCAAACAGTTTCGCACACAAACGAACCTTCCTTTCAGCCCTGGCAGTGACGAATAAAAAATTTATTGCCAATCTTGTGGGACGAATCTGGGGCTCAAACCTCAGCCAAAACTCAACAGACACAGTGACGAATGTCTGGTAAAAATTTCACACCAAAATACCCAAGGAGTAAGGCGCAGTAAGTCCCAGACCGAGAGTGAACAAAACCGGTTTTCCGAAAACAAAACGTCCTGGCTTTTCTTCCCCGTATCTTCTTTCTGTGATCCGTTTATGGACGTTCCTCCTTGCCTGGGTGCAAACAACATACGGAAGTGCTTGTGTGAATTTTTTTCAGCGCAGTACGGACCCAGAATGAAATTGCAGAAATTAGGCCGGAATTTCACAAGTTTCGGTAGAGGATAGCCTTGGTTTTTACAAAATTCCTGAAAAATTCTTCCGGAATGGTTTTTTCCTGAAATTCCACCCAAGAATCTCCACTGAATTTGGGACAAAACGGGACAAGTTTCAGGTCAAACGGATGAGTATTCACCCACGAAAAGAATCAAACAGTTTCGCACACAAACGAACCTTCCTTTCAGCCCTGGCAGTGACGAATAAAAAATTTATTGCCAATCTTGTGGGACGAATCTGGGGCTCAAACCTCAGCCAAAACTCAACAGACACAGTGACGAATGTCTGGTAAAAATTTCACACCAAAATACCCAAGGAGTAAGGCGCAGTAAGTCCCAGACCGAGAGTGAACAAAACCGGTTTTCCGAAAACAAAACGTCCTGGCTTTTCTTCCCCGTATCTTCTTTCTGTGATCCGTTTATGGACGTTCCTCCTTGCCTGGGTGCAAACAACATACGGAAGTGCTTGTGTGAATTTTTTTCAGCGCAGTACGGACCCAGAATGAAATTGCAGAAATTAGGCCGGAATTTCACAAGTTTCGGTAGAGGATAGCCTTGGTTTTTACAAAATTCCTGAAAAATTCTTCCGGAATGGTTTTTTCCTGAAATTCCACCCAAGAATCTCCACTGAATTTGGGACAAAACGGGACAAGTTTCAGGTCAAACGGATGAGTATTCACCCACGAAAAGAATCAAACAGTTTCGCACACAAACGAACCTTCCTTTCAGCCCTGGCAGTGACGAATAAAAAATTTATTGCCAATCTTGTGGGACGAATCTGGGGCTCAAACCTCAGCCAAAACTCAACAGACACAGTGACGAATGTCTGGTAAAAATTTCACACCAAAATACCCAAGGAGTAAGGCGCAGTAAGTCCCAGACCGAGAGTGAACAAAACCGGTTTTCCGAAAACAAAACGTCCTGGCTTTTCTTCCCCGTATCTTCTTTCTGTGATCCGTTTATGGACGTTCCTCCTTGCCTGGGTGCAAACAACATACGGAAGTGCTTGTGTGAATTTTTTTCAGCGCAGTACGGACCCAGAATGAAATTGCAGAAATTAGGCCGGAATTTCACAAGTTTCGGTAGAGGATAGCCTTGGTTTTTACAAAATTCCTGAAAAATTCTTCCGGAATGGTTTTTTCCTGAAATTCCACCCAAGAATCTCCACTGAATTTGGGACAAAACGGGACAAGTTTCAGGTCAAACGGATGAGTATTCACCCACGAAAAGAATCAAACAGTTTCGCACACAAACGAACCTTCCTTTCAGCCCTGGCAGTGACGAATAAAAAATTTATTGCCAATCTTGTGGGACGAATCTGGGGCTCAAACCTCAGCCAAAACTCAACAGACACAGTGACGAATGTCTGGTAAAAATTTCACACCAAAATACCCAAGGAGTAAGGCGCAGTAAGTCCCAGACCGAGAGTGAACAAAACCGGTTTTCCGAAAACAAAACGTCCTGGCTTTTCTTCCCCGTATCTTCTTTCTGTGATCCGTTTATGGACGTTCCTCCTTGCCTGGGTGCAAACAACATACGGAAGTGCTTGTGTGAATTTTTTTCAGCGCAGTACGGACCCAGAATGAAATTGCAGAAATTAGGCCGGAATTTCACAAGTTTCGGTAGAGGATAGCCTTGGTTTTTACAAAATTCCTGAAAAATTCTTCCGGAATGGTTTTTTCCTGAAATTCCACCCAAGAATCTCCACTGAATTTGGGACAAAACGGGACAAGTTTCAGGTCAAACGGATGAGTATTCACCCACGAAAAGAATCAAACAGTTTCGCACACAAACGAACCTTCCTTTCAGCCCTGGCAGTGACGAATAAAAAATTTATTGCCAATCTTGTGGGACGAATCTGGGGCTCAAACCTCAGCCAAAACTCAACAGACACAGTGACGAATGTCTGGTAAAAATTTCACACCAAAATACCCAAGGAGTAAGGCGCAGTAAGTCCCAGACCGAGAGTGAACAAAACCGGTTTTCCGAAAACAAAACGTCCTGGCTTTTCTTCCCCGTATCTTCTTTCTGTGATCCGTTTATGGACGTTCCTCCTTGCCTGGGTGCAAACAACATACGGAAGTGCTTGTGTGAATTTTTTTCAGCGCAGTACGGACCCAGAATGAAATTGCAGAAATTAGGCCGGAATTTCACAAGTTTCGGTAGAGGATAGCCTTGGTTTTTACAAAATTCCTGAAAAATTCTTCCGGAATGGTTTTTTCCTGAAATTCCACCCAAGAATCTCCACTGAATTTGGGACAAAACGGGACAAGTTTCAGGTCAAACGGATGAGTATTCACCCACGAAAAGAATCAAACAGTTTCGCACACAAACGAACCTTCCTTTCAGCCCTGGCAGTGACGAATAAAAAATTTATTGCCAATCTTGTGGGACGAATCTGGGGCTCAAACCTCAGCCAAAACTCAACAGACACAGTGACGAATGTCTGGTAAAAATTTCACACCAAAATACCCAAGGAGTAAGGCGCAGTAAGTCCCAGACCGAGAGTGAACAAAACCGGTTTTCCGAAAACAAAACGTCCTGGCTTTTCTTCCCCGTATCTTCTTTCTGTGATCCGTTTATGGACGTTCCTCCTTGCCTGGGTGCAAACAACATACGGAAGTGCTTGTGTGAATTTTTTTCAGCGCAGTACGGACCCAGAATGAAATTGCAGAAATTAGGCCGGAATTTCACAAGTTTCGGTAGAGGATAGCCTTGGTTTTTACAAAATTCCTGAAAAATTCTTCCGGAATGGTTTTTTCCTGAAATTCCACCCAAGAATCTCCACTGAATTTGGGACAAAACGGGACAAGTTTCAGGTCAAACGGATGAGTATTCACCCACGAAAAGAATCAAACAGTTTCGCACACAAACGAACCTTCCTTTCAGCCCTGGCAGTGACGAATAAAAAATTTATTGCCAATCTTGTGGGACGAATCTGGGGCTCAAACCTCAGCCAAAACTCAACAGACACAGTGACGAATGTCTGGTAAAAATTTCACACCAAAATACCCAAGGAGTAAGGCGCAGTAAGTCCCAGACCGAGAGTGAACAAAACCGGTTTTCCGAAAACAAAACGTCCTGGCTTTTCTTCCCCGTATCTTCTTTCTGTGATCCGTTTATGGACGTTCCTCCTTGCCTGGGTGCAAACAACATACGGAAGTGCTTGTGTGAATTTTTTTCAGCGCAGTACGGACCCAGAATGAAATTGCAGAAATTAGGCCGGAATTTCACAAGTTTCGGTAGAGGATAGCCTTGGTTTTTACAAAATTCCTGAAAAATTCTTCCGGAATGGTTTTTTCCTGAAATTCCACCCAAGAATCTCCACTGAATTTGGGACAAAACGGGACAAGTTTCAGGTCAAACGGATGAGTATTCACCCACGAAAAGAATCAAACAGTTTCGCACACAAACGAACCTTCCTTTCAGCCCTGGCAGTGACGAATAAAAAATTTATTGCCAATCTTGTGGGACGAATCTGGGGCTCAAACCTCAGCCAAAACTCAACAGACACAGTGACGAATGTCTGGTAAAAATTTCACACCAAAATACCCAAGGAGTAAGGCGCAGTAAGTCCCAGACCGAGAGTGAACAAAACCGGTTTTCCGAAAACAAAACGTCCTGGCTTTTCTTCCCCGTATCTTCTTTCTGTGATCCGTTTATGGACGTTCCTCCTTGCCTGGGTGCAAACAACATACGGAAGTGCTTGTGTGAATTTTTTTCAGCGCAGTACGGACCCAGAATGAAATTGCAGAAATTAGGCCGGAATTTCACAAGTTTCGGTAGAGGATAGCCTTGGTTTTTACAAAATTCCTGAAAAATTCTTCCGGAATGGTTTTTTCCTGAAATTCCACCCAAGAATCTCCACTGAATTTGGGACAAAACGGGACAAGTTTCAGGTCAAACGGATGAGTATTCACCCACGAAAAGAATCAAACAGTTTCGCACACAAACGAACCTTCCTTTCAGCCCTGGCAGTGACGAATAAAAAATTTATTGCCAATCTTGTGGGACGAATCTGGGGCTCAAACCTCAGCCAAAACTCAACAGACACAGTGACGAATGTCTGGTAAAAATTTCACACCAAAATACCCAAGGAGTAAGGCGCAGTAAGTCCCAGACCGAGAGTGAACAAAACCGGTTTTCCGAAAACAAAACGTCCTGGCTTTTCTTCCCCGTATCTTCTTTCTGTGATCCGTTTATGGACGTTCCTCCTTGCCTGGGTGCAAACAACATACGGAAGTGCTTGTGTGAATTTTTTTCAGCGCAGTACGGACCCAGAATGAAATTGCAGAAATTAGGCCGGAATTTCACAAGTTTCGGTAGAGGATAGCCTTGGTTTTTACAAAATTCCTGAAAAATTCTTCCGGAATGGTTTTTTCCTGAAATTCCACCCAAGAATCTCCACTGAATTTGGGACAAAACGGGACAAGTTTCAGGTCAAACGGATGAGTATTCACCCACGAAAAGAATCAAACAGTTTCGCACACAAACGAACCTTCCTTTCAGCCCTGGCAGTGACGAATAAAAAATTTATTGCCAATCTTGTGGGACGAATCTGGGGCTCAAACCTCAGCCAAAACTCAACAGACACAGTGACGAATGTCTGGTAAAAATTTCACACCAAAATACCCAAGGAGTAAGGCGCAGTAAGTCCCAGACCGAGAGTGAACAAAACCGGTTTTCCGAAAACAAAACGTCCTGGCTTTTCTTCCCCGTATCTTCTTTCTGTGATCCGTTTATGGACGTTCCTCCTTGCCTGGGTGCAAACAACATACGGAAGTGCTTGTGTGAATTTTTTTCAGCGCAGTACGGACCCAGAATGAAATTGCAGAAATTAGGCCGGAATTTCACAAGTTTCGGTAGAGGATAGCCTTGGTTTTTACAAAATTCCTGAAAAATTCTTCCGGAATGGTTTTTTCCTGAAATTCCACCCAAGAATCTCCACTGAATTTGGGACAAAACGGGACAAGTTTCAGGTCAAACGGATGAGTATTCACCCACGAAAAGAATCAAACAGTTTCGCACACAAACGAACCTTCCTTTCAGCCCTGGCAGTGACGAATAAAAAATTTATTGCCAATCTTGTGGGACGAATCTGGGGCTCAAACCTCAGCCAAAACTCAACAGACACAGTGACGAATGTCTGGTAAAAATTTCACACCAAAATACCCAAGGAGTAAGGCGCAGTAAGTCCCAGACCGAGAGTGAACAAAACCGGTTTTCCGAAAACAAAACGTCCTGGCTTTTCTTCCCCGTATCTTCTTTCTGTGATCCGTTTATGGACGTTCCTCCTTGCCTGGGTGCAAACAACATACGGAAGTGCTTGTGTGAATTTTTTTCAGCGCAGTACGGACCCAGAATGAAATTGCAGAAATTAGGCCGGAATTTCACAAGTTTCGGTAGAGGATAGCCTTGGTTTTTACAAAATTCCTGAAAAATTCTTCCGGAATGGTTTTTTCCTGAAATTCCACCCAAGAATCTCCACTGAATTTGGGACAAAACGGGACAAGTTTCAGGTCAAACGGATGAGTATTCACCCACGAAAAGAATCAAACAGTTTCGCACACAAACGAACCTTCCTTTCAGCCCTGGCAGTGACGAATAAAAAATTTATTGCCAATCTTGTGGGACGAATCTGGGGCTCAAACCTCAGCCAAAACTCAACAGACACAGTGACGAATGTCTGGTAAAAATTTCACACCAAAATACCCAAGGAGTAAGGCGCAGTAAGTCCCAGACCGAGAGTGAACAAAACCGGTTTTCCGAAAACAAAACGTCCTGGCTTTTCTTCCCCGTATCTTCTTTCTGTGATCCGTTTATGGACGTTCCTCCTTGCCTGGGTGCAAACAACATACGGAAGTGCTTGTGTGAATTTTTTTCAGCGCAGTACGGACCCAGAATGAAATTGCAGAAATTAGGCCGGAATTTCACAAGTTTCGGTAGAGGATAGCCTTGGTTTTTACAAAATTCCTGAAAAATTCTTCCGGAATGGTTTTTTCCTGAAATTCCACCCAAGAATCTCCACTGAATTTGGGACAAAACGGGACAAGTTTCAGGTCAAACGGATGAGTATTCACCCACGAAAAGAATCAAACAGTTTCGCACACAAACGAACCTTCCTTTCAGCCCTGGCAGTGACGAATAAAAAATTTATTGCCAATCTTGTGGGACGAATCTGGGGCTCAAACCTCAGCCAAAACTCAACAGACACAGTGACGAATGTCTGGTAAAAATTTCACACCAAAATACCCAAGGAGTAAGGCGCAGTAAGTCCCAGACCGAGAGTGAACAAAACCGGTTTTCCGAAAACAAAACGTCCTGGCTTTTCTTCCCCGTATCTTCTTTCTGTGATCCGTTTATGGACGTTCCTCCTTGCCTGGGTGCAAACAACATACGGAAGTGCTTGTGTGAATTTTTTTCAGCGCAGTACGGACCCAGAATGAAATTGCAGAAATTAGGCCGGAATTTCACAAGTTTCGGTATCGCCTTGGTTTTTACAAAATTCCTGAAAAATTCTTCCGGAATGGTTTTTTCCTGAAATTCCACCCAAGAATCTCCACTGAATTTGGGACAAAACGGGACAAGTTTCAGGTCAAACGGATGAGTATTCACCCACGAAAAGAATCAAACAGTTTCGCACACAAACGAACCTTCCTTTCAGCCCTGGCAGTGACGAATAAAAAATTTATTGCCAATCTTGTGGGACGAATCTGGGGCTCAAACCTCAGCCAAAACTCAACAGACACAGTGACGAATGTCTGGTAAAAATTTCACACCAAAATACCCAAGGAGTAAGGCGCAGTAAGTCCCAGACCGAGAGTGAACAAAACCGGTTTTCCGAAAACAAAACGTCCTGGCTTTTCTTCCCCGTATCTTCTTTCTGTGATCCGTTTATGGACGTTCCTCCTTGCCTGGGTGCAAACAACATACGGAAGTGCTTGTGTGAATTTTTTTCAGCGCAGTACGGACCCAGAATGAAATTGCAGAAATTAGGCCGGAATTTCACAAGTTTCGGTAGAGGATAGCCTTGGTTTTTACAAAATTCCTGAAAAATTCTTCCGGAATGGTTTTTTCCTGAAATTCCACCCAAGAATCTCCACTGAATTTGGGACAAAACGGGACAAGTTTCAGGTCAAACGGATGAGTATTCACCCACGAAAAGAATCAAACAGTTTCGCACACAAACGAACCTTCCTTTCAGCCCTGGCAGTGACGAATAAAAAATTTATTGCCAATCTTGTGGGACGAATCTGGGGCTCAAACCTCAGCCAAAACTCAACAGACACAGTGACGAATGTCTGGTAAAAATTTCACACCAAAATACCCAAGGAGTAAGGCGCAGTAAGTCCCAGACCGAGAGTGAACAAAACCGGTTTTCCGAAAACAAAACGTCCTGGCTTTTCTTCCCCGTATCTTCTTTCTGTGATCCGTTTATGGACGTTCCTCCTTGCCTGGGTGCAAACAACATACGGAAGTGCTTGTGTGAATTTTTTTCAGCGCAGTACGGACCCAGAATGAAATTGCAGAAATTAGGCCGGAATTTCACAAGTTTCGGTAGAGGATAGCCTTGGTTTTTACAAAATTCCTGAAAAATTCTTCCGGAATGGTTTTTTCCTGAAATTCCACCCAAGAATCTCCACTGAATTTGGGACAAAACGGGACAAGTTTCAGGTCAAACGGATGAGTATTCACCCACGAAAAGAATCAAACAGTTTCGCACACAAACGAACCTTCCTTTCAGCCCTGGCAGTGACGAATAAAAAATTTATTGCCAATCTTGTGGGACGAATCTGGGGCTCAAACCTCAGCCAAAACTCAACAGACACAGTGACGAATGTCTGGTAAAAATTTCACACCAAAATACCCAAGGAGTAAGGCGCAGTAAGTCCCAGACCGAGAGTGAACAAAACCGGTTTTCCGAAAACAAAACGTCCTGGCTTTTCTTCCCCGTATCTTCTTTCTGTGATCCGTTTATGGACGTTCCTCCTTGCCTGGGTGCAAACAACATACGGAAGTGCTTGTGTGAATTTTTTTCAGCGCAGTACGGACCCAGAATGAAATTGCAGAAATTAGGCCGGAATTTCACAAGTTTCGGTAGAGGATAGCCTTGGTTTTTACAAAATTCCTGAAAAATTCTTCCGGAATGGTTTTTTCCTGAAATTCCACCCAAGAATCTCCACTGAATTTGGGACAAAACGGGACAAGTTTCAGGTCAAACGGATGAGTATTCACCCACGAAAAGAATCAAACAGTTTCGCACACAAACGAACCTTCCTTTCAGCCCTGGCAGTGACGAATAAAAAATTTATTGCCAATCTTGTGGGACGAATCTGGGGCTCAAACCTCAGCCAAAACTCAACAGACACAGTGACGAATGTCTGGTAAAAATTTCACACCAAAATACCCAAGGAGTAAGGCGCAGTAAGTCCCAGACCGAGAGTGAACAAAACCGGTTTTCCGAAAACAAAACGTCCTGGCTTTTCTTCCCCGTATCTTCTTTCTGTGATCCGTTTATGGACGTTCCTCCTTGCCTGGGTGCAAACAACATACGGAAGTGCTTGTGTGAATTTTTTTCAGCGCAGTACGGACCCAGAATGAAATTGCAGAAATTAGGCCGGAATTTCACAAGTTTCGGTAGAGGATAGCCTTGGTTTTTACAAAATTCCTGAAAAATTCTTCCGGAATGGTTTTTTCCTGAAATTCCACCCAAGAATCTCCACTGAATTTGGGACAAAACGGGACAAGTTTCAGGTCAAACGGATGAGTATTCACCCACGAAAAGAATCAAACAGTTTCGCACACAAACGAACCTTCCTTTCAGCCCTGGCAGTGACGAATAAAAAATTTATTGCCAATCTTGTGGGACGAATCTGGGGCTCAAACCTCAGCCAAAACTCAACAGACACAGTGACGAATGTCTGGTAAAAATTTCACACCAAAATACCCAAGGAGTAAGGCGCAGTAAGTCCCAGACCGAGAGTGAACAAAACCGGTTTTCCGAAAACAAAACGTCCTGGCTTTTCTTCCCCGTATCTTCTTTCTGTGATCCGTTTATGGACGTTCCTCCTTGCCTGGGTGCAAACAACATACGGAAGTGCTTGTGTGAATTTTTTTCAGCGCAGTACGGACCCAGAATGAAATTGCAGAAATTAGGCCGGAATTTCACAAGTTTCGGTATCGCCTTGGTTTTTACAAAATTCCTGAAAAATTCTTCCGGAATGGTTTTTTCCTGAAATTCCACCCAAGAATCTCCACTGAATTTGGGACAACACGGGACAAGTTTCAGGTCAAACGGACGAGTATTCACCCACGAAAAGAATCAAACAGTTTCGCACACAAACGAACCTTCCTTTCAGCCCTGGCAGTGACGAATAAAAAATTTATTGCCAATCTTGTGGGACGAATCTGGGGCTCAAACCTCAGCCAAAACTCAACAGACACAGTGACGAATGTCTGGTAAAAATTTCACACCAAAATACCCAAGGAGTAAGGCGCAGTAAGTCCCAGACCGAGAGTGAACAAAACCGGTTTTCCGAAAACAAAACGTCCTGGCTTTTCTTCCCCGTATCTTCTTTCTGTGATCCGTTTATGGACGTTCCTCCTTGCCTGGGTGCAAACAACATACGGAAGTGCTTGTGTGAATTTTTTTCAGCGCAGTACGGACCCAGAATGAAATTGCAGAAATTAGGCCGGAATTTCACAAGTTTCGGTAGAGGATAGCCTTGGTTTTTACAAAATTCCTGAAAAATTCTTCCAGAATGGTTTTTTCCTGAAATTCCACCCAAGAATCTCCACTGAATTTGGGACAAAACGGGACAAGTTTCAGGTCAAACGGATGAGTATTCACCCACGAAAAGAATCAAACAGTTTCGCACACAAACGAACCTTCCTTTCAGCCCTGGCAGTGACGAATAAAAAATTTATTGCCAATCTTGTGGGACGAATCTGGGGCTCAAACCTCAGCCAAAACTCAACAGACACAGTGACGAATGTCTGGTAAAAATTTCACACCAAAATACCCAAGGAGTAAGGCGCAGTAAGTCCCAGACCGAGAGTGAACAAAACCGGTTTTCCGAAAACAAAACGTCCTGGCTTTTCTTCCCCGTATCTTCTTTCTGTGATCCGTTTATGGACGTTCCTCCTTGCCTGGGTGCAAACAACATACGGAAGTGCTTGTGTGAATTTTTTTCAGCGCAGTACGGACCCAGAATGAAATTGCAGAAATTAGGCCGGAATTTCACAAGTTTCGGTAGAGGATAGCCTTGGTTTTTACAAAATTCCTGAAAAATTCTTCCGGAATGGTTTTTTCCTGAAATTCCACCCAAGAATCTCCACTGAATTTGGGACAAAACGGGACAAGTTTCAGGTCAAACGGATGAGTATTCACCCACGAAAAGAATCAAACAGTTTCGCACACAAACGAACCTTCCTTTCAGCCCTGGCAGTGACGAATAAAAAATTTATTGCCAATCTTGTGGGACGAATCTGGGGCTCAAACCTCAGCCAAAACTCAACAGACACAGTGACGAATGTCTGGTAAAAATTTCACACCAAAATACCCAAGGAGTAAGGCGCAGTAAGTCCCAGACCGAGAGTGAACAAAACCGGTTTTCCGAAAACAAAACGTCCTGGCTTTTCTTCCCCGTATCTTCTTTCTGTGATCCGTTTATGGACGTTCCTCCTTGCCTGGGTGCAAACAACATACGGAAGTGCTTGTGTGAATTTTTTTCAGCGCAGTACGGACCCAGAATGAAATTGCAGAAATTAGGCCGGAATTTCACAAGTTTCGGTAGAGGATAGCCTTGGTTTTTACAAAATTCCTGAAAAATTCTTCCGGAATGGTTTTTTCCTGAAATTCCACCCAAGAATCTCCACTGAATTTGGGACAAAACGGGACAAGTTTCAGGTCAAACGGATGAGTATTCACCCACGAAAAGAATCAAACAGTTTCGCACACAAACGAACCTTCCTTTCAGCCCTGGCAGTGACGAATAAAAAATTTATTGCCAATCTTGTGGGACGAATCTGGGGCTCAAACCTCAGCCAAAACTCAACAGACACAGTGACGAATGTCTGGTAAAAATTTCACACCAAAATACCCAAGGAGTAAGGCGCAGTAAGTCCCAGACCGAGAGTGAACAAAACCGGTTTTCCGAAAACAAAACGTCCTGGCTTTTCTTCCCCGTATCTTCTTTCTGTGATCCGTTTATGGACGTTCCTCCTTGCCTGGGTGCAAACAACATACGGAAGTGCTTGTGTGAATTTTTTTCACGCAGTACGGACCCATAATGAAATTGCAGAAATTAGGCCGGAATTTCACAAGTTTCGGTAGAGGATAGCCTTGGTTTTTACAAAATTCCTGAAAAATTCTTCCGGAATGCAGTACGGACCCAGAATGAAATTGCAGAAATTAGGCCGGAATTTCACAAGTTTCGGTATCGCCTTGGTTTTTACAAAATTCCTGAAAAATTCTTCCGGAATGGTTTTTTCCTGAAATTCCACCCAAGAATGTCCACTGAATTTGGGACAACACGGGACAAGTTTCAGGTCAAACGGACGAGTATTCACCCACGAAAAGAATCAAACAGTTTCGCACACAAACGAACCTTCCTTTCAGCCCTGGCAGTGACGAATAAAAAATTTATTGCCAATCTTGTGGGACGAATCTGGGGCTCAAACCTCAGCCAAAACTCAACAGACACAGTGACGAATGTCTGGTAAAAATTTCACACCAAAATACCCAAGGAGTAAGGCGCAGTAAGTCCCAGACCGAGAGTGAACAAAACCGGTTTTCCGAAAACAAAACGTCCTGGCTTTTCTTCCCCGTATCTTCTTTCTGTGATCCGTTTATGGACGTTCCTCCTTGCCTGGGTGCAAACAACATACGGAAGTGCTTGTGTGAATTTTTTTCAGCGCAGTACGGACCCAGAATGAAATTGCAGAAATTAGGCCGGAATTTCACAAGTTTCGGTATCGCCTTGGTTTTTACAAAATTCCTGAAAAATTCTTCCAGAATGGTTTTTTCCTGAAATTCCACCCAAGAATCTCCACTGAATTTGGGACAAAACGGGACAAGTTTCAGGTCAAACGGATGAGTATTCACCCACGAAAAGAATCAAACAGTTTCGCACACAAACGAACCTTCCTTTCAGCCCTGGCAGTGACGAATAAAAAATTTATTGCCAATCTTGTGGGACGAATCTGGGGCTCAAACCTCAGCCAAAACTCAACAGACACAGTGACGAATGTCTGGTAAAAATTTCACACCAAAATACCCAAGGAGTAAGGCGCAGTAAGTCCCAGACCGAGAGTGAACAAAACCGGTTTTCCGAAAACAAAACGTCCTGGCTTTTCTTCCCCGTATCTTCTTTCTGTGATCCGTTTATGGACGTTCCTCCTTGCCTGGGTGCAAACAACATACGGAAGTGCTTGTGTGAATTTTTTTCAGCGCAGTACGGACCCAGAATGAAATTGCAGAAATTAGGCCGGAATTTCACAAGTTTCGGTAGAGGATAGCCTTGGTTTTTACAAAATTCCTGAAAAATTCTTCCGGAATGGTTTTTTCCTGAAATTCCACCCAAGAATCTCCACTGAATTTGGGACAAAACGGGACAAGTTTCAGGTCAAACGGATGAGTATTCACCCACGAAAAGAATCAAACAGTTTCGCACACAAACGAACCTTCCTTTCAGCCCTGGCAGTGACGAATAAAAAATTTATTGCCAATCTTGTGGGACGAATCTGGGGCTCAAACCTCAGCCAAAACTCAACAGACACAGTGACGAATGTCTGGTAAAAATTTCACACCAAAATACCCAAGGAGTAAGGCGCAGTAAGTCCCAGACCGAGAGTGAACAAAACCGGTTTTCCGAAAACAAAACGTCCTGGCTTTTCTTCCCCGTATCTTCTTTCTGTGATCCGTTTATGGACGTTCCTCCTTGCCTGGGTGCAAACAACATACGGAAGTGCTTGTGTGAATTTTTTTCAGCGCAGTACGGACCCAGAATGAAATTGCAGAAATTAGGCCGGAATTTCACAAGTTTCGGTAGAGGATAGCCTTGGTTTTTACAAAATTCCTGAAAAATTCTTCCGGAATGGTTTTTTCCTGAAATTCCACCCAAGAATCTCCACTGAATTTGGGACAAAACGGGACAAGTTTCAGGTCAAACGGATGAGTATTCACCCACGAAAAGAATCAAACAGTTTCGCACACAAACGAACCTTCCTTTCAGCCCTGGCAGTGACGAATAAAAAATTTATTGCCAATCTTGTGGGACGAATCTGGGGCTCAAACCTCAGCCAAAACTCAACAGACACAGTGACGAATGTCTGGTAAAAATTTCACACCAAAATACCCAAGGAGTAAGGCGCAGTAAGTCCCAGACCGAGAGTGAACAAAACCGGTTTTCCGAAAACAAAACGTCCTGGCTTTTCTTCCCCGTATCTTCTTTCTGTGATCCGTTTATGGACGTTCCTCCTTGCCTGGGTGCAAACAACATACGGAAGTGCTTGTGTGAATTTTTTTCAGCGCAGTACGGACCCAGAATGAAATTGCAGAAATTAGGCCGGAATTTCACAAGTTTCGGTAGAGGATAGCCTTGGTTTTTACAAAATTCCTGAAAAATTCTTCCGGAATGGTTTTTTCCTGAAATTCCACCCAAGAATCTCCACTGAATTTGGGACAAAACGGGACAAGTTTCAGGTCAAACGGATGAGTATTCACCCACGAAAAGAATCAAACAGTTTCGCACACAAACGAACCTTCCTTTCAGCCCTGGCAGTGACGAATAAAAAATTTATTGCCAATCTTGTGGGACGAATCTGGGGCTCAAACCTCAGCCAAAACTCAACAGACACAGTGACGAATGTCTGGTAAAAATTTCACACCAAAATACCCAAGGAGTAAGGCGCAGTAAGTCCCAGACCGAGAGTGAACAAAACCGGTTTTCCGAAAACAAAACGTCCTGGCTTTTCTTCCCCGTATCTTCTTTCTGTGATCCGTTTATGGACGTTCCTCCTTGCCTGGGTGCAAACAACATACGAAAGTGCTTGTGTGAATTTTTTTCAGCGCAGTACGGACCCAGAATGAAATTGCAGAAATTAGGCCGGAATTTCACAAGTTTCGGTATCGCCTTGGTTTTTACAAAATTCCTGAAAAATTCTTCCAGAATGGTTTTTTCCTGAAATTCCACCCAAGAATCTCCACTGAATTTGGGACAAAACGGGACAAGTTTCAGGTCAAACGGACGAGTATTCACCCACGAAAAGAATCAAACAGTTTCGCACACAAACGAACCTTCCTTTCAGCCCTGGCAGTGACGAATAAAAAATTTATTGCCAATCTTGTGGGACGAATCTGGGGCTCAAACCTCAGCCAAAACTCAACAGACACAGTGACGAATGTCTGGTAAAAATTTCACACCAAAATACCCAAGGAGTAAGGCGCAGTAAGTCCCAGACCGAGAGTGAACAAAACCGGTTTTCCGAAAACAAAACGTCCTGGCTTTTCTTCCCCGTATCTTCTTTCTGTGATCCGTTTATGGACGTTCCTCCTTGCCTGGGTGCAAACAACATACGGAAGTGCTTGTGTGAATTTTTTTCAGCGCAGTACGGACCCAGAATGAAATTGCAGAAATTAGGCCGGAATTTCACAAGTTTCGGTATCGCCTTGGTTTTTACAAAATTCCTGAAAAATTCTTCCGGAATGGTTTTTTCCTGAAATTCCACCCAAGAATCTCCACTGAATTTGGGACAAAACGGGACAAGTTTCAGGTCAAACGGACGAGTATTCACCCACGAAAAGAATCAAACAGTTTCGCACACAAACGAACCTTCCTTTCAGCCCTGGCAGTGACGAATAAAAAATTTATTGCCAATCTTGTGGGACGAATCTGGGGCTCAAACCTCAGCCAAAACTCAACAGACACAGTGACGAATGTCTGGTAAAAATTTCACACCAAAATACCCAAGGAGTAAGGCGCAGTAAGTCCCAGACCGAGAGTGAACAAAACCGGTTTTCCGAAAACAAAACGTCCTGGCTTTTCTTCCCCGTATCTTCTTTCTGTGATCCGTTTATGGACGTTCCTCCTTGCCTGGGTGCAAACAACATACGGAAGTGCTTGTGTGAATTTTTTTCACGCAGTACGGACCCAGAATGAAATTGCAGAAATTAGGCCGGAATTTCACAAGTTTCGGTAGAGGATAGCCTTGGTTTTTACAAAATTCCTGAAAAATTCTTCCGGAATGGTTTTTTCCTGAAATTCCACCCAAGAATCTCCACTGAATTTGGGACAAAACGGGACAAGTTTCAGGTCAAACGGATGAGTATTCACCCACGAAAAAAATCAAACAGTTTCGCACACTAACGAACCTTCCTTTCAGCCCTGGCAGTGACGAATAAAAAATTTATTGCCAATCTTGTGGGACGAATCTGGGGCTCAAACCTCAGCCAAAACTCAACAGACACAGTGACGAATGTCTGGTAAAAATTTCACACCAAAATACCCAAGGAGTAAGGCGCAGTAAGTCCCAGACCGAGAGTGAACAAAACCGGTTTTCCGAAAACAAAACGTCCTGGCTTTTCTTCCCCGTATCTTCTTTCTGTGATCCGTTTATGGACGTTCCTCCTTGCCTGGGTGCAAACAACATACGAAAGTGCTTGTGTGAATTTTTTTCAGCGCAGTACGGACCCAGAATGAAATTGCAGAAATTAGGCCGGAATTTCACAAGTTTCGGTATCGCCTTGGTTTTTACAAAATTCCTGAAAAATTCTTCCAGAATGGTTTTTTCCTGAAATTCCACCCAAGAATCTCCACTGAATTTGGGACAAAACGGGACAAGTTTCAGGTCAAACGGATGAGTATTCACCCACGAAAAGAATCAAACAGTTTCGCACACAAACGAACCTTCCTTTCAGCCCTGGCAGTGACGAATAAAAAATTTATTGCCAATCTTGTGGGACGAATCTGGGGCTCAAACCTCAGCCAAAACTCAACAGACACAGTGACGAATGTCTGGTAAAAATTTCACACCAAAATACCCAAGGAGTAAGGCGCAGTAAGTCCCAGACCGAGAGTGAACAAAACCGGTTTTCCGAAAACAAAACGTCCTGGCTTTTCTTCCCCGTATCTTCTTTCTGTGATCCGTTTATGGACGTTCCTCCTTGCCTGGGTGCAAACAACATACGAAAGTGCTTGTGTGAATTTTTTTCAGCGCAGTACGGACCCAGAATGAAATTGCAGAAATTAGGCCGGAATTTCACAAGTTTCGGTAGAGGATAGCCTTGGTTTTTACAAAATTCCTGAAAAATTCTTCCAGAATGGTTTTTTCCTGAAATTCCACCCAAGAATCTCCACTGAATTTGGGACAACACGGGACAAGTTTCAGGTCAAACGGACGAGTATTCACCCACGAAAAGAATCAAACAGTTTCGCACACAAACGAACCTTCCTTTCAGCCCTGGCAGTGACGAATAAAAAATTTATTGCCAATCTTGTGGGACGAATCTGGGGCTCAAACCTCAGCCAAAACTCAACAGACACAGTGACGAATGTCTGGTAAAAATTTCACACCAAAATACCCAAGGAGTAAGGCGCAGTAAGTCCCAGACCGAGAGTGAACAAAACCGGTTTTCCGAAAACAAAACGTCCTGGCTTTTCTTCCCCGTATCTTCTTTCTGTGATCCGTTTATGGACGTTCCTCCTTGCCTGGGTGCAAACAACATACGGAAGTGCTTGTGTGAATTTTTTTCAGCGCAGTACGGACCCAGAATGAAATTGCAGAAATTAGGCCGGAATTTCACAAGTTTCGGTATCGCCTTGGTTTTTACAAAATTCCTGAAAAATTCTTCCGGAATGGTTTTTTCCTGAAATTCCACCCAAGAATGTCCACTGAATTTGGGACAACACGGGACAAGTTTCAGGTCAAACGGACGAGTATTCACCCACGAAAAGAATCAAACAGTTTCGCACACAAACGAACCTTCCTTTCAGCCCTGGCAGTGACGAATAAAAAATTTATTGCCAATCTTGTGGGACGAATCTGGGGCTCAAACCTCAGCCAAAACTCAACAGACACAGTGACGAATGTCTGGTAAAAATTTCACACCAAAATACCCAAGGAGTAAGGCGCAGTAAGTCCCAGACCGAGAGTGAACAAAACCGGTTTTCCGAAAACAAAACGTCCTGGCTTTTCTTCCCCGTATCTTCTTTCTGTGATCCGTTTATGGACGTTCCTCCTTGCCTGGGTGCAAACAACATACGGAAGTGCTTGTGTGAATTTTTTTCAGCGCAGTACGGACCCAGAATGAAATTGCAGAAATTAGGCCGGAATTTCACAAGTTTCGGTAGAGGATAGCCTTGGTTTTTACAAAATTCCTGAAAAATTCTTCCAGAATGGTTTTTTCCTGAAATTCCACCCAAGAATCTCCACTGAATTTGGGACAAAACGGGACAAGTTTCAGGTCAAACGGACGAGTATTCACCCACGAAAAGAATCAAACAGTTTCGCACTCAAACGAACCTTCCTTTCAGCCCTGGCAGTGACGAATAAAAAATTTATTGCCAATCTTGTGGGACGAATCTGGGGCTCAAACCTCAGCCAAAACTCAACAGACACAGTGACGAATGTCTGGTAAAAATTTCACACCAAAATACCCAAGGAGTAAGGCGCAGTAAGTCCCAGACCGAGAGTGAACAAAACCGGTTTTCCGAAAACAAAACGTCCTGGCTTTTCTTCCCCGTATCTTCTTTCTGTGATCCGTTTATGGACGTTCCTCCTTGCCTGGGTGCAAACAACATACGGAAGTGCTTGTGTGAATTTTTTTCAGCGCAGTACGGACCCAGAATGAAATTGCAGAAATTAGGCCGGAATTTCACAAGTTTCGGTAGAGGATAGCCTTGGTTTTTACAAAATTCCTGAAAAATTCTTCCGGAATGGTTTTTTCCTGAAATTCCACCCAAGAATCTCCACTGAATTTGGGACAAAACGGGACAAGTTTCAGGTCAAACGGATGAGTATTCACCCACGAAAAGAATCAAACAGTTTCGCACACTAACGAACCTTCCTTTCAGCCCTGGCAGTGACGAATAAAAAATTTATTGCCAATCTTGTGGGACGAATCTGGGGCTCAAACCTCAGCCAAAACTCAACAGACACAGTGACGAATGTCTGGTAAAAATTTCACACCAAAATACCCAAGGAGTAAGGCGCAGTAAGTCCCAGACCGAGAGTGAACAAAACCGGTTTTCCGAAAACAAAACGTCCTGGCTTTTCTTCCCCGTATCTTCTTTCTGTGATCCGTTTATGGACGTTCCTCCTTGCCTGGGTGCAAACAACATACGGAAGTGCTTGTGTGAATTTTTTTCAGCGCAGTACGGACCCAGAATGAAATTGCAGAAATTAGGCCGGAATTTCACAAGTTTCGGTAGAGGATAGCCTTGGTTTTTACAAAATTCCTGAAAAATTCTTCCGGAATGGTTTTTTCCTGAAATTCCACCCAAGAATCTCCACTGAATTTGGGACAAAACGGGACAAGTTTCAGGTCAAACGGATGAGTATTCACCCACGAAAAGAATCAAACAGTTTCGCACTCAAACGAACCTTCCTTTCAGCCCTGGCAGTGACGAATAAAAAATTTATTGCCAATCTTGTGGGACGAATCTGGGGCTCAAACCTCAGCCAAAACTCAACAGACACAGTGACGAATGTCTGGTAAAAATTTCACACCAAAATACCCAAGGAGTAAGGCGCAGTAAGTCCCAGACCGAGAGTGAACAAAACCGGTTTTCCGAAAACAAAACGTCCTGGCTTTTCTTCCCCGTATCTTCTTTCTGTGATCCGTTTATGGACGTTCCTCCTTGCCTGGGTGCAAACAACATACGGAAGTGCTTGTGTGAATTTTTTTCAGCGCAGTACGGACCCAGAATGAAATTGCAGAAATTAGGCCGGAATTTCACAAGTTTCGGTAGAGGATAGCCTTGGTTTTTACAAAATTCCTGAAAAATTCTTCCGGAATGGTTTTTTCCTGAAATTCCACCCAAGAATCTCCACTGAATTTGGGACAACACGGGACAAGTTTCAGGTCAAACGGACGAGTATTCACCCACGAAAAGAATCAAACAGTTTCGCACACAAACGAACCTTCCTTTCAGCCCTGGCAGTGACGAATAAAAAATTTATTGCCAATCTTGTGGGACGAATCTGGGGCTCAAACCTCAGCCAAAACTCAACAGACACAGTGACGAATGTCTGGTAAAAATTTCACACCAAAATACCCAAGGAGTAAGGCGCAGTAAGTCCCAGACCGAGAGTGAACAAAACCGGTTTTCCGAAAACAAAACGTCCTGGCTTTTCTTCCCCGTATCTTCTTTCTGTGATCCGTTTATGGACGTTCCTCCTTGCCTGGGTGCAAACAACATACGGAAGTGCTTGTGTGAATTTTTTTCAGCGCAGTACGGACCCAGAATGAAATTGCAGAAATTAGGCCGGAATTTCACAAGTTTCGGTAGAGGATAGCCTTGGTTTTTACAAAATTCCTGAAAAATTCTTCCAGAATGGTTTTTTCCTGAAATTCCACCCAAGAATCTCCACTGAATTTGGGACAAAACGGGACAAGTTTCAGGTCAAACGGACGAGTATTCACCCACGAAAAGAATCAAACAGTTTCGCACACAAACGAACCTTCCTTTCAGCCCTGGCAGTGACGAATAAAAAATTTATTGCCAATCTTGTGGGACGAATCTGGGGCTCAAACCTCAGCCAAAACTCAACAGACACAGTGACGAATGTCTGGTAAAAATTTCACACCAAAATACCCAAGGAGTAAGGCGCAGTAAGTCCCAGACCGAGAGTGAACAAAACCGGTTTTCCGAAAACAAAACGTCCTGGCTTTTCTTCCCCGTATCTTCTTTCTGTGATCCGTTTATGGACGTTCCTCCTTGCCTGGGTGCAAACAACATACGGAAGTGCTTGTGTGAATTTTTTTCAGCGCAGTACGGACCCAGAATGAAATTGCAGAAATTAGGCCGGAATTTCACAAGTTTCGGTAGAGGATAGCCTTGGTTTTTACAAAATTCCTGAAAAATTCTTCCAGAATGGTTTTTTCCTGAAATTCCACCCAAGAATCTCCACTGAATTTGGGACAACACGGGACAAGTTTCAGGTCAAACGGACGAGTATTCACCCACGAAAAGAATCAAACAGTTTCGCACACAAACGAACCTTCCTTTCAGCCCTGGCAGTGACGAATAAAAAATTTATTGCCAATCTTGTGGGACGAATCTGGGGCTCAAACCTCAGCCAAAACTCAACAGACACAGTGACGAATGTCTGGTAAAAATTTCACACCAAAATACCCAAGGAGTAAGGCGCAGTAAGTCCCAGACCGAGAGTGAACAAAACCGGTTTTCCGAAAACAAAACGTCCTGGCTTTTCTTCCCCGTATCTTCTTTCTGTGATCCGTTTATGGACGTTCCTCCTTGCCTGGGTGCAAACAACATACGGAAGTGCTTGTGTGAATTTTTTTCAGCGCAGTACGGACCCAGAATGAAATTGCAGAAATTAGGCCGGAATTTCACAAGTTTCGGTAGAGGATAGCCTTGGTTTTTACAAAATTCCTGAAAAATTCTTCCGGAATGGTTTTTTCCTGAAATTCCACCCAAGAATCTCCACTGAATTTGGGACAAAACGGGACAAGTTTCAGGTCAAACGGACGAGTATTCACCCACGAAAAGAATCAAACAGTTTCGCACACAAACGAACCTTCCTTTCAGCCCTGGCAGTGACGAATAAAAAATTTATTGCCAATCTTGTGGGACGAATCTGGGGCTCAAACCTCAGCCAAAACTCAACAGACACAGTGACGAATGTCTGGTAAAAATTTCACACCAAAATACCCAAGGAGTAAGGCGCAGTAAGTCCCAGACCGAGAGTGAACAAAACCGGTTTTCCGAAAACAAAACGTCCTGGCTTTTCTTCCCCGTATCTTCTTTCTGTGATCCGTTTATGGACGTTCCTCCTTGCCTGGGTGCAAACAACATACGGAAGTGCTTGTGTGAATTTTTTTCAGCGCAGTACGGACCCAGAATGAAATTGCAGAAATTAGGCCGGAATTTCACAAGTTTCGGTAGAGGATAGCCTTGGTTTTTACAAAATTCCTGAAAAATTCTTCCAGAATGGTTTTTTCCTGAAATTCCACCCAAGAATCTCCACTGAATTTGGGACAAAACGGGACAAGTTTCAGGTCAAACGGACGAGTATTCACCCACGAAAAGAATCAAACAGTTTCGCACACAAACGAACCTTCCTTTCAGCCCTGGCAGTGACGAATAAAAAATTTATTGCCAATCTTGTGGGACGAATCTGGGGCTCAAACCTCAGCCAAAACTCAACAGACACAGTGACGAATGTCTGGTAAAAATTTCACACCAAAATACCCAAGGAGTAAGGCGCAGTAAGTCCCAGACCGAGAGTGAACAAAACCGGTTTTCCGAAAACAAAACGTCCTGGCTTTTCTTCCCCGTATCTTCTTTCTGTGATCCGTTTATGGACGTTCCTCCTTGCCTGGGTGCAAACAACATACGGAAGTGCTTGTGTGAATTTTTTTCAGCGCAGTACGGACCCAGAATGAAATTGCAGAAATTAGGCCGGAATTTCACAAGTTTCGGTAGAGGATAGCCTTGGTTTTTACAAAATTCCTGAAAAATTCTTCCAGAATGGTTTTTTCCTGAAATTCCACCCAAGAATCTCCACTGAATTTGGGACAAAACGGGACAAGTTTCAGGTCAAACGGACGAGTATTCACCCACGAAAAGAATCAAACAGTTTCGCACTCAAACGAACCTTCCTTTCAGCCCTGGCAGTGACGAATAAAAAATTTATTGCCAATCTTGTGGGACGAATCTGGGGCTCAAACCTCAGCCAAAACTCAACAGACACAGTGACGAATGTCTGGTAAAAATTTCACACCAAAATACCCAAGGAGTAAGGCGCAGTAAGTCCCAGACCGAGAGTGAACAAAACCGGTTTTCCGAAAACAAAACGTCCTGGCTTTTCTTCCCCGTATCTTCTTTCTGTGATCCGTTTATGGACGTTCCTCCTTGCCTGGGTGCAAACAACATACGGAAGTGCTTGTGTGAATTTTTTTCAGCGCAGTACGGACCCAGAATGAAATTGCAGAAATTAGGCCGGAATTTCACAAGTTTCGGTAGAGGATAGCCTTGGTTTTTACAAAATTCCTGAAAAATTCTTCCAGAATGGTTTTTTCCTGAAATTCCACCCAAGAATGTCCACTGAATTTGGGACAACACGGGACAAGTTTCAGGTCAAACGGACGAGTATTCACCCACGAAAAGAATCAAACAGTTTCGCACACAAACGAACCTTCCTTTCAGCCCTGGCAGTGACGAATAAAAAATTTATTGCCAATCTTGTGGGACGAATCTGGGGCTCAAACCTCAGCCAAAACTCAACAGACACAGTGACGAATGTCTGGTAAAAATTTCACACCAAAATACCCAAGGAGTAAGGCGCAGTAAGTCCCAGACCGAGAGTGAACAAAACCGGTTTTCCGAAAACAAAACGTCCTGGCTTTTCTTCCCCGTATCTTCTTTCTGTGATCCGTTTATGGACGTTCCTCCTTGCCTGGGTGCAAACAACATACGGAAGTGCTTGTGTGAATTTTTTTCAGCGCAGTACGGACCCATAATGAAATTGCAGAAATTAGGCCGGAATTTCACAAGTTTCGGTAGAGGATAGCCTTGGTTTTTACAAAATTCCTGAAAAATTCTTCCAGAATGGTTTTTTCCTGAAATTCCACCCAAGAATGTCCACTGAATTTGGGACAACACGGGACAAGTTTCAGGTCAAACGGACGAGTATTCACCCACGAAAAGAATCAAACAGTTTCGCACACAAACGAACCTTCCTTTCAGCCCTGGCAGTGACGAATAAAAAATTTATTGCCAATCTTGTGGGACGAATCTGGGGCTCAAACCTCAGCCAAAACTCAACAGACACAGTGACGAATGTCTGGTAAAAATTTCACACCAAAATACCCAAGGAGTAAGGCGCAGTAAGTCCCAGACCGAGAGTGAACAAAACCGGTTTTCCGAAAACAAAACGTCCTGGCTTTTCTTCCCCGTATCTTCTTTCTGTGATCCGTTTATGGACGTTCCTCCTTGCCTGGGTGCAAACAACATACGGAAGTGCTTGTGTGAATTTTTTTCAGCGCAGTACGGACCCAGAATGAAATTGCAGAAATTAGGCCGGAATTTCACAAGTTTCGGTAGAGGATAGCCTTGGTTTTTACAAAATTCCTGAAAAATTCTTCCAGAATGGTTTTTTCCTGAAATTCCACCCAAGAATCTCCACTGAATTTGGGACAAAACGGGACAAGTTTCAGGTCAAACGGACGAGTATTCACCCACGAAAAGAATCAAACAGTTTCGCACACAAACGAACCTTCCTTTCAGCCCTGGCAGTGACGAATAAAAAATTTATTGCCAATCTTGTGGGACGAATCTGGGGCTCAAACCTCAGCCAAAACTCAACAGACACAGTGACGAATGTCTGGTAAAAATTTCACACCAAAATACCCAAGGAGTAAGGCGCAGTAAGTCCCAGACCGAGAGTGAACAAAACCGGTTTTCCGAAAACAAAACGTCCTGGCTTTTCTTCCCCGTATCTTCTTTCTGTGATCCGTTTATGGACGTTCCTCCTTGCCTGGGTGCAAACAACATACGGAAGTGCTTGTGTGAATTTTTTTCAGCGCAGTACGGACCCATAATGAAATTGCAGAAATTAGGCCGGAATTTCACAAGTTTCGGTAGAGGATAGCCTTGGTTTTTACAAAATTCCTGAAAAATTCTTCCGGAATGGTTTTTTCCTGAAATTCCACCCAAGAATCTCCACTGAATTTGGGACAACACGGGACAAGTTTCAGGTCAAACGGACGAGTATTCACCCACGAAAAGAATCAAACAGTTTCGCACACAAACGAACCTTCCTTTCAGCCCTGGCAGTGACGAATAAAAAATTTATTGCCAATCTTGTGGGACGAATCTGGGGCTCAAACCTCAGCCAAAACTCAACAGACACAGTGACGAATGTCTGGTAAAAATTTCACACCAAAATACCCAAGGAGTAAGGCGCAGTAAGTCCCAGACCGAGAGTGAACAAAACCGGTTTTCCGAAAACAAAACGTCCTGGCTTTTCTTCCCCGTATCTTCTTTCTGTGATCCGTTTATGGACGTTCCTCCTTGCCTGGGTGCAAACAACATACGGAAGTGCTTGTGTGAATTTTTTTCAGCGCAGTACGGACCCAGAATGAAATTGCAGAAATTAGGCCGGAATTTCACAAGTTTCGGTAGAGGATAGCCTTGGTTTTTACAAAATTCCTGAAAAATTCTTCCGGAATGGTTTTTTCCTGAAATTCCACCCAAGAATCTCCACTGAATTTGGGACAACACGGGACAAGTTTCAGGTCAAACGGACGAGTATTCACCCACGAAAAGAATCAAACAGTTTCGCACACAAACGAACCTTCCTTTCAGCCCTGGCAGTGACGAATAAAAAATTTATTGCCAATCTTGTGGGACGAATCTGGGGCTCAAACCTCAGCCAAAACTCAACAGACACAGTGACGAATGTCTGGTAAAAATTTCACACCAAAATACCCAAGGAGTAAGGCGCAGTAAGTCCCAGACCGAGAGTGAACAAAACCGGTTTTCCGAAAACAAAACGTCCTGGCTTTTCTTCCCCGTATCTTCTTTCTGTGATCCGTTTATGGACGTTCCTCCTTGCCTGGGTGCAAACAACATACGGAAGTGCTTGTGTGAATTTTTTTCAGCGCAGTACGGACCCAGAATGAAATTGCAGAAATTAGGCCGGAATTTCACAAGTTTCGGTAGAGGATAGCCTTGGTTTTTACAAAATTCCTGAAAAATTCTTCCGGAATGGTTTTTTCCTGAAATTCCACCCAAGAATGTCCACTGAATTTGGGACAACACGGGACAAGTTTCAGGTCAAACGGACGAGTATTCACCCACGAAAAGAATCAAACAGTTTCGCACACAAACGAACCTTCCTTTCAGCCCTGGCAGTGACGAATAAAAAATTTATTGCCAATCTTGTGGGACGAATCTGGGGCTCAAACCTCAGCCAAAACTCAACAGACACAGTGACGAATGTCTGGTAAAAATTTCACACCAAAATACCCAAGGAGTAAGGCGCAGTAAGTCCCAGACCGAGAGTGAACAAAACCGGTTTTCCGAAAACAAAACGTCCTGGCTTTTCTTCCCCGTATCTTCTTTCTGTGATCCGTTTATGGACGTTCCTCCTTGCCTGGGTGCAAACAACATACGGAAGTGCTTGTGTGAATTTTTTTCAGCGCAGTACGGACCCAGAATGAAATTGCAGAAATTAGGCCGGAATTTCACAAGTTTCGGTAGAGGATAGCCTTGGTTTTTACAAAATTCCTGAAAAATTCTTCCAGAATGGTTTTTTCCTGAAATTCCACCCAAGAATCTCCACTGAATTTGGGACAACACGGGACAAGTTTCAGGTCAAACGGACGAGTATTCACCCACGAAAAGAATCAAACAGTTTCGCACACAAACGAACCTTCCTTTCAGCCCTGGCAGTGACGAATAAAAAATTTATTGCCAATCTTGTGGGACGAATCTGGGGCTCAAACCTCAGCCAAAACTCAACAGACACAGTGACGAATGTCTGGTAAAAATTTCACACCAAAATACCCAAGGAGTAAGGCGCAGTAAGTCCCAGACCGAGAGTGAACAAAACCGGTTTTCCGAAAACAAAACGTCCTGGCTTTTCTTCCCCGTATCTTCTTTCTGTGATCCGTTTATGGACGTTCCTCCTTGCCTGGGTGCAAACAACATACGGAAGTGCTTGTGTGAATTTTTTTCAGCGCAGTACGGACCCAGAATGAAATTGCAGAAATTAGGCCGGAATTTCACAAGTTTCGGTAGAGGATAGCCTTGGTTTTTACAAAATTCCTGAAAAATTCTTCCAGAATGGTTTTTTCCTGAAATTCCACCCAAGAATCTCCACTGAATTTGGGACAACACGGGACAAGTTTCAGGTCAAACGGACGAGTATTCACCCACGAAAAGAATCAAACAGTTTCGCACACAAACGAACCTTCCTTTCAGCCCTGGCAGTGACGAATAAAAAATTTATTGCCAATCTTGTGGGACGAATCTGGGGCTCAAACCTCAGCCAAAACTCAACAGACACAGTGACGAATGTCTGGTAAAAATTTCACACCAAAATACCCAAGGAGTAAGGCGCAGTAAGTCCCAGACCGAGAGTGAACAAAACCGGTTTTCTGAAAACAAAACGTCCTGGCTTTTCTTCCCCGTATCTTCTTTCTGTGATCCGTTTATGGACGTTCCTCCTTGCCTGGGTGCAAACAACATACGGAAGTGCTTGTGTGAATTTTTTTCAGCGCAGTACGGACCCATAATGAAATTGCATAAATTAGGCCGGAATTTCACAAGTTTCGGTAGAGGATAGCCTTGGTTTTTACAAAATTCCTGAAAAATTCTTCCGGAATGGTTTTTTCCTGAAATTCCACCCAAGAATCTCCACTGAATTTGGGACAAAACGGGACAAGTTTCAGGTCAAACGGATGAGTATTCACCCACGAAAAGAATCAAACAGTTTCGCACTCAAACGAACCTTCCTTTCAGCCCTGGCAGTGACGAATAAAAAATTTATTGCCAATCTTGTGGGACGAATCTGGGGCTCAAACCTCAGCCAAAACTCAACAGACACAGTGACGAATGTCTGGTAAAAATTTCACACCAAAATACCCAAGGAGTAAGGCGCAGTAAGTCCCAGACCGAGAGTGAACAAAACCGGTTTTCTGAAAACAAAACGTCCTGGCTTTTCTTCCCCGTATCTTCTTTCTGTGATCCGTTTATGGACGTTCCTCCTTGCCTGGGTGCAAACAACATACGGAAGTGCTTGTGTGAATTTTTTTCAGCGCAGTACGGACCCAGAATGAAATTGCAGAAATTAGGCCGGAATTTCACAAGTTTCGGTAGAGGATAGCCTTGGTTTTTACAAAATTCCTGAAAAACTCTTCCGGAATGGTTTTTTCCTGAAATTCCACCCAAGAATCTCCACTGAATTTGGGACAAAACGGGACAAGTTTCAGGTCAAACGGATGAGTATTCACCCACGAAAAGAATCAAACAGTTTCGCACTCAAACGAACCTTCCTTTCAGCCCTGGCAGTGACGAATAAAAAATTTATTGCCAATCTTGTGGGACGAATCTGGGGCTCAAACCTCAGCCAAAACTCAACAGACACAGTGACGAATGTCTGGTAAAAATTTCACACCAAAATACCCAAGGAGTAAGGCGCAGTAAGTCCCAGACCGAGAGTGAACAAAACCGGTTTTCTGAAAACAAAACGTCCTGGCTTTTCTTCCCCGTATCTTCTTTCTGTGATCCGTTTATGGACGTTCCTCCTTGCCTGGGTGCAAACAACATACGGAAGTGCTTGTGTGAATTTTTTTCAGCGCAGTACGGACCCAGAATGAAATTGCAGAAATTAGGCCGGAATTTCACAAGTTTCGGTAGAGGATAGCCTTGGTTTTTACAAAATTCCTGAAAAACTCTTCCGGAATGGTTTTTTCCTGAAATTCCACCCAAGAATCTCCACTGAATTTGGGACAAAACGGGACAAGTTTCAGGTCAAACGGATGAGTATTCACCCACGAAAATAATCAAACAGTTTCGCACTCAAACGAACCTTCCTTTCAGCCCTGGCAGTGACGAATAAAAAATTTATTGCCAATCTTGTGGGACGAATCTGGGGCTCAAACCTCAGCCAAAACTCAACAGACACAGTGACGAATGTATGGTAAAAATTTCACACCAAAATACCCAAGGAGTAAGGCGCAGTAAGTCCCAGACCGAGAGTGAACAAAACCGGTTTTCCGAAAACAAAACGTCCTGGCTTTTCTTCCCCGTATCTTCTTTCTGTGATCCGTTTATGGACGTTCCTCCTTGCCTGGGTGCAAACAACATACGAAAGTGCTTGTGTGAATTTTTTTCAAGCAGTACGGACCCAGAATGAAATTGCAGAAATTAGGCCGGAATTTCACAAGTTTCGGTAGAGGATAGCCTTGGTTTTTACAAAATTCCTGAAAAATTCTTCCGGAATGGTTTTTTCCTGAAATTCCACCCAAGAATCTCCACTGAATTTGTGACAAGTTTCAGGTCAAACGGACGAGTATTCACCCACGAAAAGAATCAAACAGTTTCGCACACAAACGAACCTTCCTTTCAGCCCTGGCAGTGACGAATAAAAAATTTATTGCCAATCTTGTGGGACGAATCTGGGGCTCAAACCTCAGCCAAAACTCAACAGACACAGTGACGAATGTATGGTAAAAACATCACACCAAAATACCCAAGGAGTAAGGCGCAGTAAGTCCCAGACCGAGAGTGAACAAAACCAATTTTCCGAAAACAAAACGTCCTGGCTTTTCTTCCCCGTATCTTCTTTCTGTGATCCGTTTATGGACGTTCCTCCTTGCCTGGGTGCAAACAACATACGAAAGTGCTTGTGTGAATTTTTTTCAAGCAGTACGGACCCAGAATGAAATTGCAGAAATTAGGCCGGAATTTCACAAGTTTCGGTAGAGGATAGCCTTGGTTTTTACAAAATTCCTGAAAAATTCTTCCGGAATGGTTTTTTCCTGAAATTCCACCCAAGAATCTCCACTGAATTTGTGACAAGTTTCAGGTCAAACGGACGAGTATTCACCCACGAAAAGAATCAAACAGTTTCGCACACAAACGAACCTTCCTTTCAGCCCTGGCAGTGACGAATAAAAAATTTATTGCCAATCTTGTGGGACGAATCTGGGGCTCAAACCTCAGCCAAAACTCAACAGACACAGTGACGAATGTCTGGTAAAAATTTCACACCAAAATACCCAAGGAGTAAGGCGCAGTAAGTCCCAGACCGAGAGTGAACAAAACCGGTTTTCCGAAAACAAAACGTCCTGGCTTTTCTTCCCCGTATCTTCTTTCTGTGATCCGTTTATGGACGTTCCTCCTTGCCTGGGTGCAAACAACATACGAAAGTGCTTGTGTGAATTTTTTTCAGCGCAGTACGGACCCAGAATGAAATTGCAGAAATTAGGCCGGAATTTCACAAGTTTCGGTAGAGGATAGCCTTGGTTTTTACAAAATTCCTGAAAAATTCTTCCGGAATGGTTTTTTCCTGAAATTCCACCCAAGAATCTCCACTGAATTTGGGACAACACGGGACAAGTTTCAGGTCAAACGGACGAGTATTCACCCACGAAAAGAATCAAACAGTTTCGCACACAAACGAACCTTCCTTTCAGCCCTGGCAGTGACGAATAAAAAATTTATTGCCAATCTTGTGGGACGAATCTGGGGCTCAAACCTCAGCCAAAACTCAACAGACACAGTGACGAATGTCTGGTAAAAATTTCACACCAAAATACCCAAGGAGTAAGGCGCAGTAAGTCCCAGACCGAGAGTGAACAAAACCGGTTTTACGAAAACAAAACGTCCTGGCTTTTCTTCCCCGTATCTTCTTTCTGTGATCCGTTTATGGACGTTCCTCCTTGCCTGGGTGCAAACAACATACGGAAGTGCTTGTGTGAATTTTTTTCAGCGCAGTACGGACCCAGAATGAAATTGCAGAAATTAGGCCGGAATTTCACAAGTTTCGGTAGAGGATAGCCTTGGTTTTTACAAAATTTCTGAAAAATTCTTCCGGAATGGTTTTTTCCTGAAATTCCACCCAAGAATCTCCACTGAATTTGGGACAAAACGGGACAAGTTTCAGGTCAAACGGATGAGTATTCACCCACGAAAAGAATCAAACAGTTTCGCACACAAACGAACCTTCCTTTCAGCCCTGGCAGTGACGAATAAAAAATTTATTGCCAATCTTGTGGGACGAATATGGGGCTCAAACCTCAGCCAAAACTCAACAGACACAGTGACGAATGTCTGGTAAAAATTTCACACCAAAATACCCAAGGAGTAAGGCGTAGTAAGTCCCAGACCGAGAGTGAACAAAACCGGTTTTCCGAAAACAAAACGTCCTGGCTTTTCTTCCCCGTATCTTCCTTTTGTGATTCGTTTATGGACGTGCCACCTTGCCTGGGTGCAAACAACATACGAAAGTGCTTGTGTGAATTTTTTTCAGCGCAATACGGACCCATAATGAAATTGCATAAATTAGGCCGGAATTTCACAAGTTTCGGTAGAGGATAGCCTTGGTTTTGCACAAAATTTCTGAAAAATTCTCCCGGAATAGTTTTTTCCTGAAATTCCTCCCAAGAATCTCCACTGGATTTGGGACAAAACGCGACAAATTTCAGGTCAAACGGATGAGTATTCGCCCACGAAAAAGATCAAACAGTTTCACACACAAACGAACCTTCCTTTCAGCCCTGGCAGTGACGAATAAAAAATTTATTGCCAATCTTGTGGGACGAATATGGGGCTCAAACCTCAGCCAAAACTCAATAGACACAGTGACGAATGTCTGGTAAAAATTTCACACCAAAATACCCAAGGAGTAAGGCGTAGTAAGTCCCAGACCGAGAGTGAACAAAACCGGTTTTCCGAAAACAAAACGTCCTGGCTTTTCTTCCCCGTATCTTCCTTTTGTGATTCGTTTATGGACGTGCCTCCTTGCCTGGGTGCAAACAACATACGAAAGTGCTTGTGTGAATTTTTTTCAGCGCAATACGGACCCATAATGAAATTGCATAAATTAGGCCGGAATTTCACAAGTTTCGGTAGAGGATAGCCTTGGTTTTGCACAAAATTTCTGAAAAATTCTCCCGGAATAGTTTTTTCCTGAAATTCCACCCAAGAATCTCCACTGAATTTGGGACAAAACGCGACAAATTTCAGGTCAAACGGATGAGTATTCACACACAAACGAACCTTCCTTTCAGCCCTGGCAGTGACGAATAAAAAATTTATTGCCAATCTTGTGGGACGAATATGGGGCTCAAACCTCAGCCAAAACTCAATAGACACAGTGACGAATGTCTGGTAAAAATTTCAGACCAAAATACCCAAGGAGTAAGGCGTAGTAAGTCCCACACCGAGAGTGAACAAAACCGGTTTTCCGAAAACAAAACGTCCTGGCTTTTCTTCCCCGTATCTTCCTTTTGTGATTCGTTTATGGACGTGCCTCCTTGCCTGGGTGCAAACAACATACGAAAGTGCTTGTGTGAATTTTTTTCAGCGCAATACGGACCCATAATGAAATTGCATAAATTAGACCGGAATTTCACAAGTTTCGGTAGAGGATAGCCTTGGTTTTGCACAAAATTTCTGAAAAATTCTCCCGGAATAGTTTTTTCCTGAAATTCCTCCCAAGAATCTCCACTGGATTTGGGACAAAACGCGACAAATTTCAGGTCAAACGGATGAGTATTCGCCCACGAAAAAGATCAAACAGTTTCACACACAAACGAACCTTCCTTTCAGCCCTGGCAGTGACGAATAAAAAATTTATTGCCAATCTTGTGGGACGAATATGGGGCTCAAACCTCAGCCAAAACTCAATAGACACAGTGACGAATGTCTGGTAAAAATTTCACACCAAAATACCCAAGGAGTAAGGCGTAGTAAGTCCCAGACCGAGAGTGAACAAAACCGGTTTTCCGAAAACAAAACGTCCTGGCTTTTCTTCCCCGTATCTTCCTTTTGTGATTCGTTTATGGACGTGCCTCCTTGCCTGGGTGCAAACAACATACGAAAGTGCTTGTGTCAATTTTTTTCAGCGCAATACGGACCCATAATGAAATTGCATAAATTAGGCCGGAATTTCACAAGTTTCGGTAGAGGATAGCCTTGGTTTTGCACAAAATTTCTGAAAATTCTCCCGGAATAGTTTTTTCCTGAAATTCCACCCAAGAATCTCCACTGAATTTGGGACAAAACGCGACAAATTTCAGGTCAAACGGATGAGTATTCACACACAAACGAACCTTCCTTTCAGCCCTGGCAGTGACGAATAAAAAATTTATTGCCAATCTTGTGGGACGAATATGGGGCTCAAACCTCAGCCAAAACTCAATAGACACAGTGACGAATGTCTGGTAAAAATTTCACACCAAAATACCCAAGGAGTAAGGCGTAGTAAGTCCCAGACCGAGAGTGAACAAAACCGGTTTTCCGAAAACAAAACGTCCTGGCTTTTCTTCCCCGTATCTTCTTTCTGTGATCCGTTTATGGACGTTCCTCCTTGCCTGGGTGCAAACAACATACGAAAGTGCTTGTGTGAATTTTTTTCAGCGCAGTACGGACCCAGAATGAAATTGCAGAAATTAGGCCGGAATTTCACAAGTTTCGGTAGAGGATAGCCTTGGTTTTTACAAAATTCCTGAAAAATTCTTCCGGAATGGTTTTTTCCTGAAATTCCACCCAAGAATCTCCACTGAATTTGGGACAAAACGGGACAAGTTTCAGGTCAAACGGATGAGTATTCACCCACGAAAAGAATCAAACAGTTTCGCACACAAACGAACCTTCCTTTCAGCCCTGGCAGTGACGAATAAAAAATTTATTGCCAATCTTGTGGGACGAATATGGGGCTCAAACCTCAGCCAAAACTCAACAGACACAGTGACGAATGTCTGGTAAAAATTTCACACCAAAATACCCAAGGAGTAAGGCGCAGTAAGTCCCAGACCGAGAGTGAACAAAACCGGTTTTCTGAAAACAAAACGTCCTGGCTTTTCTTCCCCGTATCTTCTTTCTGTGATCCGTTTATGGACGTTCCTCCTTGCCTGGGTGCAAACAACATACGGAAGTGCTTGTGTCAATTTTTTTCAGCGCAGTACGGACCCAGAATGAAATTGCAGAAATTAGGCCGGAATTTCACAAGTTTCGGTAGAGGATAGCCTTGGTTTTTACAAAATTTCTGAAAAATTCTTCCGGAATGGTTTTTTCCTGAAATTCCACCCAAGAATCTCCACTGAATTTGGGACAAAACGGGACAAGTTTCAGGTCAAACGGATGAGTATTCACCCACGAAAATAATCAAACAGTTTCGCACACAAACGAACCTTCCTTTCAGCCCTGGCAGTGACGAATAAAAAATTTATTGCCAATCTTGTGGGACGAATCTGGGGCTCAAACCTCAGCCAAAACTCAACAGACACAGTGACGAATGTCTGGTAAAAATTTCACACCAAAATACCCAAGGAGTAAGGCGCAGTAAGTCCCAGACCGAGAGTGAACAAAACCGGTTTTCCGAAAACAAAACGTCCTGGCTTTTCTTCCCCGTATCTTCCTTTTGTGATTCGTTTATGGACGTGCCTCCTTGCCTGGGTGCAAACAACATACGAAAGTGCTTGTGTGAATTTTTTTCAGCGCAATACGGACCCATAATGAAATTGCATAAATTAGGCCGGAATTTCACAAGTTTCGGTAGAGGATAGCCTTGGTTTTGCACAAAATTTCTGAAAAATTCTCCCGGAATAGTTTTTTCCTGAAATTCCACCCAAGAATCTCCACTGAATTTGGGACAAAACGCGACAAATTTCAGGTCAAACGGATGAGTATTCACCCACGAAAAGAATCAAACAGTTTCACACACAAACGAACCTTCCTTTCAGCCCTGGCAGTGACGAATAAAAAATTTATTGCCAATCTTGTGGGACGAATATGAGGCTCAAACCTCAGCCAAAACTCAATAGACACAGTGACGAATGTCTGGTAAAAATTTCACACCAAAATACCCAAGGAGTAAGGCGTAGTAAGTCCCAGACCGAGAGTGAACAAAACCGGTTTTCCGAAAACAAAACGTCCTGGCTTTTCTTCCCCGTTTCTTCCTTTTGTGATTCGTTTATGAACGTGCCTCCTTGCCTCGGTGCAAACAACATACGAAAGTGCTTGTGTCAATTTTTTTCAGCGCAATACGGACCCATAATGAAATTGCATAAATTAGGCCGAAATTTCACAAGTTTCGGTAGAGGATAGCCTTGGTTTTGCACAAAATTTCTGAAAAATTCTCCCGAAATAGTTTTTTCCTGAAATTCCTCCCAAGAATCTCCACTGGATTTGGGACAAAACGCGACAAATTTCAGGTCAAACGGATGAGTATTCGCCCACGAAAAAGATCAAACAGTTTCACACACAAACGAACCTTCCTTTCAGCCCTGGCAGTGACGAATAAAAAATTTATTGCCAATCTTGTGGGACGAATATGAGGCTCAAACCTCAGCCAAAACTCAATAGACACAGTGACGAATGTCTGGTAAAAATTTCACACCAAAATACCCAAGGAGTAAGGCGTAGTAAGTCCCAGACCGAGAGTGAACAAAACCGGTTTTCCGAAAACAAAACGTCCTGGCTTTTCTTCCCCGTATCTTCCTTTTGTGATTCGTTTATGGACGTGCCTCCTTGCCTGGGTGCAAACAACATACGAAAGTGCTTGTGTCAATTTTTTTCAGCGCAATACGGACCCATAATGAAATTGCATAAATTAGGCCGGAATTTCACAAGTTTCGGTAGAGGATAGCCTTGGTTTTGCACAAAATTTCTGAAAATTCTCCCAGAATAGTTTTTTCCTGAAATTCCACCCAAGAATCTCCACTGAATTTGGGACAAAACGCGACAAATTTCAGGTCAAACGGATGAGTATTCACACACAAACGAACCTTCCTTTCAGCCCTGGCAGTGACGAATAAAAAATTTATTGCCAATCTTGTGGGACGAATATGAGGCTCAAACCTCAGCCAAAACTCAATAGACACAGTGACGAATGTCTGGTAAAAATTTCAGACCAAAATACCCAAGGAGTAAGGCGTAGTAAGTCCCACACCGAGAGTGAACAAAACCGGTTTTCCGAAAACAAAACGTCCTGGCTTTTCTTCCCCGTATCTTCCTTTTGTGATTCGTTTATGGACGTGCCTCCTTGCCTGGGTGCAAACAACATACGAAAGTGCTTGTGTCAATTTTTTTCAGCGCAATACGGACCCATAATGAAATTGCATAAATTAAGCCGGAATTTCACAAGTTTCGGTAGAGGATAGCCTTGGTTTTGCACAAAATTTCTGAAAATTCTCCCGGAATAGTTTTTTCCTGAAATTCCTCCCAAGAATCTCCACTGGATTTGGGACAAAACGCGACAAATTTCAGGTCAAACGGATGAGTATTCGCCCACGAAAAAGATCAAACAGTTTCACACACAAACGAACCTTCCTTTCAGCCCTGGCAGTGACGAATAAAAAATTTATTGCCAATCTTGTGGGACGAATATGAGGCTCAAACCTCAGCGAAAACTCAATAGACACAGTGACGAATGTCTGGTAAATATTTCACACCAAAATACCCAAGGAGTAAGGCGTAGTAAGTCCCAGACCGAGAGTGAACAAAACCGGTTTTCCGAAAACAAAACGTCCTGGCTTTTCTTCCCCGTATCTTCCTTTTGTGATTCGTTTATGGACGTGCCTCCTTGCCTGGGTGCAAACAACATACGAAAGTGCTTGTGTCAATTTTTTTCAGCGCAATACGGACCCATAATGAAATTGCATAAATTAGGCCGGAATTTCACAAGTTTCGGTAGAGGATAGCCTTGGTTTTGCACAAAATTTCTGAAAATTCTCCCGGAATAGTTTTTTCCTGAAATTCCACCCAAGAATCTCCACTGAATTTGGGACAAAACGCGACAAATTTCAGGTCAAACGGATGAGTATTCACACACAAACGAACCTTCCTTTCAGCCCTGGCAGTGACGAATAAAAAATTTATTGCCAATCTTGTGGGACGAATATGAGGCTCAAACCTCAGCCAAAACTCAATAGACACAGTGACGAATGTCTGGTAAAAATTTCACACCAAAATACCCAAGGAGTAAGGCGTAGTAAGTCCCAGACCGAGAGTGAACAAAACCGGTTTTCCGAAAACAAAACGTCCTGGCTTTTCTTCCCCGTATCTTCCTTTTGTGATTCGTTTATGGACGTGCCTCCTTGCCTGGGTGCAAACAACATACGAAAGTGCTTGTGTCAATTTTTTTCAGCGCAATACGGACCCATAATGAAATTGCATAAATTAGGCCGGAATTTCACAAGTTTCGGTAGAGGATAGCCTTGGTTTTGCACAAAATTTCTGAAAATTCTCCCGGAATAGTTTTTTCCTGAAATTCCTCCCAAGAATCTCCACTGAATTTGGGACAAAACGCGACAAATTTCAGGTCAAACGGATGAGTATTCACCCACGAAAACGAACCTTCCTTTCAGCCCTGGCAGTGACGAATAAAAAATTTATTGCCAATCTTGTGGGACGAATATGGGGCTCAAACCTCAGCCAAAACTCAATAGACACAGTGACGAATGTCTGGTAAAAATTTCACACCAAAATACCCAAGGAGTAAGGCGTAGTAAGTCCCAGACCGAGAGTGAACAAAACCGGTTTTCCGAAAACAAAACGTCCTGGCTTTTCTTCCCCGTATCTTCCTTTTGTGATTCGTTTATGGGCGTGCCTCCTTGCCTGGGTGCAAACAACATACGAAAGTGCTTGTGTCAATTTTTTTCAGCGCAATACGGACCCATAATGAAATTGCATAAATTAGGCCGGAATTTCACAAGTTTCGGTAGAGGATAGCCTTGGTTTTGCACAAAATTTCTGAAAATTCTCCCGGAATAGTTTTTTCCTGAAATTCCTCCCAAGAATCTCCACTGAATTTGGGACAAAACGCGACAAATTTCAGGTCAAACGGATGAGTATTCACACACAAACGAACCTTCCTTTCAGCCCTGGCAGTGACGAATAAAAAATTTATTGCCAATCTTGTGGGACGAATATGAGGCTCAAACCTCAGCGAAAACTCAATAGACACAGTGACGAATGTCTGGTAAATATTTCAGACCAAAATACCCAAGGAGTAAGGCGTAGTAAGTCCCAGACCGAGAGTGAACAAAACCGGTTTTCCGAAAACAAAACGTCCTGGCTCTTCTTCCCCTTATCTTCCTTTTGTGATTCGTTTATGGACGTGCCTCCTTGCCTGGGTGCAAACAACATACGAAAGTGCTTGTGTCAATTTTTTTCAGCGCAATACGGACCCATAATGAAATTGCATAAATTAGGCCGGAATTTCACAAGTTTCGGTAGAGGATAGCCTTGGTTTTGCACAAAATTTCTGAAAATTCTCCCGGAATAGTTTTATCCTGAAATTCCACCCAAGAATCTCCACTGAATTTGGGACAAAACGCGACAAATTTCAGGTCAAACGGATGAGTATTCACACACAAACGAACCTTCCTTTCAGCCCTGGCAGTGACGAATAAAAAATTTATTGCCAATCTTGTGGGACGAATATGGGGCTCAAACCTCAGCCAAAACTCAAAAGACACAGTGACGAATATCTGGTAAAAATTTCAGACCAAAATACCCAAGGAGTAAGGCGTAGTAAGTCCCAGACCGAGAGTGAACAAAACCGGTTTTCCGAAAACAAAACGTCCTGGCTTTTCTTCCCCGTATCTTCCTTTTGTGATTCGTTTATGGACGTGCCACCTTGCCTGGGTGAAAACAACATACGAAAGTGCTTGTGTGAATTTTTTTCAGCGCAATACGGACCCATAATGAAATTGCATAAATTAGGCCGGAATTTCACAAGTTTCGGTAGAGAATAGCCTTGGTTTTGCACAAAATTTCTGAAAAATTCTCCCGGAATACTTTTTTTCCTGAAATTCCTCCCAAGAATCTCCACTGGATTTGGGACAAAACGCGACAAATTTCAGGTCAAACGGATGAGTATTCGCCCACGAAAAAGATCAAACAGTTTCACACACAAACGAACCTTCCTTTCAGCCCTGACAGTGACGAATAAAAAATTTATTGCCAATCTTGTGGGACGAATATGAGGCTCAAACCTCAGCCAAAACTCAATAGACACAGTGACGAATGTCTGGTAAAAATTTCACACCAAAATACCCAAGGAGTAAGGCGTAGTAAGTCCCAGACCGAGAGTGAACAAAACCGGTTTTCCGAAAACAAAACGTCCTGGCTTTTCTTCCCCGTATCTTCCTTTTGTGATTCGTTTATGGACGTGCCTCCTTGCCTGGGTGCAAACAACATACGAAAGTGCTTGTGTCAATTTTTTTCAGCGCAATACGGACCCATAATGAAATTGCATAAATTAGGCCGGAATTTCACAAGTTTCGGTAGATGATAGCCTTGGTTTTGCACAAAATTTCTGAAAATTCTTCCGGAATAGTTTTTTCCTGAAATTCCACCCAAGAATCTCCACTGAATTTGGGACAAAACGCGACAAATTTCAGGTCAAACGAATGAGTATTCACACACAAACGAACCTTCCTTTCAGCCCTGGCAGTGACGAATAAAAAATTTATTGCCAATCTTGTGGGACGAATATGGGGCTCAAACCTCAGTCAAAACTCAATAGACACAGTGACGAATGTCTGGTAAAAATTTCAGACCAAAATACCCAAGGAGTAAGGCGTAGTAAGTCCCACACCGAGAGTGAACAAAACCGGTTTTCCGAAAACAAAACGTCCTGGCGTTTCTTCCCCGTATCTTTTTTTTGTGATTCGTTTATGAACGTGCCTCCTTGCCTCGGTGCAAACAACATACGAAAGTGCTTGTGTGAATTTTTTTTTCAGCGCAATACGGACCCAGAATGAAATTGCAGAAATTAAACCGAAATTTCACAAGTTTTGTTGTATCAAAAGCAATTTAGCTCCATTATTTAATTTTTTTTATACAATTTCTGTAACATGTACTCTGTTTATAATTATTGTAATCTAATGATTTTGTTGTAAAATGTGTTTGGTATCTGTGTTTCAAATTCTTCTTTTACTGTCACAACTTTATGCAATTTTTTTACTGGAGGCATATTTTTTTTTTTCTCTATCAGGTCATTCATTTTATTTAACACTTCCTCTCTGAAATTGTATAATGGTGCGCAACAAAAGTTTTGGAGTATTAAATTAGCATTAGGCACATTAAATAGCTTATTCTTTTTATCAATTATGTTTTAGAATATATATTTCTACATCCTATATATAAAAAACACATTTTGAAAGAAAAGGTATAGATATTTTTCTTTAGTTTAATCGATAGTTATAAATGTAATTTATCATTTAAAGTATGTTCATTTCACTTTAGAAAGAGTTAAATTGCTTAAATAATATACAAATTGGCACAAAAACAAAATTGCCATCCTATCGCAGTATTTTATTTTCTTCTGTTAGTTTCTAAATTTGTACAAGTTTTATTTGATGAGAGCTGTCATATACAAGTCATTCATATTTCTCTTGTTGAAGTGTAACTCTGAAATAAGGTTATCTTCAAATCCATTTCCTTGAAAAAAAAAACCTAAAATATTATTTATTTTCTTTTTATACTACATAGAAATTTATTATTATTAATAAATATTGATGCGTGTATTAGAAATTTTAATTTAACTAATGAATATATTTTATTTAAACTTTTAGATAGATTTCAAATGTTAAGAAATTACATGATAAAATTACAATGTTATATATATTTTTAAAATATTTTGATTTTTTCATTACTAAAATAATTTTATTAACACCCATTTGATCCCAGTTCAACTATTAAATCCTGAATTCATGTCTTCATTAGTCCGACTTTAAAATCATTGATTCTTGCCATTTCACTCTTCTGTATATTAACCCTAATAGTTAAATCTGGCCATTGGCCATTATCTTTAAATGGACAAAACTACATTCCATACAAATTGATTTCCGGTATTTTTGTTTTTTAGTTTTACTTGCTGGTGCAAATTCAACTTTTTCTTTTGGTTGAGAAAGCTGAAAAGCGTATCTTCAATAGAATCAGCACATAAAAATAGGACAAGAACATTCTTTCACATAAATTGTCGGTTTAGCTTGAGTGTAATAATTCATAAGATATGGGAGCCTAACTATATGATTCAATCATCTGTATCTGAACAAGACTCTGAATCTCCATCAACTTGCAACTCGAAAGGTCTTAGTCTGTTTGTATTGGCTTCCAATGGAGGTAGTCCATCATCATCATCACTGTCCTCCAGCTCATTCTCTTGCTTGGAGGCAGAAGTTTCCTTTGATTCATCTACCATTGCAGTTTTAAAACTTTGAGGCCTATATGTTGGCAAATGATTGAAAGAGTGAGTATAATGCCTTAGGTGTGAGTACCATTAGATTCTACCATATAAAATCCAAAATTTGATATGGAAAGTAAATATATGATTAATCAACAAAGGAACCCAAAGCAAGTAAATACAAAAATTAAAGCTGGAAACAGTAGCAAACCATTCTGGAGTTTTCTGTAGTTCTCGAACTTGTTCGTAGAAAAGAACTTGAGAAACAAGGCATGCAACCTTGCTACCCGATTCAAGAGCCTTTACCTTTCCAGTTTCATCAACAACAACAAAGCTCCCTGCAACACGAGAAAGAAGGGTTAAATGTAAACTCTTTGGCCGACAGGTTGGAGTAACATAAAATCTAAAAGAACACACACATGGTGCATTAGCCAACACCAAACAGAACATGCAAGTAACTCAAAAACAACGTTTCTAGCAGTACACACTACAAATATGTTCAAGTTTAATAACGATGGATTGTTTAACAAAACAGGTTGGCGAAGTTGACATGGCTTCATAATAAATAGTTCTACACCCCATATCGACAAATTCATTGTTAGCTAAGAATTTTCTGAATTCTTGAACAATGAAGCAGTAAAGGTTTAAATAAAAACAGCTTAAGTACAGTTGAAAAGGGGACAAACTATAACTATCCATTCCATGACATGGTCCATGAATAAACTTTCACTAATGTCCAGATAGAAAAACAGCAATTATAGCACAACCACTTCCTATCATGGACAGGAAAAGTAATACTATTATAATAAAGCAATTCATTTTGTTTTTAAAAACTAGGAATACAAAGTAACATGGCGTAGTACTGAATTGCTTTTTAAATAGGACATACCTCGTTTAATCCACACGCTTTTCTGAAATTTAGCAGGGAATAGAGCCAGTGATTTGTTGCCACATGCATCCATGACCTTCACACGTCAAAATCTAAATATAAACAAGAATCTATACACATAAGTAGTACACACATATTATAAAGGGTTGTTTACATTGAATAGAATAGACTGATTTTAAGAGGACATATTGCTTTCTTTCCCCTTTTTTCCATGCTTTTAATACAATCTGTATATTTTTCTCTCCATGTACTATTTTGTTCTATTTTCTTTCTTGCAGAAATGATAAAAGTAACCAGGCAATCCCTGCAACTTATTTTCCTTGTGAATATGTATTTACCCCTTATTTTCACAGATGCAAACATTCAAACAATATTCCTTGACTAATTTCTCCATCAGAGTTTGCAAGTTTCACCACAGTTATTTTCTCATTTTCCTCAGCATAAATAAGAAAGAAAATTTGGAAGATTTAGGACTAGTAAAGCAGTACCTCAATGATATTAGAGCCTCGTAAAGACACCACCTTCATGATGTTTTGCCCTTCTTGAAGGGTAACATGTTTTTCCTCAGTTGCCCTCTTCAAATTCTTCCTTCCTCCTCTCATGGCCACCTAAAACCCTGATCTCACTAAACTCTGCATATCACAAATGGCGGTTTAACAGACTAACTCAAAAGACAACATTACATAATTCAATATTATATATTTCATTCGGTCATACATCTTCAGAAACACCAATAACGTTATGTTTCAAAAGACAGCAATGCAGAATAGTGTTTTCAACCATCAAAAGGGGAAAAACTAAAAATCCTAAACCCCAGTAATACGATAAAATTCATAATCATTCTACACCCGAGCCTTCACACATTAACCATCCCAGCAGCTTTGAACAAAGCTTGCCAACTGGAATAAAAGTTAACCAACTTTGAACAAGAGAATTTGTAAGTAGGCCCACACATGGTTTGCTTCAGCACTAAAACCAAGCAGAAAATACACTTTATAAAACTACACCTTTCATGTTTTGCAAAACAAACTAGTTTAATTGTCTAAAAAGCAATATAGTATTATTAGTTCATTTCCTACATAACCAATTCAAAAGAAAGTTCAAAACCCAGTTAAATTAATTGGTTCTGTCTATGAAGAGTTTGAAACTTGTAATTAGGAGCATAACATGTGCCAATAAAATGTCAAAGGCAATCAATAAATAAATATTCTAGAAACTGATAAACTGGTTCCATAAGGAAATACTAGACAGCATTTTCTAGAGAAGGAAGCTTATAATTAAGAGTTATAGAGAATACTACTTCTTCCTCGGCAGGCTTGTTAATTCTGATTAAAAGATACAACAAAACGCCATATTTGAAAGACCAAGGCTATGAATTCCAGCGTAGATTCTAAAATTCTAAAGCACACAAGGAAGAATTTGTTGCCAGGGAGGTAAAGTACTATCGACCTCACCCAATTGCAATCCTAACATACAAGAAGACATTTTTCAAAAGTGCATCGTGGAATAAAGATCTTTATAGATAAAATTCTCTATTGCCCGCGCATTAATTTTGTTGTCTTCTTCAAAATGTGTAAGAACAGATATAATATAAGAATTTGAGTAGAACCTTGATGAACCTGACAAGAGCCAGAGGGCAAAGACTGATGGTGAATGTACAACGTGGCGGCAGCGGCGGCGGAGGTAGTGAACAGAGGTGGCAAGGTATGAGAAAGTGAATGCTATAGCTAAGCTAGGTTTTCTTCTGTGCCAATGCCAATTGGAATCAAAATTACTCCTTTCAAAATAGATCTTTATTTATATATTTTCCTGGCTTAAAGTTAGGAGGAAAATGATACAATATTTTATTTTGACAATTTTTAGAAACAACCCCTATCAACTCTTTTATCAATACTAACCAAAACATATATGCTGATGCAACTATATTTATAATTTTATTAATCTAAAACTATATAGTTTTATAATTTTTATAATTTTATTATTTTTAAAAATAATTAAATAAAAATAATATAATTTAGAATAAGTACATAATTTTATAAAAATAGGATTAAAAAACTTATGTAATCATTAATTTTTTTAAACTATTCAAATATTTATTTATTAAATAAAAAAATTATTTCACATTTATTAGAGGATAAAATATCCAATTAAAAATAAATATCAATAATATTTATAAGTATTTTGACATTTTTTTCTCAATTTGTAAGTAGTTTTCTTTACACATGTGATTATTTTAATTTAGTTTAAAAAAACACTTAATAAAATGATAAAAAACTATGTAAAGTAGAATAATTTTTTATTAATATTAGCAAGAATACCTTATTTATTTTTTTATTTTTATCATTAAAATATATTTATGTTCAATATTAAGATTTAAATAAACAATATTATTAATTATAAATATAAATTTATAATTTATTTTAAATGATTATGCTATCTATCTATGTTATCACATATTCATGGATCATGTCAGCAAAAAAGCCCACAAGTTTAATCGGTGAAATAAAAATACAGCTATTATTAATAGAGCAGTTTTTTTTAATCTTATGGGATTCCTTTTAAAACTGTTTTTTTCATATAAATAATTTCCTATTTTATCTTTATATCATATAAATATTTTTCTATTTTATCTTTATATCATATAAATATTTTTCTATTTTATCTTTATATCAACATTTTATTTTATTATTTTAATTTGATTATACCGTTGTATGAATAGTTACTAAAATAGTTTTCTAAATTTAAATAAAATAATTACAGAGTAGTTAATAAAGATAAAGCAGTTCTTTTAATTTAAATAAAATATATTGTCATTTTTTCACATTTCAATTTTTCTTTAAAACAGTAAGTTGAACCAATTAAGATAGAAAAGAGAGAAGTTTGGATAAAGAGGAAAGTGAATAACAAGTTTTAAAGGAAGTTGTGTTTGATTTTTAAATAATGAAATTAGAAAAAAATGAAGGAAATATTCAAAATAAGAATAAAATGCTAAAAAATATCTTATTATATATTTTTAAAATAATAAAAACAAAACATTGATATAAGAATAATATATGAAAGTGTCAAACATACGATACGGTTATAAGAAAAATTCTCTTTATATACAGAATACAGATAGATATAGATGATAAAAAACAAAAAATAATGTAATTTAATATGTTTTATCTTTCACAAATAAAATAAAAATAAAAATATATTTTAATTTCATAAATTTGTTGAATCAAGTCAATTTCTTCCTACACCTTCCTAGTTTCTTCTACCATCCCATATCTCAAAAATGTCAAAATTGTTGATTTTGAATTTTACAATTCAAAATATAAAATTTGTACTATGAATTGTTTAATATAAATTACAAAGAATATATTGTATTCATAATTTTATATTCTAAAATATATATTTTTTTTATATAGAAGGTAAAGACTTCTACCCTGATTATTGCGTGTAAAGAGAAGAGTAAAATTGTAATTTTACGTTTACAAAAACACAAAAGATTGCAAATCATATTAAACGAACGTCCACTTACCCACCTCTAGAGTTCATTTTATATCTTTTAATTATAATTTAATAGGTTTTATTTTGTCATAGACTTTATTTACTTTGTACTTGCAACTACTTTAGAAACTAGGTTCTTTTGGTAATTTCATTTCACAGTTTAAAACAATATCAATTCCAAAAGAAATTCCAACGTTTATTTATTTTTTAAAGTACAATTTTAATAAAATCAACAAAATCAAAATCCATTTTAATTAAGTTTTTTAAATTAACTTTTTTAGTTAATCACTATAATTAACTGCACAAAATATTTTGATTTTACATGTTTAGCACAAAAACCTTTTTCCTTTTTTTCTTTTTTCTTTTTTGCGAGAAATGCAACAGTTATTACTTAATTTCCCAAAGCTTGCATTCTAGCAAATAAATCAGTAAAGTGATTACAAGTAACTAGGCTCTATTCAAAGACAAAATATATCTTCTTCCCCCACCACTAACATACAAGGAATATTATCATAAATCATCCCAAAGTACCCCAGGTTGTGGCCCAAAATTGACGAGGTTTTCCATCAAAGAGACTAATGTGAATATTCATGCCAAACAATCCCACCACCACAAATACCAGCATTAACTATCATGTTTAGGGTGCCCAGTGTTATCGCTGCCTGCAGAAGCTAATTTTGTTTAACATCCAACCTTATTATGCAGTCCTCCATGCATAATCAATCACTCAACTTAAGCAAATCACAAACACATACATCACTCGGTATTTCAGACAAGAAGTTTAATTTTTAAATGCAGTCACAGCACATTATTCAGGATAGAAGAGTTCAATAGATACTTACACTGACAATCTTTGCTAGATTCCAATTGTCTGCACAAAATATATTGCTAGAAGCGTCTCCAATTCCTGAACACCAAGCTTAGGACTAGGGAATCATTAGAAGTCCAACACTGAGTAGCGATTTTGGCAACGATGGTACTGCCACTGAGAGTTTGACCATGGAAAGAACTGCCTATAGACTGGACTAAGGTGCAATCTTAATAATAACATGAGTGAAGCCGTCTAAAGAAAAAATGGGTACTACTGAATTAGTGCACTTTATCTCAATTCCTCTCTTTCTACAACTCTTTCTTTCAGAATACTACCGAAAAAAGTATTCTAAACTGTCAGGATAAACCCATACAAGAATCTTAAACTCATCAAGGAAAAGCTATTACTCAGAAACAGGAGTAGAGCAATACACATAAAATTAGAAGCATGTGAACAAGTTACACCAGCAGCTTTTACAATAATTATTTCCATACTACATGTGTGATACATTATACATTTAGTTTTTCTCACCCTCTTAACTTCTAATCAAGACAAAAGGGGAGTCCTATCATTCAATTCTCCACAAATCAAGTTAAACTGATTAGCAGTACTTATATTATTTGCCAAGACTGCCCAGGACTATAATAGACCATTGTAGATACTTCACTTCATTCATTTTCAACACAGAATCATGTTAGGAATGAATCAAAAATTGGAAATTAGAACAAATACTCCATCAGGCTCCAACATCAAAATCCAACTACAATTAATTAATTTAAACAACATGACGTGATAAAACCATTTCAGTTTTGAACATCAATGTGTTACAATCGAAACCTGAAACTACCAAATCGAACCTCAAGGCAAGACACAGCTACGAACAGTCAATGTAATTAGTATGTATATCCTCACTACCAAATTTTCATTCTGAGGAACCATTCTCAGGCAACGATAACAGCTACGAATAGGTGTTTCTACTAAATATTTAAAAAATCAAAGGGGAAAAGTGTTGCATCCATAAATCATAAACCGACTAAGAGGATCAATGAGGAAAAATTGAACATACCCTGACATCTTTCCTTGTTGAATTCAAAAGACACGCTTTGCTTCCTGCGAAAACAAAAATAACTATACAAATCAGAGGTTGTTCAAACACGTCAATACTCAAAGGATGTGAGAGAGAACGAAAATTAGGTCTCAGAGAGAACAAAAATTAGGTCACAGAGAGGACGAGAGAGGAGACCTTGTTGATGAGTAACAGCCGAAATCCTTAGCTCTGTGGTTCTGATACGAAAATATTGGAAATTTATATGAGAAACCATAAACCCTAACAATTTAGCATGAAAAAGTCCGAATTGTCTCTCTTTGTTTTAATTTTCTATTAAATAATTTACTTGTCTGTTGCTAATTTTAATTTCCTAATATAATTGAAAATGAATTTTTGGATAAAATAAAATTTTAATGTTTATGAATATATATGGTTAAATTAAATTTTAATTTTTCAAACAATTTATGGTTAAATCCTATGATTTGACGTGAAAAAATACTTTTAAATTGACCATAAATATAAATTTTATATCATAAAATAATTTTTGAGGGTGGGTTTATTTTAAAATAAATTGACCACATATTTCATTATGAATAGATTATTTTAAAATTTTGTATAACATAATTTTAGATTTCACCTATTAAACTTGTGGGCTTATGCTGACATGGTCCATGAATATGTGAACTTCAAATTGTAATATTTTTAACAAAAGAAATTATAATAAACTAGCGATAACATAAGGGTGGCTATGTCTATCTGTATTTTTATTTTTATTATTATTATATATTAGATAACAAATATGTATATATATATATAACATCTAAATAATATTTTTATGATTTATATTACCTCACAATTCAAATAATATCTTCATTATTTGCATTCTAGCAAATAAATCAGTAAAGTGATTACAAGTAACTAGGCTCTATTCAAAGACAAAAATATATGTTCTTCCCCCACCAGTAACATACAAGGAATATTATCATAAATCATCCCAAAGTACCCCAGGTTGTGGCCCAAAATTGACGAGGTTTTCCATCAAAGAGATTAATCTGAATATTCATGCCAAACAATCCCACCACCACAAATACCAGCATTAACTATCATGTTTAGGGTGCCCAGTGTTATCGCTGCCTGCAGAAGCTAATTTTGTTTAACATCCAACATTATTATGTAATCCTCCATGCATAATCAATCTGGATGACCTTTTTCTAGAAATACTATACAAGAATTTCTACAGAATTTAGGACAAAACATGATAAATTTTAAGTCAAACAGTGAGTATCCAGTTAGACAAAAATTAAATAATTTCACACATAAATCAGGCTTGACAATAATGAATAAAACATTTAATGTAAATCTGGTGGAATGAATTTGAGGTTCAAATGTTAGCCACAACTCAATACACACAAAAAGAATCTCTGGTAAATTTTTTATATAAAAACTCTCAAGTAATAAGGCGTAATAAGTCTCAAACCGACTGAAAAACTTGTTTTTTCTAAAACAAAACATTCTGGTTTTTCTATCATATCTATTTTTTTATGTTTTGTTTTTGGACGTTTCCCCTTGAACACAAACAACATATGAAAGTCTTTGTGTCAATATTTTCTCAAAAAATTTCAACGTAATATGAACTCAGAATAAAATCGCAAAAATTATGGCAAAATTTCACAAAACGGGCAAGAGGAAAGTCTTTAAGTGCTCAAACTTCTAAAAAAAAATTTCGGAAGAAATTGTTTTTGAAATTCGATGTAAGAATTTCAACACAATTTGGGACAAAACGCGACAAATTTCAGGTAAATCGGGTGAGTATTCGATTAGACAAAAATCAAACAGTTTTATACACAAACGTGGTGTTTTATTACTTGTATACGGGTTAAGACACCCTTGAAGTATCTCTCTTTTAATTCATTTAATTTTTTACTGATAAAAAAACTAACATCAATTAAAGATAGGTATATAAGCAAAAGGAAACCAAGACTAGCATTAAATATGATAAAGAGGAATGAGAGTATGATTGAACAATTGGATACTATTAATGGTACATTTTGGACACAAATGGCAACACCTACCCAATTGAATTATCTCTAACAGCAAAACGGAAATATTTTGACAATAGATTTACACATTTAATTAAATATTCTTTTATATATACACATTAGATTTATTCACGTGAAAGCAAGTTTGAATGATTTAAAACATGGAATCACTTTTTTTATTTTAATTCTATAAATTAAAGTTTTGAAGATAAAGAAGTAAAATAATTTATATTAATCTTATTTTCTTAAATAAAGATGGTAAGAAAAAATTAAGTTCTACTATAAATATTAATTTTTATCAAAAAAGTATATTACATGATATTTTTTTTATCAAAAAAGCATATTACATGAAAGTGAATTTATTTATAAAACCCATACTTAGCATCACCATGAACTACTATCTATATATGTGTATTCTATTCTAGAGTTCAATAATAAATTACCATGAAAACTTGGATAAATAACTTTGTATTTTATAAAAAATAAAAAGGATACATTTTATTGGAGTAAGATTTAAAATTTCACTTAGCGTTGATTTGTTCTTTTAAATATTTGTGGACAAAAGGGAAAATGATATTTTGGTATATATATATATATATATATATATATATATATATATATATATATATATATATATATATATATATATATATATAATATAGGGGTGGTAATCCGGGTGTTCCGCCCTGCATAAACTCGTCCCGCGTTTGGTCCACCCCACGTAAGAGATAATCTGCGGATCAATCCACATAAGAAAAATATTTTTTTTAAATTAAAATTTCATTAATAATAAAAAAACTATTCCTACTGCTGAAAAATTAAAATTTTATTCATGGTTCAATTCATTCAATTAAGATAAAATTATAAATTCAAGTATGAGGGTTGTTAGAAGGCTTGACTAAAAATAATTAAAGTTTTGCTTTGCATCTATTTTTTCCTATATATGTATGTTAATGTATAAGAGTTTTTTTTTATCGGCAAAGAATAAATAAAATAAGGGGTGTCTCAACCCTTATACAAAACTCCAAAAACAAGTTTTCTAACACCCTACCAACTAAGGGATCCAACAAACATTGCACATGTTAATGTATAACAGTATCTTATCAAAGTTTTGCTACAAAATATTTTAATGAAGATAACTAATTTTTTAATTATCCTATTGAAATCTCTTTTTTATATTATTTTTTTATTAACAAATTTTAAATACAAGACTTTCTTTCAAACTAAATTCATGGTTACTCTTAATACTAACTCCTTTAGATGATTAAAATAAAACATTCATTTTTTTAGTACATTAAATTCATTTTTTTTAAATAAAATAAAGGTCACAACTGCAATAATAAGTGAATGGGGTATGATTTTTTTCCTTACAAAACAAAATAATTATTTTTTATTTACATAAGTCAACCCGCTCCGCCCTACTTTTGGCTCGTGCAAGTTGTGGATTATGCGGGACGAGACAAAGTGGATCAGCGGACTAGATTAGTGAGATTGTCCCGCATGTTTTAGTAGCGGGTTACGAGACCAACATTGTCATTCCTAATATAATATTAGTAGTTTAAGTTAAAAAATAAAATAAGAATAAAAATATTAATATTTGGAGTAGTTAAAATGGGTGTTTTTTTTTAAAAGAGGAGCCGAGAAAAGGATATGATAAATTTTGAATAGGATGTGTGGTTTGGTTGAAAATGCATTGTAATGTAGTCTAATAATGGAAAATGGAATTACGTTCTAAGGCAAAGAACACGGTTTGGCATCTTAAAATGCATAGGCTGTAAAGAAAGAAGGAACAAAATCAGAGGACCTCCTTAGACCTCTCCCCAAACAGCTCAACTTGTGAAAACAACCAAAAGGAAGTTGTCATGAGACGCAAAAAAATTAGCACATTCTCAGCCTATTCCTCCTCATCTCTGCTGAGTCTGTTCTTGCTAGCTCTCTGAGTTAGTCCTAACAGCTCCATCGAAATTGGCCTTTGGCCACTAATGATCAAAGATGGTGCTGTATAGTAATAAAAACATTAGTACATAAAAATAATAAATAGTAATAATAATGAGGAGCATGATAAAGATGATAAACCTATCATTGTGATTGTGATTGTGATTGGGATTGTGATAATGGGGGCGCGCTCTGCTTCGGTGGTGCGCGCACCAATCATGATTGTGAAGTTGTGGTTAAGCTTGGGTAAGAGTAACGTAGTTGTATTGGTGTTGACATCAATATTAATATCATCATGCTGGTGCACAACAGCGAAAGCGATGTATTCTGATGCGGAGGCGCTGGTGAAGTTCAAGAAGTCGTTGACAAATACAAGGGCCCTGAAGAGTTGGGATTCAAACACAAACTCAAAGCCACCTTGCTCAGGCAATATTCCGAACTGGGTGGGCCTGTTTTGTTTGAGGGACAAGGTTTGGGGGTTGAGACTCGAGAACATGGGCCTAACAGGAAACATAGACATAATGACTCTGGCTTCAATCCCCGCTCTCCGCTCGGTTAGCCTAATGAACAACACCTTTGTGGGTCCCTTGCCTAGCGTCAGGATGCTGCCAAATCTCAAGGCCCTCTACCTCTCTTATAACCATTTCTCAGGACAGATTCCCGACGATGAATTTAAGGGTTTACTTAAATTGAGGAAACTCTATTTGGCCAATAATGAGTTCACAGGTCAAATTCCTTCCTCTCTTGCCACCTTGCCTACTCTAATCGTCCTCAGGCTCGACTCAAACAAGTTTCAAGGTCAAATCCCCCAGTTTCAACATCATAATAATAATAATACTTTGAAGATTATCAATTTTTCTAACAATGACTTGGAGGGTCCCATTCCGCGCAATCTAATCACCTTCGGCTCCTCCTCATTTACCGGTACCTTAATGTTTCTCATTTCATTATGCATCCATATTCATTCATAACTCAATCAATCAATCAATATTGCATTGCAGGGAACCCAGGACTATGCGGGGCGCCCCTGACGAATGAGTGCCAAGAGTTAGCCACACCATCCAAAATGCGTCTTCTAAAATCTTTACTAGCTTTCGTGGCGAGTGCACTGGTTCTAGCCATCCTGGTTTTAGTGTTGGTGATATGTCGGTTGAGGTCTCAAAGATCCCAACTGCAACACCACCAAGAACAATCTGCAACAGAAGGCCATAAGGCCTCGGCGTTGCAGGGCCAGGGCCTAGCCTCAAACAAACTCGTTCCTCCCATTTATGTGAAAACTAAAAGCCTAGCGGATCACTATGATGCTAGTCCTAGGCAGGTGTCATCAGGTCATGGTCATGGTCATGGAAATTCACATTCCAGGAGGGGGGAACAAGGCAAACTCACATTCCTGAGGCATCAAGATCCCAGGTTTGATTTGCAGGATTTGCTAAAGGCCTCCGCTGAAATTCTAGGAAGTGCAGGATTTGGGTCCTCCTATAAGGCCGTCATTTTAGACGGTTACGCCGTTGTTGTCAAGAGGTACAAGCAAATGAACAATGTGCCCAGAGAGGAGTTCCACGAGCACATGAGAAGACTAGGCAATCTCAGCCATCCCAATCTTCTCCCTCTCCTCGCCTATTATTACAGAAAGGAAGAAAAGCTTCTACTCTCTGCCTTTGTTCACAACGGTTGCTTGGCCACTCATCTTCATGGTAATAATTATTACTTTGTTTGTTTGTTTGTTTAATTCCATTTGTCACTTTTCAACGTGGCTACATAATATTATTGTAATTACTAATCATACATACAGGCAATCATAGCTCTCAAAAGCCAGGACTTGATTGGCCAACTCGCTTGAAAATCGTGAAAGGTGTAGCTAGGGGTTTGTCTTACCTATACAGTGCACTTCCAAGCGTAATTGTGCCTCATGGTCATCTCAAATCTTCCAACGTGCTTTTGGATAAATCCTTCGAACCCCAGCTCACTGATTATGCCCTCAGTCCCGTCATCAACATCGACCATGCCCAACAAATTATCATGCCTTACAAATCTCCTGAGTATGCTCAACTTGGGCGCATTACAAAGAAGACTGATGTGTGGAGTTTTGGAATTCTGATTCTTGAGATCTTGACCGGCAAATTCCCTGAAAACTATCTCACACTTAGACATAATACTAATTCTGACATAGCCAGTTGGGTAAATACCATGATTACTGAGAAGCGCACCAGTGACGTGTTTGACGTAGAGATGGGAGGAATCGGAAATTGTAAAGCTGAATTACTCAAACTCTTGAAGATTGGCTTGAGTTGTTGTGAGGAGAATGTGGAAAGAAGGCTTGATATCAAGGAAGCTCTTGAGCAAATTGAAGACTTGAAAGAGAGTGAAAACGATGATATTATTGGAGAATACTCCTCCTCTCCCATCACCCCAGAAAGAAATGCTTATAGAGCTGTGTGATTGTCACTCACTTTATTTGGAAGCTACCAATTTGTACGCGTGGAAGGTGGCTTTCCCCATGAAGATGAACATATGCTATTAATTAATCTTAAATTATTTTTAACTAATTAATTAGTTCTTCTGTCTATCTGGTTTTCTTGTTAACATAACTTAGGCACTTATTGTTATTCCTCTAACTGAACCATCTTGTAATGTTACTTTGTCCACTAGTTAGGATTAGTTAACCCCTTTATTAATTTCACCTATCTCTGTATAAAACATTATCTAACAATTTTAAATCTCTAGTGCTAGTCATTGTGCAACACATGCACATATTAACAAAAATTATCAATTGCTCGTAAGTATATGCACAGTACGGTTAACAAGAACACCTAAAAATATTTCAACATATAAGATAAATTTCCTTTTTATTATCTTATATTTGTTCTAACTTTGTTATTGGTCGACCTATTTTTAATAACTATGTATTTTGTATATTGTTTATGCTAGAGAATATGTTTATAACAAAAAAAATCATACTAATAAAAAAGAGCCTATGTATACAAGATATATTTTGGAACTGAAATCATTTTAGAATCTAGTGCTAGTATAGTGTAGCCCCTAATATTTTCGAGTTAATAATATTTATTCATGTAGTGTTTCTTCTCTAATTGTTCATGTCATTCCCAAGAAGAATCTCTTGACTAGATTCTTTAAAAAGTTATAAAAATTATTATTCTAAACTCACGTTAAGATTATAAAAGTTAATATTAATTAACCCTACTAGTAGGTCACTCATCCTTAGTAACATCAAAGGCCAACTCTAAAATATGACTTGCATGAAGTATCAAAGTAAGTCACTCTGGTTCTAATCTTAGTTGGATGGTCCTATTTAAAACTAGTTTAAGACTTTCATTAAGAGCAATTGAAAATATTTATGAAAAGAGATTGATATATTGAATATATATATATATATATATATATATATATAAAAGTATTTTAGGAATACTCCATGTATCACCATTAAAAAAAAACACTATCATCCATGTATTTACTTCTTGCACAAAAAGACTATACTACACATCCACGGTCTGATAAAAGGAGTTAATCTCAACAAGATTAGTGAATTGTTCTCAACCCCACCTGTCAATTGGGGCTTCAAAATACTTGTATAACAAGATGTGAGTCATTTGATGTGTTGTCTTAGAGATTCCTATCATAAAAAAGAGAACCCTCACAAGGTAATGTCATGCATCAAAGCGGGTTCTAGTCCTACGAGTTATGCTCCAATAGTGACTAGTGTTTCTAATACAAAATTTGTAACTTAACATCATAAAAACTCATCCTCTACATCTATGCTTAGTGATATCCCTTGGGCAACAATTAAGTTTTTCTGCAAAACAACAAAACCACACCTTCCCCCAGCCAAGATACCAGATTAATGCAGAAAATAAGATGGCTTTGTGCTCTGACGTGGCAATGCACGGTGTGGAGTTTCCACATCAATGCATGGCCATCTAGCCATAGAGCTTGGAAACATCCCCTATTCCATTATTCCAGCATGAGCTATTAGTTTAGTTAACGGACAAAAAAGTCTTCCACATTCCTCCACCCCTTCATCCTCCTTCCCCTTATCGTCTTCCCCCTCTTCTTGTACACCCTCTTCATCAAGTGAGCAACACCCATTTGATTAGTCATCGTATAGTTGTTAGGGAACATGTTTTACCACAACCTACATATGATAAATAAATATGATAAACAAATCTAATAAATATGATAAAAAGAATATTTGAAACAAAAATCTAAAACAGAATTCGAATCCAATATCTACAAGGAAGAGAAATCATATAAGAAGACACAACACACTCCACAGTGGAATATGTTCTAACCTAGTTGTGTCGTTTTTCTTAATTTTCTATTTTCTTGTTTGTAATTCTTTTCGTGTTGCCTCCACATGGAAGGATAAACCTTTTGGATTGATTCTCTTGTGATTTCGAATTGAATTATGAGGTTCTGGGTAATTTAGTTTTGCTCTTCAATTTCTCTAACAAATTGTGTCGGATGGTCTAGTCTTGTAGAATTTTGATTTCAGATTAGGAATTGTTTTTGAACACTTGTTGATAATTCAATTTTATTCTTTAATTGAAATTCTTCTTTATTTTGCTTTTATTTTTAACAATCTCTTGCTTGCTTAATTAATTCAAGAGGTAAAAGACTAAAATTCTCCTATGTATACACTTGAACGCGGGTGAGGAACTTAATGAATTGATTGAAGTTTTTTTATTAATTCGCTAATTGAATGACATGTGTGTGTCAATTGATGAAGAATTCAATTGTGAATGAATTTGAGAATCAATCTGCTTTTTAATTTGCTTCTGTCTTGTCTTTTTAATTTTTTTGTCTTCAATAAGAGACAACCTTTTTTAATTAATTATTTTTAATAACTCAAATTGCCTTAAAAAAATTAAACTTTATTTTATTAAATTTGTAATTGAATTTGTTGAGAGACAAATTAGACTTAACCAACCCTATCTATATTCTAATTCTATTGACTTTTCATGTATTAGATGATATATGTTAAATACACTATCCAAGACATTATCATTAGAGAATCTATAGTCATATTTATTTTTTATTTGATTGAAAACAACAATAATCAAGAAAGAGAGTTATTTTTAAAGGAAATATCTAGATCCAAACTCTGATTTTTTTTTATCATAAAAAATAATATATTATAGATGAATCAATTTAGAATGCTTCAAAATTTCACATAACTCAAGTTATTTACACAAGATAAAATTATCGTATTATACCAACATGACACATACACCTGCTGTGCGCGTTCAAATCCATGCAAACCCTTATCATCAAATATGGTGTGAGAAATAATCTGCAGATACAAGCCATATTAACTCATACCATCTATAACCTTGAATCGTGTTTGAATCCATGACTTGTTAGCAATAAATATATTGATATATGTAAGATTATAGCTATATAGTTTTTAGGTTGGTAAGTATGACATCGATTAATTTATAATGAAAACTAGTAACAACTTAAATTTCATAAAAAAAAAGTCTTTTAAGAACTAAATAGTGGACAGGTTTTTGAAAAAAATAATAAGTAGTCTTTAGCTTTTCAATAAATTATAATTCAATCGATATAAATAGAAGACCAATAAAATTATTTGAATACAAGACATAATAGTTTACATCTTTAAAGATAACAATAAAAAATTTTAGAAGAAAAAATATTGTTAAAAAGAAAAAAAAAAGATAATAGGATATTTTATCTAAAATAATTAATAGTCTTTATAATGAAAGCTATACAAAGTGAAAAAAAAAAGTATTTATTAAAAATGAGAAGAAAAAAAATGTCATTAATTTTACAAGGAAAAGTTTTAAAAGGAGAATAAAATATTTTGATGAAAAAAACTGACACTTAAATACTAATATTTCTAAAGTAAAAATCCACTAAATAAAAGGAGATTACTTTAGCATAATATGTCATACATATAAAATAAAAATGATGAAATTATGAAAAGTTAGGGGTAGTAGTCCCAAGTTATTGATAGCACTTTTGCTTTTTAAGGATTTTGTATTTAATTTAATTTTGTAGTTTTTTGTGTTTACCTCTAACGGATAGGATAAGAAAAGAAAAATGTGATCGATAGAGCATAAATTATGGTAGTTTTCTATAGAAAAGGGTTTTGTTACTTAATAGAATGGGATGGTTATAGAAAAGGATGAGAAGGCAGATGAAGGAAGAGAAATGTGGCACTCAAATTCGAAGGGATCAGGGATTAGAAGAGGAGGAGGCGGCAATGGAATAGTGGCCGTGGCTATAGACAACGATAAAGGAAGCTCGTGCGCTCTTAAATGGGCCGTTGATTCTCTGCTAGCCAGAGGTCAAACAGTTATTCTCCTCCACGTTTTGCACGGGACATCTGTTTCCAGTAAGTCCTCTCCTCTTATTCATAGCTATTTCTTGTTTTCTTCTCGATATAATAATATTCTTAAAGAAACTAGGGGAAGGTGAAAATGGTTTATGTAACTACACGCCAATAAAACACTTGTTATTTGTTTTGTTTTTTCAATCGCAACAGGGGGTAGCGAGGCCATTATTTGTAACATCACCAATTCATCCGTATCTCCTCATAGATACCAACATGATACCTCTATGAAGGATTTGTTTCTCCCTTTCCACTGCTATTGTACACGCAAAGATGTAGGTCTCACGCTTTGTTTTTTTTTTTTTTTTTTTTTTTACTCAAATTAGTGATAATAACACGGTATGATTTACTGCTGTAAAAAATATTTTCTTAGATACAATGCCTTGATGTCCTTCTTCAAGACCATGATGATGTGAAAGCAATAACAGAATATGTCTCTTATGCTGCAATTGAAAACTTGGTGATTGGTGCAACATCCAGGCGTGGGTTTATTCGGTAGGATTCCGTATCTGAAATTAAGATTGCATTCGTAACTATTTTTAAAAGGAGAATAATTTTGATATTTGTGTACAGAATGCAAGTCATTGTACCTTTCTTAATTTCGTTTTTCCTTGTGCAGATTTAAGTCATCGTCAAGTAGCATATTAAAGGGGGCGCCGGACTTTTGTACCGTGTTTATCGTTTCTAAGGGAAAAATCTCGTCAGTTCGGAATGCTACTCGTCCAGCCGCACATACATCCCCACTTCTGAGCCACATACGTAATCTAAAGAACAAGGAGGAACATCATCCTGAAATACCCTTCAGAAATGCGAATACGAGAGGTTTGTTTCTGTCATATATAATATACAGTTTGTTCGGCATCTATCAATTCTTTCTTGCCCTGCACTTTTAATCATGTATGTATCTGCAGACGGGACGTCAATCAAACCTCAGGGCTGGCTCGATGAATCTTTTAAGTAAGTCTTTAGTCAAACCATTCAAAGTCCAACCCATAATAATAATATAACATGGTTTCCTTGGTTCGGTTCGGTTGAGGCAGGTCTCCATTTCCAAGAAGAGGCACGACTGGAATATCATGCGTGGACTTCCCAGACTCAGATACAGAAATATCTTTTGTAAGCTCTAATAGGCCAAGCACTGGTCGTTCATCCTCCGTTTATGACTGTATTGAGGCAGGCCGAACTTCGCATGTTTCTAACAGTTCAGATCATAATTTTGGATCAGCCCGATTGGGACTCAGGTTCAATGACCCCAGTTCACCCCATACTTCTGTCTCTCATGAAAGCAGTAGAACATCATTCTCTTATTCATCACAGAGCATGGTGAGTGAGTGAGTTAGCGAGGACATGTGTTTTTCCTTTATTCTTTATACACCACTTCTACTGATTTGTTATATATCAATATTACATTTCAAATAAGTAAAATTGTTTAATCATTGTTGTGAGCCCATTGATACGTGACCATTGAAGGTATCAACTTCCCTTTGCTAAAATAATTTAGGATGAAGAAGCAGAAGCTGATGTCAGGAGGCTGAAGCTTGAGGTAAAGCAATCGATGGAGATGTACAATGCAGCATGCAGAGAAGCACTAACAGCCCAGCAGAAGGTATATTCTGAAAAGTATATATAGTCCCTTTTTCTATAAATGTGTTAGTGGGATTTCAACTGGTACAACTATTTTGGTTGCTACAGTTAATGGAGTTGAAAGACTGGAGAATGGAGGAAAAACACAAATTAGAAGAGGCACATTTGGCTCAGGAAGCTGCGCTGGCAATTGCAGAGCAAGAGAAAGCGAGACGTAGAGCAGCCATGGAAACTGCTGAAGCATCGAAGAAAATTGCTGAGATTGAAACACACAGAAGAGCGAGTGTTGAAGTTAAAGCTCTTAAAGAAGCAGAGAAGATGAGGAAGCTTTTGGACAATCTAACCCAAACTGATGTAAGATATAGAAGATACAGTATAGAGCAGATTGAAGCAGCTACGAACTTCTTTGCTGAATCCCAGAAAATCGGGGAAGGAGGTTATGGCCCTGTTTTTAAATGTTTCCTTGATCACACTCCAGTCGCTGTCAAGGTTCTACGTCCAGATGCTGCTCAAGGGAAGTCACAGTTTCAGCAAGAGGTGATCAACCAGTGGACATGAGTAATTCTACACCACTTTTTTTGTATTTGACTCCATAACATGTTTCCATTTCATCTCGTTTACGTTAGGCTTGGCCTTTTATGGGCATGATTGAGACCTTGAAAATCTGATGAAATCCCAACAGTGATATCCATATAGTTGAACAGCTAGCATCTCTTCCACATCATTCTTTTCTATCTCGAACTTCTCGTTACATCTCTTTCTTCTTTCCTTTTTCTAATCCATTTCTTAAAACCCAAAATTGGGATGGACACTCCTCCATCACTTCCCAATGATATCTAGCCAATTCCAAAGACACATACACGTAAAGGGAGTAGAGAAAGAGAAGGAGAATTTTGGATATCAAGGGTAAACCTAAAAGCATGCATAATTTAAAGCCTCCTTTCTACTTTTATAGTGTTCTGAGTTCTGATTCATAATGCCTGGAACTGAATTATGTTGTGGGGGTATACCAATAGCATATACTAGTCAAATATGTTGTGGTAGTAGTATTTGCAATCAATCCTAAACATATAAATGTGCGTGTGCAGATTGACATTCTGAGCTGCATAAGACACCCAAACATGGTACTTCTTCTAGGAGCGTGTCCGGAGTATGGCGTACTGATTTATGAATATATGGCTAATGGAAGCCTAGAAGATTGTCTGTTTCGAAAAAGGAATAACAGTGTTCTGTCTTGGCAGCTGAGGTTCCGAATTGCTGCTGAGATAGCGACGGGCCTACTATTCCTGCATCAGACCAAGCCTGAACCTTTTGTACACCGTGATCTGAAACCAGGCAACATTTTGCTAGACCAGAATTATGTGAGTAAGATAAGCGATGTTGGATTGGCAAGGCTTGTCCCACAAGTAGCCGAAAACGTAACACAATGCTGCATGACATCAGCAGCTGGAACATTTTGTTATATTGATCCTGAGTATCAGCAAACAGGAATGCTTGGCGTGAAGTCGGATGTTTACTCTCTTGGAATAATTTTTCTTCAACTATTGACAGGCAGAACTCCAATGGGATTAGCTTACCGTGCTGGAGAGGCTATAGAGAATGACACCTTTGAGGAAATGCTGGACCCATCCGTAACCGATTGGCCTCTTCAACAAGTCCTGTGCCTTGCAAAAATGGCAGTCAAGTGTGCGGAACTCAGGCGAAAAGACAGGCCAGACCTTGCCAAAGTGGTGTTGCCAGAGCTTGATAAATTGAGAGACTTTGCCGAAGAAAACATGACAGTGCAGTCGTTGCCCATCATTTTAGGATGCATTGCGCCTTCACCCTGCCACACTGAAACTTCTGTGCAACAGGTTCCTACTTTCTAGCTCCCAAATCACCTAATATAACATAAAAATTATTTAATTATCATAATTTCGTAATATTTACATGGATTTCCATGACCTTATTGAGGTCATGTTGCAGGATGTGATGAGCGACCCGCGCTTTGTACATTCCGTAGGCTCATCAGCTCCATCAACGCCCACAGAAGGAAATCCTTAAATATATGTATATATTTATTTATTTATTAATATAGACGAGACTGCTTTATTCTGCAGTAATGTAAAAATGATGTTTCCGATGTACATGCATGTAGGATCTAAACTCGGTCAGAGAAAAAGTATAAACAAAAAGTTGTTTCTAGTTGACAATGCACACATTCAACAAGACTCATTCTTGTTCTATTCTTGTTCAACGTCACTTATATTTTTCATTTTCTTATCTAATCCATTAAAATATGGAAAAATAATAAATTTCCTTCTATGTAATATTTTCCTATTATAAAATTTAAGAAAAATAAATAAAACACTTGAGATATGAAATGGATCAGTTTTAAATAACATTGTAAAAGATTTTCTTTACATGGTTTTATAATATTCTTTTTTTTATAAATAAAACCCCACACATTATAACTCAATAGAAATTCAAAATTTATAACTATTAATAAAATAGAAAAAACGGACTATCAATTTATTTATAATTTTCATTTCACTCTCCAATTGTTTTCTCTTTTTTCTTATTAATTTTATTATAGAAAAGTTGTAATATATCAGGTTTCAACAAAATCAAGATGTTGTTAAAAAAAATTCATTTTATTCCTTATTTTAAGACAATAACAAAAAGAAAGAATGAACACATCCACATTCGGTTCTTATACAAAATCTCACATATCAAATAAAATAACTCAAATGAGAGGAGAAGAAAAAAGACATTGATTAATCAATATATTATTTTTTTTATATATTATCTTTTGCTTTTAATTTCAACTAATCCAAAATTATTTTTGTATGTACATTAGATTTTTATCATCGTACAAATTAAACAAAAGAGAAAAATGTAATACACATCTTAAAACATAACCAACCAACAGATATTAATTTTTAATAAAATATTAGTTTTTGTTTTTGCCGGTTGACTTTCTCTTCCGTTGATTTTGGTGACAAGTTTTAGCTCCGGTTGATCTCTTCTGGAATCTGTTCTACATCTTGTTGAACTAGAACGCGACTCCGTTGAAACAGAGGGGGCCCCTACCTGTTCATTACACTTCGACGATCAAGTTAATGAGGACTTACTAAAATTTAAGAAGCATTCAGTTTCAGACTCAGAAACCACGTACCTTGACCTGGGGTTTCAAGCCCCTTTAAAGCTTATCCCTTGTGACAACTTTCTCTCACAAGAATCTAATCTCAACTCAAAACATTCCTAACAAGAAACCTTTTTGTTCAAGGGCGCCTTCTCTCGAGGTGCTATAAAGAAATTTTATCTCTAAGGAGAACATAAAATAATAACAGAACAACCACCTGTCAGCAGGGCACCATCTTAGACGCCACCAACAGGGAGATATTCTACTTACGTGGACACCTTACTCATGATACAACGTTATCTTTTATATCTTTTACTATTCATGTACCTTAATCTCCGCATGCCCTAAATACACGAACTTAGGTTAAAGTATGTTTACGTAACTTAACTATTATGTGTCCTAACATGTACCTCTAAGTTAAAAAATGGCTTTTACTAATAGCCCTACATCAACGTATAAAAGGTTATTTTAATTACGCTTCAACGGGCTTACCAACAAAACGAGACCCAATCACATGACCAACTTTACTAGCTCAAGAGTCAAACTGACCTGTCTATACCATACACCGAGTCCCAACCAACCACCTGTGCAGTACAGTTTTAAAAAGAAATTTAGTTTTCAAAACCAAATCTCATAAAAACAATTGTATGTTTAATAAATAAGGGTACAATAAGTAAATTGTATAAAAAAAAGTTAAGAGGAGAATATGTTTATACATAAGTATAGATATATAAGAAAATTATGGTAGTATATTTGAAGTTGGGTTTTGAAGGTGACAGTCAGAGGGTTTAGAATTAGAATTTATATACTGAGGGGGTTTTAGGATAGCAAGGGGATGCGTATAGTAGTTATCTGAATGTGAAGATGTTGGTTAAAATGCAAACAAATTGGTTTGTCCCTGTTGCAGTCCCATTCCCAGTGCCACACAAGCTTGAGGGTTGTTTTGTGATGAGTAAGTGCGTGCTATCCACGCATCCTCCCACGCCATTTGAAGTGGGTAATGATAAACCGAGAAGAAGAAGATCAAATTGGCGTTGTGGTTGTGGTTCGGAGGAGGAGGCACAGGCACAGAGACAGGGTCTCTCTGAATCTGAATCTGAATCTGAATCCAAACGGGAATGGGAAGTGCAGGAAGCTCGCAGGGCGATTTCAAGTTATCTGGGAGAATTGGGAGTGACAGAGGAGGAATCGTTGTCCATCGCGTGGAATTGCCCGGGGTATGTGAAGATGTTGATGGAAGGTGTGAGGGATTTGGATGAGTGGGGGTGGGAGGCAGATAAAGAATTTGCAGGGTTGAGCTTCAAGGACAAGATTCTTCGTGTTGCCGCTCAAAAGGGAGACAAGGGGAAAATTGCCTACTTAGAGACTCTTGGTCTCACTATCTCTTGGTCTATCAACGTCGCCGGATATCTCTCCGCTCACACCCTCCCCTCTCTCATACACAAGGTTACACGCATCAAACAACTCTTCTTTTCTCCCGTTGATAACGATAACGATCACTACCCTTCGTTGCTCATTAGAAACATTCGCCTCACGATGCGCCACTTGTCTATTTCAATTGACGAAGACTTGCAACGCACTTTCTCCTTTTTCGAAAAGCTTCAAGCAAAGCCTGGTGGCCTAAACATCTTAGCTTCCCCAGATTCCGCTTTCTGTTTCTTAATCCAATCCTTCCCTCGTCTCCTTCACTTATCCGTAGACAACCACTTAACACACATACTTGATTCTCTCCACAATTTTGGAATTCCCACATCTCGCATCTCAAACATAGTACTGGCTTTTCCTCCTCTTCTCTTCTGGAATCTTCAACTCCTTCAAGCTAGACTCCTCACCTTCAAGCAGGTACCAACCTACCGTCCCTTCCATCTATTCTCCGTTACCTCTTTGCCTTATAATTTATTCCACACATCATGTTAATCTCAGTTTCTACCTTTTGAATTAATATATTAATATTATGTTATTGTCTAGATTAACGTGGCTGATCAAGATTATGCCAAGTTGCTGCTAAAATATCCTTGGCTTCTGTCGACAAGTTTTCAAGAAAATTATGCGGAGCTCCTTTCTTTTTCGTATTCTATCAAGGTACCATTTTGTTCTGTCATGATTACTTGTATCCATTTGATTTCGGATGCATATGTAACTTTAGTTATCATCACTGAAAGGAAACTAAGGACATTTATTTGAATTATTGTTTTTCAATAATTTACATGAAAACATATTCTATAGTGAAATGGAACTAATTATATTTAAATAGTTCAACAACCTTCCATACCACCCTGAATGAGGAATTTATAGAAGGACTGAACTAATAATAGAAGGCTTCAATATAGGTTCCAAAGACACAGATAGACCGTGCAATTGAAAGCCACCCTCATCTATTAAGCTGTTCAACTAGCAAGCTGGAGTTGATGGTAGATCAGTTTGCTAAACTTGGAGTTCGGAATAAAAAGTTAAATCAGGTTATTGCTAGAAGTCCTCAACTACTACTACGGAAGCCCAAAGACTTTCTACAGGTATTTATTTTTAGCTTCAATCAAGTGTTTAATTTGTAACAAATGACATAATGAGAGAAGTGAGAGAATAGGGCAAAGGAATTCCCCACTTTGAAGTGCTTTAAAAAGTATAAGGAGTGGAAAGTTGCATCAACTTTTCCTGAACAACATCATAGGTAGGAATAGTAGAACTAGAGAATATAATTACAAATGACTTCAAGGTTTAGTGAAAGTCTATCAAGAGAAAGTACCATTAAAAATTGATCGCATTTTTAGTAAAATGTATTTGCATCAATAATAAGGGGCATAAGAGTAGAATATTCTGCAATCAAGTTGTTGAGCCCCTAGACAGTCTATGAACCATTGGATGGTCTGATGACCAGGATATCATATGTTGTGCTTATGTTCTTATGTTTTGATGATAACAAAAACTGATTGGATGACTTGTATATTGAAAGATTTGAGCAATGTTCCTTTGAGCAAGGAAAGGAAAACATAACTGACTCAACAACAACAATCATCTAAACCTACTAAATGTTCCTTTGCCCATTCCTTTGAGTAATTTTTCTGTCAGATAGCTTGTCAATTAGCTGATGTGTTTATGAAAGGACTACCTATGAAGATTTTCCATGACCTTCCATGACCTTATTGCCAAGTTCGAAATAATAGATTTCCAATTTCTATTCTCTAGCCTGAAGTGATGTGTTGTAATGTACCCACTAATTGCTTTATAATTATTGTAATTATTAGAAATTAATTAGGATAATTGTTTGTTACTACAAGTCTTTTTAGGAAAGTATTTAAGCTGTTTAGTCTATATAATGCTTCACCCTGTCCAGTTCTATAGAAAATAATGTTCAGAAATTTTCTATTCAAATCTCTTGCTCGTTGTTGTCTGCAGATTGTTACGTTGTTTCAAAATATGGATTTAGATAAAGAAACTATTGGAAGAATACTTGCCCGCTGCCCTGAAATTTTTGCTTCCAGCATTAAAAGAACTTTAGAAAGGAAGATTGAATTCCTTTGTAGGGTTGGCGTTCGTAAGACTTTCCTTCCTGGGGTTATCAGAAAGTATCCTGAATTACTTGTTTCTGACATTGACAAAACTTTACTGCAAAGGTATTGCTCTGACTAATCTATTTTATATATTTTGTACCGTTGTTTCAGTATCATATTTGTTTACTCTTACCCAACTAACGTTTATACATTTACTATGCACCTTGTGTCATTTTCCAGCAGCAAGTATATTCTATTTCAAAATAATTGTGGTGCGTTAGATTTTTTAATGATATAACGATGATATTGTTCTGACGCAAGTTTCAGTTTTGTCTGATGAAAAATAAAAGAAAATAATGATTTCCTAATTGCTTCAACTGTATCATGACCACTCCATAAATGTCACATTTCATCAGCAAAAACGTGAAAATGAACCTGCTTCTCACCTAGTGATTGAGGTGTCATTTTTATTTATAAAACTCAAATAAAACCCGACATCTGAGCAAGTCTGACATCTTAGGTTCCAACTATCATATGTGTCATCACATGAAAGATAACATAAAACAAAAAAAAAGATACAAACAATGTCATTTTGTTTATTATCTAGTAATTTTATCTGTTGATGTTTGCAGGATAATGTACTTGATGAAGTCAGGTCTTTCAGAGGAAGACATTGCATTTATGGTACGTACATTTTCTCCTCTTCTTGGGTACAGTATAGAGGGGGTTCTTAAGCCAAAAATAGAATTCCTTGTGAACTCAATGGAGAGGCCAGTAAGAGATGTGGTGAGTTACCCTCGGTATTTTAGCTATTCACTAGAGAAGAAGATAAAGCCAAGATATTGGGTGTTGAAAAGAAGGGACATCAAATGTAGCTTAAAGGAGATGCTGGGAAAAAATGATGAAGAATTTGCTGCTGAATTTATGGGTATTGGAAGGATGCCCGTCTCTCCTCCCGTGTAATGAAGCCTGTGAATATCAATAGTTGTATTGTAATTTTAGGTTTCCCTTGCAGCCAAGCTTAGCACGTTAGATTTTTGGGTGTTCCTTGTAATTATTTTCAAAGAGATAGAAATTCTTTCAATTACGAAAAAAAGTATTTTTTTTAACAAAAAATTGAACATCAAATGAGAAATTGATGCATAATTAGTCTAATTACGATTATATCATCCATGCAAGGTGCTACGGACTAGCTCTATTCATCAATCTTGCATTCAAGAATGAACATCATTTACCATTGAAGGGTTATGAGTTGATTTGTAAGTAAACTCGCGTTTTTGAGTAAACTCACGCAAACTCGCGAGTTGGATACTGAACATATTAAGTTTAGGGTTAGAGATTTTTAAATTAGATTGAGATTTTGCGTTGGATACTGAACGTATTAAGTTTAGGGTTAGAGATTTTTAAATTAGATTGAGATTTTTTTAGCTGGTTGGGTTTGAGAATTTTTGAACAGATTGTGGGCAAATTAAGATTTTTGGTAGATTAGGGATTTTCTGACAGATTGAAAATTTTGGGGTAAATTTAGATTTTTGACAGATTGTTTAAGAATTTTTTTATTTAGTGGGATTAAAAAAAAATTTGTATGAAGAGTCTACAAGTTGGATTTACAGAACTTGCTTGTATGATTTATTGATAAAAAACAAATCTTCTGAATGATCATCATTGAAAAGACAACGTTACGACTAACAATCTATGGTTCGAGATGGGCACATGTTAAATTCTTTGGGGCACGTGGCTATGATTATTTTAGTTTGATATCTCACCCATTTCTTGAAAAGGCTCTTCTTACTCCACCAATACTGTCTTCATGCATATCTGCGTAGTCTTAGAAAAAGACTAAATTGCCTGTAAGATTTTTAGATTAAAGAATTTAAAAGTATATTTTAAATTATATAATTCAAAATCCGAATACTTTCTTATTTAATACTTTCTTCAAATACAAGGAAGTAGGCAGATTAGTCGAGTAAAATAAGCTGCTCAGAATATTTACCTGTGCATGTTTTTAAGTGATTAGTTGAATTTTGATAAAATTAAAGGCAGATTTTTTTTAGAGAAATGAGCTTGGTTTAAAGTATCACAAACTAAACGAAGACATTGTTTTCAAATAAATATAGGATGTCAAAATCATAGTTGTAATTCTTATTACATAACATACTATTCATTTTATTTTAAAAATATTCCAAGATAATTTTTTTATTTAAAATGATATATTTTTCCTGTTTCCTTTCCCTCAAATTTCTCAATCTTTTCTATGTCACCGGTAAGAATTGAACTCCTTATATATAGTTTACAACCTAAGATGTTAGAGCTAAGTTATTGCAAAAATAAATAATAGCTACCACAATAAATAGGAGCTATATAAAATTGAATGTTGAGTTGTTTGTAAAGTATAAATAACTTAAAAATAAAAACAAAAAAGTTTTCAACATTATGTAGTTTGATTGATTTGATAAAAAAATAAGGAAAGAATAAAGATAAATAGAAATATGTGAGAAATAAATAAAAAAAGTCCTATTCTTCTCTTCTCTCCTATACCAAATAACCAATATAATTTCTCCTTACCTCCTTTCTAACAAACAAGGGCTAAATGATGACCACACAATTGTCGTCAACTCATTTTATGGAATTAAACTATAAATTAAATATTATAAATAATATAATGATTGTTTAACTATATATCTTATAAAATCTTTGAACCACTTAATCTTCTTTCTTTATCCTAACCAACATTGAAAAAATTAAGCTTGTAAAAAGAAACTTGAATAAACTATCATCATTACAAGTGTAATGATAGTTTTCAAGCTCTGTTAGGAATCAAAGAGCAATTTTCTCAGTTGCTGACATTAGACGTTTGGCATCCCTACAATCTTGTAACTGCATCTAAGAAAGTCAAATTGCGAAAGCCATTGTCAGTGATTTAAACTGTAAAACATGAAAACAGCGTTAGTCTTGGGTGCCCGAATAACTAATCTTTAACCCGATACCAAAAGAATATTCTGATAAACGACTATAAAGAATGAAATTCCAAGAACCCCATTGCTTTATATTCTCATGTTGCAATGCCAACGTACAATACATCTCCATAATTTAGGAATCACCCTCACTAATTTGTAGAAGCACACAAATGATATGGACTCTAATGTTAATTCAATTCTTTAGGTAAGGGAGAGAAGGGGTGAGGAGTGTTGGCATCAAAAGTAATAAACGTCTCCGTTACAAGCAATAATCACGGTGGTTCCAATGAGGATTGGTTTTAGCCAGGATATCAAATAGAAGTAGAAAGCATCTGATGAACCAGAATTCCTCAAATAAATTACTTAAATTTGAGAAACTTAAATAATCCACCGGAACAAAAGGGTAAATAAGTAGTATAATGCATTCAGTTTTTCCTTTTTTTTCGCCCTCAAAGATAAAACATAAACAAAATTTCTTTCATTTACAGAAATCTGTGGCTATTTGTACAGGTAGTTATTATCCCTCGTTGCATGAAATCACTTAAAGTTTCAGTTTTTTCCACATTAATGAACAAATGAAAATTCACTCACCATTACAACATGGATGGGAAATCATCAAATGTGGACAGCAAAATATCTTCACCCAATGTAAGTCAAGGTGGTGATCACAACAAGAACCATGAAAAGCCTCAACCTTAGTCCTCAGAGCAAAATTGTTCCTTCCTTAATCCCAGGCTCATTGATTTGATCTTGCTGAAAAAGTGTTTCAAATTCAGGAGAAGATGCAACAAAAACAAATAGCTTTCATTCACAATCTGAAACATGGCTCTATAACAGATCATATAAGAAAACCAAAAAAGTTTTGATAGAATTTTTTGCCATTAATTGTTGTTATTATTGACTCTAGGTTTGGGCAACACCGGTTTTGGGTGTCTGAAAGAATGGGGAGTTTAATGATGCCAGCAAACCGACCTCAAACGGAGGTAGTTTGCCAAGGCAAACTAATGCAAGACAACCCTTCGCGAAGGGGATCCGTGAACAGGCCCATGGGATGTGGTCTTTTAATAATAACTTTAATTCAAGACTAGGTATGTTGGATGCTTGAGGAAAAAATAATACAAAAGCGAGAAGGATCCGTTTATTGTAAAGATAAAAAGGCAACAAGACACAAGACGGATAATAAAAACTGAAACAAAGGAAATAAGAAAATCTTCTACAAATCTCAACAGGACACAAACCGTTTCCACTGGATTTTACTTATCCAATAATAGACCGTGAAGTTTAAAACAAACATAAATATCATATGCATGCTTCCCATATGAGCCATGTAATATAATCACAGGGAATAGAATTGAAAAGCTAACATCTGAGAAAGACAATGCAATCAACCTGCACCTCCATAGCCACAATTAGGCTTTAACATCTTCCAATCTTTTCTAACGTCTTTGGAGGAACATTATATAAATAAATCACCTTCAAACATATGCAAGTACGGAAGAGAAACCTATGCAAGATATAGTTTAACCAAATTAGTCCTCAATAGGACTTTTAGATGAAAACTGATAATCATCTAATTACACAATGAGACAAATCTTGACACAACGAGGGAATTCTTAAAATTTGGATGTGTCTAACTCCCCTAAAAGCTAGCTTATAGAATAAGAATTGCCCTCTATTTATATATGCTATCCAAGCAATATCTCTACTTTATGTGGGACTCGGGTTTTCCCCAATAGCAATATGATCAGCTGTTGGGATTTGACTAGAGATAGAAACATACCCTAGCAGAATAACATCTGTTATCAAGGATATAGAGTATTACTTTCTTGGCATCCTTGTAATCATTCAACTTAAAGATAAATCATACAAACTAGTCAAAGCAGAAGTTTACCACTTTTTGTCTTAGACGGCTTGATACTCCTACTAGCAACAGATGAGGAAAGGGGCCTTTTTGCCGAAACTTTTGACAATGTGTCGTCATCCTTCTTTGCAGATATCAAAGATGAGTAAAGAATAGCATCTACAGCTTCACGCTGCTGTTTCCTTTTTGAAACTTCATCAACTTTATTTTTAGTAGAAGCAGTACCTTGATCAACCGCATCTCTCTCTTTGTAACAGCCTTTCATTGAGGAAACAGAAATTTCAGTGGAACTGCTCCTAGTCCCTCCAGAATGCATAGTTGGTCTTTTTGACGCCTTGTGCCCACCACCTGCCTCTTCCGCTGGAAAGTCTAAATTGTTCCTTGATTGTTGAAATTTTAATTGTCTTTTACCCAATGCTTTCTTTCCCATGCTAATTTTCGATTTGTCTTTGCCTTCTCTTCCCCCATCACAAATCGGATGACCTGACATTGCAAGCATGTCACTGCAGGAGCTTCTGCTTTCATATTTTGCAACCGGATATCCCATATCCTTAGTATTGGAGAAATGCTCATCTTCAGATTTCCTTCCCTTACATGGAGCATATTTTCCCAAAACTGAAGAAGTATTCTCATCCCCGTTACCCTTATTCCTGTCCCAGACTTCAGAGGCAACACATTTCTTTTTCCTCTCAACAGTATCCTTTCCATGAACCAAAATTTTGTTTACAGTCTGGTCACTTTCCTTAACCCTCTTCTCATGCTCCAGTGGTCTTGCATGATTATCAGAATTTTCAACAAAGCAATTATTTTTATCTGTTTTGAACATTGAATGATATGGCATCCTAGCCCTCATTATCAGGTTTCTTTCTTTAGCATCCTTCACAAGAGCAGCCCAGTTCTGGTTAGTCTGTAGAGTTCTAGCATTACCCAAAATCCAAAGTGATAACTTGGCCCTTGTCAAGGCAACATTCATCCGTCTTACATCAGCAACAAATCCAATAGAGTTTGAGTTTATTTCGGAAGCAATAATACCTGAATGAGCTGCTCTTACAGTAGAAAGTAACAATATGTCCACCTCCCTACCTTGAAAACCATCCACAGTGTTAAATTCAATATCCGCTACACTCAAAGGTCCAAATGCATTAAGAATACGAGATCGCAAAAGAGAAAGTTGAGACTTGTATGGAGTAATCACACCAATTCTTCCACCAACAAATTCAGCAGGGTACCTTAAGAGACATTCGTAGTTTTGTAAGCAAGCATCATGATAAGCAGAGAAGTAAGAGAAACAGAAAGTAAATTTAACCTTTTCTTGAAAAACTTTAGTACTTCAACCGCAGCATCAGCTTCATGTTCATTACAAAGTGACATTACACCAGAACTTTTCCCCCGAACCTCCTGGCCATCAATGATATCATAAAACACATATGGCCCAAGACCACTGATTTGATGAAATGGTGCTGATTTGTTAGACATTTGGCTACCATTCAGTAATTTGTTGTCATAGAAATGCAATGATGGGAACTTGCAAATCTCTGGATGCATTCTATACTGCCATTGTGAGAAAAAAATCATAAAGGAATTCAGCTTTAAATCATAAAACATGGCAATGTAAACATATAACACTCCATGCCTACCAAAAAACAAATAGAGAGGATTGCTTGTAATTGCGTGATTTGTAGACACATGAGTACTCTTAGTTATAATGAAGAAGAAATACGAATAAAGAATAAAATCAATACCTAATAATGGAAAATATTTGATAAGATATTACCCTATCAAATCATATAATATCTCCTATTTAATGTAATCAAAATCATACTTTTAATGCTACCCTTCAAGTTGGAACATATATGTCACATGAACAAAGTTTCTTACATGCACTATCAACACATCATAGGTGTGGGATACTATTCCTGATTTCATTTCCTATGAGCTTTTATAGGGATAGATATCATTGTTTGTTACATACGCTATCAACACATCATAGGTTGTTGTTCCAGTTGTCATTGTTTGTTATCTATCTACACACATTTCTATCCTAAGAGTAGCTTCTATAAATGCTCCCACTGCTTCATGTTTTCATGGGTTGACATGATGAAAAACTCCATTTAGAATTAATCTTCTTCTAAGATGGTATCCAGAGCTCTTAAAGAAATCTGTGGCATGGAATGAAGCATGGAACTAACAGTTTCTAAAGTATACTTTACTCATCTAGGAGCAAACTATGTACCTGTTTAGTAAGCATAATAACAGGATGCCCAGCCTTTTGTAACCGTTCAAACATGCTACACTCATAAAGAAATTTACTAGCAACATTTGAGAGGACAGTTGCAGGAAGCTGCTTTGGGTCACCAACCTTGAATAAATTACAAAAGTCAGTGTTACTATTTACCCTACATCAGTATAAGTTTAAAAGCTTTTGGTTAGTACTCTTACCATAATGCATTTGGTTCCACTTGACTTTAAAAGCTGAAGAGGAATCAAAGTAGCTGGCTCAAGAGCCTATAGCAAGAAAAATAAATAAGAAGGTAAATATAGTTAACTAGAGGATTACAGACAAATTATTTATAGCAGAACTAAGATATATATACTTGGGCAGCTTCATCAATTACAACAGCATCGAAGAGGGTATGTTCAGATGGACTCCCAAACTTGGAGTTTAACATTCTCTCAGAGCATACCCCATAAAGATCCCCACCACATCCACTTAAAGTAGTTACCACTATTTCAGCTTCCTTTAGTATAGCCTTCCGTAGCTTATTCCTAAGAGCCTTGATTTCTTCATTGGCTTTCTTTTCCTGAGTCTGAACATTACAAAGATCTTTATATATTTGTCTTTTTTTATCATACAGTTTCCGTAGCTTCATTTCAATTTCTGTCTCTGACATTTCCTTCTCGTTTGTCATATGAGAGTCATTATACAGATGACTTTTAACATTAGAATTCTGATCCCTTGAGTCAGCACGCTTGGCTTCATAAAACCTAATAGAATCAACTAGTTTCTCTAATTTAGACCGCAGCATGGCTGATGAATCTACCCCCAAATCACTATTCACAACATTTGAATGCATCCTCTCCTCAGCTACACGTTGATCAACTAACGTATCAATAAAGAATGGCAGTGAATTTGAATGAACTGTTTTTGCATTTCCAACCCTCACGAGATAAGGCTTGTACATTTTCCCATTACTGCCATAAAGACCATGGCTAGAAATTCTTGCCACCAACTCATCCACTGCAGCGTTAGATTGAGCACAGATAAGCACTCTTTGTCTCACATAATTTCCAAAAGATGTTGATGAATTTTGCATATCATTGCCCAACTGTCTAGCCAACGCTGCATCCTGCCATGCTCTTGCAATGGCAGCATTCTGACTAACCTTCAGTCTTGAATAGGTAGAAGAAGAATTTTGGTACAAGTTTTCATCAAAAGGATTTTTTAGACAATTCATCTTCGGTTGAGAAACTAGAAGAGCACTGACAATTGCAACAATAGTTCGAGTCTTCCCAGTTCCTGTATTTACATAAGCATACATGCAAATTAACAATTTAAAGAGCTTAAGTAGAAAAATGACAAGATCTTCATGGTTTAGAGATAGCTCGAGGTGGATGAATTACCTGGAGGACCCTGAATAAGACATAATTCAACAGTCTTTTTTGCTTTGGCCCTTCCAATAGCAACACTTATTGCTTGAAGTTGACAGACATTAAATGTTGACCTCAGAGTTTGCCGCAATGACTGGCACAAATTATTTAGATCTACTTCTTTACATTCGTCGAAACAAAATGAATTGCTGACAGGATTCAAAATGAGAGGAAGTAAAGGAATGTCTTTTATTGATGACAATGCATGAAATTCTCGCATTTGTGGGGTAATACTCATTATACGGCAAGCATGCCATTTACTTCGTTCAGTGAGATTCCGTCTAGCTTGATTTAATCGTAAAGAACCATTTTGAAAATACAATTTGATGAGAATAATACTTGACCCTCTTTTATTGTCTTTCTCACGCCTTTCAACCTGCAAAAACACAGATGGCTTTAACATGACATTGATTTGTCTGCACCTCTTCAGGTGGCATTGAGGTGCATAAGTGGCTTGAGGTTAGCTTTTGTCAAACTGAGGAACCAGCACAAATTTTGCTCAACAAAAAGGTAACCCAACGCAAAGCAACTTTAAAATTAATTTGAACAGTTGGCAGGCTTCCAGAATCAACTTTACATGTCATGAATTCTATTTGCCACTAAAACAAGATAAAAAAAATCTGATAAAGGTTGAAAAAGGAGCAAATTAAGATATTAGCAGGAAAATTCTGAGTTAAACCAACTTATCTATTGGCTTGCAATTTTCAACATGGTCAATTATAGAATAAGCAATCAATTATCAGCAAAAAGGACAACAGGCTTACCAATCAAGGACTCACAAATCTTCATACAAGATAAACTTCTCAACAAAACACAATATGACATTTAAGTGGATAAATATGCTAATGATATTATTGAAAATTTTGTACAAGACACTAGGAATAAGCTTGTTTGAGTTGGTTGAAAATAAGGAGAAGAGCCAAATTCGTAGAGATTGAGAGGTTTTAAACTTTTTTTCACGCTGAGTTAAGATAGAAGTGGCAAAAATATGAGTTGGACAACAAAGGTGTTACATTATGCTTTCAAGTTTAGTATGAAGTGGTTTTCCTTAACTTTCAATCTTCACATTTTCCACCCACTCAAGCATGCATAGCTTAAAACAATTAATTGTAGGACATTGTAGATATTGGAGAAAAATATTTAGATGATAGCAATCACACAAGGATAAAAGTATACCTTTCCAACCATATGAACATCTTGAGAAGATTTTTTAGGAGGATCTTTTGTTAGCAAAAGAAAGTCATTTTCTGAAAAGCTCCTACTTTTTGAAGCGCCATCATCATGGACAAAGCCTACAATATGGAAATCATCAATTCTCTCGATTGACATCACAGAAAGGACTCCATAAAACATCTCCTCCCATGAAGACATTTCAAGAAAAGAATTTTGTAGCTGTGCTTTGAACTCCTCCAAAACTAATGGCTGAAATATCTCAACATACTGTTCAGGAGATTGAAAACATACAGGAACTTCCTTTAATTTGTTAACAATTTGGTTTTCATCTTTTCTTGTGGATGACAATCCAATTGTTGCAAAATAATTTATCTCAAGAATAGCTTTATACCAATCATCCAACCTAGGTGGCCTGAATCTTTTCATTGGGTCTTCCAATTTACGAAGACAACCAGATCTGTTTTCAAAAGGTGTTTTGAGTTGAATAACTTGTCTTTTCAAAATTGTAGGCTTTGGTACATGCAACTGGACACGTCCCACAGATTTCAATGCAGTCTCTAGAGGGTCATCTTCTGCATCCTGATCACTTAACATTTTGCTACAAGTACTTGACACAGTGTCAACAGTTTTGGGAGCCATGCCACCACAAGCTTTATTCAAATTTTTAGCACTGGCAGCTTCATCCAAAAGCTTTGTCAAATTCCCCAAATCCTTTGATTTTGAACTTGCTTCTTTCCTACAACTGCCTGGGGCTTTTGAATCAATAAATGAAGTCACCACAGGCTTATCATGTAAATTACCAGAACTGGCCTTTTTCTGGAAGGTCTCCTTGGTTTTTTTCAAAGTTTTCATGAATGAAACATTCTGGCTTGCATGGTCGGAAGCTGGTAAACTATTACCAAAATCATGGGGCATAATATTGCCATCAGAAACATGGTGAACATCCTCACCAAATGATAAAATGTCCTTCTTGGAAGAAACTTTTGGTTCCACTTCATCATCTGAAAGAATAATTACACTGTCAGTGCTTTTGTTGCCAGTCACTATTTTAGAGTCCAGATTTTGTAACTCTATATACTCCATAGATGAAGAATGAACATCTGAAGAAAAACAGTCCTTCTCAAATGACAATCTTTCAGATACCAATGATTCAGAGTTCAGATTTGCCTCCTTCAAATTGTGAGATCCTTCTCTAGATAAAGAAACGGACAGGCGTGACACTTGTTCTGTCAATTCTTCCAAAGTATAACCATCTAAATTGACAATGCATAACATTAGTAAAATATATTGATGTCATAGAACTCACCAAATCATGGAAGGGAAATTGAGTACAGAAATTAAACTCACCCTTCAAAATAAGATTTTCTATGGTAATGATTGTTGAAAGTGAAGTTTTATCACAAGAAGCTTTGAACTGATTCAGTATATAAGTAACAGCACGCTTCCAATATAAAATTACAACTTTATCTGATGACTTCCCCCATTCCATAAGATCATAAAGCCACTTGAAATTCAATTTATTTTGTACAAGCATTGTGAGATCCCCAAGCTCTTTATCACCAGATAGACAAAGTTTATCGACAAGAACAGGGAGAATCTCCAGTAACCGTACACAAGTCATCTGAAAAACAAAGAATTATATTGTTGAAAGTTGTGTGTACACTTATTTAAACTTCAATTTTAAATAAAACTCTAGAATATTTAGGTAGCAAAGAAAAAAAAAGAAACTATTGTTGACAGTTGTTAGGAAATTTATTTTAAATTTCAACTTAGGACTCTAGAATATTTAGGTAGTTAAGATCAAGATTGGATTATTAAAATCTCATTTGATTCTCCTTTATATTCTCCCTTGTTTATTTTGTAATCACTAATCAAGGCAGTTAGGCTTTCTCCTGGCAATCTTTGTCCATATAACTCATGTAATTTTGATCAATCAATATAAAGAAAAATTATTCTATTCTCCTAAAATTACATGGTACCAGAGTTTTAGCTCTAATCATGAGTTGGCCTACCAATTTACAATTCCTTTTACTACAGAACAATTAGAGCACTGTTATTAGTTAGGCCCAAACTAAAATTCTAGGACTTTTCAACTAAAATGGCAGTTAATTTATCCTCCTCTCTACACAAATAAGATATTTCCTTTTCTATTGCTCCTTTTTAGTACCAAACAGAATTCCAAAGCTCCATGGATCACTGATTCTAGAGCTACAAGCCACTTGAAAAATTGCTCAAAAAGAGTTCTCCGCATAAAGTCTTTCCACACAGGTTTACATAAATAAAAGGATCAGAATTGCAAATGGTACCTTTTCTACATAGCAACTGTTGGTTCCATTCCTATGTCTAAATCTCTAGCTCTCTGTAATGTCCTTCATATCCCAAATGTGTCATTTAATACTGTGTCAATTTAATTGACAAATAACTTATAGGCTATTTTTCACTCCTCTACTTGCAAATTTAAGGAGTTGAGTTTGAGGAGGATGATTAACAGTGCTAAGGAGGTTGGTGGACTCTTTCTCTGATAATGTTCATTTTTACAGAGAACTCTGGAAATATCTCAATCCAGTCTTTTCATTAAGATAAAAAAATAATGCCACAGAATTGAAGGATAGGTTACCGAACTTTTTGTACTTGAAATGAAACATTTATTTCCTGCACCTTTTAAAAATGAAAATCTTTGGCTCACACCCACCTTCAGTTGTAGAGCAGGGTTTGCATGGTGTATTGAATACACCTTGGACTAGTTACAAGTTAGTTTAGTATTTCAGACTAGCAAGTGACAACTAGATCTAACTGTTTCAGTTCCTTGTAAAGCAAGCTACAGAATGCTATAAATTCTCTAATGTAACAAAATCACCCAATAATTATGAAAAACACTTTTCTCTCTCTCATTTTCTAGTATTCTAACCAAAAATAATTACAAAGAGTAAAGGAAAATAAGGAAAAGCTAAATTAAACACAAATGTGATTTTTAACCTCAATTTTGATACTTGCATAAAAAAATAGAGTGTCAAATAATTATTAAACTAGCAGTGTTCATTAATAAAATTTGGATAGTAAAAATATATTCATTACAAGCTACTTTAAGCTTAAGTTTGATAACAACAAACAAACAAAATCCCAAAACTGCATGTTGTTAAATGATAAAAAACTATAGAAGTACTATGCTAAATGATATTTTAAATAACAAAGTATTTCAAACAAACTGAACAAAGCAATAGCCAGGGAAACAAAGACAGGATAATACCTGGCAAAGCGTGTAATCAATGAAGTTTTTTCCATTCACCAAGCACCTACAGAAAATATGCCATGCCATTTCACATAGCAAGCATCCAAATTGTTCCTTTGTTCTTTGTTCAACATTGACAGCATTTTTAACAACATTCTCAGGCACAGAACTGGAAGCTGGCTGCTTTAAAAACCCACCCTGTGATGAGAAGTTTGGCATTTTTAAGTCACTATGTGTATTTTCTGGCAACTCTGGAGCAAGTAGATCCTCATCTTTGAGTAGTTTGCATAAAAGAAACCAAAAATGATGTAGAGTATGAAACTTCAACAAAACAGAACCCAGTTGCACCTACATAGATACACGATGGGATTAGTAAAATGGAATACAAAAGGGAAACAGTCAAGACAAAATTCATTTTACACCAACTCAATATTTCACAGGCATGAAGAAGCATGTCCGCAAAATCAGAACACCAAATTCATTGGACACAGAACAAACTTGTAGTCCCAGTCAATAGGCTTAACACAGACAGGATTCTGTTGCAATTAAGTTGACTTTTGCAGTTGCCTGGTGCATTTGATTAAAGGAGATTCTATAAAGAACTAAGCCACTAACATTCCTCCTGCTTGAGGTGTCAATATGCCAGTATTATTAGATATAATATTCTTTTGTTAATAGTCTGTTAAGTTTCTGTCAGCTATAACTGTGTAACATACTGCCGAGTATCAGTCATCAGTAGTATATGGATACCTGTACGTTACATTCTCCATTAGTAATCCTTTATATAAGTTTCAGAATCCCTTTTCTGTTTTGTCTATCTCAAAACTCTACTCTGTGGTCACACACATTTTCAACACAAATGACACTTCCCAGATACTTCTCAATATATGTCCAAGAAATATATTATTTCTAGTCAGCTCAAAGACTAGAACCAACAACACCTTTATACAACTTGAATACTTAAGCTAACACTTCCATAGTGATATACACTTAACGGACACTACTGTTTGTGTGTGTATCCAATTATTTTAACATTCAAAATACACATATTATACATAATGAAAGCATAGTAGTCAAAAGAATATAATAACAGAGGATGCCACAAAAAGCTATAAAAGGATAGTAAATAGTATAATGACCACTATTACGTTACAACAGTTGTCTTATTATATAACAAAAAACTATGTATTAATATTTTTCTCTTAAATATTATAATATACTTCATGGTTTTATAATAGCATAATCCATGATTATTTACAGAAAAATAAACAGCAACAAAGCCCCTTCCCAATTGTAGTACCGTTTAGGGGTGGAGAGCTCCTAATTTGGGGTGCAGGCCAAACACCCACTCACACCCTACAAAAAAACAAAACCCTAGCCTCTTTATCTTTATCCTATCAACTACCAACCCCTATCTCCATTATCTTCTTTCAGAAAAACAATTTGTTATTGCTACTGCAACTCTAGAATAGGGCAGAAAAACCTGACTATACCCCAAAGTTAACACCTCTGCCTTGCAGAAGTTGCAGAACGTTTTTCCCTTCCAAGAAAACTATAAAAACTAAACACCTCAGCAAAGTGATAACTCCACATGTTATTGGCTACAGAAACAGCTACAAAATGTACCATGACTACCACAACAACTCTTTGAGGAGAAATAGAGCACCACTCAACTCCACCACCTTGTGATAATGGCACTATGACACAATAGAGAACTATGAATAAATTATCAAAAGTAATGACTTTGTTATTTTTGTGTGAAGCTAGTTATCATAAAACTTAGAACATTGTTTTGAAAAGGAAACGTTACTGGTCTATAAAGATACAACTCCTCTTTTTGTTTTGAGATTTTTTTAGAGAGGCAAGATGCTTACATTTTTAAAGTAATGTCTCTTCGTACTTTTGGAGAGATTTGCAAATATACAAATCTTAGTTATCTATATAGATATTGTATTATGTTACTCGTTTAATTTTATTTGAGTATCTCTCTTTTTAAATACACACACATACACAATGTCTCAACTGCTACGGAACCATGTTGGAGTATCCACATCTGTGTCTAGGAATCTCTCAACTTCATAGGAGAAGAATGCCCTTGAAGGGCATATATTTGGCCCACAGTAAAAACTACTACAAGTGTTACAGTTTCTCTCTAGGGGACCACTAATGGTTATCTTAAGGGAATTTAGGATCAGGTATGCAGAGAGAATAGATTGCACTGTTTCTGTTTTCAGCCATTTCACTCCTGTTTTAGAGGATCCTTATCCCTCCCCTAAATCATACTTCTCCACTGACATTTCCTTACTCACAAACACACAAAGCAACAAAGGGCAGACACTAACAACATTATTATCAAGAAAACATTTGCAAAAATTATTACCAGTTTCATAGCATGCTTGAGGCCCAGAATAGTTGCATACAATGAGGGTTTTTGAGAACAAAGAAATTTCAATCCACTTGAAAGACCCCGGGTATCTGAAACTTGTTCTAACATAGATTTTCCAAATTGTCTAATGTCCTGAATGGGAAAAACAAAATAAGAAAAAAAAAATAGAATATTCATCACATTCTAACAAGGGTAAACATGAGCTTCAAGTTGTAGGAAAATGTTACATCATTTGGATCTAAAAGTGAAAGGATTAAGCTTTCACTCATCAATGGTTCCCATGTCCACTGACTTCGAAGTTCTCCATGTCGTATCTGAACTAAAAAATGTGCAGTTAACCTGATGTGCAACTCCAGATAATTAGTCAAGAAATTAAAAATTGGCTTTTAACTTAGAACCAGAAAATGCTCAAACTTTATTACATAACGTAAATATAAGGTGAAGATGGCGTTAGGAACCTAATAAATGTTCTTAATAAAGGATGAGACATAGTCAACACTTCAACTGAGTTTTTTGATTTGTTTCCATCTCCACCATCATCAGATCCAGTCGGAACCTTCCACCCAAATGAAGAGGAAATTTCTGGAGCATAAGATGAAAGGAAAGATCTGTTTGGAAACATCATTTCTGCATTATCCTCGTATTCTACCAAAGGAAAACGAGATCGTGCCCAGAAAACAGCTTTGGAAAATGAAATTGGAAGGATTGAGGGATTAATATCAACCAAAACATCAACCCATAACATTGGAATGCATATCCATTCTCGGCAATCTTGAGAAGTTATTCCACTTTGAACTTTGAAGTGACTCCAAGAACTACTACTATCCTTCTCTTTGCTGTCTGGAAAAGTTGGCAGACAAATATCATCATTTTCATCATCCAACTCAATGACGTCTGTAATGCCACGCTCAGTGCTCGGAGTTGTGCAGCAATTCAGCACTGAATACATTAATGCAGTAGCATCTGAAACTATGATGGTCTGTATAAGGTCAAATGCAGGTTGCCTCAAAGAACTGTGGAGCGAGGAGTCCTTCAGAGATGACACAAGGGCAGGCCCCCTGTCCAATACAAATATTGAGAAGTGATCAGGTAACTACACTGATGAATAAAACATCACTCCAAGTACTAGGGTACTACCTCTGGTCTTGTAAAAGATATACACTGATTTCTCATGAAAATTAATGCCTTTTTTGGGATATTAATAATATAAGTCACACTATAAAATATTTATACAATTATGAGTTATGTCATTAAATATAATCAGCACTTTAACCCTTTAATTCTAGGTATTTTTTTAATACAATTTAAAGTAATATTATTAATTAAAATTAGTCAACTTAACTACTTTATTGGTTTTGATAAGTTAGGTATTTGTTTCTTATATATAAGACCAGAAGTGGTATATCATAAATACATAGCTTTGCATTGAACCTCATTCATATTAAATGTTGTAAATAAAGGTTTCTTAGAATTAAAATATCTTCGTGATCTCATTATTCAGATAAAATATCATTAGAATCTTCATATTTACTCATGCATATTTTGTTTCCTTATTATAGAGAGATTGAACAAATCAAACAGTTGTAAGAGGGAAAAAGCTGAATGGATTTTAGCTAAGTTGTTGAATTAAATTAATAGAGCTTCTAGAGATTTTGATATCATCATGTACCAGAAAATAGCAAAATGAGATTGATGTTTATAAATAAAGAGTGATGAGTCACATTTAGTGCCCAAAAGACAAAACTGAAGGAGTGTGAATTTCAATCTCTCAAACCATTGTCTGGTTGCTTGTTTGTTCAACTTACAAACAAGAGATCCCAAGTTCAAATCCAATAGGTTGGGTCATATAAATTGATTCTTCAAGTAGACCATTCAAACAAAACATTATTTACAAATTACATCTAGCTGAAATAATTTCCACCCATGTAAAAGAGCAAGAGTAAGAATAACTCTGAATTTTACCACTAGAGAAATGGTTTCGTGAAAATCAAAATTGTGCACTTCATGAAAACCCTTAGCCACCAACCTCGCTCTGTATTTGCATCCAATAACTTGTCTATGAGGAGTAAAGAAACTAAATCCCATGTATTTTGCTTCAAAACTTGATACATTGCATCAAGACAATTAGCTTAGCATCCTCAAGTGCTTTCTTAGTTGTTTTAGCTTCTAAACGAGTAAGGAACAAGGAAGGATTAATTTTGAACTGATGAATACCAAATTTGGACTGAGTCTGCAAGGGAGGGGCATTGACAACTGGAACTCGATTGGGGACAAAAGCAGACTCAGAAGCAGATAGATCAGGGGTGATAGGTGGTGTGTTGGAAGGTTCAGGTGTGACAGAAGGTACAAGTTAAGGAGTCAGGGAATTGTTAAGTGGTGTAAGATTGGTTTAAACTAAAGTAACAATTAAGATCATAGACAGAATTAGGCACAGTAGGAAAAAGATCAGCATAAAGAAAACAATGTTCACTAAACAGAACATTTTTTATATATATATTTTTCCAGTGGATGAATGACATTTATAGCCCTTGTGTGTGAGAGAGTACCCTAAGAACAAACATTCCTCATATATAAAATCAAGCTTGTGAAAGTGATAAAGTCTTAGTAGTTTAAAGCAAGCACGTCCAAAAGCTTTGAGGAAATGAAAGTCATGATTATTATTCAAAACAATAGTATAAGAAATGGCAAACTTAAGAGAAGTTGCAGGCAACCTGTTAATAAGATATACAGCAGTTGTAAAAGCATAATCCTAAAATTGTAAATGAAGATAAACACGATCCAGCAAGATGAGACTCAAATCAACAATGTGTCGATGTTTTCTTTCAGTTACAAGAGTACAAATCTAACTTGTCTCACTCTAGAGTGAGTCTAATGATGAAAATAAGAGTGAATCTTGCACCACACTTAATAGGAATAAGTTGAACTAAGAACACAACCAAGCACTAAACTTGACAAAGATGATTTAAGTCATGTGAGAAGCAGTTAATGTTGCTTTCCCCAAGCTAGAAACGCTGGATTGATGTGATTTACGTCACGAACAATTCCAAAATAGAAAAACGCAAGTGAATAGAAAGAGAAACAGTTCGATCTTCTGTCACTGCTGCTAGAAAGATTTATCATCAAGCTTTTTGGTGATTTGATGAGAAAATGTAGCCAAAAGCCACTGGAAATGAAGAAGTTTCACCATCAAAACTTGTGCCGGAAGCCATGAAAAAGGGATCAAGAAACTTTGGATACCATGTAGAGAAAATTCACTTTACCTTAATTATGTAAAAGTGTAAAATGATACAAAAGATATTGAGTCTCTCTTTGCATAAAACTATATATACGCATAGCTAAGTTACAAATTAGTTGTTTTGTAACTGTACAAGACAGTTATACTAACCATACAAGAAACTAATTATTGTAATTGCCCAACAAACACAATTACAATTACAAAAACAGAAACCAACAATTGTATTTGTCTAACATATACAATTACTGACCAAAGATAAACTGAAAAGTAGCCTACACTAAGAAATTCATACAATGTGGAGGATTAGACTTACATGAGGAAAACATGCACACCCAAAGACCTTGAGAAATTAATAATGTTGATTCTTTTGAAAGATGGTGGGATAAGGAATGGAACGGTTATGGGAAATGGAGGATAATATGCTTACTAGGTATGAACGGCATGATCAAAATAAGTGAGGGCATAACTTTGTTTGAGATGATAGAGTGAGACCCATTTCAATATTTAACAATGCTTGCACTCAACAACTTTGTTTGGGTGATGCACATGGGCCTGTGGGGTCAAATAAGTCTACGAACAATGCCAAAATCATTACAATGGTGCCTAAAAGGCTTAAATCCAATGCCCAGTTTGTTTTTAAGTGCTTTGATTGGTTTGTTCAATTGTAGATAAATGAGTGATTTGACTTGTTTAAAGATGGAAATTATTTCAGACTTATATTTGACAAAGTAGATACTCAAGCTAATAAACTCTTACAAGTTGCGAACTCTAGCATTTGATGAGTGTTGAGTCAGCTCAACACTTATACACGAGTATAGACAACTGTATAATACCAAGTACAAACTCAATGAATTTCATTTCAACACACAAAAAAGAAGGGGTTCTGACTTCATACCACGTATGTGCACACTCTAAGGGAGGACAAGGCGGGTTCATCTTGTAACCTCGGTGTACAATAAGAAGTGCTATCTGCAAAGACGATCATATATATATAGCATTATAGCAATGGTAATAAGCCAAAACAACTTGCAGTATCAATTATAAAAGCCAAACAGGACATTTTTTATGTGCATCCGTCATGCAAAAATCTAAATGTAATAACCTGACAAGCCAATTTTCTTGTTAGAACGCTGAAGTTACTGCTCACTGGCACTTGATGGAGCAAAAAATAGAGAAAATACCTACGCTGCTTTTCAAGCTCTCCATCTTGCAAAGCTTCAAGAGACTGTAACATGGGATGAAGTATCTCAATAATAATGTCAATACAAGAACAACCCTCCTTCTCCCAATACACATACAACAAAGAAACAAATCAAATCACCATCCATACATGCCTGTAGAAAAGGTTGGAATAGACCAAAAATATCATTATGGATTTTTTCATTGCGAGTATGGAAGCATTGACCAATTAGAGTGTTGCGCATTACACTTGGAGACAATGTAGACCTTAACCAAAGCTTACAACCTCAAACCAAACCAAAACAACAAAACAAAAAGTCAGCAAAAGAAATATAAATGAATTAAAAAAACATGGAAATGGAAAGGAAAAATGGCATACCAAGCATTTCGAAGAGGAGTCTCAAGCAAGCAACAGCATGTGAAAATTCAAGTGAATCACCACTAATATGATTGAGTACAATATCAACAAAAAAGGGATAGCGTTCCAATATCCCTTCTTCAAAAGTTGAAGGATCCAAGAAGCCAAGCCTTCACAAAGCATACATAATGATGTAGCATGTAAATATTAGTAAGGAACATACTGAGATAAAGATTGATGTTAACAAATTCAAAACACACTTCTTACAGTGATTTGATACCAATCCATAAAGACACACGATCCAATTGAGTTCTTGGTGTTGAGGTCTCCAAAGCCACCGGCAAAGCATCTGCCTCTAAACAGCCAATAAATTTCTTAAGCAATGGCTGCAAAGGTTCCAAGTCTGTTGCTCTCCTACATATAAGCAAACATAGATTGTATCAAAAAGGAAAAAAAGGCTTTTGAATATCACACGCCAGAAAACTCAATGTGAACATGGTGATGAAGAAAAGATAAGTAAAGAGGTTCATATCTATGATTTCAATGGTGTTATGGCAATGACCATATGCTACTATGTGTTCCATGTCTTTCTCTATAACAGAACAGCTTTGTTTTGAGACAAGATAAAGATATTCATATGTAATTTTAGGAGGAATTTATAAATACAGAGAATTTGCTCTTACAAAACCCAAGTTCAATGGAGCATCATCGACTTAAACATGAAATCACAATCAGTGAAACTGAAGAACTTTCAGACCAACCAACAATAAGTACCTGAGTTTTCCCATTGATCCTGCTAAGCGATATCCAACCGAACGAACACTTCTCTTGAAAAATAGTAATGCATAAACTCCCTGGAAGAAAATGGGTTCACCATTGAACTAACTGTAAAAGAGAATCTTCTAGCAGAAATACACACCAGAGTACCACAAATAAAACATACCGGAAATTGTTGATGCCCAGACAAAGCCAGCTCATGCTTATTATCAATAGCTTCAACAAACAACTCAAACTCAGTGAATAGAGGCTCAAAATCTAAGAGGATTGGGAACATCAATACCTGTGTCAAATGATGAATGGGGGAAAATAAGCTGATAAACTCTAAACCTCAAATTAGAAAATCCATTCATAAAGACAGTGGAATGAAACTAAGTATAACTACTGCCACATAAAATATCATGAAGAGATAACTATTTTAGCAACAAATAAAACTCACCATTTCCCAGTACAAAAATAATCAATTTGCACTTCCCCATGAGATTTTCAATTGATCTAGTAGTGAAATTTTAAATACAGAAAAAAGATATGTAATAACATACCATGGAAAACAGAAAACATATTTAGATGAAAAATACAGTCAACATATTTCTTGTACTAATTCAGAGGCAAAAAAAAAATATTTATTTATAAAGAGAAATCATAAGATGCGAGCCCAATAAATAAAATGTAAAATATTATATAAATCATAAGTACCTAGAAAACACACCTCATACAAAACATTAACAACTTCTGTATTATCACAGGCAGGATCATACTTTTCCCCTGCTATTTTTGTATTGACATCTCTCAGGTGTAATGTCACCCTTTCACAATCAAGCTTCTGTAAGACATCGAGAAGAGGACCAACAGAGCTAGACTCATACTCCATGTTATACATGTCTTGGGCTTGATGATGCTGAGAAATGCATTGCAGGCACAGTCTCATTTCATCAGAGATTCTCTTCCATAACAGCCTCAGAGGTGAATCTTGACAATCATTTTTGAAGTAATTGTAAAAAGTCTCCAAAAGGGGTCCCATTATATCCCAAAAGCCACACCAAATGTGACTTCCACCAGGCAAACAAATTAGAAAATTATATGCATCTGTAAACCTGGCAATAATAGCAGTTATTATGGAAACTACACCAAGGCTCATCGGATATGAAACCAGCTACGCAACACTGCCTCAGTAACAACATAACTAGTTTTCTTTTTCATGTAGAAGAAAAGAATAACATAATCTGAATAATCACTTATTCTTGAGATACTCACACAAGTATGACTGACGATTATGTTTCATATAATCAATAATTTATTTGCATACTTGTTCTTTAAACTCACCGTGTTTATCGAGTGCTTATACTGAGGACATGAGGAATGTGTATAATGCATAAGAAACAAACAGAGTAAACATCTGTTTTAAGTATTATCACTCTAAACTTATTTTGCTTCAGCAACAAGTCAAAATAATTCCCATTAAAAATAAAGTTGAAATTCAAGGGGAGCTAAAGTTCGGCATTGCAATTCCATTATTATTAAAACGAAGAGGCAATTGTTGACTATAAGTTGGATTCATTCCGGCGCTGAAAATAAAAAGGGAGGAAATAGCGATAACCATTGTTGTTTGAGGAGGTGGAGGTTACGACACTTGGAGGGATCAACATCACCGTCATCGTCGTTCTCCTCTTCTTCCCCGATGCCTCTCCACCGGTCCAGTAGCTCCCGCCTAGCAGCAAGTTTGTTCGCCGTAGCCATTGATTTGTTAGGGTTTATCCTGCAGATTTACATGAACATGAAGATTATGATGATGGTGTCTATCATCCTAATTTTAAAAATGGACTGCAAAATATTAGGGTGAGGGCACGGTTTTTAATCTTCACTTACTCCATCCCATTCCTTCGTAATTGAATTGTGTATTTTTCTCATTTTTTTCGATGGTTGAATTATTATTTTTCTTATTCAAAAGAGATATTAATTTTATTTTATACTGCTTTGAAAGTTTTAAGTCTCAGCTAAAAACAAACTACCTAGTCCCTTTTCATGGTGAATTTTTTAGTTTAATTATTGAAAAACAGTTAAAAGAAGTATAAAAAAATAATTTATAAATTAGTTGATAGGTGATCTCATTCGATTATAACAACCAAAAAAAACATATAACAGAAGACTCATATTCGTTAAAATATATCATATTTAAATTAAATTTTGCATACAATTTGTGTCATAAATAACATTATAGATGTAATAACAAAAATACTTATGTATAATTAAAAAAACAAGGTTGTACATAGTTTAAAGATTCTTAGTCATTATCTTTAAGAGCTTTCTTATTCATTGCTCGAGAGGTACGTCAAAGGGTTGTTTTACTACATTGGGGTTACCACAAAGGAAGTCATAACAACTATCCAATACATCTTCATCTTGTATGTTTATTTGCAGTAATATTTCCCAAATATCATATTCAGAGTATTGGAAAAGGTTAGTACGACAAAGTGTGAGTGTGTTCACGGAATATTTTATTACGTTATTATTCTGCAACTACATGTCGTTTGTTATATTGCAAATTTTCTTCCACATCAGTAGTCACTCATTGCGATGATAAAGAACCTACCTCTGATGACATCTTGTTGGTCAACAATATAACATAACCTATCGATTTGAGTGTTGCCCCTCCCAAGGATATCAGTGAATCCCTCAAACCATGTATTAAGCCTTTCAAATTGTGCATCAATGACGTTCCCTATGGGGTTTTCTTTTTTAACCCATGTAAAAAGAAGTGTCACCTGATGGTTGAGATGGCGCCGATGGGGTGTCAAAGTGGAAGCAAAGTTGTATGAATCGACATCAAAATTCCCTTATAATCGATTATGACTACTCCAACATCGATTGTTCATTCAAAATTAGTTGACAATCGATTTTGCTTTGTGTTAAAGACATGGATAGTTGATAGTCTTGTTGTTGTAATCAAATCAATTTTTAAATGTTTAACATCTTAACCATGAATTCTTACCTCAATACACACACAAATCAACACCAAACCACCACAGAGGAAGCAACACATCAAGCACCATTTCAACAATAACCCAATTGCACTTTCACTTCACCACGAAACTCACACCATTGACAAACACATAACTCACACACCTTACTCAGCAAGCTCACCGTATTTGTGAGCGTGTAATAAACCTTCAGCTAGATTTTTTGTTCTTCTGCATGCACAGGCTCAGGAATCTTCATTATGCATGAACAAACATTCACGCGACTTTTGAAAATACAAGAGTAACAAAGTAAAAACCAGTCCATCTACTTGACTTTCTTTGTAAATCATGGTACACACACGAATATGACTAAATACGGTTTCTTTGCATTTCCATGTCCCTAAATCTACAACAATATTCGATGGATACAAACACAAAATCGATGTCATTCCATCTAGGTGAATAACACATGTAAGTATTATTTTTTTAACCCCTTACAACTTACAATTGCAAACCCTCTTTTTGAATTTTTTATCATATATATAACATGTTTAGTCTTAATTGGTAGACTCAAAAGATTAAATATGTTAATTAGAAAAGATTAATTATGAAATTTGGAAGTAATTTTTTTGCATAAAAAAACTAAAAACTTATAAATTGTATAATAAAAAAAGTTATTTTTGACTTCCAACAATGTGGAAGTAATTTTTGCATGAAAAATGCTTTTGAATTGCACAATATGAAAGTTGTTTTTTCATTAAAAAAGTTTTTTTATTGTGTAATTGGAAGTGTTTTTTGGTTTCCACAATTCAAAAGTCTTTATTTTTTAATAATTTTTTTTTTAAATTGTATAATTTGAAAATCAGTATTAGTACTAGAATTGCAATGGGATATGTTGTCTTATTCATAAGTGGAGAATACATGAGAAGTAGAAAATGTAGAATCAAAAGAAAACATCACCAGAAGAACAACGACAAAAAAGAAGAAGAAGGAAGGACCAGTGCTGACGATATAACAAGGTATGATAGAGGCTAAGAATATTTTTACCTCTTACCATTATATGGGTATAAAAATAAATACCATTTTTTTATTATAAATGACTAGTTTAGTTTATGAGAGCTCTATCATGACTTCTCTTAATTTATGATTTGATTTGTGTTATTTTACATTAAGTTATTTAAAAAATATTAATATTTTTTAAAGAATGTATCGTTTTTAATTTATTTATTTAGAATGCCCAAGCTTAATTAATTGATGGACTATATATATAATCATAATTGAAAATTGTGCATAATCAATTTTAATTTCAAATTCTTTATATGTATACTCTTAATAATAATTTTCCAAATATTATTTCTGTATAAATGAATATACTTTGGAGAAAGATCACCTACCATGATCAGGAATAGTTGCTTTAGATAAAATAATCCATTAGAATCAAACTAAAATAGATAAACAGAGAGAGAGATGAATGAAAAAAACAACTAAAACTGTTAATAATAACTTGATTCTTTAAAAAATTATTCATCTTTTTAAATGTATTTCACTTTATTTTAATTTAAAATTACTTAAATATAAAAAATTAATGTAATAAATTGCGTTAATTTCTTAAAGACAAATACTTCCTACACCCGATCTATTTTAACCTCCACCCAACATATTTTTTTATTTTTCAAAAATATCCTTAATTCTGGATATAAAAATCTGGAATTGAAAATAATATATTTCAGAAAAATAAATTTGAAAGTGATTATTAAGTTTTGAAAATAAAAATTCAGAAAAAAAATTAAAATTCTATTTCGGACAAAAAAAATCTGAAATTAAAAATAATATATTTCGAAAAAAAAAATCTGAAAAATAAATTATTGTATTTTAGAAATGAAAATCTGGAAAAAGAAATGAAAAAATCCATTCTGGATAAAAGAATCAGTAATATAAAATTTCGTTAAAAAAATAAATTCAAAACACATATTTCAATTTTTTTTTTTAAAGAACAGTTTCATTTTTTCTCTGAAATTGGGTGCAGTGATATGGTGCACTAAGCAATTGCATTTTTTAAATATAATATCCAAACTTTTATAAGTATTCTTCGTACCAAAAATAAGTCACAAATTAAGGTTGTTCCATACAATTTCATATTTATTAATATTTTACGAATTTGCAATTATTTAATTTTTTTTAGTAAAAACAAAATAATCAATGATAAATTTGATTCGAGTTTGAGTGAGGTGTGTGTGTGTAATTTTTAGAACCATACAATGTAGGATAGTGCTTTATGAATTGCAACGAGATCGTTGTTGGTGTTGTTGAAAGTGGAAGTGAAATTAAGCGGTGAGGGTGTTGATGAGAAGTCAGTAGTCTGAATCAAAATTGAAAGCAGATGTTATATTGTTGGCAGAGTTTGGGCATTGTGCCAATTTCACAACCCCAATCACTGTTTTCTTTTTCACAAACACATGGTAGGTTCGCGAGGCAGAGGGTTCCTTGTTCACTGCTTCAGGAAATGTCCGTGGCGGAACCATCCTCACAATACAAGTATCAACAACAGAACTACTATACAAATACAAGTAAGAATCCCGGTGTCGGAGGGGATGATAATGGCGGAGACGAAGAAGACGGAATTTCGAAAATACGAGTGCCGAGACAGAAACACATCCCTGTTTCCAAGTCCCAACTCGTGGATGCCATTCTCTCTGTCATGTTTAACCAACCTCAAGATGATGCTCATCACTTTCGCCTTCTCACCTCGTAAGTCTCACATCTTTATCTTTATCTGCTTCTGCATATATCTCATTTCATTCTCTTAACTCCAGGTTCTGTGTTTCTTCACTCTTTGTTTTTCAACAGATGCTTAGACTCTATACTTCACGTTGAGCACAAAAGCATTTTAGAGGAGATGCGTTCCGATTATCAACTTATCAATTCACTCCAAACACGCGGTTCTCTTACACAACTTGTGAATAATACCAAGGATTCGGACATGCTTACCGATGACAATGACATTACTTCAATTCAGGAGGACGCCAACCTCTATGACTACCAGCAGGATCAGCGGGAAAAGCCTGTGCTCCCTTACCCTGCTCTGGACCTCACCGCTCTTTTACGATCTCTCGACGTAGCAGCTACCAAGAAAGATTATGATAGTGGCTCCAGGTTTGTCTCAACACACACGCCATTATCATTATGCTCCTTTCCAATTAGTATGGGCTAAATATTTCACTTAATTTAATTCAATTCATCATCTATAGATCAAAATACAATGAAAAACCGTACTACCAAGTTCTGCTGTGTATAGTTTAAAATTACCGAGTACAGACATCATTAATGATGATAAAACCTCTCAGTAGGATGACAGGTTGGAAAGGATAAGTACTACATGTCTCTCAAATGACTCATTTTTTGTTTTTCTAATCCTATTTTTCCCCTGAAATGAGTTGGGTTCATTCTAATTTCTAATTAGGTGCCTTAGATCCTTCATTGGCAGACTAAATCAGAAATTTCATACACAGAAGGACAAATACAAACTTGAGAAGATTAGAAGTATGTTCTAAGATATTCTTTTTCTATAATAAGTTAACTTAATGAGGTAATCTTAAAGGCCGGGCTAGGTGTCTTTAAACAATAATAGATGTTTTCTGTAGCTAGGTTTCCATTTTGTTCAAAATGGTGATTGACACATTATTCAAAATTTGTTGACAGGGTTACCATTGCTACTCGTTTCCAACATGCTTTCATGAAGCTTCTTTCAGATGCACAGTTTGAAGAACTATCAGCTAGGGACCTGATGTTAACGTCTGCATTGAACACAGACTATCTCCTTACCTTGCCAATATATGTTGATTGGAAAAGAGCATACGAGTCTAATGCCATAATATTTAGGTAATTCCAGACGCAGTATTTCTGCATGGTTGTTATTTCATATTGAATTTTATATCAAATTTCAAATAATTATTCTTAAATACTTTATGCGCATATATATTATCATTTTGGCTTATTAAAGGATTAGATGAAACATTGCTATGCAATGCTAGCGATCTCTAAATGATAGTTTCAAAATAAATGCTTCATACAATTAAGTGAATTTCCTTCTGCATGATTGATTCCTGATTAGCTAAATAATATACTTAACTTCTGTTTGCTTCATGCTTTTTAATTGTTGCATAGTTACATTCTTCTCATCTTCTTTAGGATCCCAGGTCAAGGGTTGATTTCTGCATTTTTTTTTATAGATTTTCTTCAAGCTCTAACGGCCCCTTGCATGAGGAGTTGTGTTAGAAATATTATATAAAATATTCATTTGTTTTCTCCAAATAACTTAAGCTTTTGAGGTAGTTGATTCGTGACATTATTAATATTTTTGAGTGTGCATTGCCTACCTTATGTTTCTAATTGGTCACCAAAAGCTTAAGGATGAAAATGGGATTGGGCGGGTGTAGGTTTAACTATACCTTCCTCGTCGCCAAAGTGAAAAGTCATTCATATATGTTGTCAATATTCAACGGGTATGGAAGGAAATATGCTATCAAGAATTCAATGCCAAAAAGACAAAGTTTTTTTTCTTTTCATTGACAAATAATAATGAAGAAATTATAATTGTGTTGGGATCCCACATCTATAATAGGGGCAAAATATAAATTGACATATTTCTTGTGTTATTTAACAGTAATGTATTGTATTTTTTTATTGTAGGCGTGGTTATGCAACAGAGAAGCAGAAGGGCTTATTAATTGTTGAAAAGTTGGATTACCTACAGTCTAAGATTCTGCGAAGGACCTTCTTTGTTATATCAAAACCACTAACAAAACTTGGCTCCTGGATCAGTGAGGTTAAATTTTGGTGGTAGTTCCTTCATTTACCTTTTTCTATTTGTGTGCAGATATACAGATTCATGGCATTTTTCAGGCATAGGAAAGGGCAGATTCTTTACATAATTTCATGCATAAGTATCTCATTGTTCTTGTATATATACATATTTCAGAAGATGAATCAAACATGGCTTAAATACCCCTTTTGTCAGTAATCTTAGTTTGATATTTAAATGATTAGCAAACAAGAGGTTAGGCAAGGAAATTCAGACTCATAAGGTAAAATAACTTTGAAGACTAAGAAAAATATAACATATGTAGTTATATCAGAAATATCACCCAAAGACATTGTCTTTATATTCATCCACTCAATTCAATTAATCTAGGAGCACAGTTTTTTATCTTCTTATATGTAGAATATGTCCAGGCAAACTAGACACAATAGAAGTATTTTTACGCATTATGTGCTCCATTATTGTATCTGTTGACTTTGGTACAATAAAATGTTAATCTATAGTTAGAGTAAAAAATGGAGATTATGGAAAAACTGATTTCTATACTTCAATACATGCTTCGCATATAACATTTGACTATTTGATGTTTGGAATTCATAACACAAATGTTATAAGAGAGAATTTAGGGAATTCAGAAACATATTTGTGTTTAGGTAATAGATTAGTCCAATTTCAGAAGGATTAGTTAAATAAGCTACCTTGTAATAAATCATCACACACTTTTTCTGACATTCATGCTTCTTGAATTGGGAAAAAATATGTTCATCAGGTTTCTTGAATCATAATTCTCTAGTGTATCAACCTTCAAAGACCCTTGTTCATATTAGAGCTTTTTCCATGTGGTAATTTCGTTCTCCATGTATGCATGCAATGGTTTTTATTTTCAGGATAGAATAGAAGTTGCATTTTAAGGTTGACTGTTGCCTTTTATGGTTATGAGGGCCATAAATAGTCTACTCTTGATTTTTTTCTTAACTGCACAAAATATAAAATATTTTGACATGGTTTATCTGTGAAATGTGTTTAATCAATTTAATCCTTGAGACCAATCTATCCATAAGAGTATGCCTTATGGTTACTTAAGTAATATATCTGGTTTAGTATTTTCATGTTTAGGGTTATGCATGAGATGATGACTATGTCTATCTGATCAAAATTATCTTTAAATTTTGTACCTTAAGTGTTAGGTATAAATAGTATAACATGTTTCTTCCTCTCTGCAGCTTTACAAAAATGCCAATCAGAGACATGAAATACAAAACTGGGCAGAAAGATTGAGGCTTTGGCTAAAGGAATTGTCAGTATTTAAGAAATCACTACTTTATAATGACCCTGCTTCAGATGAGCATATAGGTATAAATCAAGTACCAAATGCAGAACTTCCTATTTGGCTGGCAGCTCAGAGGGCAGTAGCTCGATATGAAGGGATTTTGTCACCAGTTGGTCCTCGTGAAAGGCTTTTGAGGAGAATGCTTTCTTGGATAGGACTTATCCCCCCTTTGCAAGAAACACGTTTTGAGGTTCACAACGATAATAATGCTCCTGAACCTTACCTTAGGTTTGCTCCACCAATCATCATTTTATTACAATCTGTTGCAAGTTCCTAGGTTTGCTCCACAAGTCATCTTTTTTATTACAATCTCTTTGCTAGTTGCTCCACTTATCGTAATGGAATAGATGGATATGAACTCCATAGATGACTTTTCTAGGACTCTAGATACTTACTCAAAATTACGTGAAGATACTCTCAAGTCTCAACAAGTCTTACATGAATGGAATAAGGTGCCACAAAGGAAAGACTTTTGATAAACCAGATATTCTCATGAGAAACCAAGTAACAAGTAACAACTTTAAAATAATTGAATTCATTCAACTCTTCACTTTTTGAGTACACAGGCTTTCCCGATATATTGGCAAAGTAGAGTTACCCATAATCTAACTTAAATCCGGGCTTTAAATACTACGGATATATCCAAGATTGTGTCATTGTAATAAAATAGAGAAAGGAAAAGATAATATATTGTCAATATCTTTAATGAACAGGTTCCTAATTAAAACTGTGAATATGTAGTTGGTAATTGATTATAATTTATTTTAAATGAGTTCATCAATTTATTGATCTAAATCTATGTTTAGTTTGCTAGTTTTAATTTAGGATAATTTAATTGAAGCATCATTGTTTGATATGACCAATCAAGAGATGTCTCCTTCCAGGCCTACTTTTTTATCAAGGATATCACTTAATGATATATGGAGACCTGCAACAAGAAAATACTGTGGAAATGATCCTTGGAAAATGTTGAAAACTTCCATTTCCATACTTTTCTCACAGTCAGTCCTGCAGGTACTCCCCATTGTGTACAATTCTTTGTAGAGCTTCACAAATGTGTATTTAGGAGAGCCATTCTTATTTGACCTATGTGTATTATTTATTTAAAGGCATGCCTTATATCTTTGACCTTCATGTCTTCAATATTTCTTTCCTTTTGCATAAATTTTCTCAAAAGATTGGAGATAGATTATACATCTATTATTAGTTATAAATATAGCAGTGTCATGATTCTCCTAATGGTTGACATAATTTTTCACCTTTGTAGTCTGGTATTGACTTTATGTTCCTATGTGTAAGAGTTAATAAAGTTTTTTGCTGGCCTTGATTTTTTATCTGTTCATGATACTAATATGATTATGCTGGAAAATTGATCCAAATCCTACATGCTCTGAAAATAGGAGCCAGCATTTGAAGAATTAATTCTACTATATACCAAGGAAGTTGGCGAAACAAATGCTAATGATACAGCTTCCGTTTCATCATTGCAATTAAAGATCTATGAGAGAATTCCTATTCCAGATTTACCGGTAATCATTTTGCCTCTACAGGGACTGACAGGTCCCAGATGAGAAGACCCTTCTTAATGTTGTTCCTGTTGTAACTTTCTATTTCTATATTTATATTCTTTAGAGGATATTGAATTTATTTTCAGGTAATTTTCCCACACAAAAAGCTATCATTCCGTATCATAGACACAGTAAGAAATCGGCTAACATTCTTGCTCTTCATTTTAGAATTAGTTTTAAACTCATTTGAAGTTACATGTTGTGTGTTAAGTATTTTATATTCTTGTTCTGTATATGTTAAAATCGTGATGTAATTTCAGCTTCCTCTCTTTACTAATAATTTATACTAGTGCAAATATTTTTAAATCAGAGTCTGGCCTAATTTGACCAATTAGGATCTTGGCAATCCAGTTATAAAGAACTAAACCTTTCTAAATCAGAACTGATATATATATATATATATATATATATATGTTTGGTTCAACTTTCATGGTGTTAGTATTTATACTTCCTTAATGTATCTTTGGTTGAGATCAGTGCACTGGATAGATAGAGCTTCCATTCTTCATTGAAACAAATTTAATAATAATGGGGAGATAATTATGAGATCGTGAAGGTATCTGTTGGATATAGTTTAAATGGTTGTGAACTCAAGGGATTATGATAATCCAAAAAATAAGGAGTAATTAGTGTATATTTGTAATTATTAAGAGTGTTGTGTCCCTTTTTATAGGATCTGAGTTGTAGGTAATGTTAAGGAATTTATTATTTTTTATCTCCAAATTTTTAACCTGATAGCAACCCATCCGTTGTATATAATGTACCTTGGTTTCATAGTGAAGATACACGCAAAAATTGGTTATTCCCTAGCTGTAAAAGAAACATCATCACCTTGGAAAAAAACAATGAAAGCCCACCCAAGTCTGAAGATAACATAGAAACCCTTCTACCAAATACTGGGTCCAATTTTCAAGAATGGTGCCAATCGGTTCTCCTTGTTATCAAAGGGAAAGGGAAAATGAAGGGATCATGTTAATCCCAACAATAATGGTTGATTATTTGTATATTTGTTGTAATTATTTGGAGAATATTGTTTCCCTTTACAGGAATTGATTTGTAGCCAATGTTTAGGGATTTATTCTTTTTTTTTTTATCTCCTTACAAGCTTGATAGCAGCCCATCTGTTATATATAATGTACCTCGGTTTCATAATGAAGATACACACATAAATTATCTCCAATCCTTTTATTTACAGTATCTCTACATTAATTTCCTTACCCTTGTAACGGTTAAATGTAAACTTGCAGGTGCGCTTGGATGTTGCCACAATTTTGGGACTTTTGGCATACTTCATAAACTACAAGTTTGAGAATGTCGTATCTTCCCCGTATGTACATTTCAGTTTCATAAGATAATATTCCTAAATATTTTGTTGCATCTCTATAGGTTATTTTTAATTATGTTTCTAAGTTCTTCATAGTTAAGCTTAACTCTCTCATGCTATAGAGGTTTTTCATTTTTTCCTGGACAAAGTGGATTAGCTCCTTGTATTCTTGAGTGTGTGGGCACGTGTCTATGTATAGATATATATTTATATATTTTCTCCTTTAGCAGTTGTTCAGGAAAATATTATCAAGCATGGTAATTTACTTCTCTAAGAAGGGATTAGGAATTCAAGGTGAGTTGAAAGTCTCACATTTTGTAGAGATGAGTAAGATGAAAAATATGAGTAGAAAGACCCACAAACCTATTTCCTTAAGGTTTTGGGTTGAAAGTGGTGTCTCGATCTCTTGTATGGATTTGTTCATGATTCATTGATGTCAAATCTCCTAGGTGTCTTGCCTCAAAGAACCAACAAAAACATTTTGAGCTGAGCCAACATTTTAAGAACATCTGTGAAGTATCTTACATGGACCATGGTGCATAATATATTAGGATAATTTAAATTATTTTGGGATAGTAATGTTACCTTATTATTAGTGATCTTATTTGGTTAGGAGTCTTATTTTATTCTTAGGAATCTTATTGTATCTTTAATTCAGAAAATGTTTTTCTAATAATTTGATTTGGAGAGCATTTTTTCTTAAATAGAACACATAAGGTCTGATGAAGGTAATTCCTAAACTACAACATATAATTTAGTTCCTAAAAATAAGATTAGATGATTCCCATACAACAAATACAAAATTTGATGGTTAACCTAACCGTAATATAGTATATACAATCAATTACAAAATTTGTCAATTAGCCTAACCTCTTATTATAGTATATAATATACTACTTATACAAGGATTTAGGAACCCTGAAACCAACAAACTAACACACAACACCTACTTTGCTACAAAAACCAAGTAACAAAAAGAGTTTGTATTCCTTCACAAACTTAAGCTAAACCATACACACCAAGGTAAATAAAATTACCCTAGAAGGAGCCCTCTCCTTTTCAAGTTGGAAAATTCTAGTGCATCATTGTAAAAACATAAGCTAAACCACCCCACTACAAGACGACCTATTTATTAGAACAAACTATATACTATTAGATACTTTTTGTATATGGGCTTGGGTTCATACCTATGTAGTGCTTTGTATGTATATATGTTCCTTAGCTATGCTAATTGAAATACTAGAGGATTCATATAAATGTATACCATTTCTCTCTTCATGGTATCTAGATCCTAGTCTAGTCCTTTGAATCGTGTCTTGGATTTTGTTTTTCCTTTAAATACCAATGTATTGTTTACACAACACACACCTAAGCATGCACGCAGACAAAGATCAAATTACATGGGTGTAACTTGTGACCAAATTTTACATCATCGATACCTTTATATAAAATGTTAATTTATCAATCCAACCATTAAATTATTATTTTATAACATTATGATTATTATCCTTGTCAAATTTTGTGAAATTTTAAATTATAGTAAAAAGGTGATTAAATGACTCTTATTTTAGCATATATTGAAAACTCTGTGTGTGTGTGTGTGTATATATATATATATATATATATATATATATATATATATATATATATATATATAAAAGAGACATCAAATAATATTATATTAATATAAAATTATGTGTATGTGATAATAATTTTCAATCTAATAGTAAGTTAAAAAAAAACATAATCTATATAAAAGTTGTGTAATCTGATCTCTCCCCTGTATAAAATGAATGAATTCTTTATGATCTAGAAACAGCTGATTTCTGCCTTCCACCAGTAACTTTCTAGCTTAAAAGTTACATCATTTGAAAACTGTTGGACCTCTGGTAATCGATATTTACTTTAACTTTTGTCAGATCAGCAATATTACTTGATGTTGTTGCCATAAGTGCTCTAATAATATATGGGAGTCGTGTGGTTCTTGGTTACAAACAGACATGGGATAGGTATCAGGTAATTAACATTCTCCTGTGCTATCAGAGATTGTGGTAGAACATTGTGAAAGCACAAATCTTTCTTTAAGATTCTGTGGAAAGGAAAATATCTGAACTGTCATGAATGTTATATTGCAGCTGTTAGTCAACAAGACACTCTATGAAAAAACATTGGCAAGTGGCTTTGGCTCAGTGCATTTTCTTCTAGATGCTTCTGAACAGCAGCAAGTGAGAAACTTCCTTTGTTGTGCTTTCTGTGCACCGCGTGGATAACATTGAAAAAATCAATTCTGCTGAATTATTATTTGATAAAGTGGTGCTCAATCTTTTTGGCTTTAATAAAATTATTTGAAGGTCTTGAACGATTTTCTTTGACAATTTTAAGGTGCAATCTCTTTCTAAACTATTGAATCATGTGAATGTTCTAGCATCAACTAGTCATCATGCTAGTTTTTCTTGCATCAACTGGTCCGGAAACATCTTAGAATCATGTAATGGTAAATTTGATAAACTGAAAATCATATCACGAAACACTTAGTAGAATTAATTCAAGTTTTGTAAATAGAAGCCATTATGAATCTATTTTGTGGTTTATGTTGTGAAATTGAACGCCTGAACAGTAGCCCCAGTCATAGTAAGTGGTCAGGGTTATGCACAGTATTTATATCGTAAAATGGGGACTGCCCTTCCAAAATAGGGTTTCTTCTTTAAAACCTCGTTGTTACGTATTTTGATCTTCATTGACATCAATCTCCCTAAACTTTATGCATACAATTGTGCAGTACAAGGAAGCTGTTTTGGCTTATGCCATCCTGCTCAAAGAAGAGAATGGTCAGGTTTGTCAATTGTTCCTCCTAATTAAGCTACTCTGCCTTCAATTGTCTGCAAATCCATCTTATGATATAGCATTCCAAGTGAAACATAAATCATGTGTAACATTCTTGGTTCCAGGTTATTTCTCGGCAAACTGTTGGAGAAAAATGTGAGAGATTCTTGTATGAAATGTTTAAAGTAAAGGTGATGCATATGTAGATAATTTTTTTTTGGGGGTTCTGCTCTCTATATTATAGTCTGTTAGTGCTGTTGATCATAATCATTGCATAATTAGCAGGTTGAAATGCCAATTGACAAGGCACTTAATACATTATTAAGGCTGGGCCTCGCAACTGAAACTTGTATTGATGGAAGGCGGGAATTGCTGGCTATTCCTTGTCTTAAGGCTTATGAGGCCCTTAAAGAACGATGGAATATTTTGCTCAGTTAAAACCTGCACGTTCCATAGAGTACTGGAAACGACCTTCGCAGTTTACCAATAAAGGCATTGTATATAGTAAGTACATAATCCCTCATTTTATCCGGTAATAGTTCTCTGTAGATATATATAGAAGTACTCCCAAACACCTAACGGTTGATAAAATCAAACAATGAGAGGTAATTTGTGAGTGACACATGTATTATAGGTGAGGAGTAGGAGTAAGTTGTTGTTGTTATTACGAAAGAGAATATCTATAAACAAAATGTATTTGAAATTCGCATTTTGTAGTGCTATTTTAAATGTGTTACAGAAAAAAAAATGGGAATGTAGTTCTTTTGGAAGACCTATTCTTCTTTATTGATAATATCATACTTTTATAATTAGAAAATTCAAAAAATAATTACAAAAGAGGCATTTTGGACTCTTATGAAACAATTATTTATTCCATAACTACTGAAACAATTTATAGTGTTCCAAGGTTTGAGAGTGTCCTGACCCAAGAATACGGCAACTTCTTACCTAATAAACTTTTTCCACCAAATTATCAAACTAAACTTTCTCCACCAAATTATAAACTAAATATCCTGTTTTAATCCAATCAATCTAAGATGGATTGCTTTACTATTCTTGGAAAACAACCAAGTTACATACACTCTTTACAGTATGCAACACATTAAAAAATATATAATTTCGTATAGAGCTCAAAATCTACTGCACACTTTAAACCTAGGCACAAAGTTCAATAATAATAATAATAATAAAATAAATGGGTACTATAATCTATTTATGAACTTTTATGGATTTGGATTTTGATATTTAATTTTTCATTTTTCATGTTTTAATGTAATATATTATAATATCTTTTCATAAAATTTAAATATTATATATATAGATCGGAGTATTCTGAATATAATCGAAACAAGTAAATCAGTATTTATGTGACGTAATTAGGAATGTTGAGCGGGTAAATCAAGATTATTTACTCTGATATTGTTGCTAACGAGACCTTAAATGACCTTTACAAGGATGCGAAATGAAAGATTGAAAGGCACATTTTTTATTTGACAATTGTACCCGATCAATTGTGACTGACATCCGACATTTTTATAAAATTCTATTATGTCCTTGTCTTCTTCATTTTTTAAAATATTGAATGGTGAATGTGCTACGGATGAAAATATCCGGAATGCATGGAATGCGCTACGGATGAAAATATCTTAAAAACATGGAATGTGCTACGGATGAAAATATCCAGAATGCATGGAATGTGCTACGGATAAAAATATCCAGAAGACATGGAATGTGTTACGAATGAAAATATCCAGAATGCATAGAATGTGCTATGGATAAAAATATCCATAACTCAAACCATCAATTTCGGATATTATCCTATATCCAAAGTTGAATAAATATATCCGGTAGATACATATGACTTTGCCGGAACAGATGAGTTTCGGCAAACTGGGTTTATGCCCATTTTACCACGTTTTGAGCCTGTTCAAACAACTTCTGATCCGAGACCCAGCGTCAGACGCTACCAGCGCTAATGGACCACCAAACTGGCCAGCCTACTCGATCATGGGCCGAGCAGGCCCGGATGGTACAGGGATAAAATATAAAAAAAATGAGACTATATTATTAGGATCTATGTTTGAACCATGCAATTTACGGTTGATAATGACCTAGGTGTGTCTACTTGTAAAATTATGTCCATTACATGAGATGCAAAGGAGAAACCAGTTTTGGAGTATAATTAGATAGGGATAAGTTGCTGGGGCAATCAAGTACAATGGCTGAAAAAGATGCTTAAAATTTATGTATGATAATTCTCTTACTAAATTTCAACCTTTAGGGTATTGGGATTATAAGTTTTTGAGGTTGTAAACTTATCAATATTTAAGTTTATTATTTAATATTATTTTTTAAAATATTTAGGATAAAAATCAATAATAATATTTAATTAACAGTTCTAAAAATATAAAATATATTTTATTATTTTCATCTTTAGAGATAATTAAACACAGAAATTGATTAAAGAAGAATGCAGTGAGAGTTAAAAAGAGGGTGGGAAATATGACAGGAAGGAGTAATTAGGGTTTTGAATTGATTGTGAGAGGGAAATGATATGGAGTTGGTTGTGGAGAAGAAAGGGAATAATAGGGTGGAGATTAAGGCCAATGCAATGCCATTCATCTTCTTCTGCTTCGTGGTGTGGGCAGAGACAGAAGCAGAAAGTGAACAGCCAGAGCTTGAAGCGTACCGTCTCTAGATGTCCGTCTGATTTGATTGCCCTCTCCTTTTTCCTCTGGACAGCCCAACGCCGCCGCCACCACTTGCTTCCCCTGGATCACATCGTCACTGTGCTCCGTCGCCTCACTCACCGCTACAACACCGTCTCAGCCATTCTCTCTGAGCTGGACAGCATCGGATGCGCCTCTCTCAGAAACCCTAAATCTCAGTTGGTGTTGTTGAGGGTTTACTGGCGTGCAGGCATGTACGACATGGTTGTTGAAGCGTATGAGCAGATGCAAGGCGCCTACGGTTTTGTCCCCGACACCTTCGCTCGGAATTTGCTCATGGATGTTCTCTTCAGGACTGGGCACTCCCATGTAGCTCTCTCTCTCTCTCTCTTCGACCACACCCATCCCCCTAATTTCTTCACCTTCAACATTGCACTCTTTCATCTCTCCAACTTCAACTTGAAGAAGATGCACACCCACAACACTCTCCCTTACTTCTCTCCTATTCTCAGACTTATGCTCCGCGCCGGCTATTTTCCCTCCCCTCTCTCATTTCGGATGCTTCTCAATTCTTTCTGTAACATTAATGCACTACCGCAGGTTTATCAGCTCCTGGCACTCATCACTGTTCTTGGCATCAATTTCTCTGTCAATATTTGGACCATTCTCATCCATAGCTACTGTAAATTAGGCCACCTTCATCTTGTTACCAACCTCTTCCACAATATGATTCAAACCGGTTGTTCTCCTAATGTTGTAACATATACCACCTTATTTAAGGCTTTTATTCAATCAAACATGCTAACCCATGCTTTCCGTTTGTATAATGCCATGTTATCTACAGGCCAAATTCCGGATTTAGTTTTATCTAATGTATTAATTGATTGCCTTTCAAAGGCTGGAAGATGCCGTGATGCAATCCGAGTTTTTCTTAGTTTGTCCACCCGAAACATAAAACCTGATTCTTATACCTTTACTTCATTGTTATCTGCAATTTGTCGTTCCAGAATGTTTTATCTGTTACCCAAACTAGTTGTAGTCTCCAGACATATCGATACTGATTTAGTGTTCTGCAATGCTCTTTTAAGCTCTCTCACTAAGGCCGACGTTCCTTCTATTGCCATTGAATTCTATGACTACATGATTGATGTAGGTTTTGTGCCAGATAAATATACTTTTGCTGGATTGCTAAGCGCACTCTGTGCTGCGGGAAGAGTTGACGAAGCTGTTAATGTATACCATGTTGTTGTTATGAGTTCTCATGATATTGATGCTCACATACATACAGTAATAACAGGCGCGCTTATAAAGGTCGGAAAGTATCACAAGGCTGTCAATGTTACCAGATTAGCAGTAATGAATAGATATCCACTCGACAGTGTGGCATACTCAGTTGGCCTCTGTGCACTACTTAGAGATGGGAGAACTCAAGAGGCTTGCACATTGTATTACCGGATGAAGGGGAATGGTCTGAAACCTAGTGTTCATACCTATAATATGATGTTTTTCACTTTTTGTAAAGAAAGAGATTTCCTGATGATGAAACAGATACTACATGAGATGATTGAGTCAGGGATACAGTTGACTGACAGAAATTTCTTCAACTTATGTAAATATGGATGTAGATCGGATATATATCTTTCTGTTTCAAAATTGTTGGCTGAAATGAGAGATCTGACTTTGTTATCAGCCAAGGCATCACATGAATTAAACTTTGTTTGGCATGATGTTGGAGTACAAGCAAAGCATAAACATCAGGCTGAAGTTAATACAGAGTGGAACCCAATTCTATATTCATCCAGTTCTGAAGATCTGTCAGATGTAGCTGCTTCAGTTGGTTGAACACTCATGCTCACCACGTAGCCTACTTCTGCTTGACGGGTTCATTAAATTTCTATGCTATGAAATTCATTCTATCATACCCTGGTAATAGTTACTAATCTTATACCTTTTCTTTGTATTTTGTGTTGGGAGGGAGGGGGGATGGGTGTTATAATGTTCCAGCTATTAGTAGAGCACTTGTATCTTCTTGGAACTTATCGCAAACAGTGACAGATTTCAATAATATATTTGATTGGAACGCTACAGATTTGAATATTGCACTGTATACTTAATAATATCTTTTATAGCTAACTTCAAATTTTGTAATTTTGTTTCGCATCCCTGACTAGTAATCTTCTATGGTTATTTTGTCAACTAGGTTACACTTAAGAGAAGGAAGGTCCTTATTCCAGGCAAGTTTACCTGCCTTAGTGAGCATGGCCAACATGAAATCAATTGTTTCTCGCAGATAATTTGCACAAAAGAAATACTACTGGAAAGTAGTTGTATTGTTTATGGACCCAACGTTTTCCATGTGTGTTGTCTTGATATAAGCTGGAATGAGATAGTGAGAAAAAGGCCGGGGAAAGGTATAATTTTTCTAAATACATTATACATTGAGTTTTTTAATGGAAGCTTTCGTTATTATTTTCAATATCTGTGGAAACAAAGTGCACTGGCTGTATTTTTTATGCTTGCACTATCTTTTGTTACATAGTTGCAAGCTGTCACACTGTTCATATATGATCTTGCAAGGGATACCTTCAATATTACCGTATTCGTTGACATTTGTCTCTTTTTCAGGTACAGTCGGAATTTATTCGTGATGAATAAATTAGCGATTTCCTTTATTATCTTGGAAAAGGGACACGTATTATCGGAAAAAAGGAGAACACAAAGCTAGAAATTCTTGTTTCTGGCAAAAACTGAATGCTTTAGGAGAGATCCATCTTTTTTACTAGAATGGCGCCCACTTTAGGTCCTGCGCCATTTTTAAAAATGTGATGACACAAAAAGAAGGAGACGTTACATCAAATCTTGGACATGAAATATATAATGAAGATAATTGTCATGTGTTTATCACATGTTATTCTTTGAGTGAAATCGCATTTGTGAAGTAGTAGGAATGCGAGAATATAGTTTGATATCGTTGGACAGTGACCATATACCAAAAACAGGAATTTGACTAATCTTCGTTTTTATTTTAGTTTATTATGCACTCTTTTATGTTGTGTTTCACCGATTCTTTTCTATTTTATTATATTTTACTATTTTACTATTTTTTATTATTTTAATAGCAATCCCTTCTGTTTTAAAGCATTATCTGACTGGGGTGGTTGATAACTAGAAATTTCACAAACCAACCCGAAAATTTTAATTAATTTGAATTTAATTTTTCTTAAATTAGGGTATTTATGATTTTGGTTAAGATATGTTTATTTATATTTTAGATTTGTTCAAAATTTTGATAAAGGTTGTTAAAGTTTATTTTATGATAGAATATATTAATGTAATTGTAAAACTTTAGTAATACACAGCTAATATTTAAAATGTGTGTTTTATATAATATATTTTAATATAAATTTTATGGATAAAATATAATATAATGCTACGGAAAATTTTATTTATCAAGTCAAAAAATTATTTTATTAAAATATAAATGTTTGAAAAACTATTAATTTTAAGAGTATATTACATTAAGATGGTTGAATGGATTTCGAATATAATCTAAATTCATCCTAAAATATATAGTCTACTTTTCTTTAAGACTGACTTAGTAGAATAAGTTGACCTCTACAAATAAGATACAAGCAAATTTAAAAATAATTTTAACAAAGAATAAACTTTAAATATAACAATTCTTTTATTTTCTTATCATATTATTATAATAGTTTAAATATAAAAAATTGACTTAAAAAATTAACATTTAATATTGAAAAAAGAAAAAAACAAGAACGGATAGAAAAGGATGGGGGATATGCAGAACATAAAAGGAACAGTAAGACAAAATAGAGAAAACAAACCCCGATAGAAATCCATGTATTTCTCACTAAAACTGAGTGATGTAATTGAGATCCATTCTTCTTGCCTAGAACATGAAATATCAACCTCCATAGGATGCTGCATGGAAGTTCTACTATAATTTGAGACAGAAAAACCCTTTATCTCATTCTTGAGGTCAAAACTTTGGATGCAGGACTAGCGATTTTCAAGTGCTCAACGGCATCAACTCCCAAAGTGTTGGGAACATTTTCGATTTGGATATTGTTCACACTTGACATGAGCTTGTGTATGTGACAGTATGTTAGCTTTAAAATTGTATTTAAAAAATGTCAATATCTTTTTTATTTCAATAGATTTCTTATAATGATTATAAAGTTATTAAAAAACAGTAATACGTGTATACTAAATTGCAAAGATATATGTAACACTCATGAGACAAACACGAATGTAGGACACGGGGACACATATCTATATATTATATAATTATGAATTATATAAATTGATAATAAAAATTTACATGCACAAATATGTTCTAGATTATTTTTTGAAGAAGAAAAATGTTTTTCATAACTGGTTCAAAATGATTTGTTTCTTATTTTTATAATTATAATAAAAATTTATACAATAAATTTGAATTTTTAGAAAATTAATGTATTTTTCCTTTTTAAAATTGTATTAGAACCGTACTAGAATTGTCAGAAATCCAACAAATACTTTTTAAATTGGACACTTCACGGATACGTGTCCCACAAGTGTCATACGAGTGTTGGTGTCCGATATGAGTATCCGATATCGACATGCTATTTAAGAGAAGTGTCTAAGCTTAGAATGAATGTAACGTGGGATATATATTATGCATGTAAAATGTAAAGTATTTTTTCTGACATAAAAAATATTTTGCCAAAACTTTCTTCTTTTATGGAATCCTAAACTGAAACGAAAAGAGAGACTGGACCCTATTTACAAAATGATTAATACAAATTCTCTCCATGTTGAAAAAGGGCAAAAAAATGGGACAAAATCTGAAAGTCAATCCGAAGCAAGGTTGGGGAAGTAAAGAATGAGTAGCTAGCTAGATAGCTGATGGTTGGCACTTGCCAGGGAATACATATGACCGTTAGGTTGGTTACACCTAAAACTCATGCATGCCCTTAGGATTATTATAGTATTGTTTTATATGTAGTCCATGAAATGAGTTGAGAGAGGAAAGAAGAATGAAAGTGAATTGAAGAGTTTTGTTAAATTAATATGAATTTAGAGAGTGAGTCTCCAACATCATCACCTCCTACACCTCCCTCTCCACTTCCCATTAGTTTTGGACCAGGCAACAGGACATACTCCTTCTCAGTATCTTCCACTCCATCGCCACCTTTCTCTCTTGCTCCTTCATCCCACCCATCTCATGACAATCTTCCTCTTCTGCCCAAGACATTATTAGCCACTACTAATGTTCCTTATGTCTTTTCATTGGATCACCAAGAATTCAAATCCAAGACTACATGCCTCAAGGACTTGTAAGTCTCCCCTTCTCTTAATTTTATATGCATTCATAACAAACAATCTTCATTTCAAAACATTGATTTTGTATTCTCTTCGGTTAAATATTGAGTTGAATCATCATGTTGTACTGAGAGTGGGGATGCTAAGCAATGCAAATTATTATTGGTGAGTATGAATCATGATAGTTTAGGATAATGTGCTTCCTTTTGTTCAAGACTAGCACAAGTAATACACATGGCAAATTATCTCTCTTGGACTGGTAGGTATTCAAACAGGTAGTTCTTTGTCATCTGCTAGTCAAAAGCAATTAGCTAGGTGTTTTCCCGCCATTCTTGATGGATGTAAGGCTGAAGATGACACTGATCATTTTTTTTTCTCCCCTGGATAAGAACAGGTTGGAATGGTTTATACAAAGATGTTGCAGTTGCCGTGACAAACCTCATTGAATCTCCCAAATGACACAGAACAGCTCAAGGAATAATAAAAAGCAGTATTCACCAGAATTTGTTCCTAGTCAGCACATGGTTATTATTTAGTCAGCACATGGTTATTAAATGACACAGAATTTGTTCCTACTCATTGAATCTCCCAAATGACACAGAATTTGTTCCTAGTCACCAGAATTTGTTCCTAGACACCATCTAACATGTCTGCCGAATCACCTTTACCATCGTTACTTTCCGTTTTGTTTTTGGAAAAATTTCATACGAATTCAGATACAATTGAACAATTAACAGATCAGTTGTTCTAGAGATATTATAAGTTGTCCCTCCCTTCTCCCAACTGTTTTGACGTTACTCGGTTCTCGTGTTGCTATAAAAAGCTCGTTTTCTCCCAACAGCTATATTTTCACGAAAGGGACATTTTACTAGGTACACATCTAAAATGACACAGTAAAAGGGACATTTTACTAGGTACACATCTAAAATGACACAGTAACTTCACGTATATTTCAATAAGAGAGTAAATTTAATTTTGCACAATTAAATATAAAAAGAAGTAATATATTTTTGAAATATTTATTGTATAAGCAATTTTGTATTTGATCCTAGCATAAAATTTATTCTGCAGTAACGTGGATACACACATCACCCACTACCCACCACCCATGCTCAAAGCTTGTTTATTCTAACCGCGCTTGCTGATCACCTATTCTCCACAAACAGCGCACATAAAGTCAAAAGAAGATTTCGCAAAAAATTTGGTTTAAGGATCGGTCAAATATTACAATATGCAATTAGACTTTATCATGGAAGGAGACCAATTCCATCATATGTCTGGGTTTGGTAATAAGAAAACTCAATGAACGACGATTTTGATTATCACCCCAACAAATAGTTTTGAATCAACCAGCCATTTTATGCTCTTCACACAAACTACTTTCTAAATTATATGTTTGCACAATTGTAATGCATTTATACAAGCCTGCCCTATATTTCTAATTAACCTGTCAACCTAACTGGACAAACCAGTTTCTTTTTTCAAGTTCAGTTTTACAGAATTAGAAACAATTTGGTAACCTAAAATATTATTAAAAGTTAGGTTCAGTTTTTGTGAACCACGTATCTAGAGCAACAGTGTTCGGTTCAGGGTTTCAAGCAAAATCATCCTTGCCTAGTCCTAATCACTGCTGATTTTGCTGTCTCTGTTGAGAGAAATTGGGGTGATTCTGTTGTGTGTTTTGAAGTGTCACCATTCCAGATTGAAGATTCTGAGCATTCGATGCCATGCTACCAAATGCTTGTGAGCCATGTTGCTGCTGCTGCTGCTGTATGGGCATCATACCACCGGGATTGCCACCTCCCATGTTAAACACTGCAAGTTAAACCTCACAGTGACGATTTAAGTAAAAACTCGCACACAAATAGATGGAATAAATGACACACCAGGTTCCACAACTAAACAATGAAAAAAATAAGGATATAGGATAAAGTTCATACTCTGATCACTCAACATTTGAGAAGTATGACTTCGCTGAGGGTTGTTTCCAGATAGTCCGAACTGAGGAAATAATAAATGTGGAGCAAAGTTTGAATATGTTATCCTCATGACTTGAAGTCAACCAAAAGCAAGTGGAGACAACTATTCATTCTATGCAGATGATGAAAAATCAGTAAATGCATATACAATTTATTTTATTCAAGAAAGCTGCCAACTGAAAGTGAGTCACAAGGAAATGATAGGGTATAAAGAGAAGCAGAAGTAGTTAGAATATTAATGAATTTTAGTTAATTGAGATTTAGTTATATATAAATAAAGGAAGAAGGATAGAAGAGAGGGAAATATGCGCATTTGTAATTTGAGCATTAGGTCTTTTTAAAAGGAGAAATTCTTTAATAACAGGAAAGAGTACTCTCTTATTTCTTGTTCCTTTCATCCTGCTTAATAAAGATATTTCTTTTCTTTCTTACTTTAATTCTTGGTTCCTGACAATTGGTCTAACTTGCCAGATATTGGTTCCGGACAGTTATAAGGGCATTAGGAGAAGGAAAAGTTAGATAAGATGGTTAGAATATTTCTGAGTTAGTGAGTTAGTTGAGGTGTAGCCAGGTATAAATAGGGGAAGAAAGTTATGAAAGAGGGAAACATGTTCATTTGTAAATTGAGCCTTAGCTCTTTGTGAAGGAGAAATCCTTTCTTTTTCTTTTCACTTCAATTATTGGTTCCTAACAGAGACTAGCCGATCTTATGTAAAATGAAAATCATGATAAAAAATTCCAAAATGCTAAAAGACAATAAAAGCTGCTAAAATAAATTTCATAATTTCGCAAATCAGAACAGCCCCTAAAAGTCACCAATCAGTTTCTATCATAGTTGCAATGATGTACTGATAGACATGAATCATCATGAAGTATAACATCAATGGATTGAGTCAAACAAAACACCGACTAAATTTTACGACAACTAAATAATAGAGTTCCAAACATCCCAGAACACCATAATTTATTGACTTCTTTTCTTGTTTCATTCTAAAAACTAATATACCCCAAATGCCGAAGGCTCTTTACAATGCAAAAGTATGGGGGAGGGTTATTGTAAACATGACCCACAAGACAACAAGGCACAATTTTACAGTAGCACCAATTGCCCTCTTCTTGTTTCATTCTAATCGGACAAAATTTACTTCAATAAAACCATCGAGACATATTGGGAATATCCAATAGGCAAAGAATAACAGACAAACCTGCATCCGAGGAAGAAGAGACTGCGAAGGTAATGTGCCAGAAATGTTTTGAATCTGAGATTATAAAGAAAAAGTCGTCATAGAAGTAATTGTTGAAGTAAGGCTCATTATCAGTAGGGGGAGCACAAAGAAAAATAGCAACAGTGAATCACCAAAGATCCAGAAAAGTAATATTTTCAAAATAGCAAGACAAGAAATCACTTCTCAAAAAACATAAATCATGTCCAGAAACACATTATTATATTTGATCCCAAAAGAGCTTTTTACTATGTTTAGAAAGCTCGACTTCAATTAAATTAAGGAATGACTCTCACCAACACTTTCAAGCTAAGGTTTCTAGCAGAATAGAAATGCTATTTTCTGTGGCTTTTCCAGGCCAAAGAATCTACACCATCAACAAAATTCTTGCTCACATCCCATTTTCCCCGCCCAAGAAGCCAACAAAAATCCCTGTGCCCAAGGGAAGCTCTAGCTCTACACAAATTACCCATAACATATTGTAAATTGTAATACAGAAATACAATAAGGTTATCTGTTTAACACAAAACAAACCATTTCATTTATACACATTTTTTTTATAAAAAAGAGTCATTTTAAAAAGAGAACAGAAGTGAGGATTTCATCAAAAACGCATCCCTTATTCGTCATTTCAGCATCTCTCTCATCCATCCTCTCTTTCGTTTTCTTTTCATCACACTGTCCCATTTTTTGTAGATCCTATTCTTTGAGTTCTGGTGGTGTCTTAGAACCTTTTACCCATATTGCTTTTCTCTCCAGAAATTAAGTTATGGTGAATTATGGGTATAAGGATAGTGAAATGGGGAAGGAGGAGAGTTCTCACATCGTCAGGGTTGCCCATTTTGACTCTCTAAGGTTTACCCACAACTCGTAACTTGAAGAATAGGCTATTAGCATGTGTTAGCTTTGGTAGGATTATCCCTTGAGAGCTTTGAGCACCCGTTTTTTGGATTTTATGGTTGATGAACAAAGCTTCAAACAAATTTCTAAATATTTGGATATTTCTGTTGGTGTTCGGATGTGTTAATTTCTACCTCGCACAACACTGTTGGAATTGTTGGGAAGCATTTTGGTTCACTCTCAGTGATGAGTGGTTTAACAGTCAACATGGCCCACTTTAATATTTTTAGAAGTTATGGTTTAAATTATATTGTTGTATTCTAAGACTGGTTATGAAATAAAATTGGGAATAAATATACAAAAGAAATGAGATTCTATTAGGATCTATGTTAGAATCTTTATGTCACTAGCGGATGATAATAACCCAGGCTTGTATGATTCCGGAAGGAGAGGGCTATCCATTACAGGGAGCCACAACAAGGGAGATACCACCCTTGGAGGAGGGAGATATCATCAAGATGTAGCAGCCCCTGGTGATACTGAGACATGGATATATTTTAGCAGCTCCTGGTGCCCAGTCACGGCTTATTAGTTCGAGTCATGACATAACAATATATTGGTCAAACCACAGTCATATATAGAAGATATGCTTTGTTGTATAATAAATAACTAAATTTTGAAACAGTTAATAATGCTTAAGTGTTAAAGCATTTGAAAAGCCATACCTACTCTATACTGGCAGCAATGTACAATTCAAATAATCATATTGCATAATTACCATACCATTTGAGTATTAGGTGTTGTTTGAGCAGCACTGAATAGCGCACTGTTAGCAGGACCAGAAAACTGGCTTAATCGTGTCATTTGATTTCCTTGATTGAGTTGGTTTTGACCAATGCCATGCTGAACGTGTCCTGAAGACAGCTGCCTACCCGGAAATTGCTGATGCCCAAGTGGTTGAGAAAATTGCATCTGATGTCCATGCAACTGATGGCAACCAAAAAAAAAAAGAAAGATACAAAAAAAATAACACTAATTTAAATTTTTACTTGGCCAATGAGTCCATGAGTGTATAATGTGTATTCATGGTGGTTAGACTACCCAAACAGTATGTACTCGAGCTTTTCTTATTTTTCTTTTATACTGACCACTCAAAATTTGCTAGTGTCCTGAAGCAAGCAAGCAAGCACACAGATAGATAGAAAACAGGGAACAATTTACTAGCCAAAGGACTGATTCCAGGTTAAACTGGTCTAGGTTTCAAAACTACGGTTTTCTCTATAAATAGGACAAAATTTGATACCAAAAGCAGCTCTTTAACACATGGAAAACTGAGAAGCTAGAGCACAAATAATTTTAGAACCATATGTATAATGTACTCGAACCAATGTTTAAGGTTAAATGAACGATGTATTCAGTCAGCGCAAAATTCACAGCTTGAAAATTTACCTGCCCCAGTCCTTGCATTGCAGATTGCCTGAGCTGTTGCTGCTGAGCAAGCATTTGCTGCTGCTGTTGTTGAGGTAACTGCATCAGTTTCTGGCGTTGCTGCTGTTGCTGCTGCACTTGGGGCTGCTGTTGTGGGGTTTGCTGCTGAGGGGATGGTGTATTCATGATATTTGTAGAAGACCTAGGTGAATTGGCATATGGGATGGGTGAAGGTGTTGTATTGTCAAAAGAAGTGGTGGCGGTTGGGGCGGAAGGAGAGGCTGCTGATCTTCCCAAAAGTTGTGATGCTGAGGTCTGTAACATGGGATTCTGGGGCATACTGTTGGATGAGAGAGGGGTATTCTTGATGTACATAGCTGGAAGTAGTAGTAAAAAAAGTGAGTTAGAGGGAGGAGAGAAAGAGAGTGATCATAAGGAATAGCATATAAAGCCTTAACTGTTAGTAACAGAAGATGCATCGTGAGAAGGAGGGTCATTGAGTCCTGGAAGTGCATCTGCCAAATGGATGGGAGGTGCGGTAGTGATCTGCCTCTGGTCAGGTGGAATGCGTAATCCCTCACCAGCATTGACAGCAGCGCGGAGCAGATTTTCCTGTTCTTGGATTTTGGCAGCCTGACCCTTGTCGAGAGTGGGAGCAATGGGGCCCTGACGAGTTCCGAAACAATAGGCTTTGCGTGTGTCGGCCAAGACCTTTTCAGCGCCTTCGCAGGCTGCGGCGATCATGTCGAGTCTGGCCTTCAGCTTCTCAATCTGAGTGGGAATTGGGAGGTTTTGGTTTTGCATACCAACCAGCAATTGCTCTCTCTTCGAGTTCTCCTCCGCCTCCATTTCGGGGAGTAGTTTGGAGGAAAGCATGACCGGGAGTATGGTCGCATTCTCCGCATTCACGTTCTTCGGATGAACCACGAAGGCCTTCGAAACCTTCTTCATGTCGTCCACGATGTTGAAAAGCTCCAGGTTCACCATCGAATACTGACCTAGAATGTCCTGCCATTTCGGCGTGGTGTTCGTGCGACCATAGGCCTCGAAATCTTCCAGAATACGAGAGATGGCTTTGAACAGGCTGATGGCGCGGGTCTTCACCTGCTTCAGATTCAGCTGCTGCTGCACTGCCTGGTTCAGCCGATCTTCACCTTCTCCGCCTGCTGCCGCCGCCGCCGCCACCGCTGCTCCTCCTGTGCCCTCCATTCCGATCGCCCCAGACCGTCTTCTCTTGCACTACTCTTCCCTCTCTCTCTCTCTCTCTTCAATTATTTATATGTTGTATTTAAATTTATATTACTTTTTTAACCTCAATCGTTATTTTTAATCAAAATCCATTTTATTTTTTTATCAAATATATTGATAAAGATAAAAAAAAAAAATAAGCTTAAAATGATGGAGATTTTTAGAAACAAAATACTTACAGTGGTGTGTGGAAGAAAAAAAGTGAAAAAAATATAAAAACATAAAAATGAAATATTTATAATATGAGTTGGGCCTAGTATATTGGGTGAGTTGGGCTGCGATGGTCCAAACTTGAAAATAGGAAAGGAAAGAGAAGAGAAGGGAAAGGATTGGGGTTGGTTGGTTGGTTGGTTGGTTGATTGGTTGGTTTGTTTGTTTTGTAATGTTCATATCGTTCTTTCGTCAAAGTTAAAACTTGGATTTCGATTCATCTGATTCTGATCTAATCAATGAGATCAAAATTGGGGTTTGATTGCACTTGCACTTGCAGGGCTTTCTCTTTGGTGCTTATTACTATTAAGGTAAGGTAAGTCTTGTCTTTCTGTTTCTGCAATCAATCAATTACCTTAGCTCCAGTTACAGCTTCAGCTCTGTCTCTTCTTTATGCAATAATTCAAGAATTGTTATGATCCATAATCTTCTACTTATCAGATCTTGTTCTTATGGATATGCCTGCTTATGATTATAATATCATATATATATATAACAATAATCTACACTCTATCTTTCATGTAGATATGGCATCAATTGAGACATATAATATGACGTTATTGACTGTTCTCCAATTAGGTTTAGAAGAACTTACCCTAACTATCTTTCGCCATTGCAAAATTCTAATTCTGTTGCTATTTTTCTCCCCGTTTCTTTCTCAATAATTTGCAGGTTTCTTTCTTCCGTTGAAATGATCAGTAGTAATTATCCTTCTGCCAATGAGTCTCATTGCTTAATCCTGATTATACGTTTCCCGAGATGCAATTAGCGTCGAATGGCGACAAGGAAGAATGTTCAGAAAGCGAACCCATCTTGAATCACCATCATCTTCATTTGCAACCACCTGGAGAACCCTCCTTTTCCTGTGAAATTATTCCTATTTCTCCCAACCATGATGTCGATCATGATTTACAAAATGTTCGGGTTGATGAGACTTGTAATCTCGTAATTGCAGATCAGCCACAATGCCGAATATGCCTCGATATTGGAGGTCTCTCTCTCTATGTGTGTGTGTGTATCCTCATCATACTTCCACTTCTTCATATGCTTTCCCTGAATCTTCTTGATGATTTCACAACTTCAGATATTCTCTGGCTATCCAACTTGCATCTCGTATTACTTATCATCCAAATGATTTTTCAGGAGAAGATTTAATTGCCCCATGCCATTGCAAAGGTACGCAAAAGTACGTCCACAGATCATGTCTTGATAACTGGAGATCCACCAAGGTAAGTTCTTTTTCCTTCTTGGTGTCTCTTTTTGATCAAAATAATACTATTATCTGATTCAAATGCAGTAGAACTATCTATTTTCTATACGAATTTAGTGTCCATCCATTCTCTGTTCCTTCCGTTATCTGTGAAGATGTCCGGGTATACTTATGATCCTGTCATACTAACTGACTTTTCATTTTTGCTGTTTTAGGAGGGCTTCGCCTTTTCTCACTGTACAGAATGCAGAGCTGTCTTCATATTACGTGCAAATGTCCCACCAGATCGGTGGTGGTTGAGATTAAAATTTCAGTTCCTTGTTGCTAGGGATCATGCATTCATTTTCATAATTGTTCAACTGGTATGCTTATCTGTATATTGCAAAATTGGTACTCTGATGCCATAGTATTCGTAGTCATCTTTTGTTTCGTTTTGTGATCTGCAACTAGTTGTAATGATACTAGGAAGAAGTCCTAATTTTCCTCTCTGGTACAAATCATTTTATGAAAACTCAATTCAATTTATTTACTTGATTAGTAGTAGCACTGTAAGGAAGGAAACACCCCTAAGTAATTGAATGTTTTTAGGATCTCTAATTTCTTCCAGAAACATAACTGATAGATCTAGCATATTGCAAGCCTTTTAGTTCCGAAGGTGTAACAGTTTTTATAATACATGAGTGATTCCTATATCTGATAGCTTTCAGGGAAACCGAAACCTAGTTGGTTACTCTGGGTGAAGTGTCACAGTAGAAGACATGTTTTTGTTGATTCTAATATTAAATACCCCACCTAACCCAACCCAAATCTGTATGGAGTGAAAGTGTAAACGGAAGTAACGGAGCAGCAATTTGTCTTGGAGTTTTATGGCAGTTGATTTGATAGACTTTGAATATTCATGCCCATCGAAAGAGATTATTTGATGGAATACTGTTACTATGTATTTTAAATTTATTAAAAATATACACTTGAAAGATTATCTGTTACTTTACCTTTTCTAATTTTAACAGGTTGTTGCTTTCTTGGGAGTGCTTGTGTACAAATTTTATGGAGATGAACTGAGGGAAATGTTTGGTTATGAAGAACATCCATATGGATTTTATACAATGGCTGGTATATACCCATTGCTTACCCGCAAGAAATTTCATGGGCAATGTTTGTATCTTTTTCTTTCACTAGTGACTATTTCATGCTAGGATGTTTATTTCTTCATTAAATTGGTAAACTTAACGGTATATATGAACAGTGGTAACTATCTTAACCTAAAGACATTATTGTAAGCTGTGGGAAATTCATTGTAGTTCTTTGTTTTGCAGTTCTAGCCATTGTTTTGGTGGGATTGCTCTATGGCTTCTTCATAGCGATAATATGTGGCCAAAGAATCAATGAGCGCCACTACCACGTTCTTGCCAAACAAGAATTGACTAAGGTCTACATCCCGAGAACCCAAGTTTTTCATGTAAAACTAGTAATATTACTGCAACTAAACAAGTCTTTTAGTCTAAAGATATGTATTTTCGAGGAAATGCATCATTTAAATTTTTGTTCCTGATTACAATTGACTTTTATGATACAAGGAATATCCTTTATCCTTTATCCTTTAAAAGAAATTTTGTAGGCATTTAACTCTTCACTTTGTTCTTTACCTCTTCAATTTCAGGAATATGTTGTAGAAGATCGAGAACATGTAAAGAGTGTGCCTGAACTTGATCCGAGTCACGTGACGGAGCTAAGGATGTTGGGCCTGTACTAGTTGGTATAATATGCTTATCCCATTCTTTCTCTTTAAAATTTCAATTATTTTTTTAGATGTTAGGTTTGAAACGTCCCGGCTTCATCCTACCCATATCATCCTTATACGTTCTTAGAAAGTAAATGTCGCAAGCTTTCGGTTTCTATTTTCAATTTCATAATCTAATCTAAAAGGCCAATGTTAGTCGTCAAAATCATCCTTCATAAACATTCTTGTGCGTTATTATGTGTACATCCCCATTGTTGGAACCAATATTCTTTGTTCTTTGCTTACAGTATTCTCTAGAACTATTTTCATTGCATCATTACTGTCATAGGGAACCCTGTGTTTCTCTTCTAACTGCAAGATGCATCTTCTGCAGAGTAACGTTGAATTTGTTGTTATACAGGCTTGTCTCCATGGTTCCTTTCACACTTGTAGATCACATTGGTCTGTTTAGAGTGATCACCCACCAATATGGCTGTTTGGACAGTGTGCAGCCACATGGGTGTCGTTTGTCTCCAATACCCTTGTACTCTATTTTGATTCTTTATTTTTAATTTATGTCTTTACAGCAAACTTATGAAGAAATATGCTATAATTCAGCTAGAAAATTTGTGAATCAATGTTGTTTGGTGGAATGTAAAGGAAAAAAAGTGCAGATCCTATAAACCTGTATGTAGCTGCCGAATGGAGATGTTTGTACTTGTAACTTATAAGTCCCTGATGTAACCCACAATTCACCCTTATTTTGCAATCTTTTCTCTCAATTTTATACAAAATATTATAATCCAATGTAGATTTTTCCTGTCCAGGTTTTTAAACCTATTATCGTTCCGGGTATGTTTGGTTATCGTATTGCATTATGCCATAGAAAACTTTTATTTTATGCATTTTTCCTTGAAACTGACAGATATGGAAACATTTCATATTCGAAATATGTTCCTATATCAAATATCTGAAGTGTGAACATACCTACCCCAAAATCTAATGGATAAATGCGACAAACCATTTTTGAAAAGAAAGAAGACTGAAAAGAGATCAAATCAATTTCTCCTTAAATTATATAATAAATTGTTACTGTCCAAGTGGAATGAATAACGAGGGAGTTATAACTGGCTTCATCCATTCTTAGTAGAAATTTCGGCCAATTGGGTTCTTCATCATTGGTTGCAGTTTGTTTTGCTTCTTTTACTCATTTCAAAAAGCTTCTTAAACTATTGTTTTACTCATTTTGAAAAGCTTCTCAAACATTTGATGTTAAAGAAAATTAGAGTTTCTTTGAGATATAAGTGTAGAGTTTCTTTGGGAGTCATACAAATTTTAAGTCGCAAGGAAGTGTAGTGTAGGTTGATTTTTATGGGACTAAAGGAAGAAAAAAAATTAAACTAAACATAAATATTTATTTTGTGGCCAAAGTGAAAAAAACAAGTTTTTTTCCTAGTTAGACAACAAAATAGGTTGATCTCGAGACTTGTTTGTAAATCGATTAAGAAATAAGTTTTTTGGATACGTGAAATCGAATTCCAGATTCATTAGAACATGGATAAAACATTCTTGTTCTCTTGAACTTGTCACTCTATCTTCGTTATATTATTTTTTAGAGTAAAACATTCTTGTTCCTTCTAAAAAAAATACTAAAATTACGAACTTTTCATTCTAAAAGTGTTACCAATAACTTTATAACTTCATTCAAATATTTTTATCTTTCTTTGTATACTTAAAATACTTTATTTTTAAATTTGCAATGTTGATATTTGATTGTAAAATTTAAATTAGCTAATTACAATATAAAAAATCGTAACAAGAGAAAAATAATTTGTATAAATATTATTTCATTGAAACAAATTAAAGCATAATACTCGTATTTTAAGAAAAAACATATACTTCTTAAATTTTAAATTTTAAGTATTTTTTTTAAACAAGTGTTGTATTTTATTTCATTTGTAGTTTTTGTTTTACTACTTTATTCTTTTAATTCTATCACATTATCACATGCATCATGAGTGCAAGAATTAACAGAAAATGTTTTCAAGTGGCCTTAAGATTTTGAATATATAATTGATTAATAATTTAAGGGCATTTTGTATCCATAATAATTCTACCATACTAGAGTAGTTTGAAAAACAGTTTTTTTTTATAAAAAAAAATTAGTATTGCATAATATTTATATTTCTAGTCTGTGCAAAACTGGAATTTTTACTAATACAGCCCTTACATTCACAATTAGACTGATACATTAATTTCAGTATATATGAATCTAAGATTAATCTTGATATCACTTTAAAACATGAGTTAACTCAATTCCATAACACCAAGATATAGGTAAGTGTTATTATCTAACTATATATTATATACTTTAACTATATAAATGAGACTTAATTTCTTTTCCAATAAGACAAATGGTTCATAATGTAAAAATAAAAGACACTGGTATGGTGCAAACTTCAATGACTTCTCTGTCATGCTATGAACCCATTGAAAAGAAAAATGAATTGCGAAATAATAAAGCATGCATATATCATTTTGTTGTTTGTACAATGCATGTCATCTCATCATACCGATTTGAGAACGGTGGACAGAAGAAGCAAAAGTAATTTAATAATCCTTTTTCCAAAACCACTAAACAGCTAAATATATACCATGCATGATATCTTTGAAAATTCAAACCCACTTAAAAAAACCAGACCCATTGAAAAGAATGAACTCCTTAGGAATAATAATAAACGAATACGAATTTTCATTAGCTATACAACAAAGTAGGAGTTGAGGGTAGGAAAAAGAAAATGACTGATGTCAGTTGTAGTAGACCCATCACGCTTACCAATAACACTTACAAAAATACAAACTTGTAGCACCATATTTTTAGCTGTCGTAAGAAAATACTTCTTCAAAGAAGAATATCTAAGGTTTCTGCTACACTGGAATGACATCAATCTTTGATGTGTCTTCACATCTCAAAATAATACCCTCAAGGCTAACTGGAAATATACATTTAGCCCATTGGCATCCTGTCGTCAAAGGCTCGGAAGGAGGGACAATCATAAGTACATTGTCATTTCTTTGAACAACTCCCATCACGCTAACTGTGCTACCTTCTTTGATGTACCTACAAAAGGAACAATGGAAGTCTCATAAGAATATCCTACCTACCTACCAAGGGTCCCCCCAACTTCAGAGCCTGATGTTGTCACCATTAGTACCATGATGCATAACATGAAACATGAATTATGAATGGACTACAATTAGTATATTACCAATCTGCAGATACGTCACACAAAGCAACAAGCTATAAAAAATAGCTGCTTTTCCCCCTCCTCAACAACTATTGAGAAGGATTTAACCTTAACAGCTTCCCGTTACACAAATACATAACCTGGAGATTTAAACTCTGGCGCAAGGGTAAGAGCTTTACCCTTCTTTTAATTGCATCATTCGATCATCACTTGACAGATTTCTGTTTCGCAACCACCGAAGGAACTCCGGAGACATATCTTTATTGTCAGGGCTAACATCAATTACAATAGAATCGTCAACATAAGGAGTCACTCTTGCACCATAGCCTGTTTTAACCAATGCTCTCAGTCCAGATTGGAAATCAGAAATGTAGAAGTCCACCACATGCCTCTGCATTATATAAATGTCAAGGTAAATACTAAAATACTCGAGATATAATAGATTAAGCCAAAAAAATTCCAAATGCTAGTCTAGTAAACACAAGAAAACAGTTAAATAGGTGACAAACTTCAATTGACCACATTTATATCTAAAACTTCCCAACACACAATATTCCTATCACAACAGGCATGAAGTTATTCTTAGTGACAGTAAGAGAATACTTAGATAGTTAATAGCAGATAAAATAAAACCTTCAAAGCATGAGCCCAAAGTCCCCAACAAATTAACCGATCAAGAGCAAGGGGAAAAAGGCATTCTATGAATTGCTTACATGGAAAGTTAATAATAATAACTTTTCCCCTTTCAATAGCTTGAAGACTCATGGAACAACAAGCTCCCAAAAACCTTAACAAACCACTCTATATAAGTCATTTATAGGAGTAGTTTTACTACAATGTGATTGAAATAAATATAGAGATATATTGCAGGTTACAAATAAAAGGAGAGATTTCAAATTATGTCAACAGAATATATTATACCCTAGGAAGGAAAAAAATGAAAATGAACAAGCAAAAGAAGTTTCGAATAAACAAAACATAATGTATCCATTCTGGTCAAGGTATCTCAAGAGTCTTCAAAGGTAATTTTCAATAAAATAGAAAACTGAAAACAGAAGATTTAACATATTGAAATTACCTCAGCTGCTCTGAGTCCCCATGTAAAACAGCGATGCTTTGGATTGGCTGCTTTTGAATCCCACTTTCGATATTCAAATAAGCTAGTAGAAGTATAGACACATCTAGGAACTTTTTGAAAGGATGACTCTAATGGAACATTACCACAGGTAACCACCTTCAAAATGAACAACAGACCATTGGCATTCCTCTCATATTATATATGTACGCACAACACCAATAACAACGACATAAACAACAGCCAGAACAGTACAATTACAGTTTTTTTTTTTTTTTTATCGGCACAATACAATTACAGATGAGAGCCACCCGGAAACCATTCAATTCAAGTCACTGATATCCAATACAAAATAATCAGTCCCTTATCCGCATAGAGAAGGGTGGTTAATTGTGGATGCAATCATGATTTTTGCATGGCTGTGCTTAATTAATCAATAGTATATACATGAATGTGTCAGTATTAATATACATACCCCAGAGACCTTCACAAATTGGCCATTCTTGGCAGTTCTAAGTTCAGCGTCAGGATAATGAGAAATGAAACCAACAACGGCTGTCCTCCCACAGCAACTATTCCAAGTGAATAATGCAGCAACAGCACCAAAAAGAACAATTACAACGACCAGGAGAATGGCATTGTGGACAGCTCCAAGAATAAAAGCACCAGCAATGAATCCCATAATGAAAATCAGAATTACAGACCACAATATTGGCTTTGGGAAGTTCCTCCTGAAGGAATATTGATCATCTAGGCTAAGAGTGGTTGTGGCTGGATTGTGAGTTACGGAGCTATGTGATTTCATTGATCCTGTAAACTCTAAAGGACCAGATACCTTCCTTGGAGCCCCTGCTGAATTTAGAGGCCCAGATGTAATAAGACCAGTTGTAGGAAGAACAGGTGGAATCGGACCAGAGTTTTGGCGTGTAACTCCGCCAGACTGAGGTCCAGATGACTTCTTCACAGGCTCCCCATGTTTGTTCAGTGGACCAGAGTTGGTCTTTTTCATGGAGACAGAAGCCGACATGCCTCCAGAAGATATGTTACCTGATGTGGTATAAATAGAACGAGGTGCAGTATTTGGCAAGATAGGTCCAGAATGTGAAGCAGCACCCACAAACGACCCAGTCCGTGAAGGAGCATTATTTAACTGACCAGATTTTCTAGATTTAGAACCATCCATTGGGATATCAAACATTTTGCCTAATTCTCCTGATTTCTTGATGTCTCCACCAGTGTAAGGCATAGCAACTGACCTCATTGTCGGAGTTCTTTCTTTCGGCTGCTCAGGCCGACCTGATACATACAGGCCATTGCTAAGCTGATGAGATGGGAATCCTCTCGAGCCCATCAAGACCTCTCTAAAGCAGCTGCAGGAGGCAACCGATACGAAACAACAGCAGTATACTGAAAAGCAGCAATCAAAGTAATACTGCAACAAAGTGAAATTGACAAGAGAATCAAAGCATAATTTTAGCCACAATTCCAGGTTTTAACGGGAAGATATGCACGCATTGATCTAGATAGAGAGCACATAAAGTATGGTAAACCGTGTATTGATTGCAATGCGCCCTAGGCCTAGAAGAAAAGTGAGAATAAGCACATACATTTGAAGAAATCAAGAGAAAAACATGAATTGGCGATTTTGTAGGAAATAATACTCCAATAAAACCCAATAAAAAAAAGTTGTGTGCAATAGATAGAGTGCATTGCAGGGAGGAGTAGGAGGTATCTGAATCTTATCTATCTATGAAAGAAAGGGTAAAGGTGTTAGTGAGTTAGGTGAGGAAGTGATGAATGGAAAATTGAAGATCTCAACAGTCATTTCATTGAGGAGTGAGGGGAGATCCAATAATGATGAATTGAGAGAGTTGTTGGTGTTGCGTTGCAGTGATGGTGATAGTGATGAGATAGACGTAAACAAATGGAATCGAAAGGCAGCATCAAAGTTCCATGCAATGCAGTGAAGGGTGAAGGAGATAGATGGATCGATGTAAAAAGTGTGAAAGATGAAGATAAAGATGAAGATTTGATGTACCTTGAAGCATGATTGATATTCACACACAGAAGAAGAAACTCTCACAGAAACACAGAAGAAGAAACTCTCACAACACAGATCCCATCTTCTCTTCTTCACTTCTACTGCTCCACTCTCTCACTGCTACCCTTATTCCTCTTTTCAAATTAAATACAAATTATATTATCAAACCCAACGTTACATAACATAACCATCAAATGCCGCAAATCAAACACTCTTTTTTATTTTATTTTATTTTATTTCTTTGTTTCACAGATATTTCATTTTTTGCTAACAAAATTTGATGAAATGATAACTAAATTTGGAAAACATTGATTAACACAGAATAGATACGTAACCGTACTGTATTAATTAATTTAAATGTAATTTTTGCTTAAACCATAAGAAAAACACTCTCTAACCACATCCACCATATCCATACTTTACGTAAGGATTTCAAATTCCAATACACCATGCCAATTCAAATTAATAAATTTTAATAATTAAGCAACTCTGATGATTTATTATAAAACTAAAATAATTTATTATAATATTATAATATTATAAATATACTTACACGTCAAGCCCAGCCCACGGAATCAGTTTCACCGCTTCCAATTCTGTAACTGTAACTCGGTTTTAGCTGGCTCCACCTCCACCACCACCTCCTCCACCTCCAACCGCCTTTAATTATACTTTTTTTCATTCATTTTTTTATATGCTACAATTCCATCAACACAGAGCACGTCTTCTTCAAATTTCATAATGTCAATTAAAATTTCTTTTAAAAATCAAAACTACACTTATTCCATAGCCAAAAAAGTTAGTATTTCTTTCATATTTCCCTTGTTCTTTTGCAATGTTTGGTACTGTGACATTTCTCACATTTTTAAATTCTTACAAGTAAAATTTTTGTCTTTTTAATTGTCATACTTCGAAGTTATACTTTTTAGATTTTATATATACTGCTTTTATTCTAGATTAACTAAGAAGTATTTTGAATATTGCGATGTCTGTGTAACTAGGAGGTTAATATTCACAGTGATATTACAAAAGAAAAAAATAAATATATTTTTTTTATTCTAAACACTCCATTAAAAACAAACCTCTCAAATTTCACAAAGTTCAATGTTTTGCTGCCACATACGAGTAGTTGGGTTTTTTTTACCCAATCTGAAAAAGAGAAAAATATCCTTTTAATCTTGTTTTTTAACTAAACTCACGACTCTACTTGAATTAGAGAGAAAATTTCACTTGCATTCACCTTTGTTTGGTTAAACACTATTCCAAATGTACAAGATGATGAAAACCCACATTTTTTTCTACAACTTATTACCGTCTTTACTAAACCAAACACAAAAGAATTGTTCAAAGTGTTTCTTCAAAGCAAAATGATTTGCTGATCCGATCCAAATGTTGCATGAATTCCAAACAATATTCGCAATTGGACAAGATATCAAAAGGTGGAAAGTTGTTTCCTCCTTCCTTCCTCATAAAACACATAAAGAATCCATAAGGTGAACCAACCTTCTAAGCAGATTTTGTTTTGTACCTAGCATGTCTTGTAATGTCCTTCAAATAAAGTTTTGTCTAACTCAACCCCATAAAACCGGCTCATAAGGTTGAGGTCTGCACCCATTTATATATTATGAAATGTCATTATCTCTAGTCGATGTGGGATCTCCAACACACCCCCCTCACGCCGAGAGTGATAGATAGAAGCTCGTGCGTGAGACTATACATTTTGGGTGGTCCGATAGCGGGTGGCCTGATAAGCCCAACAAACACTCGCTAGGATATGCTCGAAAAATGGCTCTGATACCATGTTACGAAAGAGTGGACTTTAAGCCTAACTCAACCCCATAAAACCGGCTCAATGGGGTGAGGTTTGCACCCACTTATATACAATGAAAGGCTCTAATCTTTAGTCGATGTAGGATCTCCAACACACCCCCCTCACGCCGAGACTGCCAACTCGTGCGTGGGACTATATATTATGGGTGGTCCGATAGCAGCCCGATAGCGTGTGGCCTAATAAGCCCAACAAATACTCGCTAGGATAGGCTTGTAATGGCTCTGATACCATATTACGAAGTGGACTTTAAGCCTAACTCAACCCCATAAAACCGACTCAATGAGGTTGAGGTTTGCACCCACTTATATATTATGAAATGTCCTTATCTTTAGTCGATGTAGGATCTCCAACACACCCCCCTCACGCCGAGAGTGATATATAGAAGCTCGTGCGTGGGACTATATATTTTGGGTGGTCCGATAGCGGCCCGATAGCGGGTGGCCTGATAAGCCCAACAAGCAATAAAAGATTTCATATGGAGATTTGACAGAATACTTACTCTCCATAGTCATTTATCGTCCCGACCTGATTTCAAATATTAAAAAATATTAAAAAAATTGTAAAAATGGTATAAATTATTTTTGAAGTATAAAAATCAAAATGTTAGGTTTATATAGTTATGTTTAATAAATGAGTAGTTTTTTTTTTTCATTTTAGTCTAGTTGCTTCCACCAGAATCCATGTCATTACAAAAATAATATATATATATATATGGTAATTAATTAGAGTATAATAGGTTTTTTGTGAATCTAAGAGCATCATAGTTTCGTAGTGTATGGTTGCTGCAATTATACTATTGATGTACGAAGCAAGCAAGTTTGCGTATCTTGAAAGACATCATTTGTTTCGAAAAAAAAAGACATCATTTGTGTTTGTCGTTAGGTCTGTCTGTCGAATGGAGCCGATAGAGTAGCCATGAAAGCAAACAGTTATTTATTTATTTATTTGGGTGCAGTTCAAGTATGTTAATTGTTAAAGAAATATAAATCTAAACTAACTAAAATAAAATAAAAATATTGTCATTTTTCTTTTCCTTAAATAAAAATTATTAGTAAAAGTTAATTCTTAACTAATATTTTCAAGCAATAACTACTAAAGCTTCCAAAATAAAATGTTTAGAATATAATTAATGAAAGACTAAATATTAATAATATACCTTTTTAAACACATACATAAATTGTTTAGTTTAAATTATTAAGATAAAAAGTAAAGAAGTATTTCAGGTTATTTTATATTTAATCAAATTAATTACATGCATGTTTGGATTATATATTTTATGCGTATATTTTCTTATGACAGCTAATTTATTAGCAAAGAGACAGATAAATAAATTCAGTATTCTATTTTTCAATCCCAAATTGATTCAGGAACGAGACATAGAACTCCACATTAACTGAAATTGTTAAAGATTGTAAAAAAAAATATATAGATTTCACTTTTGATTTCATGACAAGTCTAACTAATAATTGGTACTGTTTATCATTATTTTTTAAAATTCTTTTCATTAATTGGTGTTATTGATATTTTTTTCTGAATTGTTTATTATATTTAGTGAGCAAAGAATATAACCCAAAAAGATACTCAGATTCACACCATGTATCACCAAGTATACATCATAAAGAATGTGAATTAATACATCCACTAGCTACATGTTGACCAACCAACCATGCTATATTTCTCCATCTGCGAAAAATTGATATGCCTCAACATCTTCTAAGCTAATATTGATGTAGTATTGCAGCAGATGAAGGTCTGATGTTGGCAATGTTGAGGATGCAATTCCTTACATAGTGTGTTCTAGCACCTTGTCATTGTGTTGAAAAATTGGAACTGTCATGAATGATTTCCTCCCATGTTATCACTTGTCTCACTACCATACAGGTTATCCAACGGTTACAAAATACAGTTTATAGAGTTCTGGATGTGATGAATAAAAAATTTATTGCAAATTTTGTGGAACAAATTTGAGGCTCAAATCTCTGTCAAAACTCAGTAGACACAATGACAAATGTCTGGTATGAATTTCAAACCTAAATACCTAAGGAGTAAGGCGTAGTAAGTCTTAGACCGAAAGTGAACAAAGTTGGTTTTCCAAAAACAAAACATCCTGGCTTTTCATCCCTGTATCTTCTTTTTTGTGATTTGTTTACTGACGTGCCTCCTTACCAGGGTGCAAACAACATACGAAAGTACTTGCTTGAATTTTTCATCACAATACAGACACAGAAAAAAATTGCAGAAAGTAGGACGAAATTTAACAACTTTCGGTAGAGGATAGCCTCGGTTTGCACAAAATTTCTGAAAAATTATCCCGAAATAGTTTTTTCTCTTGAAATTCAACGTAAGAATCTTGACTGAATTTGAGACAAACAGCGACAGATTTGAGGTTAAACAAATTTGTATTCACTTAGAAAAAGAATCAAATAGTTTCACACAAAAATGAACCTTGCTTTCAGCTCTGACACTGATGAATAAAAAATTTATTACAGATCTTGTGGGACGAATTTGGAGCTCAAATCTCAGCCAAAACTTAGTAGACACAATGACGAATGTAAGGCGTAGTAAGTCCCAGACCAAGAGTGAACAAAGTTGATTTTTCGAAAACAAAACGTCCTGGCTTTTCTTCCCTGTATCTTCTTTTTTGTGATTTGTTTACTGACGTGTCTCCTTACCTGGGTGCAAACAACATATGAAAGTACTTGCATGATTTATTTCAAAAAAATTCAACGCAATATGGACCAAGAAAAAATTGTAGAAAGTAGAGCGAAATTTCACAAGTTTCGGTAGAGGATAGCCTTGGTTTGCATAAAATTTCTGAAAAATTCTCCCAAAATAGTTTTTTCCTGAAATTCCACGTAAGAATCTTGACTGAATTTGAAACAAAACGCGACAGATTTCAGGTCAAACGGATGAGTATTCACCTAGGAAAAAAATCAAACAGTTTCACACAAAAACAAACCTTCCTTTAAGCCCTAACAGTGATGAATAAAAAAATGTATTGCAAATCTTGTGAGAGGAATTTGGGGCTCAAATCTCATCCAAAACTCAGTAGACACAATGACGAATGTCTGGTATGAATTTCAGATCTAAATACCCAAGGAGTAAAGGGTAGTAGGTCCCAGACCGAGAGTGAACAAAGTTGGTTTTTCGAAAACAAAATGTCATGCCTTTTCTTTCCTGTATCTTCTTTTTTGGGATTTGTTTACTGACGTACCTCCTTACCGGGGTGCAAAGAACATATGAAAGTACTTGCATGAATTTTTTCAGAATTTTGCAACGCAATACGAACCCAGGAAAAAATTGCAGAAAGTAGCCCGAAATTTCACAAGTTTCAGTAGAGGATAGCCTTGGTTTACACAAAATTTCTGAAAAATTCTCCCGAAATGGTTTTTTTCCTGAAATTGCACATAAGAATCTTGACTGAATTTGGGACAAAACGCAACAAATTTCAGGTCAAACGGATGAGTATTCACCTATGAAAAAAAATCAAACAGTTTCACACCAAAATGAACCTACCTTTAAGCCCTGACAGTGATGAATAAAACATTTATTGCAAATCTTTTTGGACGAATTTGTGGCTCAAATCTCAGCCAAAACTCAGTAGACAAAATGAAGAATGTCTGGTATGAATTTCAGACCTAAATACGCAAAGAATAAGGCGTAGTAAATCCCAGACTGAGAATGAACAAAGTTGTTTTCCGACTACAAAACGTCCTGGATTTTTTTCCCTGTATCTTCTTTTTTGTGATTTGTTTACCGACGTGCCTCCTTACCTGGATGCAAGCAACATATGAAACTACTTGCATGAATTTTTTCAAAAATTTTCAACGCAATACGGACCCAGAAAAAAATTGCAGAAAGTAGGGCAAAATTTCACAAGTTTTGTTAGAGGATAGCCTTGGTTTACAGGTGAAAAATTCTCCCGAAATATTTTTTTCCTGAAATTCCAGGTAAGAGTCTTGACTGAATTTTGGGACAAAACACAACAAATGTCACGTCAAATGGACTAGTATTCACCTAGGAATAAAATCAAATAGTTTCACACACAAACGAACTTTCATTTCAACCTTGCAGTGATGAATGAAAAATTTATTTTAAATCTTATGGAACGAATTTGGGGCTCCAATCTCAGCCAAAACTAAATAAATACAATGACGAATGTCTGGTAAAAATTTCATACCAAAAGACCCAAGGAATAAGGCATAGTAAATCCCAAACCGAAAGTGAACAAAACCGATTTTCTGAAAATAAAATGTTCTTCATTTTCGTCCCTATATCTCATTTTTGTGATTTCTTTATGGATGTGCTTCCTTAGATGAGTGTAAACAACATATTAAAGTACTTGATTGAATTATTTCAGAATTTTTCAACGCAATATGGATCCAGAATACAATTGTAGAAAGTAGGGTGAAATTTCACAAATTTTTGTAGAGGGATAGCCTTGGTTTGCAAAAAAAAAATTCAAAAATTCTCCCAAAATAATTTTTTGTTGAAGTTTCACGTAAGAATCTCAACAAAATTTGGAACAAAATGCGACAAATTTCACCTCAAACGGATGACTATTCACCTAGAAAAAAAATCAAATAGTTTTACACACAAACAAACCTTCCATTCAACTCTAACAGTGATAAATAAAAAATTTATTTCAACTCTTGTGGGACTAATTTAGGGCTCAAATTCCAGAAAAAACTCAATACACACAATGAAGAATGTCTGTTAAAAATTTCATACCAAAAGACCAAGGGAATAAGGCGTAGTAAGTCTCAGTCCGAGAGTGAACAAAAGCGGTTTTTCATAAACAAAATGTCCTTACTTTTCTTTCCTATATCTTCTCTTTGTGATTTGTTTATGGATGTGCCTCCTTAGCAGAGTGCAAACAACATATGAAAGTATTTTTGTGAATTTGTTCGTAATTTTTTAACGCAATATGGACCCAGAATAAAATTGTAGAAAGTATGACGAAATTTCACAATTTTTGGTAGAGGATAGCCTTGGTTTGCACAAAATTTTTGAAAAATTCTCCCAAAATAATTTTTTGTTGAAATTCCATGTAAGAATCTCGACTGAACCTAGGACAAACCCTGACAAATTTCACGTTAAACAGATGAGTATCCACATAGGAAAAAAATCAAACAGTTTTACATACAAACGAACCTTCCTTTCAACCCTGATAGTGATGAATAAAAAATTTATATCAAATCTTGTTGGATGAATTTGGAACTCAAATCTCTGTCAAAACTCAATATCACAAAACTCAAATCTCTGTAAAAATTTTAGACCAAGAGACCCAAAAAACAAGGCATAGTAAGTGTCAGACCGAAAGTAAACAAAATTGTATACAACTCTTGATATGATGAGTTTAGAAATAAATATATATAATAAAAAATAAGTTTAAAATTAAATGATATAAAAAATATTAAAATAATAATATTGAGAGTTATAATATAATTTTATAAAAAATGTGAGTTGTAAATCTATCATTACCCTTACCCATAATCTGCCATACCATACTAGAGAGTACATGCATCCTATTCCTACACCTCATTCATCATAGTCAGTAAAGGGAATCATGTTCACTTCCACCTTTTCTTTCTCTCCAGATCTAGTATTATAGCTATTGATTGAGAAACTGTCCCTCATCATCTCACCAACAATCAAATTAAAATCTTTTAATGAAATGGAAATGTGCATACAAATTATCTTACTCCCAAGAATAGGTGATATAGCTTTTTTATCACACAAAAATTCAATACATGCATTGCTACTATATCATAAACAAATACATATCTTTAGTTTCACCACCACCACCAACTATGATAAATAAAAATGAGGCAACCAGAATTTTACAAACAAACTGTGATGAACAGAAACCGCTCTGTACACATTTGACCGTGAGTTGAATAGAAAAGTTCAACCCTTTTGGTGAATGCAAAAAGCCATAAGGGGCGAGTAGTTTTGGGGAACCGTGATTGTCTTGGAGCATAACAAATAAATGCACAGGTTGTTACTAACAGTAACAAGAATAAGCAAAGTGGTTTTTGTTGGAGACATAAGGAGAGAGAAAATTGGAGGCTGAAGCAGATGAAGCTGGAACCAGTATGCGTGTTTTTCCAGAACCTATTCTCTTTCCAACTACATTCGCGTAGAACAGGCCTGAAATTGCTGGTACGAACACATCACTCTCTGCACTAACATAAAAGTCAATCACTTTCTCAAATTCAGAATCTAGGAACTTTTTCTTCTTATCTGCTGGCATTATGGCTTCCTGCACCAACCAACAATCATCAAGGAGTTAATGTCTACTTCCAAGTAAAAAAAATGATTCTAATTTGAATGATAAGAGACAGAAACAACTTATCTCACCTTTGTATACGTCTTAGGGAACAAATCCTTGAGAGAATCAAGGCTGCTATCCCACCTTGATTCAGTCACATAAACTGTGGTATCCTTGTCAAAACCAATCTGCCTCAAAAATACTGCAATCTCTTGTGCATTGTAGCAGCTTTTCTCCCCATCGTTATCACTATTTTGGCAGCCCTTCTTATCCAGCATCTCAACCCTTAAGTCCACAGCTATGAACTTTCCGTCTGAATTTCGGCTTAAAGTTCTTAGTCTTTCAACAATTGAGTCAACCACTTCATGCATTTCTGGCTGCAACTCTAAACTTTCAAACATTGCTAAGCATGCTACAGAATCAGTGTCGCCTTTTTTCCCTGCCTTTCTCATGTTTATTGAAGGGAAGTAAGTTGCAAGTCTTACACTTCCCTTTGTTCGGTATATTGGCTCCACATGTTCAGCTATGTAATCTTCTGTAACCCGATTAGGGACTTTCACAGCAGCAATATTCCGTGTTGATATATGAGCAGGAAGATCCTTAACCACTCTGACTACCCCTTCCATGCTTTTCATGAACACATCAATATCATAAATGTCCTCAAAATTCCTGACATTTCAATTATATTAGTTAGGAACGTCTACACCATTACACTCAAAAGTAAACTAGACTGAATTGAGAATTGAGTTCAAGAGCTATTCATCAATGACATCTACAATTAAGTACGCTCAGATTGGCCCTTGTTTAATGGAGTGCAGGAAACCATTTTCTATTTTACTTTTAGTCTACAACCACGTAAGGGTGAGGATGGGGGGCATCAAAATGAGTCACAAGTATTAACGAGTAAACCTTATAACAGTACAGATTATGTGAGAAGTTTTCTCATCATGCTTTTCAATCATGTGGTTGATATATATCACAAACAGAAACCATCTACCCACACTCTTCCTTGTGATAATTACTTCCATCACTTGTACAATGTTTCTTAATAGTAAAAGAATCATTAATGCAAGATGTCTGGAGAACGATTAACAAAATAAACTAGCATCACTTATTTTAAGGACCAATGATCCAAAAGCCCAAGTTTTTAAGGGAAAGAACAAGGTTGGTTTCTGAGAAAATTTAGACCTTAATTACAGAAACAAAAAGGCAGGAAAAAAAAAATTTAGTCAGCAGTTGAGAAATAAGCCTAATTCACTTTCAGCTTATGGTTTAGAACAAAAGCTTACGCATATTGGTTGATATGATAACAAAAAAAGATGATCAACATCAAACACAGGATGCAACATCGCAGACTCGTTTGAAAACAATATTGTCAAATTACTGAAGGAGGAGGGAACCCTATATAGTCTAAGCAAAGCAGAGGTTAAAATATGGACATGGGATTAAAATAAATGCTCTCATCCATAGAGAGACCTCTGCCAAGTATATAGTCTTCTATAGAATAAAATTTAGCACTAACCTCCTGTCACCAGGTTGGCTTCCTCTGATGTCAGGTATCACAAGCGTTGCCCCCAGACTTCTAGCAACAATCACTGCATCTGCTATCTGATAACCATCACTGGAATGTTAGAGAATAAGGAAATCAGGCATATCTATCAGGATCTGAGTACATTTTTTATTGATCATTTGAGTACATCTAAAACTATGGGCAACAAATAAAGCACTGACGAATATAAATGTTAGCAACTAGCATCGACAGTCAGGAAGGGGGAAAAGAAGAGGCAAAGCAGTCATCACTTTTTGAAAGTGTTCAACTCTATACTTGACTTCAAGGATAAGTTCTAGATTGAACGCACAAAGAATCACATGCAGCGCAATCTACCAATAAGTTACATGAATAAAGATGACATAAATAACATTGTAGCAAAACATAGTAAAACTTCACATAATCATCATCAGTCCGGGCCATACATAAGCAACTTCTCAACAAGTTAACCATAATGATTGAATAAGTTACCTGAGAAATATGGTATTCCGGGCCATTGGTTAATGCAAAAGTAACAAATCCTTCAGTCCGCTCCACATCATCTGCCACCCATGACAACACAAGTGTCTAATATTTACTATTTGGTAGCATTTGTATGATACAAGTTCCTCAACACTTTTGTGAGTCTTAAAACAAAAACTTACCAGCAGATGGCTTAACCCAACACGGTTTTAGGTCATCCACGTCTCCCTTCCAAAGTCCTATATTCTTTCTCACATGAGTAGCATCAAACTTAGCATTCTCAAAGTTGGAATCCTCCGATCCTCCAGGTAGCTTTTCCTTGCAAAGTAAAAGTAAAAAAAAGAAGAAATCAGTGTCTTTGAAAATGAGAAGAGTAAAAGTCGAAATAAGCCAGCTCTAGAAACTGGGCTGCTGCTGATGAGAAAAGGTAGAGAGATAGAGTAGATGGGAGAAGAGTGAAATAGAGATCAGAGAGTCTGGGATTTGGCCAGAGTTCATACTTTCTTCCAAAATTCTATCATTAGAGAACACTAATTGACTGCCAATAGGAATTGGAAGTTCAGATACTGAAATGTGTGCTAAATAATTAACAATAGTTTGACAATCATTGTACAACACAAGTTTCTGTGGAGGAATTGAAGAGAATGAATGAGCAGTGTAGAAGAAATGGTTGAACGACAAAGCATTCATGTGAGTATTTAATTGAAAATTATCTATAAAACAATTAAGGTCTTCTCTCCAGGCTCAAGTTTGTGAGTGTAGTAAACAAGGGATCTATAAATAAGATATGTGGAAAAGAAAAATAGAAGGGTTATGTGTGTGTTGTGGTGTGAGTGAAGTGTGGAAATGGAAATGGAAATGGAAATGACAATGGCAATGGAAATGAACAAGTAATGGGGAAGGGAAAGAAAGATGTTAGAGAAGAAGGGGTTACTTGAAGTGAATCAAAATGGTCTCTTTTGATCATATTTCCAAGCATGACAAACATTGTGAGGGTGAGAGCAGCCGCAACCACTTGTCTCAAATCCACTCCCATGTCTTCTTTCTTCTCTCCTCTGTTTCAATCCCTCGCCTTTTTAACAAACCCTCTGAAAACAAAAAGGAACCTTGGAACAATGAGATGTGATGAGATGAAGTTGGAAGCTTGAGCACATGGAAGATAACAAAATTCACTCAACAAACACATACAAGTATGCTAATGCCTCATACCAACTTCCTCTTTCTAATTATTATTTATTAACAAAGCTTTCTACTTTTTACACCACCGACACTTCCTCTGCAAAAATCAAATCTTCTCCAACATCCTTACTCTTCCTCTCTCCACTGTCTCTTTTTTTTTTTCCTTCAAATATGTTTTTCTGATTCTTTTCAACCACTGCACAACTTTTGTTGACCCTTTAATTCTGCTTTCACTGTATTTTTAAAATATATGCATACAAACTAATTAATTAAATGTAGACATTATTGCATATAATTTCAAAAAATAAATCTTATTTTATTTTATACATGAATATTTTTATTTTAAATTTCTTCCTCCATGCATAATATATTTATTTATTATATTTTATTTTTATAAAGATGTACTTTAATACCTATATTTATTTACAAATGTATTTTATAAGAGGCAAGAGATATTCATAATAGAAAACATTTTAACTTACATATGAAAAAGTTATATACTCGATGTTTTAAGTTATATTTACATTAAAATTGGTGGTTCAAACTGCATATTTATTTGTAAGTTATTTCTCTTTTATCACAGATAACGGAAGATTTTTTTAAAAAAAAACACCTATTTAATTGATACAAAATCTAAATATATAAGTTTAATATAAATATATGCATGTTAACAATTTAAATATGAGATGATTATTTTTATTTGTATATGTGGTGTGGTTAGATGTGATGGTACAAAGATATTGGACATCACAACTTGTTCAGTCTAAAGTTTGAGCTATTTACACAGACATCTCAACTTGTTCAGTCTAAAGTCTTAACCTTTAGTACATAGATTACTGAAGAGGTATTTGGTATTTGTTATTTTCATATTGGTAGGTAAAAGAAAGTGAGTTTGCTGCAAATCATAAAGAGCATTGTTTTTTTGTGTAAACAATGTGCACTGAGTTATTGAGATTGACTACAACCTACAAACAACCACTGAGATGAAACAAACACATAATCATTCAATTGATTAGTGACTTAAGACCATGTTGCCTTTTTCTTTTACAAATATAAATATACCATACCATATTTAGAAAATAATTAATTTGTCTTTTATATATATATATATGGGATGACATCGTAAAATTGAACGATTGGAATAATTATTTTTTTTTTATTAATCACTTTTTTTTTTTTTTTATTTGGGTTTCGGCTTTCAATTGAAAGTACATTTACAAAAGGTTCTTTAATCTTCAAATAAGTATTCTGTGAACAATAAATGTTGTAATAAATAATTTACCTTTAGCTATTTAGGTGATTCTGATGTGACGAGCCTCTTACTGTTGGATCGTGATTATCATGCATACCATAATTAAAAGTGTATTAGTTAATTTTTTATACGATTTAACATGAGTTAATTATTTTGTTATGTTAATACTGAAATTTTGGGATTTTCGATTCTAGCCGGTACTCTGTATAAAAGTTGAAAACAAAATTATTTAATGTGAGAAGAATAAAATGTGATATCAAATGCTAAAATTTGTAGAGAAAAGTACACTCCACCTCTTAATTAAAGTGTGAAGTTCAATTTTCAATCTTGATATGAAATTATTATAATTGAACATATAAAAAAATTAATTGTATACTTATAACCGCATAAATGCAACGATTTAGAGTGAAGAGATGGGATTAGATGGAATGTCCTAATATAATGCTTAATTGCTGTTTATTGTGACAGATTTGTGTTAAAATGTTGTGACAGATTTTCAATATATACAATCATAATGTGAAGAACACGAAATAAAAACAAATAAACACTTAAACATATGGGAAGGAGCATGAAGATAGTCAATAAGTAAAAAGATTACACAAAAATAAGATACATAGCTCTTAAAATTTTAGAGAACAGGATATAATTATAGTAAAAATATATACACGCGTGTGATAAATTATAATGCTATTAAAATCTTAATCATTAATTTAAAATAGAAAGTTGCCTTAATTATATTTTACAGTTATCTATTTTATTAGAGCCAAGTCCACTTTATCTCTTCTAAAAACCAGTGATTCATGAGTTTAGAAGACTAAATTGAATAATCTCAACTATTAATAAAAAAATTTAAAACTTAAACTTTGATAAATTCACGATTTTATTATGAATATACAATATATAATTATTTGTGTTTTTCCTATTTAAACCGCTCAGTATATCATGTATTTCACATTATCTACATTATTATTCAAGTTTAATTAGTCTTAAATAATGATTATTAATGAAGATAATGGAGGGTGTAGGAAGGTAAGCAGTCAGATCAAATGATAATTTAGCAGAGCAGTAATTGTACTTATTATTATTATTATTATTATTATTATTTGTACTTATTATTATTATTTTTTTTTTATTTGTACTTATTATTATTATTATTATTATTATTATTATTATTTTCATCATCGATGCAGCTTGTGTGTGCAAGGCTCTTGGATCTGTGGATGCCTTAAAGAACATTACTTTGATTCATCCAACATTCCAAATAAACCAAAATTAAGTTACCAAGGTAAGCAACGATACCACACACACCATAACCTATTTAGCAGCAAAGATTCAAATATAAAAAAAGTACAACACTGCTACCATTGTTGTTACTATTAAACATTAGCTAATTTTGCATTGGATTGGTGAGAGAAGGAGTAAAATGCATGCTGCAAAAGCTGTAGAAGCTGTAGCATGATGACAGATAGTTAGATACCCTTTGTGCTTCTTGTCTGTGGATTAGCATCTGATAATTGATTAATAACATCTCTGATTCTGGGTCTCTTGTGTGGATCATTCTCAGTACATCTCAAAGCAATCATAAGCACTTTGGTAACGTTTTCCATTATATGGGTATCTGCACATTGGTCTGAAAGGAATGAATCAACAATTTGATGAATTTCTCCTGTTTCCCTCCACACAGACCTAACCCAATCCACCACAACACCACCCTCCAAGTACGAAGGATCTGCTACTGCCTTCTTTCTGGTTATCAGCTCAAGCAGAACAACCCCGTAACTGTACACATCAGACTCCCTACTATTTGTTGTTGTATAAGCATTCTCTGTCCATGTCACAAACAACCCAATGTAAACTTGTTACTTAATCCATAAGAACATTTATTGAATCTGATTTATGAGGGAAACAAAATATCCAATCAATAATGATGTACTAGACTTACCTGGAGCAATATAACCAATTGTACCCGGCACAAAAATGGAAGTATTTGAAGCAGAAGACTGTTCCAGAAGTTTGGCAATTCCAAAGTCAGCAATGTGAGGCTCCATATCAGAGTCCAGAAGTATATTGCTAGGCTTGATGTCTCTGTGCACTATGGGAGGGTCACAGTCATAGTGGAGATAAGCCAATCCATGAGCAATTCCAACAGCTATCTTATACCTGACATTCCACTCTAAGGTTGGTACTGGTGTCCTTTCATGCAAAACATCATGGAGACTTCCATTTGCCATGTAGCTGTACAAAATTAGACCACACTCTTTTCTAATCCAAAATTCTTCCAACTTGACCAGATTTCTATGCCTAATTTTCCCAAGGGTCTGAATTTCTCTCACCATGCTCAAGTTCTTACCTTTGCTCGCAGCAAATCCTATCTTTTTCACAGCAAAAGCTTTGTCTGGACCCGTCAGAGCTTTATAAACAATTCCATGGGCTCCTCTACCAATAATATACCGATCATTCAGGTTTTCTGTAGCCTCCATGACTTTGTTAAGAAGGGATGAAGAACCCTGTTCAGTAGAGATATGGTTTTCCTGCTCAGCTGTTCTGCCAAAAACAACAATACAAAATACTCCCAGCAACAACAAAACAACAAATATGGTGCATCCAAGAGCTATCATCACAATTTCAACTTTACTGAAGCCTTTCTGTTCACTAGATTTGTCATCACATGATTTTATAGAGCTTCTTTCGGAGCAAGCCAGGCCATCTGAGGCTGAACATCTGATGCATAGGCCAGGATTGCCAAGGAATGATGACGAGGGAGAATTAAGCAACTTCATCAACGTCTTTGGTACAAGACCACGGAAAGAATTGTATGAAATATTGAGTTCCACTAAGGAGATGAGTTCTCCAAGAACTTCTATGCTTCCTGTCAAATTGTTCTGAGACAGATCCAGTGTTTGCAACATTTTCAGGTTCCTAATCTCTACAGGAATTTCACCTGTCAACAAATTTGAACTTAGATTCAAATCATAGATCACTTCCGGCATTGCTCCAACCGATATGGGAATTTTGCCTCCAAACAGATTGCCACCAAGTTGTAGCTCAGAAATCATTTTAAATTCCCACAGAAAAGATGGGAAGCCCCCACTGAAGTGATTCTCGCTCAAAATTAATGTGGTTAGCCTTGTCCAGTTCTGCAGACTTGATGGCAATGAACCATTTAGGAAATTGAACCCCACATCAAAACTGTCCATTTTGGTGCACTTTGATAGCTGAGAGGGCAAAGGACCTTCTAAGTTGTTGTGAGCGAGATTCAAAGTTCGAAGATTCACTAGGTTCCCTAGCTCTGAGGGTATGGGCCCTGTAAATTTGTTCATGGACAAAATCAAGTCTGTGATACGTCTGCAGTTTCCCAAACTTGATGGAATTGCTCCATGAATTTTGTTGTTGCCAATATCCATATAAACGAGATTTTGGCTGCTCTTAAAATGAGGAAGAGGCCCAGTAAAATTATTTTGTTTGAGGATTAATCTTGTAAGGGTTGTACAGCTCCCAAGATCAGAAGGTACACTACCTTGAAGTTGATTCATACCCAAAGTCAGGATCTTTAACTTCTTGCCAAAACACAGATTTGGTGGGATGTTGCCAGTGAATTTATTATTTGTGAAGTCCAATAGAACTAAACTGTTGTTAATTCCCAAGCTTTGAGGTATGACACCGGAAAACTGGTTGTTAAACAACGAGATGTTTTTCAGCTGCCTGAGTTCTGCAATCTCCAATGGCAATTCTCCAGAAAGACTATTATTATACAGATGCAGACTCTCAAGACCCTTAATCTTCCAGATGCTGAGTGGAATTTCACCACTCAATTGATTTGAAAACAATTCCAAGTCCACCAGTTTTCTCAGTTTTCCCAATTCACTTGGAATGTTTCCCTCAAGTCGATTGGAATACAGTTGTAACTCTGTCAGAGACTTGCAGTTTCCAATTTCTGGAGGTATTCTTCCAGATAAATGGTTTTCTGGAAGGTATAGAATAGAAAGCTTGGTGAGTAGACCAAAGGAGGGCGGAATATTCCCAACCAAATTGCAGCTCACAGCAACAAGTTGCGATAAACTACTACAGTTCCCCATGCTTGAGGGAAGGCCACCACTAAAGTCATTGAATGAGAGATCCAAAAATACTAAATTTTGACAACTACTGAAACCCAAAGAAATTGAACCCGTAAGTCTATTCCCGGCCACATCAAAATAAGCCAAATGATTGAGATTATTCAGACTCTGAGGCAAAATACCCTCCAACTCATTCCTATCCAAAAACAATTCTTGTAATTTACTGCAATTCCCAATGGATGAAGGAATTGTCCCAGACAAGTGGTTACTCTGAAGATACAACTGCAGGAGCTCAGACATGTTCCCAATACTGGTGGGGATGGACCCGTTTAAAATGTTATATGATAGATCAACCAAATGCAGTGTAGGGATTTGAGTCAAGGAATGTGGAATTTCACCAGATAGCTGATTATTAGCAAGGCTGAGAAACCGGAGGCTGTGCAAGTTTTGTAATGAGTGAGGTATTGGGCCATTAAGGTTGTTGTCTGTCAGGTCTAAGTAGTGTAGGCGAGAAAGATTTCCAATTTCAGGACCCAATTGACCAGAAATCTGATAACCTGTGAAGTTAAGGTAGACGACATGGTGGGCATGGTCACATTGGACTCCTACCCAGGAGGAGCATGGAGTGGAGTCAGAGGCAAGCCAGGTGGTGGTCATGGAAGGAGGCAGAGATGCCCAACGGCGCATGAGTGACAACAGGGTGACCCCATCGGAGGTGAGTGCAGAGACAGCATAAAAGAACAAAGAAAAGAAAAGAGACCACCTCGTGAAGATGGTGGAATGCATTTTTAGAGGTAGAGAAGCATAAAGGCCTAACCTTGGTGAAGCACTGCTGCCATGGGAGATGAACTATCACTCATGCTTGAATGTGGCAGGACAAGACAAAGGGTCATTTAATGTTGTCAGAAACAAATAAACGGTCTCTGTTGCATTCACATTAATGTACTGGTATGTAGGAGTTTGAACTATTGACTTGTGAACGAAAGAGAGAAAAGACAAGAACAAGAGTGGTGCATGCAAACAACTAAGTGGATTGATATTCACATTCACCTAGTATATAATAACAGTAATAATAATATTCTTTTTTCATTAGGAATGATTTCTTTAACGTCCAAAAAGTAACCATTAAAATAATATAATAATATAATAATATTTTAAAATAAAAATAAATTAAATATTATTAAAATATTAATTTATTGAAATGTCAAATGCATATTTTTTATTGTATATCTGAATTTTTTATTATAAATAGTGTAAAGTGAAGCAAGATTGTGAGTGTTGCATGTGGTGTGGGGGCAAAGTCTCAAGGGAGTGAGCCTTATATACAAGTTCTGGTGTACCCTCTGCAAGATCTATTCAATCTGCAACAGCCAAGGAAACATTTGAGGGAGCAAGATGTCAGTGCAACACCAGCACTTTGTTAAATAAGGTACAATTTGTTATGGTTGTATGATAATGAAATTGATAGATTGTATAAAGCAGTTCTTGTTTTGATTTCATTTTATATTAAATTATGTGTATGTACAATGTTCTATGAATTCTGATGATTTGGTGTATTGCATGAGAAGCCTGTGGAACAGAGATTATGCAGAAAGATGTTTCCAAGTTCAAAGTTTGGTGTTGCAAATTTTGTACTCTAGAAAACAGGGTTGAGGTAGATAGATGCTTATGTTGTGGAGAATGGAGATATTCATAAATTTGGTGATGTAATCTCAACATTTTACCATAATAATGCATCTACTGGTTGAAGTTTTGGTGAGAAATTGGAAAATAACATAAATTTGATTCTGCTTGAAAGAGTTAAATTATAATAAAATCAGAAGTAACGGCTATAATGTTTGTCACCGTCCTATTTATATTTTTTTTATGGTAAATTAAACTTTATTTATAATACACAAAATAATAATATTATTTAGTTCGATAGATAATACTAATATAATTAATTTTGATATGAAAATTTAAAAATTACTCACGCACGAATCAAATTATGAGTTTGAGGAATGTTGACGCGTGTCAATGTCGAAAAGTTTATCTATAAGCTTATATGTATCACAATCTCAATAATTTCGACTTTATCATTTTACTTATTTGCTTCTATCCAAAAACTTAGCATATCTCTCACTGCTCCTCATTAGTTTCTTTCAAACTCTATAACTTTCCAAAAATCAAAGCCACTATAAAAAAAGTGTTTTTAAAAGAATTATATTATATTCTTATCCTAGAGAATTATAAATATTATCTTTTACAGTAAAAACTACGATTTCATTAAGAATACAATGCAGTAATATTGACTTTAAAGGAGAAGTTTCAATCGTTACATTCAATTTAAGAAACTGTTAATAATATCATATTATTTAGAGTCAAGCTTAAAAATATTTTTTTTATCTTTTAGAACCATATTGTTTATTGATATTTATATTTAAAAATATTAATATCATATTAGTATAAGTTAAAATTTTTAAATAATAATAACACTACCATATATAAAAAAAAAACTCATAATATACTTATTATATTTTACTGAGTTGAGTGTAGAGTATCTTCTAGCAGTGAAATTTTTTATTTTTTTGACTGACATCAACAAACCGAATATTTTAGATTAAAAATTGAAATGATTTTTTTAAAAATATTTTTTGAAAAATAAAAGTATAATAGAATTTTAAGTTTTAAGAAAAAGAATATCTTAAATATAATTATTGATTTTAGTAATAGTATGTGTAGAGGTTTAAAATGGAAACATCAAATCAAAAGAAAAGTGATTCCACTTTAGATTATTCTAAGTCACACATCTGATAAGAATAGAAAGAAATCTCCTTTGATTTAGTTTATTTACGAAGTTAAAGAAAAGAAATAATAGGTTTAGTAAATTTAATTTTAAGGATGAAAAAATGAATGAATGATGTAATGAACAAGAGAAGACACGTGGAGGAGGAGGAGAAAGGAAGACATTGAGATTTGGCGAAGAGAGAGAGAGAGAGAGAGAGAGAGAGAGAGAGAGAGAGAGAGAGAGAGAGAGAGAGAGAGAGAGAGAGAGAGAGAGAGAGGAGATTTCGCAGAAGGTTCTTCGGAGGTGTGACTGCTGACTTGCCAGGCACAGCGTAGGTGCCGGCCATCGAACGCGAACAGGAAATGATTTGAACGGTGTCGTATCACATCGTCTTTGCCATTTCTGAGTTCGCTCCTTTGCTTCTTCTTCTTCTTCTTCTTCACTCATCGCATCCCTAGATTCCACTTCTCTTCTCTTTTCTTCTCTGTGAGTGGACTCCTCTGCTTGCTGGATCTGTGCTCTTCTCTCCTGTGCTTAGCAGATGGGTCCGGCGGAGGAGAAGATAGAGCGCGATCCTTTCGACAACCTCGAGGATCCCGACCACACTGCCTTCGCCTCCTCCCCATCCGCCTCCAAAGTCCGTCCCTTCAATTTCGAGCCCACCGTTGTTGATTTCCGGAGCTCCTCCGCCTTCAACATTAGACGCATGAGCAGGAGTATATACTTTGTCTTAATCAAGGCCAAGATCAACATCTTGCTTCCCTTTGGTCCATTCGCCATTTTACTTCATTATCTCACCGGACACCATGGATGGGTCTTCTTCTTCACCTTATTGGGTATTGCTCCTTTGGCCGAACGTCTCGGTTATGCCACCGAGTAAGTCTCACTCCTCCACTCAAATCTATGCTAATCTCCTCTCTAACCCATCGCTAACACGCTCAATTTCCTAATCCTTGATCCAGGCAGCTTGCGTTCTTCACGGGACCAACAGGTATACGTAGTTGTACCTTTTTTAGTAACTAGTCTTGTATGTATCATCTTACATTACCTTTTCACTATGTTCAATAACGCATCATGCTTTATGATCGATTCATGACATAAAACACTATTTGTTGTGAACGAGTAACGCATACCGTTAAAGTAACACCGTGCTCTATCGTATTAATTTATTCCTTTTCTGTGTAAGCCTTGCATCAGAGTACGTGTCGATTGAACTGACTTGTGTTGGTATTCGCAGTTGGGGGTCTGCTTAATGCCACATTTGGGAATGCAACTGAAATGATTATATCAATTTACGCATTGAAAAGCAATATGATAAGAGTTGTTCAGCAATCTTTACTTGGTTCTATCCTGTCAAATATGCTTCTAGTTCTTGGCTGTGCTTTCTTTACCGGTGGCATTGCCCACTACCAAAAAGTACAGGTTTTTGATAAGGTACATTTCATGACCTTAGTGAAGATTAGTGCATGTAATTGTTTCTTCGTGTTTTGCTTCACATTGTAGTTTGCCTTTGCAACAGGCTGCTGCCGTTGTCAATTCTGGGTTACTCTTGATGGCTGTAATGGGAATCCTGTTTCCTGCTGTGCTTTACTTTACTCACTCAGAAGTTCATGAAGGGAAGTCAGTGTTGTCTCTATCAAGATTTAGCAGCTGCATAATGCTGGTGGCGTATGCAAGCTACCTTTTCTTTCAACTTGGAAGTCGGCAAAATGTTTATAGTCCAGTTAATGAGGTTAGTTCTTTTGCCCCATTTTTGTAAACTTTTTTTTGCTTTTCCTCTCATGTTTATGATTTATAATTATCATGACATGTACCATGTGATGTGGTTGGGGTGAAGCCCGTCTATGTTTTGCTATCATTGTCTTTCTCAAGGAGAATACGAGGCGTAGTGGCAATTAGATATTTTTAGTTTTCAACTATTTAAGGAGATAAATATGTATTTGGCTCGTGTTAGTTGTCACAACTATGGTCCTTTACTTAATTATCCAGTCATTGTCATTTCCCTGTGTTAATTAGTATTACACATATAACAGTCACCATTTTGCTAGTAGACCCTTATTATACATGTTAAAGTTTTAAAACCTTCAACATACATACGAGTTTGAGTTTAGTGGATGAAAGATATGTATACACGAGAAGAAAGAAAATTGTTTTTGTTTCAATTGCTAGACTCGAATATTTTATTTAATTAAGCATTTTACCAAAAGAGTGTGTGGAAAATATTTTCAAATATGAAGATCTGGGAAAGATGACTACATTGCCATGGTGTGAGGTATAGCTTCTCAGTCAAATTTTGGTGGACTCTCGAAGACCATGGAAACACAGCCACAACCATTATTTTTGTTTCATCAAAGCAGACTCTATCTAATTGGTGTGACCGAACTTCCTTTGCAACTTGCATGATGCAGTGGCAGAGCTTGTATAATAAAAAAAATTGGAAGTGTCAAATAAAAATAATAAGGTTTATAATGTTTAAATTAAATGAAACTGTTATGATAATATCATTCCTTATGGGTGGTGATTTTAAGCATTTCATTATACTATTCAAATATTAAATATTTTCTTAATCAATTTCTTTTTGTGTTATTAAAATATATTTTAATTTATTATTATTAATACTTCCCAATTTTTGTTTTTTATGACTTCTGTTTCTTTGTTTGCTACTGAATAAAAAAAATTAGAGAACTTATCTGCATCTTTTTCTTGTGAAAATTGTCGGAAATATTAAGTATTTTATGCAAAACAAAATTTGTATGAAAATAAGCAAAAGAAAATGTTATGAAATTTTCAACAAATTTAAGGAAATTAATTTTTACCCAAAAATCTTAGCAAAGTTTGCTCAAATTCTGTGTAGAAATAAATTGCGTGAAAAATCCACATGCAAGACATATTTACAGGTTTAAGTCACGTTATATAACCTTCGTATTCGACAAGGATACAAAGGTTTTGCAAAAAGTTAGTTTGACAAGGCAAAACAGTTAATGGTTTGAAAAGGTAATTAACTAATAAAATACTTAACGTGGGAAAAGTGTTATTAATGTTTAAAATCATTCATAAAGAATTAATGTTATCAAAAGATAAAATTTCCAGTAAAATATTAATGTAAAATTTTCTATAATAATAATAATAATCATAAGCAACTTCAATTAAAGTTTACCTGATGTTAATGTTATGCTCTATGTTCTTTCAATGACATAAAATTATTAATAATCTATAAAGCAGGAATATCTCTCTTGTTCAAAGTGTCAAATTGCGGACACCTTTTCTTTAAACACTTCTAGTTTGGTTTCAAATTAAAAAAACATTTTTTTGTTGGCTTTGACACTTGTATCTCTACACAACTCAGACACTTAGCCAACACCGGATTGCCAAACGGTAATGATTTTACAGAATATTCATTTTTTAACTTTTAGACAAGTCAACTTAAAATATAATAAAAAATAATAAAAATATTGTATCCCCTTTTTTTAGGCTTGTTGTCATAGGAAAAACATACTAGATTGGTTTGGTGAAGTGAAAATACCATCAATTTAGATCTAATACTTTATTATTGTATTAAAGTTTCTCTTTGTGCATTGTGCATGTGTATGCCGTTTCCTGGTGTCTGGTGTCCTATATTTTAGACTCTAGTGGCGTTAACTATTGATGTCCATGAAAGAGTTCGCGCCTTGTGTTTCATAGTTAATAATCAAGAAATAGACAACTTTAAAGAGCATTTGAGAATATTATGGAAATCTTATTAGTGTAAAAAGTTGGGGATGACTCCCCTGTCCAAGATCTGCTACTTTACCATGAAGGTGGCTTTGCATTTTGATAGATGTCAACTTGGAGCATTGTTTTGCTTGTATTAGAAAAGGAAAAAGCTTTCTTTTCTTTTATGTTTTCACCCCTCAGGTGGGGGTTTAATTTTTTTTTTTCTGAAGTTGATCAGAATATTGAATCATAACATATATTTCGAAATATCAAAGAATTTACGTCAGTATATTGGTTCCTATTGAATGCATTTTTCTATATCATTCAACAGTGCATTTAAACATAATCTTCTTACTTTATAATGTAGGAAGGAGATAGTGGTGAAAATTCTGATGAGGAAGAAGAGCTTGAATTAAGTCAGTGGGAGGCAATAGCCTGGCTTGCTATTTTGACAGCATGGGTATCTATATTGTCTGGATACCTTGTAGATGCCCTACAGGTATGGCTATATCATTTCAGAACTTCTTGATCATTAATTTACTATGATTGTATATTCTCTTGGAATCCTGAGTTTGAGCCTTTATATTTTTTTTTTCTTAATTATGCTTTCATTTTATTTGTTGATTTCTTTTGGCAAGGTGCTCTAATACAAGAGTTTGCAAGATGATTCCAAAAAGAGTCTTACCATGCAATATAAGGTCTTGATATTTGATGTTCATTTTTAGAGCCATAAATAGAAAACTAAGTTACTATTCCAAGAACGTGGTGACAGCTGAAGGGTGATAAGACCTTTAAGAAAAAATATTGCTGTAAGGTAATAGATAATGAAGGTATAATTTCATCTGAAAAAGATGTCTAATAAGCAATCTTGGGTGAATCAAAAGACTTGGACCAATAGATAATAATTCTTGGTGGTGGAATGCGAGTATTTAATAGAAGCTAAGAAACAAAATGGAGTGTTTAAAGTTCTTACACTCTTGCAACCACTAGTACTCAATAGCGGCATGAAGTGGCCACCCTTAAAACGGTTGTAGCAGCATAGTAGATAGCTAGATGACTCACATTGTAATTTTATACAAGTAGAGAAATATATATATATATATATATTTGTGTGTGTGTGTGTAATTTCTACTTATTATAATTCTATTTATATATGATTATTGTCTCTATTGTATAATATATCCTTATTTGTTCTTTTTTTGAATATTACAAAGTATCTTATATTATTATAATAGTATAATGTATGATTAATAAAAAAAAGGAAAAAAAAAAATCCTCCCTAGCTGTATTATGTTTCAGGATAGAATGGCATATTTTGGGGGTGCCAGCCACTATCCATCCTCACACAACCAGTTTGCCCCGTCTGATGTTGTATAACTGAGGGTATTCGGTGTTCGGTGGTCATGCAGGTTACAGAGTTTCTGCATGGCAAGTTCCTTATGTAAATCGGACATGATAGTGTATATAAGCATTGTAATTTTTCGGAAAAAAAAGAGGACAATGTCTTAGGTAAATCGGAGATGTACCTTAGGTTCTAACTATAAGTATATGTGATCATGTTGCAAAATGATGGAGAAGTTAATGAAGTAGATATCACCCTAGAGATACAACTTGGGTGATTAAATTGGAAGAAGATATTGAGGATTGTTTATGATTTCAAAGTACCTACCGAGCTCAAAACAAAGTTGTATTTATACTGCTATCCACTAATAAGATTTTAAATAATGGTGATATATAATACTGGCCTTGTAGCCTTAATTTGTACTAATCTAATTATATGGATCAAGTACTGTTACAAAATATCTATTTCCTGTCCTTGTTGACAGACAGAAACGCTGATATTCTTATTGTCTGTAAACTGTGTTATAAGTTGATTCATAAACTTATTGTGTTTCTGGTCTCTTACAGGGTGCATCTGAGTCATTAAATATGTCAGTGGCTTTTATTTCTGTCATCTTGCTTCCAATTGTAGGCAATGCGGCAGAACATGCCAGTGCCATAATGTTTGCCGTAAAGGACAAGCTTGTAAGTGCCTTTCAAAGCCTGCTCTTCATTCTTTGAATATTGTTGATCTGTTAACGGATTCAATCTCTCCTCAGGATATTACTATTGGAGTTGCCATTGGATCGTCTACACAGATATCTATGTTTGTGGTATGGCCTTGAACTGTTATTAAATGGTTATTTGGAGTATACATTTAGTGTATCCTTTTGTGAATAAACTATCCTGTTAAAAGAAATGGACTAGAGTTTATTATCTTTTTAAAATTAGTATATCATTGCACAAAGTTAATGATTCTTGTTCTCTTGAAAATTGCAGATTCCCTTCTGTGTGGTTGTTGGATGGTGCATGGGAAAAGAAATGGACTTGAATTTTCAACTCTTTGAGACTGCCACGCTTTTTATCACCGTGTTGGTAGTTGCATTTATGATGCAGGTATTGATTTCTTACCTCTAACTTGTGTTGGTAGTGGTTGTTAATGTTTCCCAACTTATAAGCAATTAATGGTCGGACGCTAGATCTCTTTTAAAGGTGTTTTAGTCAAGCCTATAATCCTATGTTTTAATTTATTGTAGAGTGAAAAAAATAAAAAGTGGCTGAAGAGAGAGTATGGAGATTTAGGAAATTCAGAATTAACACAATTCTTCGTCATTGTCTGATATAAAAAATAATTTGATTCTTGTCACTTTGTTATTGCTTACGAAATCTAATTAAAGAACTAGGCATCAGTAGTAACTTTGTGTGTATGAGTGAATGCCAAATTTTATAGCATTATGCACATCGGCACATGTATTAGATGTTACTAGTTGTATTACATAATAATTATTCAACTTGGTAGAGAGGAGAAACATTAATTATCTCTATCAAAACAGAAGAGAGAGACAGTAATGAGCTGCCAATTTAATCCAGAATTGACTATATCAATTCTTTTAAAGGCAGGTCTTGGTATCTTAGTTAAATGTTTAATAAACACAACCTGTAAATTTATTAAATTTGATGGGCATATTCTCGATTTACATCAATATGTGTTATTTGAATTGGGTTTCTCTACATTTGAAATTTGTTGTTATGGTAGATAACTGAGGCAAAAGGAAACAAGGAAAAGTCCATCTACTACAATAATAAGCTTAATTAACTCTTTGGTCCCATAATATAGGGTTGTTTTGATTTTGGTCCCTACTTTGTTTTTTGTATGGTTTTCGTCCTTAGTTTGTTTTGCTTGTAATGTGATGATAATGGGATTACATGACACATCTACAAAATTGTCAATTTAACATGTCATTATATGATGTCACCAGGGATTAAATTAAAAAGTGATATGTTTATAGGGACTAAACTAAAAGTTATTTTATTTGTGGGAACTAAAATTAAAAGTGAAATATTGATAGGTGCTAAAACAAAAAACATTACAAAGATTTTAAGCAAAAAAATAGCATATTTTTGAAAGAGTAAAATAAAAAGTGACATATTTACAAAATATATTTAAGTGTTACATTAAAAATATAGGTAATATTTTTGTTCTAACTCTAATAATTCGTTTGAAAATTATTAAATCAATAATTTGTAACATAAACATAATTTACCATTTTTTTCGTTTTCTTCAACTGTGATAATTTTTTATAACAAAAGTTCACTATAATAAACTACATGTGAATTTTTTTCTACTTAAAAAAAATAGTTTGTAATTATTAGTCTTTGTTAATGTCATTTTTTAGTTATTTGAAATAGAAGTATCAAAATAAGTCGATGAACTGGTTCTAAATGCTTGTAAATCAAGCAAAGTTAGAGAGAAAAAATTAAGGTTTAAATTGAATTGTGCAATTTTGTGTCTGAAATAATGTCTTAAAATTAAATTACTTTCTCTTCCCAAAAAAGAAAAGCAGATTTAAAATACTTGCAAACGGCATTCTCCACTATCAAAATTCTTGAACCTCTCACATTTGAAGACGCATACAAGCTCAAACATATTACTTTCCCCACACTTTGTGAAGAAGAAACAAGTTGCTGACCATAGAGAGGTGAACTTGTTGTCAACGATCCTATCCTTCATATAACACTTTCAAGCAACAACCCATCCATCTTTGAAATGAAACAAAATTGTGATTTTTTTTAGTCTCTAAATATATCATTTTTTATTTATTTTAGTCCTGGACGACATCATGTTGACGTGACACTTTTAAGGATGTCATAATTGTTGAGGTGATAATTTTGCTACGTGTGTTGTGTGATGACATCATGAGGATGTCATCAAAGTTATAGTTAATGGCAGGGAGTAAAAGAAAAATACCCTATATTATGGGGACTAAAATTTCAATATTTTATAAATGTGTGAATTTTAAGATGACATCAACAAAGAGAGAAAGATATCATTGGAATCCATGTCAGGCATCAGTTTTTCATTCCATTGTATGGAATGTTATTACCACTATCGTTAATGTGTTTGACAACCATTTTAATTTGTTTTTACTTGCAGGAAGGAACCTCAAATTATTTTAAAGGCTTGATGCTTGTGCTGTGTTATCTGATAGTTGCCGCCAGTTTTTTCGTACATGTAGACCCTAAAAGTGGTGAGTTACTTTGGAGTATACTGCATAGTTTCACAATAATTATATAACGAGGAAGAATCTAGATGAATTTCCTCTATTTCTCTTTGCGCTTACTAAACTTCGCACAACAAGCTTGCTTAATTTGTTTTTTGACTTTTTTTTTACGTATTTGCCTACCTGTCTCTTCTCCTTCTCATTCTCCTTCTCAAGATACGTATATAGCTTGTTACATGATATGAACTTCTGGATATTGGGGCTCTGTCCCTTCCAGATTTATAACATGTCATCTTTCTGGTTAGAACATGTTATACCAAAAGTGGATTTGCCAGTTCCACAATTCTGCTAAACAGAGTAACTGTCGGACTTAAGTAAAATCCAGAATAGTATATAATATTTTTATTATCCGGTGTTCATTATTGCCTAATCAGTTTGAAATGATTTTCTTGAAAAGATAAAATTCTAGAATCATGGGGAATTTTTATTTCCAAAAGCTTTGGCCAAATAGAACTGCAGCCCCCCACCACACACACACCCCTACCCCACACCCACAAACAAATGTTAGCACTTGGAAATGTATCTTGAATTTTCCCTCTGCAAGCCCAAAGTCGTTGAACCCATATATTTTAGTGACATGACACATCATGTTGCTAATCGCAGTTTGTTTATCAGGTCCATTTAATGAATTGATCTTTGCAGAATATGCTCTGTATTGTTCTCAATTTTTAAGATCTTGGTAGAAGTAAGGGGGCCTCTCATTTGGTTAATACAGTATATCCTCTAGATATGATATTAGGATGTTCATTTTTTGGAGTTTCACACCAATCAATTTTGACTCTAGATCTAATCATGTTCAATCTGTGTAGCCATGATTGGTAGTTGTACATCAGGCTATTTGCTGATAAAAAAGCGAAACTTAGTTAGGATTATGTTTGGTTGTTTGTTTGACATATATGGTTAGGGCCTGGTCTAATGCTCTGTTTGTGGAATCTGGTACAGGTGATGACTAAATATTTAGAGTAGGTGTGGTAGTTGTCAATGTTCCACTTTCTGTACCCAAAACGTAGGAAGCATGGATTTCGAAAGGGTTCAAGAAAACCTTCGACCTGCTTTCAACATGACCCGGAAACCCCTGAAGTGATCACGAGCAATTTGTTGTACTGGAAATTTTCAGCCTTGTATTATATATTGAATTTTGAGAGTATGTTACCTGTATTATTTTCATAGTTTTAATTCATTCACCATAAAATCTTGTAGCCTGTGGGCTTTCATATCTCTAATGAATCACGTTGAAAGTAACAATCATTGTCAAGCTTTCTTTCTTTCATTTAGATGTTTGCAGTGTTCTTTTGACAATATTGAGGGGTTCATTTTTATCTTCAGTTTTTTGGAATTGGTATTGGAAATTTGAAATGTGAGTGAACTTTTCATATTTTATGTCAAATGTGTTCATATGAAATACATATTTTATGTCAAATGTGTTCATATGAAATACAATGACAGAAATCTAGCACTGGGCCTGTGAAATGAAAAAAAGCAAGAAAAAGTTAGAGGAAAACTAAGGGGGAGGATGGAGATGGTAGCAGTTTGAGTAAGATGAATGAATGGAGGCACGGGAGGAAAAGACCGATGATGAAACCTGGATGCAGCTGCGTCTTCACTGGGAAAAGGATTTCTAAGGTTTCATTACCATTTTATTGACTTTTGAAAGCTTGCTGGGTGGTGGGTGGTAGTTGATGACGTTCAGTCCAAAAAGTCAGTAAAACTTAGACAATATTATTCTAACACCAGACAAGATAAAATTCAAAATAAAAACCTTAAATGCATTTAAAACAACATTACGAACCTATAACTCCTGAGGAGGTTATCTAGTGCTGTGGTATGCCTATTTTTATAGGTTAGACTTCCTCCAAAAAGATGTAAAAGACTGAATAATTCTCTGCTTGCATTTACTGTCTAAGTTTCTCATACATATAGAAAAACAGAAAATACCAAAACAGAAAACAGCGAAACAGTAAGGATGTGCCTCATCAGAAAAACAAATATATGAGATTCTAATAACTTGGATAGAATATTATTCTGCCCTCTATTCCAATTCAGATTCTCAACCATTATTTCCTTTTGTTTTTAACAGTGCAGTTATAATCATTAAAATACATAGGCTTGGTGTTTTGTGTTTTGGGCCTGCTTCTTGATATTGGAGTGCTCATTGATGTTCATCATGATCTTCTGTTCCCTCCTCTTATGCATAACATGCTGCGCTTGATAATGGAACCATAACTTTTTAGAATTACTAATTTGAAAATTATGTTTATTGTAAATAATTAAAATATATTTAATTAATCAAAAACATTCTTCGAAATATTTGCATGTGTTTTTGCCCAAAATTTAAGCTTTCATGGGTTTAATATATTTTTTATAAAATTACTTTATTAAAATTATTAAAACCTTATCATAAATATGACATTTGGCAATTTCTTTTATTGTGAAAACCCAATTACATTTTGAAGAGAATAAAAATGTTTTTGAATGAGTAAAAAGTACACGCTACATGGATTAAAACACTTGTTTATAAAGTGTATGGTTAAATATAATTTGCACCTCTTTTAAAAAAAAATAAAAAATTTGCAGATAGTTATCTTTTTTTACAGCCCTTTATGTATATTGTTATGTTTTCTGATAATAACTTGAATGATCTTTTTTTAAAAAATAATTCTTCTCACGGAATATAGTTGCATAACATGCAACCATTGAAATTAGTCCGAGTGAAGTGCAAGTGGGTTGATCTTGATATCTAACCAATTATGGAACATTCATTAATAAGCCAGCCACATGCATGGTCGACATATTTATAAAATGTTGATAAAATAATTACTGATAACGATTGCTTATTTATAAATAAAATATAGGAACAAGAGTTTATTTAAATTTCATAATTTCAAAATTAAAACTGAAATGATGTTGCTTAAAAAATATTTTGGTATTAGATTGTGAAAATGGTGTACAGAAGAAAATACGAAAGCAAGAGGGTGAAGGCTCTCAATAATCGGTGTTGCTTGTGTGTTGTTGAAGGTCGTTGGGGACATTGTATTGTATAATAACGAGAACGGATTCATTGATTTCACATCATTTTGATACAGCTGCAGGTGCTGCTAGCTTTGCTCGTAGATCCTTACGCAAGATTTTGCCTGATGGTGACTTGGGAATTGCATCAACGAAGAACACTGTGCTTATTCTTTTGTAAAACACCACCTGCACATTTCAGATGAACTACGTGTGTAAACAGTATAGTTATTGCAGTGTAATAAAAGTGCATTGATGAGGAAAAGAGGTACTTGTTTGGAGATAAAGTGTTTGATTTCATCCTGGGTTGTGTCGATGCAAGCATTTGATCTCACCACAAATGCAACAGGTACTTCTCCCGCGGCTTCATCCTTCATTCTGAAATTTATGGTTCATCAGAGGATAATATATAGAATGGTCAGTGAAAGAGATTGAGATGAGATGATGAGATGAGAGAGTTACGGAACGACGGCGGCGTCAGAGATGTTGGGATGAGTGAGAAGAAGGGCTTCAAGTTCAGCCGGAGCCACCTGAAAGCCTTTGTACTTGATGAGTTCCTTTAACCTATCAACTATGAATAACTCATCGTCTTCGTCGATGTAACCGATGTCACCTGTGTGCAACCAACCCTCTTTGTCTATCGTCCTCTCTGTTGCCTCTTTGTCGTTCAGATAACCTGATTCATTCATTCATACATTGTTCATTCATTCATTCACTTTTTTCTTCCAACACACGCCAACAACACAACAACCTTAATCAATGCTGTACATGATTTCAATGTTCGACCACCTTTTCAAACTAAAAATAATGAGGGTAGGTAGATAGGTACCTTTCATGATCTGGTCGCCTCTTATGCAGATTTCACCGGAGTGGTTTCGAGGTAGCGATTGGGCGGTTTCGGGATCCACGATCTTCATCTCCGCGTTTCTCACAACGGTTCCACAAGCCCCTGCTTTCACGTGCATGGCTTCTTTAGCAAAAGCTAAGGACATTGTGAGCACGGGGCCCGCCTCCGTCATGCCGTAACCCTGGCCGAGTCTGGCGGTGGGGAATTTGGACCTCACACTGTCTTCCAGGTCTTTGCCGAGCGGAGCTCCACCGGACTTGAAGAGCCTGATGGAAGAGAGGTCGTAGCTGGCGAGATCGGGTGATCTGGCAATGGCGAGAACGATGGGGGGAACGACGGCTGCAACGGTGACTCTGTGTTTGTGAATGAGGGCGAGGAGGGCTTTGATTTCGAACTTGGGCATGAGGAGAATCGCAGCCTTGGAACGCAAGCCACAGAGCAGAACAGAGTTGAGGGAGTATATGTGGAACAGGGGAAGCACGCAGAGGATGGTGTCGTCGGAGTGGTAGTAGAGGTTCGGATTCTCGCCGTCGACCTGCTGAGCAATGCTCGTCACCAGCCCTTTGTGCGTCAGCATAACACCCTTCGGAAGCCCCGTTGTCCCCGACGAATACGGCAACGCCACCACGTCATCCGCTCTTATATCCACCTCATCCATCTCGCCGCCTCCCTCACACAGCTCCGAGAAATGGATGTGACCACCGCCATATGCCTCCGCCGCCGGACACGAGTCCACGAACACCAGCTTCACCTCCTCCAGCTCCTTCACCTTTTCGTAGTAAGAGGCCTGCGTGATGAGCACCTTGGCGTTGGACGCCTTGGCCTGCTTCGCAATCTCCGCCGCAGTGAAGAAGGGGTTGGCCGCAGTGGCCATGGCGCCGCGATGAGACGCCCCGAGAAAAGCGAACACGAATTCGGGGCAATTGGGGAGAAGGATCATGATGACCTCGCCCTGTCGCACGCCCAATTTGTGGAGGCCGGCCGCCACTTTGCGGGCGGTGGCGTCGACGTCGGAGTAGGTAAAGACTTCTCCGGTGGGGGCATTGATCAAGCAGGGGCGTGAGGCGTGGTCAGGGAGATTTTGGAAGCAGTAAGCGTGGAGGGGAAGGTGTTTGGGGATGTATATATCCGGAAGCTTGGACCTGAAAATGAAGTCCTTTCCCTGTTGGGTTTCAACCGCCATTTCTGAAACTGTGTTTTCGTTTGTGTATTCGAAGAGAAGAGGAAATCAGAGGTTGTGTATTTGTAATGTAATAGTAATAATAAGAGTAAGAAAGAATAAAGGAGGAGTGAGTTATGAGTTACTGTGGTGGTTGGTGAAGGGCAGGGATGGAAAAAGAGAACAGTGGAAGGGATGATCTGTGATGTGATGGATGGAGGAGAGGGGTTGGGGTTGGTGAAACGGAGACAAAGCAAAGCCTCTTTTTCTTACTTGCTAAGACTTTTTCCACCTACTCCACTCCACCTCTCTTCTCTTCTCCTCCACCTACCACACTCACCCTTCCCACGCCATTTTTCAATCCCATTCTCTCTTTTTCACTCATTCACTCCTCACCCAATCCATTTTTTTGGTTAACCAACCCCCTCACTTCCAAGACAATTTGGGATCCAATTATTATTCTAATCACCTCAAACTTCATGCCATGCCATGTTTATTGGATTCCCAGCACCAACACCAAAATGTTGCACTCTCATTTCGACTTTTGGATATTACTGTTCAATAATTTTCACCCAACAACAATTTTAAACTTAACTCTCTTATGTTTCAAATGGTTCAAGTTCAGGGTCGAATTGGTTATTAGTTTTCTTTTCCCTTTGTTTATATATATTTGTTGAAGCAGATACAACTGCATGCATGGAGTGTAGAGAAGTCAACGTGGTTTCTACCGAACCGGTTATATATATATACATAGACACTGAAAGGAAGAAAATGGTAGGAGCATTGCGTGGTTTGACGATGGAGTCAGCAAAAAGTGCAGTGTTGGTGATATTTTGTTCAGTTTGGTTGTGGCGGGTGCAGGGTGGCAGTGGCAGTGTTATCGTATCGAAGGACGGAAATGGAGATTATAGAACGGTGGGAGAAGCCATCTTGAAGGCTCCGGAGATGAGTGAGAAACCTTATACCATTCACGTTCGAGCAGGCACTTATCAAGAATACCTCTTCATTCCTCCTCATAAGACTAATATTAGACTCATTGGAGAAGGACCTCACCTCACCAAAATAGTAGCCTACCAAAAAGGTTCCACCTTAGGTACTAATATTTAACTCTTCTGCTTTTTAATTTTGGTGCCAACACAAACATCTCATGGTGATGAAGGATTATTTTTTTTTATTTTTATTAAAATAGGATCGGTTTTAAAAAAATTACAAATTTAAAGAACAACTGTATCACAAGGCAGAAGTCGTGCCGAGTTGACACGACTTCAATATGACGGGACAGAAGTCAGTGTCAAGTTAGCACGACTTCAGTATGACATGGCAGAAATCGTGTCAACTTAGCACGACTTCAGTATGACATGGCAGAAGTCGTGCCTAATTGAAACGATTTCTGCAAATAAAGTCGTGCCAAATTGGCACTACTTGCCTAAATTTGTAATTTTTTTAAAACGGACCATTTTAGAAAAAAAAAAAAAAAAATAACTCCATGGTCAAAAAAACCTCACATGCAACCTATATTGAAGTGGGAGTGAAATGGGTTGGTTTGTTTGCAGACATTCGTGGAGATGGGTTCATGGCAGTGAAGATGGGGTTTGCGAACTGGGCGGGGCTAAACGCGAGCGGTGCAGTGGCGATTCGGAACGAGGCAGACAAGAGCATATTCTACCAATGCTCCATAGAAGGACTCCAGGACACACTGTGGGCGGTTTCCGGTCGTCAGTTCTACAAAAGATGCGCCATCTACGGCACAGTCGACTTCATCTACGGCAACGCAGCGGCGGCGTTCCAGGACTGCATGTTATACGCGCGGTACAGAGAGTACGTGATGTTCACGGCTCAGTCGCGAGAGGATCCGAATGAGAAGACTGGGTTCAGCTTCCAAAGATGCGAATTCAGAATGTCCCCGCAGGATGAGAGCAGAAAGAGAGAGGTGCATGCGAGCCTGGGCCGCCCCCTCAGAGCCTACTCCACCGTCGCCATCCTCCACTCCTACATTGACTCCGTCGTGGATCCTAAAGGTTGGGAGCCCATGCCCCACCAGCCCACTAACAAAGTCACCTACATCGAGTTCCACAATACTGGGCCGGGCTCTAACACCAATGGCAGAGTTAAATGGGCTGGCGGTCACCCGGCCCAAGCAGCCCGCTTCACTGCCTCCTCTCTCTTAGACGCTGACTCTTGGATTCCCTCCACCGGAGTTCCCTACCACACTGGACTCTAGTCAAATGTATCTGCTCCAACAAATATTACATTTTCAATTTAATATTTACTCACTCTTAAAATTACTTTCTCCAAATTTAATCAAAAAAATAAAATAATTAATTTGAATTACTTTCTCCAAATTTAATAAAAAAATAAAATAATTAATTTGATAATGATAAGAGGAGAATAATATAGTGAATAATTAATTTTGAATATATGTTAAAATGGGATGTGGTATATAAGAAATGGAAATGCGATTGAGTGGCGGGGAATTGTCATATCGAGATGGCGAGGTGGTTATCACACTCACCACTGTGGCTTCCGATTCCAAATTCAAGTTCAAATTCAAATCCAAACACAAGGCTACTGCAATATCAGCATCATGCATACACAGCTCAATTGCGTGTTCGATGCAGTGATGAGGCTGAGGAGAAGGAGAAGAAGAAGAAGGAGAAGCGATTGTCAGAGCAGTCGTCGTGGGAAGCGAAGGACGCAGAGGGAAGAGACTATCTCTACAGACTTGGCAAAGAGGCTGACAACATGAACATCGCCGTCGGCCAGCGTGCTGGCGTCATCGATTCCCTTTTCGCCGGCAATTTTCTCGGCAAAGATTGTTAGTCTAATCTTATTATCACTCACTTTTTACGCTCAACTTTTTCCAACAATAATTCCAAATACCACATTTTCTTTCTCTTGTGCAGCGGACATTGTGTTCGATTATCGTCAAAAAGTGACGAGGTCCTTTCAATACCTTCAGGGTGATTATTACATCGCTCCTCTCTTCATGGTAATTTCTTACTATTTATTCCCCTTTCTCGCAATTCTTCCGGCCACGCTTTAACCTTTGCCACCTTCTCTTCTCTTCCTTTTTACAGGACAAAGTGGGTAAGTTCTCTCCAAATGGACCCTTCTGAAGAAACTGTCATAATAACTCATTTTGGTGCAGTATGAGAGATTGGTTAAAAAAGTTATTTATTTATTATCAGAGACTGTCACTCTGTCATACTCCTGCTTCCTTATCCTATTCACTTATTACTTATTTCGCGCACTTACCATACCTATTCGATTTTCCCGGCAATTTCTTTTAGAATCACATAGTTTACATGTGGTCCATCCATCTCTCCTTTCCTTACTATATAATTCTCTGTGTTCAAATTTTAAAATGCTGCTTACGTTTTGTGCACATTACTGTAACTTATCTTTTTCTGTGAATGCAGTATGTCACATTGTCAAGAACTACCTAGCTCATCTGCTCAACACTAAAGTTCCTTTAATTCTAGGTATAAATCTAACTGCAACTGAATGTTCCTGTAGTCTATCCAAAACCCAAAACAAAGTAAAACTAACTACTTGTTGTTAGGTTCCTGCTGTTACTGTGTCTATTTAAAAACGATATTTGTCCCTGTAACGAATGTGATGATTGTGAGATTGATGGTCTCTCAGAAAACCTGTACCCTGCCCATTTTTAGTCCTATATTACTTCACACTTGTAATTTTAAATTTAATCTGGCTGAAAAAGTGAAACCTATGGCTAAGCGCTCAAAGAAATCTTCAGGCTTCAATGTATAATCTATACATTTAATTAGAAATGTTTTGTGCGTTCTATTTTAAAATTTAATCTTTACTTTCAATTTCTTCCAGGTATTTGGGGAGGAAAAGGACAAGGGAAATCATTTCAAACAGAACTTATATTTCAGGCCATGGGAATTGAACCTGTAATTATGTCTGCTGGGGAACTAGAATCAGAGAGAGCTGGTAAGTTGATTGCTTTAATACTTAAAAAATAAATAATTTTACCAATTCATTGAAAAAGGACAAAATAATGTCCATTTAACCGATGCAAATTAGTTCTTCCATCTAACACTCAAAAATTATATGTGGGATTATTTGGAAATTGTTTTTTTAATGTAATTTTTGTTTACATTAGTTCTTATCCCATCCTTCTAATTTTTCATTTACAGGAGAGCCAGGAAAGTTGATTCGCGAACGTTATAGAACAGCATCTCAAGTGGTCCAGAACCAAGTTAGGAGTTTTAAAGTTTTCAGTATGTGTTTTTAAAGTTAATATGTTACTTTATGTGATTAATTACATGACTTTGGCTTTGGAAAAGATGTTATTCTATGTTTTATGGAGGTTGTACATTGCAATTTTCTCTTCTTTTAAGGTATTATGAAAATGTTGCATTGAGTTATTGTTTCTTTGATGAAGATACTAGAAAGAAATTAATTTTTTTTTATAAATGATAACCTAGAAAATGTTTAAAACTAAGCACTGATATTTCCAAATAAAACTTACCTGAGTTTAACCTCCCTGTGCTTTAGGCAGAAAAGAATGCTAGAATATATGACCTCTTCTGAACAATGTAATGTGTGCTTCAGATTATTCTATTAGAGACTTATGACATTCATCACCTAAAAATTGTTGACTTCATATTCATCTGCTTGTAGTGTTTTTTATTCCAGCCTTTTTTTTTCTCCAAATTGCATTGAAACTTGTGCTTTTCATTGGATGCAAGAGTTAATTTTTATGGTAAAACAAACGGTAACGTTTAATTCATATTTAGCATCAAAGGGATCTAATTTACAAAGCAGGGAAAGGTCAATCTCCTATGGTGCACAACCTTTAACATGGATATTTCTAAGTAGAAAACTCTATTTTAGCTCTAGCTTGAATATTCATGCTTATAATAATAATGTTACTTTGATTCCTTTATCTGATGATACGGTCTAATGTTATTTGAACAATGTCTATACCAAGTGATGGCATGGCACACTGAAGGCTGACAAATTGGCTAAAATAATATAAGATTGTTCATATTAGTGTTACCTCTAGCTTCAATACCTATGTTTTGAGTTGAGCAAGGTTATTGCAATTGTTTAATCTTCTGAAATTGTGGAGTAGTGCTTTCCTGATACAGGGGAAAATGAGCTGTTTGATGGTCAATGATATTGATGCTGGACTTGGTAGATATGGTAAGCCAATATCCGATTTAGAATGGAGAAACATAAATACCATTTTTGGTATATACCCCCTTTTTTGCTCACTACACTGTGTATGTCTGTGCTGCATCTTCTAGTGTGGTTGGTATTTGATAAACTATTTACTGAATGTAATGTTGCTACTTTCATACAGGGAATACTCAAATGACGGTCAACAATCAAATTGTTGTTGGGACACTTATGAATCTGTCAGACAATCCTACAAGAGTAAGTGTTGGCCAAGACTGGCGAGATTCAGATATCACAAACAGAATTCCAATCATTGTAACAGGGAATGATTTGTCAACTATTTATGCTCCGCTGATTCGTGATGGAAGGATGGATAAGTTTTACTGGTAAACTGCAAGCCATCTTTCTAGGATTGTTATACTTAACATTTTGAGGAAGTTTTTGAAGGTGCATGTTTAAGTATAAGGTTTTAGTTGAAGTTTTACATTAGTGTTGCAGGTGGAATGTTCATGATAGATGTTTTTTTGATAAGGCCATATTTTGGAATGATTACGTCATATATATCACATTGCTTATGTTATGAGTTGTAAATATCTGTTTTGATGGAGGCAGGTAACCATTCCACTCTTCCTTAAAATTAAAATGTTGTCTGTAAATGTGGAACAGGCAACCTAACCTTGAAGATATCCTGAATATCGTTCACAGAATGTATGAGAAAGATGGTATCTCTAGGGATGAAGTTGAAGGGATTGTGAACACTTTCCCAAATCAAGGTAACTGATCCGCATCTTAGAGTTTCTATCACTGCATTACGTGTGGGTCCAGAAAAGTTTTAATTAGCAGTTATTTTGTTAAAGCGTGTGGTAACATGTTCTTTATTTCATAAATTAAGTAATATGAAAGAAAGTTTCACGGTTGCCTAATTATTTTTCTTGGATTGGTAGGATATGGTTTTCATGCTTGTCCACATACAAGCCTATTTAATTCCATGCTTATTAGTTATTATCTGCGGCTGATTTTAAGTAACATACATTACAAATTTTTACAAAGGATAGAATTTTGAAGGCATTATCTCTGGGATATCAGGGTTTGTTTATTTTCATTTATTTTTGTTGTTGACAGCATTGGACTTTTATGGAGCTCTAAGGTCACGTACTTATGACAGATCTATTTTAAAGGTAAGTTTACATTTAGATCCTAGTTATTTCTATACAAGGCAAAACTATAATTTTTATTTACCTTTATTATCGAAATACTTACAGTAGGTTTAGGTGCACCAATACAAAATATAAAAAAAGAGAACAAAAAAAGGATTCTCTGTTTATGTGACTCTTGAATGTGTTTTTTTTTTTTTTTTTTGCACTACATAAATTATTCACCCATTTATCTGAGAGATTTTGTGAGGCGTTATGTTGCTTCATGGCAAACTCCCCATTAGCAAATAATTATATACTTCAAATCCTATTGGAACTTGGGATGAACAATCTGTTGAAATTCTGTAAGGATCCAATTGCTAGAAATGAAACGCAACTTCCACATTGTTAGTGTGGAGTTTATAGGGCTTTAGGCTCTCAAACTACAATGCATAACTTTTATGTTGTTCTCCCAAGGTTCAAGGATTGAACTCCTCACCATTTCGTCATAAAGCCTCTCACCAAATGTCACGTAAAGAGAACCAATCTAGAGGGAGAACCCTTAGATCTTAATGTGTATGTTTCTATCACCTTACATCTTAATATTATTTATCTAAAGGAATATGTTTCCACGCTACAGGAGAATGACTAATCTACAGTAAATAGAAATAAACAAATACCAATAATGCTGATGTTTCAAGTTTCAACAATGATAATTGACAAACGCCTTTATACACGAGATCACAGAGCTGGAATCCAAGTTCAGTATCCAAATTTAATTAATTTTTTCATGAAAGCTGGTTTATAATAACACTATGTGGTCCTTTTTAGTGGATTGATGATATTGGAGGTGTTGAAAATTTCGGAAGCAAAATTCTAAAAAAAAGAAAGGACCAAAGCCTTCCTGTATTTATTCCTCCAGAGGTAAATTTATCATCCTTTTTACCTATTTCTGCATTTATTTTGTATCCAGTTACGGTACAATAACTGACCGGATTGACTGTAGATCAGATTAGTTGTGACCAAATATTGCTCTAGAGCTCCTTTAGCAGTTGAAGATTATTGGAGTTTATGAAATGACGTACTGAATTCTCTATTATAGATAGATTCAAATTGACTTGACTATTCATTCTAGCATTAAATGAAATATTATTTTATTAAAAAAGTAGATAATTATTAGGAACAATAATTGATTTTATTATGCAAGCATATTCTCTGTTTGTAGTTTTCTACGTAGATATAAGATACTAAATGTAGTCTCTTTTTTTTTAATTGAGTTCTTCAAGAAATTCAAATGACCTGTTTGATTGTCTTGTCTTAGTTCTTTCCTTTCTTATTTTCCTACAAACATCTTCATTTGATTTATGTGAAAATATTTGTAATGAAGTTGACTCTGCTTTTGTATTTGGTTGGATAGCAAACGGTGGATGCTTTACTTGAATCGGGTTATTCTCTAGTCAAAGAACAACAGTTGATAATGGAAACTAAACTTTCAAAGGAATACATGAAGAACATAGATGACTAAAATGAAGAATGTTTCCGTGGTGCAAGTCCTTGTTTATTATGATTGGGCCAGTGCGGTCCACTTTCGAACAGTGTTTAGTTTTTTAATAACAATTGTAATTTTATGATGAATTTTAAGATAAGGAAATACATGAAATGTTCAAAGGTGATGTAATTATTCTTTTAACTTAACCTGCTGCAGCTTTATAGTATTCAAATCCAAGAATTAGTATAGGAAACAAACCACAAAAGACCACCAATAACCCTACCTACTCATCATTCATTAAAAGTCTTCAATGTTATCTGCACTACTTACAACTTTTCTTTTATATTCATTTTATTATAATATAAAAAATATATTAATAAAATATTAGTAATTAGTAAATAAATTATAAATATTATATATATATGGGTTACAAATTTACAGCATAATCAATTACGAGTGAATTTCTTCACATAATATTTTTGTTATTACAAAAAATTTAAACGGTTAAATCTGTCTGTTTTTTTGTATTTTTAATATTTTATTATCTTGTTTTTTTTTTTTTTTACTTTTCTCGTTCTTTTCTAATCTTCTCCGCTACTCCATCAAAAACACAGTAAAAGTCCTTTACGCAATTTCCCAATTTATCTAGAATGTTTTTAAGTGTCCTCATAAACTTGTCTGGAACTTAATGTTAATGATGTGATTAGTGTGAATGACGCAATGATGTTAACAGAAGCATCAAACTTTTTTGTGAGCTTTATGTCACATAACATAACCAAGAACTCCTATAATCACTTCCTGTTCCAACTTGCAGGCACTTGAGACATTTCAAGCCAATAATCATTTTTGTATCTGAAGCAGGGTTTCACCATGCCCAATATCATTAATTAAGTGCTTCATAGCTCAAGCAACATAACATAAATCATTGACCACTTCCTCCCCCACCTCAAAATCACAATATATGCAAATCTCTAAACTGCTCTTTCTGATTATTTTTTCAAAAAAAAAAACTCTTTTGCTCCTTTTGGTCTTTTGTATGGATACTATCTAATGTATCTATTTAGTACTTTTGAATTTTATATTGCTATGTATGCCAAAGATTCTTGACTGTTTCTGCTTTGAAATCTAACTTTGGCACAGAATTGAATAGAATGGAGAAAGAATGATCCAGACCAAACATAGTGCTCTTTGGCAACAAGAGCAGTTCTTGTACATAATAATTATGTACTATTGAAACAGAGGATGCCATTTTCTCTGTTTGTGGTGGTTATGAGAGTCTTGATCTCCAACACTTACCATGTAGAAAAGGTATATTTATTAAACAGAGTTATGCTCCTCTCTTTTCTAAGACCATCCTTCCATGTTAAGTATTTTGTGCTGATGAAATGTGAAGGTTACATTTTATCTCAGAACAATCCAGATAGTCCACTCTTTATCGGAATCCAATGCTCAGTTATTTTGGAAAGTTGACAACTTTTTGGTGATGCTAACTTTGGGTTGGATAAAAAGCATCCAAAAGAATCACTAATTTTACCATCCTTTACAAGTTGCAAACACTAAAATTTCTTCCGTGGTTAGTGGTGTGAAGTGGAATGTAGGTATTACATTTCTAAAACAAGAAGGACAACCACTCATTTTTGCTCTTATCTTTTGTGATTGGCTTTGGCTAAAGAGAGGAGAGAAAGAAGGGTGTGTGATAAAGAAGAATAAACGAATGTGAGATTTATATAACATGATTTTGGATTAAAGAAGGATGATGTGTGTTTGACTTAAGCACAAATTGATTGTGGGTGCCACAACACAACATCACAACATCTATGGCTCACCCAAAAAACAATATTTGAATTGGTTTCAACTTCCCATTTTCACCAGAATATTCGCCTTTTCCAGTCTTATCAATGTGGTTGAGTTCTTTTGTTCTATAATTTATCCACAGTGCCCTTATTCAGCATCACAATTATCTTAGTGCGCCAAACCATATGCATATGCTGACCTAACTCAGACTTCATCTCAATTAATTTCCCATTACCACATCTCTCAATGTCCTCACCTGCAACAATTTATATGCCAATTATTCATACAATTTACTTTCATTAACTCTTTCTAGAGTACAAAGTTTACACCAAGAAAAAGTACACAAATAATACATCATACTGAATTCCTAATAAATAACACTTACTTTTAAAATTCATTTGAAAAAAGAGTGGAAAGTTGAGTTGAATAAGAAAAAAAAGAGACAACAGAAGTAAAATCAGTTGTAATGATAGAAGGTGAGAAGGGATGAAGAGATGGGTTAAAGAAGGCGTTTATGAAGCAAACAACATTAATCATCGTCATTTCACGAACACAGACACCATCATATGCGCTGCATGTTTTTTTATGAACTTTAGTCATTAAAAACAGAACAACCAACGCTATTCAACCTTCAATTTCAACCTCTCAACATACTATGTAGTGTGAATAAAATTGTTGACTTCTATTATGACTTTCGTAAAAATTTACATCAATTATAACATCTTGTTGGTCGGAAGTGTAAAATTTTCCTCAATATATCATATACCTATCATCATCATTTGTATGAAATTTGGTCAACTATCCTTAAATAGCATGACAGATATCATACCAGATATTATTCCAAATTACTTTTCCTACGATCAGTGCTAAAAATAAGGTATTACATGACAGCTTTGAGGCCTAATTAATAGCTAATAAGTTGGTGAATGGAGATTGCGGGTGCCCAACTTGCCAAGAAAGTAGCAAAATTGTGGCTTGCCTATTGCCTTTTGTAAAAATGCCTACAAGAGACATGTGCAGTTTCATTACGTTACGTTAGAGATCTTGCATCGACTACATATTAGAATATTTTATAGTATATAAGAGAGTGCAAATATCATCTTATAAGTCGGTTTTATCAGTTTTATGAAATTGAGTTAGATTTATAGTTCTCTTCTTAATAGATTATGTACTAGTAGGAGACTTCAGATCAAGCCGTCACCCAAACGATAGAGTCGACCACGTCGCACACGCGGACCGACATATAACGTTCAAGTCAAAGGTTGACCGGATTAGCAAGACTAATCCATAGTTAAGGGTGGCCTAACACGATCCTAAACGCAAACTAACTACCCTAATCTGGCCCAACAGCAAAGGCACATTGAGGTAATATAAATAGGCCGCATTTCAACGTGAAAGGTATGTCATTATCTACAGTACGTACTCTGACGACCGAGTGTCGATACCCCCACTGACTTGAGCGTTAGACTGCCTTCTGCAAGTACCCAGCCTGAGGAGTAGGACGATCGAGGAAAGGGAAGCACAGTCGGGAGGACGAGCGCATTGAGGAGCAATAGTTTTCTGGATCCCAAAAAACCAGTTCGAGAACAGATTACTTCCTTTGATGACGAACACACTTAGAATACACTTTGAGTCTTGTTCGTTTATGATAAGCAGAATTGATTGCAATGTGTAAAACAGGTTGATTGTGACAGAGCACAGTTGCATGGACTGATACCTGCATAATTCAAAGATTGGATAAAAGAGCAACCATTTTAGCTCACACGCTGAATCCTCCTTAGTAATAGACATAGAGAAAAAAATATAAAATTACTTGCAATCTTATAAAACCTTCATGGCAAAGTCGTGTTAAGAACCTAATGCTTTTATTACTGTACATATACAAAAACCCTTTACCCTATCCAAAAACTTCCATAATTTGCCTGTTAGTTTAGACCTGCCAATACACTTAAGGCATCTCTAATTATATACCCTAATCTCACACCTTTCACATTACGTATAGTTTTATTTGCTATTACTGATTTGTTATCAGCGGTAACAGAAGATTCGATAATATGACGTACTAACATCAATCAATATTCAACACATACCTACGTCTTCAAGCCAAAAGTGTAAGCTAACTTTAAGTAACACCACTTCCTAAATTATGTTTTTTTTTTCTCATATATATATAAAGAGGAAAAAAGTAGTTTATTTTAACACCTCCCTTTTTTGGTAGTGATACTTAATATGCAAGGTTGTATGTCACATCCAAGGTTGGTTTTTGTTACTCCTAGGAAGATGAGACCTATAAAACTATTGAAGTCTTCTTCTCCTTACTTCGGTCGGTCAGATTGCTGGGTGATGAACTGAGGTTCTTCTCGTCCTCCTGTTTCTCCTTCGACACTTGGTTTCGAGTGAACATCGGATGGTGGGTACCTGCGAAGGCACTCCGACGCTCAAGTCAGTAAAGCGGGTGGTCAGCTTTTCTGATAGGTGAACAGTAATAAATGACATCCCTTACTCCTTGGGATGCGTGTTATTTATATTATTCTAATGGGTCTACCTTGTTGGGCCCGTTTACCGAAGTGGATACCGCTTAGGATTGTATTACCTAATTTTTAATGATAGATTAACTTCACTCACCTTGGTTTGAGCATAAATGGTAATATGGGTTGGCCGTCGGCCAGGATTCCATGGTCTCGGTCGTCTCGGCCAAGTCTCTAAGGTCTCGACCAGGTTTTCGTGGTCTCGATTCGGTAGGCTGTCGGCCTCGGCCTTTCGGCCAAGTCTTAGATCTCGACCAAGGTTCTCTGGTTTCGATCAGGTAGACTAAGTCTCGGGCAGTCAGGTGGGTCTCGGTCAGGGAGACGAGAGGTCTCGCCCATACCGGTACAGTTTCCTATATTAGTGTCATGTATTTAGGGTTTTGTTATATGTGACATTCATTTTGGGTCAATTAGTATAAGGATGGGAGGAGAAGAGTCATGGCTGAGTATGTGGGAAAAATGTCAAAAGACATTAATCTAAAATTGCAATAATGACTTTGAGTATAATATTTTAATTAAATTTATTTTATTTTTTATTTATATTCCTAAAAATTAAATTTTTATATTAATTTTTTTTATAATTTTTTATTTTATCATATCAATCAAATTATCTATAAATTTTATAGTGAAATATACTTATTTTTCTAATGTAATCAACCTCACCTTCATTCCACACACACTATATATAATAATATAATAAAATAAAGAATCTTAAACTTCTGGATCTATGTTCCCATTTCTGAAGTTTGAAGAAGGTGAGTTGGTGAATTTTGATGAGATAATAAAAAAAATTTAAAACCGATATTTTGGTTACAGAGAGTAAAAATTGATTGAGAAGACCAAAAGTTTGTTGTGCCTGAAATAGAGCAATAACATATGTACCGTCATTCAACCAACCACCTTCTTATAATTGCTGCTCAACCAACCACCTTTCTTTTTCTTCTCCTTCACCACACTTCACCGACACCAACCTTTTTCTTCATTTCCCTCTACACTTAATTGAATCATTTATTCTTAAAATTATTTTCTGAATATTTTTATTTTTTATCCATATTTCAATAATTTTACTACCAGATAGTTGAAAAGATTGTTATTTCAATAATTATATTACTGGATAGTTGAAAAAGTTGATATCTTATAGTTAAAAAGGTTGTCATGACCCCAAAGAAAATCGAATAATTCACTAATCCAAACATAACCCGTAAAATCTCAATTAACTATAATTAAACAACTTATATGTAAAACATGACTAAGTTTTTTTTTTAACCCATGAACGGACCCATAATAATTGAGATTCACCCAAAAAGTATGAATATCAGAAAAAACCAAATTCTTGAAGTAATTTTTCTCTTCCAACTTACATATATATGATACTCGAATCGTGAGAGTTTCTTTACAAGTCTCATACTCATTAAGTGAAAAAGTAGAACCAATAAAAAACTATCACACCTAAAAACCATAAAAATAGAAAACAGAAGATAGAAGTCTTCTAAGAGAAATCGATCTTGTAAAAACAATAAATCATTTTTATACAGTACAAAAAAAGTAAGAGACTTTAATATTTGTGTATGGATGTCTGAATAAAAAAAAGAAGAAAATGTGAAGTGAAATGTGAGTACGGGATAAACATTCGAAATGGTATGAATAATGAGGATGTTGTATTTTAAGAATGAAAGAGGACAACAGAATATGAATAACGTGTTTGTTCCTATTTTGGTACTCACAACTTCAAATATTCATGAATAAAACGACAAAGAGTGCCGCTTTTCTTGAATTACCTTTTTCTCAATTTCTAATCATTTAAGGGAAATCACTCAATTATTATCAATATTTTGCTTTCAAAAATTAAATAACTCACAAAACAAATGAAAGAACTACCATTCTTTACCCTTATTTATTCATTCACAAATTATTTTTTAATAATTATATAAATATATATAATATATATTCAGTCGTCATCAACAAAACATAAGAATGTAAATAGTGAGTCACGTGGTGGAATGTAATTTTTAATTATAAAAACGTGTTTAATTATTAGTATATTATTAGGCAGTGACAGTGTGGTGAGTTAAATAAGCATAGCGGGAAATGATTATATGCAATCTGAAGCAACGGCAATAAATAAATACAACAGGGTATCTATCTGTACACATGAATTTTCGACTTTTTCTATTAATTGTGAATGATGAAAAAATAGTAAATAATTAAGATTATTTAATTTGAAATTGGATGAGGTTTTAGTATTTTGTAAAGTTAAGTTATTGAAATGAAAAATAAAAAATGAGATGAGGTGGATGGTAGTGTTAATAATGGAAGGGTGATGAATAGCAGTAGTGGGTGGTGCGTGAATAAATAAAAGAAAAGAAAAAGAGTGAAAGGAGAATAATTAAAGATCACGTGTCGGTGGTGTGCGAGTTTTATAAGACAGAGAGAAACGAGGAATGGTGAAGGTTTTGGTTTTGGTTTGGTTTGGTTTGAACATGAAATGATATGCTAACAGTAGAAAGAGAAGAAAGAAGAATAGTTGCGGTGGTGCCACTGGTGCAGAGGACAAAGAGAACAAAGAAGAAGAAGAAGAAGAATAAGAAGAATAAGAAGAAACAGCACTTCATGGATGTCTGGCGCAACATCATCTTCCCTGTCAGGCGTGTCTGGCTTGCTCTCTCTGCTCGCCTCAAGGCTCGCAAAAACGGTTCGTTCATCGTCCAAAACCTCTTTTTCTTTTCTTTTCTTTTCTTTTCCCTCACATCATCATATAGACTCAATCGATGCTACTTTTTCGTAAACCAAATGGATCTTCCCAATCATCCTTAGTCATCATCAAGCATGATAAAGTTGGATATCTGATATCTGATATTAGATGGTCTAAATAATCCGATAGTGGATGATTTAATAAGTAAAAAAACAATCATTAGGATAAGTTTAAAATGACTTTGCAAATATATTAAGAAGTGGACTCGAAATGAGTTTGTGAAAGTATTAAGAAGTGAATTTTAAGTTTAACTCAACTTTGAATAATATTACTATAACGAGTGACCTAATAAGTCCACGAAATAAAGAATCATTAGGATAGAAACGAACAATGAAATGATTCTAAGATAAAGATAAGTTCGAAATGACTCTAAGATAAGTTCGAAAGGACTCTACGATTATATTAATTAAAAAGTAAATTTTAAATTAACTCAAACTCATAAAACTGACCTCTAAAATAAATTTTGTATACATTTATGAATTTATAGTCGATATAAAATTTGTACACATTTATATACTATGTTTTAATTCCTATTCTAGTCGATAGTGCACGCATCTCATATTATCTTTTTTATCATGTGTTGTTCTAACATGAATCTGTTATCTGGTGCAGGAGCAGGACTGCTGAAGCTTCAGGATGATGTACAGACTTGTGGATATGAAGATGTACAAGTGATGTGGGAAATGCTACAAAGAACCGAAAGCGATGTTGTAGAAAGCCACCATAAGCGTAAGCAATTGCCATTCTGGAGGATCTTTGTATGGTCCAACCACAGTGAAGTTTCATCAGAATCTGCAAATCACACTTGAAACCAGACACGGGTTTTCAGTTTACAAATAAAACCTCCACCGATGTATTGCAGTATGCATCTGGCAAGCCACCGTTCTTTTTATCTCCCCATTGCCAGCACGGCGGAGGCATGGTTTTTGGCCGCTAAAACCAAGTACATGTCACTGTCATAACAAAATCATTTGAGGTTTCTCTTTTACAACCCAAACTGTACTGCGTATGACAATAGTATGTAAATATGCCAGTAGTTTCTCAAAAGTCACACCCAGGTTTCTCTAACGGCAAACCAAGTAAATTTCACTTGTCAATGACTATAACATTAACTGTGTTCACTGTTAGTAACAAGCAGCAGAGTGTTTAATTTTCATGCGATCATAAGATTATTATCTCAAATTTTGTCTGTATGCCTACAAGTGAGACAGAAATCCTGAGTCAAACTTACACATACATTGTTCCTTCCTCCAATTATATACGGTTTTAATCTATTCTAAAAGATTTTATTTTGTCACACAGATGCCCTCTTACCCCTGCAGTCTGATGAAAATATGCTAGCCCACATACTATTTAGGCTACAATGAAGATCAATATCATCATCTTCACTTTAGATTGATTGGTTTTAATTAACTACTAACCGTCCTAAAGTATAGTCTTTGGTTGAATGATTCATGAGAATGTCAAAACTAAATTACTTCTTGAATACAACTCATGTGCTTAAAAGTAAACAAGTTGAATAACATGTATCTCTGAGAAAACCTATTCTTGAAGGTAATGTCATGTTATCCTAAGAAATGCTCGCACTTGAGGGTACATTTAAGATGAGACTTGGGTATGATAAGCTACATTGAAATGGACAACTTGGTTATGATAAGCTAGTCTGTACATGAGTTCTTTCAAAACTTCAAATCATATGAAAGTGGCACTTTTAAATGTGTATTCAATAGAAGAGGTATGCGTGAATAGACAGGTTATGAAATTTTTTTAAAAAACATTTAATTAAGAAGGTCATAAGTTACTTTTCTAAGCTTTATTATACAAACTCCTGAATGCTCCCAAGATTTAACATGGACAAACTTTCAGTTCATCTTTGTTACAACATCCCTGGAAAGGAGGGACTGAATGACCTCAGTGATTTTTTGATGCAGTATGAATTATGAAAAAAGTAGTTTAAAACTGAAATTGTTGTATCAAACAGGAGGCAAATTAACATTAACACGAGACACTCTGACACTCTTGGTAAAACGAAGGCTATTAGTTTAATCCACTCACCCAAAGTGTTGTACCAAAAACATGTTAAAAGATAAAAAAAAAAACAGAGGTGGTGATGTAAAGAATTGCAGAGTGTGGAGAAGCTTTGGGAGTTTTAAAACGGTAAAAGTTAAAGAAGAGAAGAGTAGAAGAAGGAAGTATGAAGGAATGAAAGTATTATTCTGCAATGCATGCGAATTATATGGTAAAGAAACATTACAGGAATAATAGTATGAAGGTAAAGAAAGGAATGAATTAATTGTCCTAGTCTATATCTACTGCTGGAACGCTCATACTAGTCATTCATGAATACTCATATTCATAGTTAAGAAATAGTGAAGAGGAGAAAGCAAGAAAAAATAGCAAAAGACCAATGCACGCCAAACGGGACCACCCCTGAATTTGAACCACCATCGGCACCGGAACCCCCATCATCGGGAGACAAACTACCGGAACTCGGAGAATCAGAACTTCCACCACCTGAACTCGGAGAACCTGGAATCGCAGAACCAGAACCTCCACCACCTGGACTTGGAGAACCAGAGCTTCCATCACCTGGACTTGCAGAACCAGAACCTCCACCACCTGGACTGGGAGAACCAGAACCCCCATCACCTGGAATCACAGAACCAGAACCGCCACCACCTGGGCTTGGGGAACCCGAACTCCCATCACCTGGACTCGCAGAACCAGAACCCCCAGGTCCTGGTGCCATTACTGGCACTGCGACTGGCACTGACACTGGCACTGTCACAGGTGTTACTACCGGAATCGTTGTAGTTTCCGGCGTCGGTGAGACTACTGGTGCCGTGGGGTTAATCGGAATGACGGGAGAGACTGCCGGCGCCGGGGGGTCGACCAGAACCGGAGTGATTATTGGGACGGGTGCTACGACCGGGACAGGGGAGATGACCGGAACCGGTGAGATTACAGGGACGGGTGTTAGGACCGGGACGGGGGTGTTGACCGGAACGGGGGAGATTACAGGGACGGGTGATGGAATATCGGCGGGAATTGGTGTTAGCAGAGGAGTAGGTGTTGGAACAAGGGATACTACTGGGACGGGTGATTTTACTGGAACAGGGGACATGACAGGAATTGGAGTGAATATTGGTACCGGTGATATCACCGGCACCGGTGACTTCACTGGGATTAGAGCCTCCGGAATGGTGATCCTCATGAGGCTGTTTACCTGCACCACCGATATATTACTCTGTTTCTGGGATTCTGCCAGAAGGGGTTTCACGAGTTTGGCTCTCACCACGCCGTTGGGGTTGGCGGCGGACACTAAGGTGACGTCGCCATTGTTGATCTTCAGGAGCACTCCCTGGTCCTGGGACAGCGTGGTGACGTTGATGGTTTGATTCTGGGGAACATCCAGGTAGGCCAGCGCCACGTGGAGGCTCAAGATGGTCTTAATGTGGTGGAGTGATTTCCCAGAGAGTGGGGCAATGGCAGTGTTATCCACCGCGAACACCGTTGCGGTCTGCCGGGCGTTTATGGCGGCGGCGAGCTGCGTTCGTGTGAGGTAGTTGGAGAAGGAAGAGTAAGCGGGATATTCCGACAAGATTTTGGTTATGTCGAAAGCCGCCACAGGGCAGGGCTCGAGCATTGCAATGGAGAGAAGCAGCAGCATTGTCCAGTAGGACCGACACGTAGTTGTCCTGAACATCATCATCGTTGTTTGTGTTCTTGTTCTTGTTTTTTTGTTCCTCAGGTCCCTGGAAGCATGCATTCAAACATGACAGTCTCCAACCAGCCAACACACTGTGACATGTCTTATAAACAGAGTTGAGATCCGTATCTCAAGTACTCTGATCTGTTCCACCTCCTTTTCAGCAACTTTACTCTCTCTTCATATTACTTCTTCATTCTCTTCATCCTCCACCATCCATTCATCTTACTATTTTCATTTCTCTAACAAATCAGAACATAATCTAATCACGCAAATCATTCACATATCACACTTCAATCCTTTCGATCTTCTTTTTTATTTTAGGATCATTTTCTTCACACTAATTTAAGACCTTTTTCTTTCATTCTCTCCACCACTTTATTTTATTTAAAAATCAAATCAATTTCATCAAGCTAAATCTGTTAATATTCATTAATGAGTACAAAATTTTTCAAAAACGCTATCATAACATTAAAGAAGTATAACTAATTTAAAAATTAAATTAACAAAAATAAAAAAACTAGAAGTTGCATTTTTTTTTATTTTTCTACTTGAATTTTTCCTTTTACACAACAAGTGAATAAACGAGTGGGAGTATCATCTAAGGCGTAAAAGGAAAAAAAAAAATAAAAGTAGAAAAAAAAGGAAAAGAAAAAAGCGTGGGTTTGTGGGAGTGAGTGAGAGGGTAAACTCTAGGGTTTGGCGGGGCGGTGTTGACGATCGACGGCGAGGAGGCATGAAGCTCACCGTGAAAACTTTGAAAGGCAGCCATTTCGAAATCAGGGTTCAGCCCTCAGACACTGTTAGTAATATCTCTCATTCCAATTTCTCCTTTACTTTCACTCTTTCCCACCTTATCCTATCCTATTCTACACACCTGCACCATTACATTTCTGGTGTTTTTTCTATCCAAAGTACGACTACAATGCTTTATAATGTCAAGCTGCTACTATTACATGAAGGGTCATTCAAATTTTGTTTTTTGTTAGCTGACATTGCCCTACTATTCATTTCCCTCTCAGATTATGGCTGTCAAGAAAAATATTGAAGATGTACAAGGCAAAGATAATTACCCATGTGGACAGCAATTGCTGATTCACAATGGTAAGGTTTTGAAAGATGAAACTACATTAGCAGACAGTAAGGTCTCTGAGGATGGCTTTCTTGTTGTAATGCTTAGTAAGGTATATTTCCTTAATGACAAGTTCTGTTAAAATAGTATTGTCATCCTTTTTTAGAAAAAAAAAAAAATCAATAAGAACTTCATCTGAGCTGCGTTCTGAACTGCAATGATGTGATGAGAATGACTCTGAACATGCCTCAAATGGTTGTTGTGTTGGAATCCTTCTTCCTCTAAGGTTATATAGTAGGTGGAGCGTGGGAAGGGTGTGTGTGTTTCTCATGGCACTCCATTAAGTTGGCATGATGGTTTAGGGGTTAGTTGATGATTACGTGGGTGGTGGAAGGTGTTTGCCCTGAATTTATAGGAAGTGAGGTGTTTATAATCACCCAACAAATAATGATTTAAAGTACTGCTGATTGGGATAAGTCAGTGCATCTTGAATGGCCATTTGAACTGGTTGAGGGATTGTGAGGTTTGAGGCTGCCTAGAGCATAACTGAATAGATTGGGTTGTTTGGTGTGAATAATGTGCTAGGTTGATTTAGCTTGGTCCTAGGTTGAGTATCCACCATCTTCACTTCCGGTAGATCAAAATGAGCCAAACATGACTGATTAACTCAATTAAAATGTTAGTTAAATTAATGATTATATTATTCTGTTTGGATTATTTAATAATTAGTATATAAAAAAAATTGAATAAGAGATTGATAGTTTTTTAAGCTTTAGATCTTGTATCTACGCAGTAGAAGTGGAATTGAATTTAGATTTTGAATTATACTTCCATAGTAGTTAATGGCCATGTGAAGTGGCCATACACCGCTATACAGACACGACTGAGTTTTGGTTTGGTGAAGTGGTTGGAGTGGCCACGATCCTGGTGCAGCAGAGCAGCAATCCTGCTGCACTGAAGATGTCATTTTCTCTTTCCGGTCTCTCTGTCTTTTCTCCTTCCCTGCCGTTCCACACTATCACGCAGTCAAGCCATTGGCGATGATTTTACTAATGTGCTCCCATCTCACATTATTTTATTGTTCTATTCGTTGTCATTTATGATCAGTCACATACACAGATGTTGATATTGGTGCATTTTTTTTAATTAAAGATATTAATAAATATATTCTTGCAAGCATTTGTTTGAGAAAGAAAAGTTAAAATAATATTTATTATATTAAAAACTATATGTTTCTAAATAATATGCAGCACTATGATATTTTCTATAAAAAAATACTATTAAACAGTTTCTGAACGATCTAATGATTATTTTAATTTTTCAGAACTTTTGTCACCATAATGGTGAATATGATGATAATTTAAGTTTTTAAAGAACCAATTTAATTTAAGTTAAACTTTGATAGACTATTTTGGTAATAAAACCTTTAAGTCTAATATAATGAAATTTTAAGCAAAAGTAGTTTAGATTTTTCACCTTTCTAGATTGTAATGGAAGTTATGTGTGTTATGACATTCTTGTTGACAATATGTGAAAGCATTAGATGTTTGATTTTTGTCCATGTTATGTTTGATAAACCTAATTCCATGTTCATTTTTGTCCTTTCAATAGTTACCTTTTCTTATGCTTCGGTATGTTTTGTTTATGATTCCTTTTTACTTCTGTAAGCATTCTTTTTCCATGTTTCTTCAATTGCAGAGTAAAACCTCGGGATCTGCTGGTACTTCATCAAGTCAGGCATGCTCCTTGCTCATTTTATTTCTTCTTTTTGGCATTTGAGTTTTATTTCTTTTTCCTTTGTATGAGCTGGTGATTGGGCATGTGTGACAGCTTGCTAGCAACCCACCTACAACTGTATCAACACCAAATTCCCCGTCTCTAGTTCAAACCCAGTGAGTTTATCTGAAATAGCTTTTTATGTGGTTGTTTTTGTATCAACTGAATTTTTTTTCCTAACTTACTGGTTATGCAGATCTACAAACAACAATGCACCTGCAAGAGATGTCACAACTACGGAGTATGACTTTTATCTCTAATGTTGCCTGAATAATATACTGCTCTTTATGCCTTGATGTTCCTTTAAGAGGTTTCCGTCTAATGTAGGTTGATAATGAGGGATCCTTTTCATTTATTGTAATAAATTCAAGAGGTAAAATGCATGTGTAGTAATCTGAATTTGGTCTGATGCTGCTGATTTGGCCGACCTGATTACTTTGGGTAACTCAAACCCTAACTTGCTCAAATAGATCGATGTGGTGCACAATCCTTTGATTTCACGTACAATCGTGTGACCCCGTTTTAATCGACACTTCTCCCAATTGACTGTGCGACCCCGCTTTAGTTGACGCTTCTCCTGATCCACTTGCTGATCACCACATTGCGTCTCCCTTACTCACACGATTGCATGATTATACTTGCACACTTAACAATATTGCTCGTAATTATAGTTATGTACTAAATTAATATAACATCACCCTCTTGTTTCTATTAACAAATTGAGTTGTCTGCCATTTTCCCATTTCCTGTAATCAAGTCTTCTGAAAAACCATTTGGTATCATTTTTTCAGTGTGACTACGGATACTTATGGCCTGTCTGCTTCAAATTTAGTTGCTGGTAGTAATCTTGAGCAGACTATTCAGCATATTATGGACATGGGTGGTGGCAGTTGGGACAGAGATACAGTTAGTCGTGCCCTCCGAGCAGCTTACAATAACCCAGAGCGTGCTGTGGACTACCTGTATTCTGTATGCATAAAGTGCTCATTGTAGAATTTACTGCATACATTTTCTGCTGTAACTTCTTTTGGTTTTAGCATTTGTTTATTTTGTTTTTTGTTTGCAGGGAATTCCTGAAGCCGCAGAAATTGCTGTGCCAGCTGCTCCTTACCCAGATAGTCGGACAACTGAAACAGGTGGGGTCACTGCCGGAGCTGTTCCTGGGGTCCCTAACTCATCTCCCTTGAATATGTTTCCACAGGTAAACCTTGTCTTTACATTTTATGCTGTTAGCTTTTGAGCTTTATTTTAAGTAGATATACCTTTTTCAGGAGGCTATTTCTGGTGTTGGAGCTGGAATTGGGTCGCTTGACTTTCTTAGAAACAATCCCCAGGTGGTTTTTGGTTCTGTAAATTGCTTTGCTCTTAACGTTAGTAAACATTTATGTTCTGCATATCCTTGTTGCAAGAAATAGTTTTAGTATCTTGAACTTTCTACACTAAATATCTGGGATTATAATACCATGAATACTTTTAAAGAGTTGGATTTAAGCCTCACCTTACAATCCAATTTTATGAGATTGAGTAATGTTTAAATTCCATTTTCTTAAGAAATACAATTAACCCTGTGGAAATTGAAATATAAATTTGGACCATCAGGTTGGCTTATCCCCCGTCCCTCAATTGGTAATATGTTTGAAAAAAAAAACGAAGCATAAAGAACTTCATGAAAGTAAACAATAAATTTGATGTTGTGTTTTTATTTCATTTTGTCATAATTTTAGCTTATATGAAAAGTGCAGTGACATTAAGCAAAATAGTTGTCGTTGGGTTCTCTTGTGTGTTAATACTGTGTTTGTATGATGGGAGCTATTTGGAAATGTAATATGAATTTGCTTATGTTTAATCAATATAATGCAGGGTTGGCATTTTAGTATTGCAATTGGTTTGTTATTCTTATCTTGCTTCTAGCTTTAAATTGTTTTAGTAACCGTGTCTTTGTTTGCGTTATTAGTTTCAAGTATTGAGATCAATGGTGCAATCCAATCCACAAATTCTGCAGGTATCTAATTAACTATTTTCTCAATCATCAAATACCTGATGAAGTAATCACTTTTTAATGTCTTACGAAGATTTCTATTGCAGCCTGTACTTCAGGAGCTTGGAAAGCAGAATCCTGGTCTCTTAAGAGTAATTCAAGAACATCATGCTGAGTTTCTGCAGTTGATCAATGAACCTATTGAGGGTTCAGAAGGGTGAGTGTACTGCTCGCCATATATGGTATCTGCTTGACAATTTTATTTTCACCGTGTTTTACTAACATCGATACTTTGTAATGTCTGTTTCATCATTTGCTATTCAATTGGTTTTAGTCTTTTGCCATTTTGTAACATGAAAGTAACCTTTTGACTCGTCAGCTTGATGCCCTATCCAGGAATCATTTTTGACACGCGACATTGAAGTACTAGTTTATTATCTTCACCAAAATATGTATTCTCAGAAATTTTTTATTTAAAAATGTAACCCATTTCTTTTACTAGTGATATATTTGATCAACCTGAGCAAGACATGCCTCATGCTATCAATGTGACGCCAGCTGAGCAGGAGGCAATTGGAAGGGTATGTCTTAAATATGTTTAAGTCTGATATTTTCTCTTTTCATTTCCACTGACGTATCCATTAGCTTCATTTCTGCTGATTGGTTTTACTTATGATACATATAGCTTGAAGCTATGGGATTTGATAGAGCCTCAGTCATAGAGGCATTTTTAGCATGTGACCGTGACGAGCAATTGGCAGCCAACTACTTATTAGAAAATGCTGGAGATTTTGAGGATTAATTCACTAACCTACATTAATTTGTAGTTTTGCTTGGGCCTCTTTTGAGGGTGGGGGCTGTTGCATTTTTTTTCCCTTTGATAATGTCTTGGGAAATTTACGCGGGTATAGTTTTAGATTGGGTTTGACGTATTTAACCGGGACAATGGACAATTAGTCTTGATTTTAGAATGGTTAGTTTATTCAACAGTGTTTCTAGTTATCTTCCTCGATGAAATAGCAAAAAGCTCTAATTGTAAGTTGATTTATTGTCACCAAAGCTAGATTTCTGCATTGCAGCAGATTCTGGTATAGCTATTTTGGTTGTGTTTGCCCATTACCCTCCTTTTTTTTATTTGCTTTATATTTGGGTAGGGAAAAAGAGGTGAACAGAAACCATTGTTAGCATCACGATATTTGGTTCTAGTACTGTTGTTCCTTATTTGTTGACATGTATAGTTAATAACATACAACTGCAATGACAATGATATCGTGAGAACCTAACAAATTTATACAGCTATTTTACTGATCTTCCTTTTTCTTTACACATTTACTAAAATTTATTTTTTAATGACTCCATTATTTTTAAAACAGATTGTTAAGTGGGTTATATGATTGTTTTCAAAATATATTTAATATATAATTTTAATTCTTCATTTATGATTTATTGAATGTTCGAGAAAATCAGATGTGCAAATGTGTAGTTTATACTTGTGATATCCTCTCGTCTCCGTTAGAAGAGGCTGGTGCCTCTTCGATTGCTCTTAATAATTCATAGGTTTAATAAATCAAGTTTCCTACACGCAGATAAAATGTTAATAATTTTTTCCTTCAGTGGAATCTTGAATTCTCTCACCTTCACTAGAAAGTTTTAATGATAAATTATTCATTTTATTTTGTCGATAGAAAAAATGATTAAGTTGGAGGAACCAAATATTGGCGTGAAAAGATTACAATATGAAGTCTCAAATATAGAATGTGGATGGCCTAGTTATTCTGACATGAATTCTTGTACATTAGTTTGTGAGGATCCTCAACGTTTAGAATATGAAGCTTCCTCAATATATTCTCCATTGCTTGTAGTGCAGTTCTGTAATGATCATCAGATTTCTTACCTTCCTCTACAACCTTTACAATCTGTTTGTACAAATGATCATACCTATGAACTGGATTACTGATATCAATGCCACTGCAGTTGTGATCATAAACGCTGCCACGCTTCATATCTTTTCTCCACCGCGAAACAATGTACTGAGCTGGGATCTCTTTTATCCCATTTTGGCTCAAAATAAATAAAGCATGCCTGCACAACCAACCTCTGAAATTGAACAGACCACAGATGCAAAACACCTCCATTTCAGGTTCATTATAACACACCTCATAATCTCTTGCACCTCTCTGATTTCCCTCAACTTCAACTTGTTCTTCCACAATGTAGGTGATGACCGCTCCATCAACATTTATCTGTCTGGAGTTAAAGCAAGAAAACATCCCTTCCACTTCCCTTTCAAACATTCTTAATATTTCATTGGTATATAACTTTGAAACCTGCAACTCAAAGTAAGACCTCGATTTTGGAACAAAGCTGCAAGATTTTGAATCCAAATCTGCCAAAGCTTCAAGTTGTCGCTTTGTCTGTAAAGTCTGATCATATTTTTCTAAGAATTCTTTCAGAGAAGTCTGTTCATCGAGGCACCCCTCAAAGAAAAATGATACAACATCACTTTGTGGAATTGAAAATATTCCTGCCAAGAAGATTTCCTTCAGATAAACTGGAGCCCACCGTTTACGTTCCTCATATAAAGATTGGAGCCATTTATTGCCTCTAATTTCGTTGCTTTTCATCATGTCCTCCCAAGTTGCTTCAAATTCCTCAGCCCTTAGAGAGGAATACACTGCTCTGCTCAAAACTGCACTGATTGCTTCATACTGTACGCAGGCTCCCAGCTTTTCTGGAACTTTTTGCATGATATTAAACAAGCAAAGGCAGTGTGTAGATCTTGGAAAGACATCAGCAACCACAGTTTGCAAGATTCCACATTGGTGGGTAATGATAACTTGTGGAGGACGTCCCAAGATACATGTAAGCCACGCTCTGAACAGCCAAGTGTATGATTCAACCGTATCACTAGCAAGCAGTCCACACCCAAACAAGATAGATTGTTTATGGTGGTTTATTCCAAGGAACATAACCAGGGGAACTTGATATGCACCGTTCAAACATGCTGTGTCAATTGCTACAACATCACTAAAATAACTGTATGCCACCCTGGACTTTGCATCAGCCCAGAACAAATTCCTGAAACATCCCCTCTCATTCACATCGACCACATAGAAGAAATCTGGATCTGCCAGTTGCTGGTGACTGAAAAAGTTCAAAATTGCTTCAGCATCACCTTTCTTCAGCTTCAACTGAGTGTTGGAGTAGAGGCCTTTTGGGGATTCCCCTTCATCAGGATGCACACTAGAATCATCCTCAGCATCGACTATGACAGTTCGAAAGATCCTAATTTTGTGAACCTGTTGAGCAGCAGCAGCATCTAAGTGGAAGGTTCTTTTGGTGCCAAGAGCAACTTGCTTATGGGACTTGTAAAACTTGGCACTGGTGGGGTTGATCAAGTGGTTGTGGTCAAGCTCAACTTCAATAATTCTCCATCTTGTGGAATCCATCAACCTGAACTTGATCATAGCAGGACAACCAGTTCTGGTTTCGGGTCTGGGGCGATTAGCTTCGGTTCTTTTCTTGAAGCCTGCGCTGCTGCAGCTAAGTTTTGCTCTGTAACGTTCCTTAGTCTTGCGGTACCAGGTATTTGTGACCCTAACCCCAAATCCCTGTTCCTTGGCATACCAATTATAGAAGTAATAGACATCCTCGTAACTCTCAAATTCCATCCCAGCCACAGGAGCAACAGGGGCATCGCCTTCTTCATCTCCTACACCCTCACTGTTCAGACAAACTATATCCATCCAAATCCAAATCCAACACAAACCCTAAACACCACACCCCTTCACACTACACCATTATTCTTCACTACAATTAACTACACTACACAAGAAACAACGCAATTACCTTGTTGTGATTACTTTCGACTTGGCAGATTCCACCTCACACCTTCATTTCAGGGATCCCAATTGCAATTTGGAGATTCCATTCCACACCACACCCTCTCCATTTTCCTTCCTTTTTCTTTTCAATTCACTTTCTGCTTCTGACCTAGTCCAATTGGAGTCAACTAAAACTAATTTGTATGCCCTTTACATCTGCAATTTAAAATACAGGGTTCATAATTCCCTTAAAAAATGTTTTTTTTTTCTCTCATTTTTGAAGTTTTACTTTACCAAGCTATCATCTTGCTCACTCGCATATGTAACAAAAATATATCACGATTTCTAACACCAAAAATCACATCTTTAAAATTAAAAATTCAAGATTTTCTATAAAAAAAAATACTTAATTGAATTCTAGATAAGTTTGTGAACCCTCGGATCAAATTTATTATGCATGCGGGTTTCAAGAACCGAGTTCGTTTTTTATGATAGTCATGAATGTTAAAAAAATGTCTTATTCGTAAGGTTTGTAGAGTTCATGGACCTATTCAAAAACCTGATGTGCAACAAATGGTTAATTTGTTGAACTAAGGTTGAATTATCTTAGCACTATTCCAACTCCACCTTTAACACAAACAATCCTTAACTAAATTTTAGTTATCTTCTAATCAAGAAGATTAGTTTGAGATGATTAATTTTTGAATTAAGGTCAAATTATCTTAGCACTGTTCGAGTTTTATGATTAGCATTAACAATCATTAACTAAATTTTAGTTATTCAGAATGGCTTGGGATGAAATATTGAGACACTGGTTAATCATATCTAGAATAAAACAAGTAAAATTGACAGTATTACATTCAATACACCAAAAATTTTGAAAACTCAACATTCTACCAATAATAATTTGTTTTCTATTTGAAAAAGTAACATAAAAAAGGTTCATAAAAGGTTTTCCTTTCTAATGGCAACACTTGTTAAACCTTTTCCCATATAGAATATACTATTTCTATTATTATATATTATAAATTACAAATTATAGGTGATGTAATAAAAACGAAAAGAAAAGTAAAAGTGTAAGCAAGCTTATGATATCATAATGAAAAGAAGACTAAATTTTGATTTTAGTTCCCTTTTAATATTTGGTTATATTTCTAGTCCTAGTACTTTTGTTGTAATTTTAGTTCTTAAAAAATTATGATTTTGATCAAATTTTTAAAATAAGCTTTTCTTTGTTTTTTATAGTTTGATTAATTAAATAAAATTTAATGAATACTTTATCCTCTACCGAAACTTGTGAAATTTCGGCCTAATTTCTGCAATTTCATTCTGGGTCCGTATTGCGCTGAAAAAAATTCACACAAACACTTTCGTATGTTGTTTGCACCCAGGCAAGGAGGCACGTCCACAAACAAATCAAAAAAAAGGAAGATACAGGGAAGAAAAGTCAGGATGTTTTGTTTTCAGAAAACCGGTTTTGTTCACTCTCGGTCTGCGACTTACTATGCCTTACTCCTTGGGTATTTTGGTCTGAAATTTTTACCAGACATTCGTCACTGTGTCTATTGAATTTTGGCTGAGGTTTGAGTCCCAGATTCGTCCCACAAGATTGGCAATAAATTTTTTATTCGTCACTGCCAGGGCTGAAAGGAAGGTTCGTTTGTGTGTGAAACTGTTTGATTTTTTTCGTGGGTGAATACTCATCCATTTGACCTGAAATTTGTCGCGTTTTGTCCCATATTCAGTGGAGATTCTTGGGTGGAATTTCAAGAAAAAACTATTCCAAGAGAATTTTTCAGAAATTTTGTGCAAACTAAGGCTATCCTCTACCGAAACTTGTGAAATTCCGGCCTAATTTCTGCAATTTAATTCAAGGTCCGTATTGCGCTGAAAAAAATTCACACAAGCACTTTCGTATGTTGTTTGCACCCAGGAAAGGAGGCACGTCCATAAACGAATCCCAAAAGGAAGATAGGGGGAAGAAAACCCAGGACGTTATGTTTTCGGAAAACCGGATTTGTTCACGTTATTACTACGTTTTCGGAATTTTTAAGACATTCGGTTTATTGTTCACTCTCGGTCTGGGACTTACTACGCCTTACTACTTGGGTATTTTGGTCTGAAATTTTTACCAGACATTCGACACTGTGTCTATTGAGTTTTGGCCGAGATTTGAGCCCCAGATTCGTCCCACAAGATTGGCAATAAATTTTTTATTCGACACTGCCAGGGCTGAAAGGAAGGTTCGTTTGTGTGTGAAACTGTTTGATTTTTTTCGTGGGTGAATACTCGTCCGTTTGACCTGAAATTTGTCGCGTTTTGTCCCAAATTCAGTGGAGATTCTTGGGTGGAATTTCAGGAAAAAACTATTCCGGGAGAATTTTTTAGAAATTTTGTGCAAACCAAGGCTATCCTCTACCGAAACTTGTGAAATTCCGGCCTAATTTCTGCAATTTCATTCTGGGTCCGTATTGCGCTGAAAAAAATTCACACAAACACTTTCGTATGTTGTTTGCACCCAGGAAAGGAGGCACGTCCATAAACGAATCCCAAAAGGAAGATAGGGGGAAGAAAACCCAGGACGTTATGTTTTCGGAAAACCGGTTTTGTTCACTCTCGGTCTGGGACTTACTACGCCTTACTCCTTGGGTATTTTGGTCTGAAATTTTTACCAGACATTCGTCACTGTGTCTATTGAGTTTTGGCTGAGGTTTGAGCCCCAGATTCGTCCCACAAGATTGGCAATAAATTTTTTATTCGTCACTGGCAGAGCTGAAAGGAAGGTTCGTTTGTGTGTGAAACTGTTTGATTTTTTTCGTGGGTGAATACTCGTCCGTTTGACCTGAAATTTGTCGCGTTTTGTCCCAAATTCAGTGGAGATTCTTGGGTGGAATTTCAGGAAAAAAAACTATTCCGGGAGAATTTTTCAGAAATTTTGTGCAAACCTAGGCTATCCTCTACCGAAACTTGTGAAATTCCGGCCTAATTTCTGCAATTTCATTCTGGGTCCGTATTGCGCTGAAAAAAATTCACACAAGCACTTTCGTATGTTGTTTGCACCCAGGAAAGGAGGCACGTCCATAAACGAATCCCAAAAGGAAGATAGGGGGAAGAAAAGTTTGATTTTTTTCAGGACGTTTTGTTTTCGGAAAACCGGTTTTGTTCACTCTCGGTCTGGGACTTACTACGCCTTACTCCTTGGGTATTTTGGTCTGAAATTTTTACCAGACATTCGTCACTGTGTCTATTGAGTTTTGGCTGAGGTTTGAGCCCCAGATTCGTCCCACAAGAATGGCAATAAATTTTTTATTCGTCACTGCCAGGGCTGAAAGGAAGGTTCGTTTGTGTGTGAAACTGTTTGATTTTTTTCGTGGGTGAATACTCGTCCGTTTGACCTGAAATTTGTCGCGTTTTGTCCCAAATTCAGTGGAGATTCTTGGGTGGAATTTCAGGAAAAAAACTATTCCGGGAGAATTTTTCAGAAATTTTGTGCAAACCTAGGCTATTCCTCTACCGAAACTTGTGAAATTCCGGCCTAATTTCTGCAATTTCATTCTGGGTCCGTATTGCGCTGAAAAAAATTCACACAAGCACTTTCGTATGTTGTTTGCACCCAGGCAAGGAGGCACGTCCATAAACGAATCACAAAAGGAAGATACGGGGAAGAAAAGCCAGGACGTTTTGTTTTCGGAAAACCGGTTTTGTTCACTCTCGGTCTGGGACTTACTACGCCTTACTCCTTGGGTATTTTGGTCTGAAATTTTTACCAGACATTCGTCACTGTGTCTATTGAGTTTTGGCTGAGGTTTGAGCCCCAGATTCGTCCCACAAGATTGGCAATAAATTTTTTATTCGTCACTGCCAGGGCTGAAAGGAAGGTTCGTTTGTGTGTGAAACTTTTTGATTTTTTTCGTGGGTGAATACTCGTCCGTTTGACCTGAAATTTGTCGCGTTTTGTCCCAAATTCAGTGGAGATTCTTGGGTGGAATTTCAGGAAAAAACTATTTCGGGAGAATTTTTCAGAAATTTTGTGCAAACCTAGGCTATCCTCTACCGAAACTTGTGAAATTCCGGCCTAATTTCTGCAATTTCATTCTGGGTCCGTATTGCGCTGAAAAAAATTCACACAAGCACTTTTGTATGTTGTTTGCACCCAGGCAAGGAGGAACGTCCATAAACGAATCCCAAAAGGAATATACGGGGAAAAAAATCCAACACGTTTTGTTTTCGGAAAACCGGTTTTGTTCACTCTCGGTCTGGGACTTACTACGCCTTACTCCTTGGGTATTTTGGTCTGAAATTTTTACCAGACATTCGTCACTGTGTCTATTGAGTTTTGGCTGAGGTTTGAGCCCCAGATTCGTCCCACAAGATTGGCAATAAATTTTTTATTCGTCACTGCCAGGGCTGAAAGGAAGGTTCGTTTGTGTGTGAAACTGTTTGATTTTTTTCGTGGGTGAATACTCGTCCGTTTGACCTGAAATTTGTCGCGTTTTGTCCCAAATTCAGTGGAGATTCTTGGGTGGAATTTCAGGAAAAAACTATTTCGGGAGAATTTTTCAGAAATTTTGTGCAAACCTAGGCTATCCTCTACCGAAACTTGTGAAATTCCGGCCTAATTTCTGCAATTTCATTCTGGGTCCGTATTGCGCTGAAAAAAATTCACACAAGCACTTTCGTATGTTGTTTGCACCCAGGCAAGGAGGAACGTCCATAAACGAATCATAAAAGGAAGATACGGGGAAGAAAATCCACGACGTTTTGTTTTCGGAAAACCGGTTTTGTTCACTCTCGATCTGGGATTTACTACGCCTTACTCCTTGGGTATTTTGGTCTGAAATTTTTACCAGACATTCGTCACTGTGTCTATTGAGTTTTGGCTGAGGTTTGAGCCCTAGATTCGTCCCACAAGATTGGCAATAAATTTTTTATTCGTCACTGCCAGGGCTGAAAGGAAGGTTCGTTTGTGTGTGAAACTTTTTGATTTTTTTCATGGGTGAATACTCGTTTGTTTGATCTGAAATTTGTCGCGTTTTGTCCCAAATTCAGTGGAGATTCTTGGGTGGAATTTCAGGAAAAAACTATTCCGGGAGAATTTTTCAGAAGTTTTGTGCAAACCAAGACTATCCTCTACCGAAACTTGTGAAATTCCGGCCTAATTTCTGCAATTTCATTCTGGGTCCGTATTGCGCTGAAAAAATTCACACAAGCACTTTCGTATGTTGTTTGCACCCAGGCAAGAAGGCACGTCCTTAAATGAATCACAAAAGGAAGATACGGGGAAGAAAATCCAGGACGTTTTGTTTTCGGAAAACCGGTTTTGTTCACTCTCGGTCTGGGACTTACTACGCCTTACTCCTTGGGTATTTTGGTCTGAAATTTTTACCAGACATTCGTCACTGTGTCTATTGAGTTTTGGCTGAGTTTTGAGCCCCAGATTCGTCCCACAAGATTGGTAATAAATTTTTTATTCCTCAATTCTAGGGCTGAAAGGAAGGTTCGTTTGTGTGTGAAACTTTTTGATTTTTTTCGTGGGTGAATACTCGTCCGTTTGACCTGAAATTTGTCGGGTTTTGTCCCAAATTCAGTGAAAATTCTTGGATGGAATTTCAGGAAAAAACTATTCCGAAAGAATTTTTCAGAAATTTTGGCAAGACTAGTTCAATTAGATCAATATAAATAAACATATATTAGATCAATATAAATAAACATATATACACAATTAAAAAATAAAAATTAAGAATTTTATAAAATTAAGAATCATAAATTAAAAACTGAAAGCAAACACGATTATAACTTAACCTAAAACAAAATTTAAATTCTTTGAACATTTTTTTGGGGAGCCATGCTGACACAAGAGTGGGTGGAAGTTTGAATTTTTTGTTCAAGTTTTGGATTTTTTTTCTGCACATACAAAAAATGATGAAAGTTTGAATAGTAGAATAGTTACCGTTAGGCGTGAGTGGGTAGTAAAATAAAAATGGGGGAAAGAAAAGAATAGTGCGTTTCCCAAAGCTTGATTTTGAAATTCAAACATGGTGAAGGGACCCACTGGCAGAGAGATTGAAACAATAATCTAGTATTTACCCAATTCATGATCATGGGTAGCTGTTACATCGTCCCTGTGTTGTGTTTTGTGTGAAGATTGTTTCTTTTTCCTAATCTAATATCTGGGACAACAATTGTGGAGTGGCAACGATGAAGAAGACGAATGAGTTTTCAGTCTCAACCACACGCACTTACAGTTCTCTCTATTTGAATCCTCTGAACCACCCCAGCCACTGCCGGAGCTACAGCTCCGACTATGTCCCCAAACCTCACTTTGAATTTCAGGATCACCACCCCGACAAGGAAAACCAAGATGCCAATGCCACCATGCCCAAGCCCTTCAGGTCTCTCTCCACTCACAGGGTCTTCAAACCCTCTTCCCTTCAATTCTGCATGCAAATGAACAACCTTCAAACTTCCCTCAACATTTGGGACTACTCTGATTCCGAGTCAGCTCCTGCTTCCTCTTGGTCTACACTGCCCAACAAGTCACTCTCTCTTCTCTTTTCTTTTCTTTTCATTTCCCACTCTCGTTTTCATCTTACTTAACCACTATGCATGCGTGCATGCTGAATCAACAATGTGCAGGTACTTGATCTGTAGACCCTTGCCATTAGATGTTGGAAGGTGCACTTGCTTTATTCTCAAGGAGCCAACGCCCCATGGAATTTCAGGGGGCAATTTCTTCTCTCTTTATACCAATGTAATTCAACTCAACTACTCTGCTCATAATCATTTCTTTAGACTATGTGGTGGTATGAATTAGTACATTGTTGTGTATGGTCAATGTTCATTGCATTTTTTGGTTGCTGCTTCTCACTTGGGCAACACCATCATCACCGTTGTGTTGTAGGAAGGCCAGGGACGGCAGAATAGGAAACTTGCTGTTGCCCTCCACAAACGGCGGAATGGGAGGTCTTACTTCACCATTGCTCAGAATGTAAAAGGACTACTCTCCCATTCTGATGATACTTTTCTTGGCACTGTAACAGCTAACCTCATCGGCTCAAAATACCACATTTGGGATCAGGTACCCTTTCAAAACTAAGTGCTCATGTTTGTGAGTAGTAGAAAATGTTTGCAGTATTAGTGTTGATTTCAACCATCATTCTCTGTTTGATTATTAGGCGTATCGTCATAATTCCCGTGCTGAACAACCAAAGCCACCTCTTGCTGTTGTGAGGTAAGCCAATATCTTTTTCATCTTTCTCCATCCCCCCACCAACTCTCATTATCCTCTGCCTAAGTTCAAGACTTGGTTTTTCCTAGCAGCTACATACCTACCATAACAACATGTACAGGAAGTCACAGAAGCATGAGGGCATATGTACCCAAACATCAATATATGCCACTCAAGAACACAACCCAGGTTAACTATAAACATTCTATAATGTGTTGGGTCTTTTCCATCATCAATAATGCTTATGTATATGGTAAAAATGGGGTTCTTTTGGTACAGGTACAACATGTAAAAGGATTGCCAATGAAGTGGGAGGGAATGCTGGACAAAGTCCATCAACTGTTCTCAAAGGCTCCACTTTACAACAAGGTTGGTAGGAGCCTGAAAGGGCAGTTTCTTTGTGTCTACAATCAGGCATATGCATCTGGACTTGATTTAATTTTTTATTGGTTTTTCAGTTTTCAAAGCAATATGAGCTTGACTTTAGAGATAAAGGAAAGACGGGCCTCAAAATCCAAAGATCGGTTAAAAATTTTCAGCTAACTTTAGAGGTATGTGACTTTCTGTGGTGGTGAATCATACAATTGAAACTAAATGCAGACCAATAGACGATATAGCTGACTTGTCTTCACTGCGATCAGGAGAATGGGAGTCAGACGATACTGCAGCTAGGGAGGGCAGGAAAATCAAAATTCGTTATGGACTACAGGTATCACTGAAGCAAATATAGCTCAAAAACTTTTGTTATGGTAACCTAAATTCTGAATTTGGTTTGACAGCAATTACATTTTCCTCTGCAATTCCACAGGTACCCTTTGACAGGTTACCAGGCGTTTTGCATGTGCTTGGCTTCCATGGATGCAAAGCTTTGTTGCACAGTATAATGGGGAATTTCTGTTATCAAACTTGGTTCAATCTCTGAACTGCTAGGCAAACAAACACTAGTTAATAGATCGTGTCGTTTTCCAAAAGGAAATTGAATATTTTGCCGGATTTGTTTTTGTTGTATTTGGTATCTCCAAGATTCAGCTCGGAAGACAAAGATACCAGGTCATCAAATCCCGCAACAAAAGATTCCAATGTATAAATCGTTGTCCCACTTTTACGTCTCAACTTTCAAGTGTTCTGAACATGGCTAACGTTGTTTCTGAAGCATAATGATTTATCTAATCTAATGCTGAAATCGTTGTCTCTGCTTTCAAGTGTTATTCTGAACTTGGCTAACTTTGTTTCTTAAGCTCATACAATCCTAATTGCATGAGTTCAAAATCCTATTGGCTTCTCTCAGATGATAAGCAAAATTCTGAAAGAAAATTACATGGGCAACAAAAATTAAATTATTTTATTTTAATGTTTCATATATTTTTTGCCTTTCCTAAATAATAAATTAAGTAAGTAAACATAAGATTAACATCTATTTTAAATAGATATATCAAAATAAAATCTTTAAAAAGAAACATAAAAAAATATTATCTGTTATTAAATACATGTTCTGTGACCAAAAAAGAATAATATTGCATTTTTCTCTGATCTTTGTAATTATTGTTCTCCATGGACGTTTTGTAAGTGATATATGTTTCACATCAACAATATGGAATGTGGTTTGGTTTGTATCAAAAGGAAAAAAAAAAAAAGGAATCTTACATGGCATTTGGTTTTAGCATAACTAATAAAAAAATAGTAATACAAGGTAAGTGTTTAAGTTAAAGAATGAATTAATAATGTATTTATGCATGTGAAGCAATTATCTAAGCAAAGGAAGCAATGAAAATCGTTGTTGAAATTAATAATTAAGCATTAAGGTCACAATGAAAAATTGGTGAAGCAATGGAGGTCAAGTCGCCAAATATAATGTCATCAGTGTCTGTGTAGATTCCAGCTGAATCTTGAGTTTCGAAAAAGGTTTGAATATCTTCAGGGAATGTGCGAGGAGGAGGAGGAGGAGGATTTGAGGTAGGTGGAGGCGGTGGCTGTGGAGGGCCCAATGTTACGGTGGCATTGCAAGATTCAGACCCAGAAGGTGTGGTTGGGCTTGGGCTGGCATGGTGGGCTTGAGGTTGGTCTTTGGGACGTAGCCCTTTCATATAACGACTGAGGTGAAAGTTGGTAACAGCATTAAGTCCACGGTACTCTATGGCCGCCAAATCGTACGCCATCGCTGCTTCTTCTTCTGTACCTGCCTTGCATAAAACATACCAAACACTCCATAAAATTATTAAACCTATATACTAAAAATACACAATATTTTTTCTATTATTTATTTATTTATTGCCATTAATATTATTTTATTTGTTTGTTTTAGAAGTACTGGTAATAGGGGTTTGAAAGAAAATATGATATTTAAATAAGCAGTTGAGTTTGGTGATCTACTTCCTAACTTACTTCCTAACTAACTCTATTTCATTGCACATTTTCATTGTCTTCTTGATTTGACATGTCAAGTGGATTTAGATAATTTGTTAATTTATACTTTTATTATTTGTACATACGTAGTATAATTAATAATCATCGAATGCAATCTTTATGCACTTCTTCCGTCTTAAAATATAGTTTTATTTCAACCTTTAAAAACATTTTGAACTATTGATATCTTCAATCCTCTATACACTTTAGAATATTTTCAACCAAATAGTATTCATTTTGTTCTTAATCTGTTCGAATAAGTTAAATCACTGTTTAAAAGTAATGTATTCGTAGCCTAGTAAAACTATTGTTGGTTTTATTCATGTGAAAAAATTAAATCACAATTATTTTGGGATATCCTTAAAAATTATGTGTTGAGTATTAATGCATTCATACATTCTCTATAAAAAGTTAAACATTTTAATTAAAAAAATAATTATATATGTGTGCATGAGGTTTAGAATTTTGAGCAATTTGTACTAATAAATCGTAATTATTAGTATACATATTTAGTTTATGAATTTCTTGGTGAGTGTTTGATTACTGAACAAAATAAGAAAAATTAGAAATATTAATTTATTGATAAGAGAAGTGAAAGGAAGGAAGAAGAATTTAAGCAGCAGGTATGAATGGAAGGAAAATTACCGTAAGTTCCAAGATATAGATATTTATTGCCCAACACTCTGCCAATTCGTGCTTCCCATCTTCCATTCTGATGGTGTCTATAAGTTGGAGACAACAACATTTCAGACTCATTTTCAACTTATGTATTCAACTTGCTTCTTTTTTCATGTATGGTAAATATTCAATACATTGTTTTAAACCTAACCTATCCCAGAAAAATTAAATCAAACAATGTTATTTAAAGATTGATGTCATTAGTTATCTTTTAGCAGGATTGTTTGATCAAAATTTTATTAGAGATAAATTGAATAGACCTTTAAACATGGTGTTGAATTAAAGACGTTTAGGTATTGATTTTGGTTGTAAAGTAGCAGGGGAAAGATTTGCAAGTGAATAAAAAGATTATTCCCGAAAAATGGCCCTCCAATGCCCATATCGATTAAGTTATTACTCCATTAATGTTCATTATTAAGAACCGAAGTTGTGGATGAAAAGAAAGAGAGAGGGATGAAAGAAAGCTACAGATCCAGAGCAATGCCTATCCTACAGATAATGCTTTGCAGAATATTGGGTCCTTGATTGCACCCAGAACTTCTTTTATTCAACACAACATGACCCACACAAATTCAATGTGTCTCCAAATCCGTTTCCTTTTTCAACAAAAGTTAAATCAAATATGTCTCGTTAATTAAGTGGCAAAGAGAAGAGATGCAAGTACGTATTTACCTTGCTACGCCTCTGAATTTGGAGACTCCACGGGAGAAGCCGCTACTTTTTCTGTAAATTAAAGATTAATTCATGGTGAAATACATGGCATAACATAACAGTACATAGAATTCACAAATTAATAGGGAAAAACCTTCTTAACGATCCGATATACTCTTCCTTGGATTGATCCTCCATCTCCTTAAGCTGCTCTTCATAATTCGATACCTACATGTATGTATATGTATATGTATACGTATATTGATAAGCAACGAAAGTTGGTTTGAAGGATTGACGAATGGAAGATGAGAAGATTTACGGGGAAATTGAGGAGGGTTTCCGAACCCCAATACTTCAATGCTGCCAAATCATACGCACGTGCTGCAGCATCTTCATCGTCGTATGCCCCTGCAAAATCAACAATCATTCATTCCACTCCCTACTTCTTGTTACGAATCCAACTGCTATGTATGCATCATGTTATTACGTACCGAGATATACTGCACCCACCGCCATGGATCCATGGTGAAGCCAGACCATGAAAATCAAGAATCAGACAACAAATTGGTAATATATACAGAGAAAGAGAGAGGAATGGAGAACCTTGTCTTCCTTTCTTGTTCTGCGATTGATTCCAGGAAGTCTTGTCCCAGAGATGAGCCTCGTATCGACCTGTCCATCGATGCCTGCGAATGAATGTATATAGAAGATTGATGAGTTTGTGGTGTGTGGAAGATGAGGAATAGCAATGAAGAATGAAGAATTGACCTGGTAACACCCCTGTAGGGTGAGGTGCGTGGCAAGGGGGTGTCTCTTGGAAGCTTCTTCTTCTTCTTCATCTTCATCTTCTTCACGATGCCACTCTCCACGTTCAGGCCATTGGAGCTCATAAGGAGAAAACGGTTGGAAGTTGAGGAGCTTCTGAGTGAGTGAGTGAAGTGTTTGTTTCTCATTAACACATTTATCATTATTTCGTATATTTAATAATATCAATAATAATAATAATAATTTCAAAAATATAATAACCCGCCGGCTACAAATAAAAACATGGTTTTTATTACGTCGCCGTCTTTGGGCTGTCTCTGCTGTAAAGTAAATCCATCCTATTTTCTTTTTAATCAAAATGCATTTATATTTCATTTTACTAAATTACACTTTTCTATTGAGTTAACAATGAAATTAATTTCTTTGTTAAATTGTGAATTTGATTAGGATATAATTACAGCGTGAAGACTTTTTTCACAGCATGATGCGCATACAAGAACACAAAGTTGGTTGGATCATATTGATATAAAAATATGGTATGATCAGGAGTTACAATAAACACCAAATTAATACAACGTTAATCCGGCATAAGCTATTTCATTCTTATGGGATAAGGATGTTTCTTTTCTTCATAAAGAACGAGAGATAAATAGACATTTATTAACGTTTATTGTTTATTCATCAATTGGGTGTGGAAAAAACCTTGTGATTAAGAGGTGGGGTGAGTTGAATTTAGGATTTAAGGTTTAGAAAAGTTTTGGCAATTTTATATTTAGAACTCTCTATTACTAAAAATAAATATAATCTTAATCGTGTTAATGTCTTAATCGATGTTTCTTAGAACTTTCTATGACTAAAAATAAATATAATCTTAATCGTGTTAATGTCTTAATCGTGTTAATGTCTTAATCGATGTCTCTGTATTTTTTTATTTTTTTTTATGTGTTTTTTTTTTAAGTAAGTTACTAAGAAAGAAACTAATATAAAACAATTAAATGGATGGTCTCTACTAAAGTATCTTCAATTTAATTTCAAGTTAAAGATTTTAAAAAATTTATTTCGTCAGATTCATTCTACTTCAATCCTATCAAAGTACATAGTGGTGGAAAAAACACACGCGGAAACAACACACAATCACGAATCAACTGCAGAAAAATAAACGACACAAAATTTAACGTGATTCGGTGAGCAACTGCAACCTACATCCACACGGGCAAGTATTAGGTTTTCATTCTATCCTATTGCACACAAATTACAAGTACAATGATATCTTTAAATAGAGATAAATAGATATTATAAAGAGACACAGGGATTAAGCCCACTCACTAAAACATGATGTTTATTTAACTCAACTCAATTGGTCCTGACTTCATACCCAACACATATATATACATATATATATATAGTCTATCTTCTTAATAATTTTTAGTTCGATCTTGACCAAAGTAATTTCAATTCAGTTTCAAAAATAATTTTAACTTAGTTTCAATGTATCTTTAATTAACTTAGTATTAATTAGTGTATTTTTTTTTTGGTTCTGGGGTATCTACAATTTGGTTATAACACGAGAACTTTCAATCCAACCTCAATTAAAGTAATTTCATTTGAAAATGTGAAAAGTATATTCAACTTGTCTTGTTTAGAGAAATTTCATCTATCAAAGATACCTGAAAGTGACTTTGTCCATTTTATGGATTCTTTATCAACTATTAAAAGTGTGATAGGGTTTAAAGCAGACACTACAATACTTTATATGTTAACAACATTGATAGTGAAAGAGTGAAAGAAGTTTATGAAATAACAGATCTTGAAGGAATGATATTTTTTTTTTGTATGCAAGTATATTAAAATCATAGTGAAATATTTCTTCATGAAGAAAAATCTGCAAAATGAAATTCTTAAGAAGTTTAACATGGAAGAGAACATACCAGTTGCAACTTCAATGAATCAAAAGAAGAGTTTTTACAAGGAAGATGAAGCTGAAAAGTTATACAAGAGTTTTATAAATGTATTTAAGTTCAACAAAACCTCTCATCTTACATGCACTAAACTTGTTATCGAGATACATGAGTTGTAATAAGTTACTTTGATGGTGATTGTGCTAGATGTGTTAATTTTGGATTTTGGACTTTTTTTTATGGCTGCAATTTCAAGATAAAGTTTGATTTTCTCAAAAAAGAAGCATGGGGAAAAAGAAGTGAAATTAATAAAGGAAGAAGAAAACATTTATAACCTAACAGACGTGTCTCCCAAAGTTAGATTTATGTTCTTGTTTTTAGGGCATAGGCTTGGAGAATGCATTTTCAAAGTCAAAGAGGAGTGTTTCATGACACTGAATTTTAATGTGTTCCTTTTTTTGGATTGGTCGGGTTTTAATGAATTGGTTGTTACAAGAGAAACTTGTTAATGTTTCTCAAGAGTTAGGCTTTTCTAACACTTTATATTAGGTGAATAAAGAAATATACATAACCTGTTAAAAATGCTAAAATCAACAACAAAATAACAAATTAAAATTCATTCTCATTAGTCATCGTTAATGAGCACAAATTTTGAAAAAAGACGTTGAAAAATACGTGTTTCTCAGTCAATATTTTTGGTTTCGGTGGAAAAGTGACTCAAGTTGCTTTTCGTCAGTGGGAGCCGACACGCGAGGCCATTTTTAAATATTTCTCTGTAAGATCAGTTTTACAATATCTATTTTCTTTCAACAAATTCTTCCATAAACATTTTAAATAAATTTCTTCATTTTGAAAATAATTTAAACTTATTGAAAGCTAACTAAGTAGAGTGTGATGTGATTGATTTGAGATGAGGTGGATTGGTTTGTGGCTGGAAACAATTCATAATTCATTCAACATGGCGATGATGATTGTTATGCAATGAAAGACATACCACCAGACATACTCTGCTGGCTATAGTAAATAAGAAACCACCTCAGTTCAACAAACTTCGAATGGAACAAAACAAAACACAAAACACAAAACACCAAACACCATAAAAAGTCTTATTCACTGGTTTTATTCTGCAGGTCTCCTTCAGAAGGCAGCAACACCAAATGCACCTACTTCGTGTATTCCTTTCTTGGCCTGAGTTTTACTTGCAGGGGTTGGAGCCTGTGGGTGGTAAGGCACATTGTATCCACATTCTCCTCCTGCCCCTGTCCCAGATCCCACTCATATTGCTGAACAAATCTCCCAATTGCTGTGCAGGCAATCAACATGGCCTGAAGAGAACCTGCACACACCCTCTTCCCAGCTCCAAAGGCCATGGTCTTGTATAAATCTGAGGGGTCATATTTCTCATCAAGAAATCTCTCAGGCTTCCACTCATGAGGATTTTCCCACTTATTCTTGTCCATGTTGCATCCATATATATTTATTGCAATCTGTTAACACCACCCTGTCAATAATGGCAATCATATAGAGAAGAACAACAAGTTGAATTCAGAAAATGAATCAATAGAATAGACCTGGCTTCCAGCAGGAATGTGATATCCTCCCAATTCTGTATTTTCATGAGCATATCTTATTGGCACGATTGGAGCTGGATTATGCTTCCTTAATGTTTCATGGAATACTGCTCCCAAGTAAGGTAGCTTAGATAAGTGCTCTTCTGTAACCTTTTCTTGTCCACAAACATTTTGGAGCTCCTTGTACAAACGGGCCTGCCATTACATAATAAACACATGCTACCATTACAGTTCTACCAATCAATACATGGTTAGCCAGCCGGAGACAGGAAAACAAATTACCTGACGAGTTTTGTCTTTAGCAAGTTCATACATAGCCCATTCTGATGTCACTAATGTAGTATCAGATGTCTCAACAATTGTCTCCCAGAGTAGCATGGAAATTTGATGTTCATTCAGTTCTTTGGCTTCGGTTACCAGGTAGTCATAAAAACAATTTTCTACCTGTCACATCCCAAACAATCAAACTATTAGGATAACTCTATCAATCATAAGCTTCCAACAGATTTCACTTTGTGCTCAAGATAAACCTACCTTTCCTGAAGCCATTCTCTTCTTCTGCTCATTCATCAAGGCCCTCATGACAACTCCTCTCCGGAAATTCAAATTCTGAATTCTCTTCTCCACGCTCCTATTAGGAATCCACTTCAAGTATGGAAAGAAATCTCTCCAATCCACCTCAATGGCTCCCTCCATCATATCAAGCACTAGAATCTTGTATATGTCATCTCTTGATAATGTGCGCTCAAGCTCCTCAACATAAATGGACTCTATATTACGTCCCAGACCCTGCCAATTTTCCATCCACAATCTTAATATTCCACTCTCAGAAAAATGGCTATTTAATCTTTGTTTAAGAAGGAGAGACTTACTTGCTTCAGTGCTAATATAAAAAGTTGAGATACGAAAACATTTCTAAAATCAACTGCCTGATCAGAGAACCTCTTCACATGTTCACTGAAACTGCTCAGAATATTTTGCAACATGTCTTCTCTGTGGAGACGGTGCCGCTTCTGAACATTGAAAAATAGACACTCAGCAACCAAACCACACAAAAAAAAAATGATTTCTATTTACTCAAATACTCATGATAAGTAAACCATGAAGTTGTCTAACCAACCAACCTGTGCATTGGCTCCCAAAACGTTTGCAAGAATATGTTTTTTGACCGTTTTGTGAAAATCATTGTAGTCGCTTGTGGCAACCATACATTTATCAGAAGTCAGAATCGTCAGGGCCTTTGATAGCTTCCTTGTTGAAATCGAATTAAACCTGGTCACCATGGCCTGAAATAACCATAACACTTTATAATCCAATTAGCCTGAAACAAGAATAATTACATGGACATGCCAACCAAAGTTACTTCAGTGGATCGATCATAAAACCAGTTATCGCCTTAACAACTGTTTGTGATTGCATCCTTCCAACCAACCCTCGATTAACAGATCGGTATAAATTCATCTAAAATAGCAACATGAAAAGAAAAAAAAAACATTTTGAAAGACACGACAGTGAAAAAAGGTAAGCTTTTTAACTTGCCCGATCATCCACTGCATAGGAAGGTGAGTAACAGAATCAGCTAAGGAGGGTGTTGTAATTTGCAGGTAAAAGGGTCCAAGAGAAGATGAATTAAAAGGGTAAAGATTTAATTGAAGAAGCATGCATGCGTGAAGTGAAAAGAGTGGAAGTGGAGACCTCCTTGGCAATAGCGGCGGAGTTGACAACAATGATAGTGGAAGAACCGGCTCTGATGGAATAGATGGGTCCATGTTCCTCAGCCATCCGTGCGAAGGTCTTGTAAGGTTTCTTCTCCTTCAACTGCAGTAGATTCCCTACGACGGGAATTCCAGGAACAGCTGCAACCACTCAACCAGTTCATATGCCATTCTTCTTCTTTTCATTTATATGAAACACAGAAGAAAATAAAACTAAGTGCATGCATGCGCGGTGATGTAAAGATGATACCTGGTACTGAAGGAAGTCTTGCATGTCTGCCAGTGAGGCGGAGTTTGAGGATGAGGAACAGAAGAGATGAAGCACCCACAGCAAGCACAGTTGCAAAGGAGTGTGACTGAAGAACTTGGAGGAGAGAGAGGGGGTCCATGGTAGAAGCAACAGCAGCACAGCACAGCACAGCACAGTGTTCTCTGCTTTCTTTGCTTTGGTGTTATGGAATCCTTATCAATCTTTATATATAGAAGAAAATCCGTCAAAATCTTGGAATTTGGAAGCTATAGTCAGAAGCACCTTTCCCCCTCAGATTCCTACCCTGTCACCGTCACCGTCACCGTCAGCTTCGCAATCAATTACTATAGGCCAAAACAAAATACAAAATTTACACAATTTATATCTCACAGATAATATTGGATAATTCATGTCAAATAATTATTAAAAAACTAAGCTTTTGTAAAAGGGGTATATCCCAAAAAGAAATACTTGTTGACACTTCTTAAATAGTTTATTATCTAACTTTTCTGAACTCAAATACAAATAAAAATAACTAGTTTCTATTCATTAATGAATGACATCATTTAATTTCAATTGAAAATAGTAATCCTTTTAACTTCCTTTTATTAAAAATTGATATTATAAAGTAAGTAATTGAAAATATTTAATTCTAAACTTAGTGACTTTGACATGACAGACAAAGATATGTGAAAGTGTAATAGAAAAAAAGAGCTTCCTTTTAACTACAAAACTCACTTGATTGGGTAAAGAGAAAGAGGGAAGAGGAAGTATGGGGACATGGATGTTGACTGGAGCATTGGGATGCAGTGCAAGGGAGGGGAAGATATAAATGTGTAGCAGAGAGAGAGAGATTGTGAGTGATGGAATTTGCATCGAGAAAAGAAGAAAAGAGGAAGCGGTGGTTTTGAGAACCCACTTGTGTTGTGTGTGCATGAGAAATTATTGATGTTTTCACTGTGCTTCTTTTGTTGGTGCAGTGGATCAGGGTATTGGATTGGATCGGATAAATGCTGCTGTCTTCATGGACTATCTATCAATAAAACTATTTTTTTATAGGCTATGCTGTGTATGGCACACACTCATATCAACACAAGGGTATTTTGCATGTGACTGCTAAAGCAATGTATTGTTTAATGAATGATTGCCATCAATGAAAAATCGACTTATTGTGAACACTTTATAATGATAAATAAATAAAATACAAAGCGTGTTTTACACAGACGATTTCCTAGACTTGAAATTGGACTTTGGTGTTATTGTCAAAGTCATATTGAACGATCAAGACTTTAATTAGATAAAACATTTGTTAATTATGTGGAATTTGTGCATATATGTAGGTACATCAATTCTTTTAAAATCTTTAGAAATTATTTTAAAACCAAACGGACAAATTCTTCACAACTTGAATTTGTTTGCATTAGCGTGTTATTGACCAACTGTGTTTAAAAAATCGCAAATGTGAAGTGATAATTATGTTACTATGTGTAATTGGTATCAATCTAAAATATAAATATAATTAATAACCTCAAGAGATGCTCGGAGATGACGATGATACTCACGTAAATAATATAACCTCATTATACCTTTCCTACTCCAAAATCTGTTTTCTTTCTACTTAGCACTAAGAACCTTTTGAGATAATAATGTATGACTAAATTCACTACTCGCCAAGAGCACAAGGAATACATGGAGGGTCTTTGTATTGGTTGCAAGGGGTTATTCGCCCCAAACAAGAATCATGAAAGGTGTGGCCACATGATAGTACAGCAACAACAGGCGAAGCAGATGGCAAGGAAATTGGTCCTTCTGGTTTGTAGGAGAGATCCCTCTTGCACAAAAAGCACTTGTAACCAACTGGTTCTGGTGTTTGATCTGATTCATAAGAAAGTTAACACACTAGCACATACTACGTACATAATGCTCAACAAAATCCATATCTACAAAGGCAACAACTTACTAATTCTATCACTGTTAAATTAATATTCATAGATAAAGATAAGCTTTAAAAATTTATCGTGAATTTCTTTATTCTTTTCCCAGTGCTAGAAGCACTTGATATCCATTCATATATTTGATAGACCGGATTTTAAAGGAAAGGCAGAGATTTTGCCCACGAAAGCCTATCTACAATTGACGTTATATTCCAAATAAAGTATAATGGACTTGAAGGAAAGAGTATCAGAAGGCAAGGAATGCGTATCAAGACTCACGAATTAAGGTTTAATTTTTGTATGAATTTCAGTGATCTCTCAGTTTGTTTTGACCAGGGATTCTCAGTTGACGAAATTGTTGGCTTCACTGCAAATATATATACGTACGTATGTATGTTGTATATGAATATATGTGTGTATGTATATGTATATATGGAAGATATTTAGGCCATACCTCTCTATGAATATACTCAATTAAAACAATCGTACCGGCAAAATGATTCTCCTGGGATTCTTTTTAAGGAAAGGAATTCCGATACGAACAATTCGTGAAAAGCATTTTTTAATTGAGCAATCTCACTGGAAAATAAAATATAATAATCATGCTCTCCTAATCAGAATAATGAACATATTTTCAATGCCTATTTAAATGCACCAGTAAGGTAGATGCAAATCAAACTCGATATATTGTGAAGAAGAAAAAAAAAACAAATAAATTAACTTCCGGAAAGAACTCACGAAGGACACAAGGAATTTGTTAAATACGCAAGAAATAATGAAGCTCCAAGAGATACCTTTAAATTTAATGTGATTGGAAGCAATTCTAGGAACAGCTGGTATACTTGAAGCTTTCAAACGCTTGGGACACAAAGCCTGAGCTAACAGTTGATGCTGATTAGATAGGTTCGTACGAGGTGATGTGTAGGATGACGGGTGGTGCGAAGATGAGATTCTCTTGTAATTAGGCGGGGGGTGCATTTTAGGAGGAATTGCCTGGGTTGTGTTTGGGGCTGGTAGAGCAGATTTAGTCCAATTTGTTGGGAAGAATGGAGGAACAACAGACTGAGTATCTCGGGGCGTGATATATTGGGCTGGGTGGGCTAAGGGAGAAATTGCTCGGGATGTAATTGGGACTGATGGAGCCAATCTGGTCCTTGTTGGAATTGATGGACGTATGAACTGAGTTGCCATTGTCTTCCTGTGTTGATTCTGGTCAGTGGATGACAGTGGTTGGGAAGCAGATCTCTTTAGAGATGACATGATGGATGACCTTGAAACTTGACCGGCCATATTTCCACTTCCAGTTTGTATTGCTATATCTGAAAAAGCTAGTTTATTGCTTCCATTGTATACAAATAAAGAAATATCAAATAGTGAGTGGATATAATGATATATGTTGTTTAAGAAGGTAATCACCAGAAGTAGATTGTGGTTGAAGACGAGAGTTTGATTGCTGAATAGAACCACCTGCCTGAGATTGACTATGATTACCTACAAAATGAATCTTAATAAATAAATAGCAATTGACAATTCACTTCACCTGCAATTTTCTAAAATCTACAGACATGCAATGTCAGTCTATATGCATCAAATGAAATGCTAACATTTGAAACAATCCTACATTATAAATGATCAGGGCACTTGTTGATACTTGTTTATGCCACATTACATGAAAACTAAAACAAATACTTGATGGAAGGAAGCACCTGAAGTAAACCAAGTAAAAAGGTTTGTAAAAATCCATAAGATATTCCTTAAACAAGCAGCCAATACAGTTAAATGAAGATCTTTCAACAAACATGAACAATGCTAAATTCATTACTGGAAAGTGCAGGTTGCAGAGTGTGTTTAAAGGATTGTTTGATTTGAGGTACTTCATAACTATCCATTTGAATCATTTCAAGCACAAAGAAATGTGTAGGCAAGAAACAGTTAGAGGTACCACCCGAGAAGTTGGAGATGCAGTCCTTTCACAAGTTAATAATCCTGTTTGTTTTACTTTTATTTATGTAAAAGAAAGTATAAAAAGATAATTCAGATATCAGCAGATACAGAAAATAATTTTAAACCCAAAAGATGAGTCTTACTGAAGCATTTAGTCACTGAAAATCAGTGGCAAACAATTTATCTAATTATCTGTGCTGAATAGCATACCAAGATAATAAAAGGAAGAATGTGGTCTACTAGAACATGAGAAATCAAGAGCCCAAAACATCTATAAAAGCAAGAGAAAGTAGCTTAAAAAATAACACTTTAAGACCGAGATAAAAAAACACCTGCTACATTCGAAATGGATTTTATGTTAACTAATAAAAAGCAAAGAAGCAAAAGACTAAATTCCATTTAGTATTAACAAAAACTGCTAAAGATGATCAAATATGTTTATGCTCATTACGAACGAGGTGAAATTTAAGGAGATTTCATTGACATATATCAGTTTATGAGCAGAAAATAAGGAATTTAGCTGTAGAACACATACTTGAAAGACCCTGTCCTCTGGTGCTTCTAGAGACCATGGCTAACGGAGGAGTAGAAAAAAACTGTGATGAGAACTTATCACTATTTTTATGTAACAGCTCAGTGGGCAACTTATCAGTTATCATTTTGCTTGAAGAGGGAACTAGCTGTCCATTCACACTGTTCTGTCCACTTTCAAAAGACATAGTTTGATTGGCAACAATTGGCAATGAATTTAGATCCATACATCTTTCAAGGCTATTTTTGAGACCTTTGTCCTTAAATTCCATGCTTATGCCTTTCACACATCCAAGACCTAAATCCCTGCTGACCTGTCCTAAATAATGGTTTTGATCATCAGCTGCTGGCCTTTGAAAAGCATATGATGGTCCCAAACATAAACCAGGTCTAGAATCAAGAAGAGCTTCGTGGTTGCCTGCAGGAGCTAAATCAGATATGATTTCTCTTTCATTCTGAAAACCAGACAAAGCAACATTCGTGTGTAAACCAGAATTTAAGGGGCCTCTGGTACCCTGTTGATTGTGATAAGTACTGATTGGAGGAAGAAATGCCCTCTCAGGATGACCAATCACGTTGAATTTTGGCATCTCAGCACCTGATGTGAACTCATTGATATTACTTCCAGAAGCAATGGTCATAAATCTTTCATCAGGTTTTCCAATAGCAAGCAATGGTTCTGCACCACCTTGATTTGGATTACACAGTGTCATTCCCAGATTCATATCTAGTGAAGGTTGATCAATATTACCTCTCATTGCTGTTCCCCTAGGGTTGAACATCTGTGGCCTGCTGGTTAAACGATAACCTGGGGTCACAAACATCCCACCACTATCAGGCTTCTCAAAGCTATTTAGATTGAAGGCAGCATTCCTCACATTAGCAGGGATTGTTAAATTGTTGTGCCTATCATATTGATATGTGCACCCTATGTATCCTTCTGGACATGAATAATAAGAATCTGGTCTGCTTGAAAGGAAACTATGTTCTTCTGCGCTGTGCGAGTAATTATGGTTCATATGGTCCCTCTGATAACTTCTGAACTGAGAGGAATCAATCATTGAACTTCCTCCAGCTGGTTCATCGCTAAGAGACTGAGATGTTTTATTCAAATTCCAGTGGGGAGAAGGAGATGGTGAACCCACAGGCAGAGGTGTAGTTGTATCACTACACTGACGATCACTGGGACCCTCATCATGGTTAGCAGAATCAGTGTTCATTAAACTGAATCCAAGTTTTTCACTGAGTTCTGCCATGGAGGCAGAAGAAAAGGGCATTTTCTTGTTCTTTCAACTGCCTAAAAGGATAATTCTGTCATGTTCAAAGTAAGAAAGATAACCCCAGTTAATTAAAACTCATAAAAGTTGAGGATAACCACAGAATAGATAGTAGTGATTCCACAAAGCATACTAAGTTATTGACAGAATGAGGAAAGAAAAGTCTGGCATTCTTTTGAGCAAGAACAAAACTATTGAAATCAGCACAGCATACACAAGGAAACTGCCCGTTCATGCTCTCCCCAATATTGAAATAAGAAAACAGCAAGAAACAAGCAGAGACGCTAAGCACTACAAAGAACTTGAAACATGCAAACTTGAGCCAGAAAATGTCAGTGCAAGACAAATTTACTGACATTCCGGCAGCAGTAGTTTCCCTTCCCCCAATTTATAAAGACCCTTTCCTCCCTAATGCAAGAGCACACATTGATTGATAATGAGCATGGTGAAAAAGGTTAATCTGAGTGAGAAAATAACTATTTAGCCAAAGGCGAGAACATAGAGCTCCAAAAATGGTAAAAAAATCCTAAATCTTGAAGAAAGATATTTAAAAAAAAAAAAAAAAAAAGAATAGGTGGAATGAAAGTGGTGAAGAGTTGAGAAGAAAAGAAATGTGAAGAATGGGAAGAGGAGAGAAGAAAAGAATGTTAGGGTTAGGGTTAGGGTTAGGAAAAACAGATGAAGATAGAGACATACCAGTGAGGTGGTGGAATTGCGGTGAAGGTGGTGAAGGTGGTGAGGTCGGAGAGAAATGGGAGAGTTTTGGCGCCCTAGTGAGGTAGACATTTTAAAGGGTTCGGTGTGGGACCTACCACTATCTGCACACGTGTTTCCTTCTCCTCTTTACTTCACTTTTCACATTCAAAACTATTACTAATATTAGCATACACCATACTTCAAAATAAATAATTATAGTAACAATTATTATAAAAACATATTATAGCAAAATGTGTGAAATAGTAATATTTAATTTTTCATCTTCTTTCTTTCTAAATTTTACTTTTACATACTAAAAAAAATAAGATATGTACAAAAGTAAATGTTTAGATGAAAAATAACATACATAAGTAATTTCATTTTATTTAAAAGAAAATTAAAACATTTGTATTTGTAATCTCACTCTATTTTAATTAATTTTGAATTTTTAAAACCATAAAATAATGTAGAATAAATTTGTTTAGATGATCATCTATTCTATTACTGTTTTTATCTGTTCAATAATGAACAAACTCTATACTTTATCAGAAAATTGTTTCATGTTAAGTTTTTTTTATCAATTAACCTTTACTTAAGCAATTTTTTTTTTCTAAAATTCTTAATAACAAGAAACTATGACATTTAGCTACTATAACTTGAATTTAAGAAATAAATTTATTTTGAATTAAAAACAATTTTATGATTTAATGATGGTGAACTCTATTGTATAATAATAATATAATATTACTATGACTTTATAATATTATAATTTTATCAACATTAAGCAAATGAAAAAAATTATATATTTTTAAAATTCAAAAGCACACACAAACTTCAAAAATAAATAAATTTAATTTTAAACGTTACAAAATCATATTTATTAACAATAATAAAATTATGTTATTGTTTTAAAAAAAATCAAAAAGATGAAATAGTCTTTTTTAAGTTTTCTCAACTTTGAATTAATTATTTTTAAGTTGATTATGTAATTTATTTGAATCAAATTCAGCCCTTTCTAGAAGTGTCTTATATTAAGATTAAGATAGAGTTATATATATATATATATATATATATATAATTTGTTGTCACAGATATAACTACTTTTTTTAATCAATGTTAAGAGTTAAATCATATAAGTTAGTGCATTAGGAATCTAAGTTACAAAACATGGAATGGTATATAAACTTAATTAATTAACACTGATGAACTTCAAAATCACTCCAAGCAATACTTGATACATACACACAAACAGAAGATAATTCACAAGAAGCTGTTATCTATTCATACAAGCTTCATAGGTTTATCCTCACCAAATTAATCACAGCAAGAACTTCAAGTCTTTATTTCTGTGTACACAGAAAAACATTAATTCACACACGTACATACACCTATATAAATAATATGCTGATGCAGAAGAATCATGCTGATGCAGAAGAAAGAGAGATGGTAGCTGCTGGTACAACAATGAAAGGTGTTGGAGGAGATCTTTGTTGAGTTCTTCCTGGACCAGGTTCAGGAGAATACCCTGGAGTTGGTGGTGGTGGTGAGTGTCTTCGTGGACGTGTTGGTGGCCTCATCTTCATCACTTCCATACTTGATCCACCTGAAGAGCCTGAAAACACCATGAAATAATAATATATATTTCATCACAAACTTTGCTGCACCTTTTATTTCTCTTCATAGTACACTATTTTGACTTTGGTTTATTACTTTTTATCTTATAGTACCAATAGTATTGAATTAGAAAGTAATTAATACCTAGAATTGTAGCTTGTGCAGAAACAGTAGAAGAAAACAGCAGCAGCAGGTGGAAAGCAAAGAGAGAAAGTAGGAGAAGATGAAGAGTCTTCATGCTATATACCTTAACTCACCAGATCTTAAATTGATGCTTCTTCTTCACCTTTAGGTCACATACCTTATATATATACACTCACCCTTCACAACATGACAATTGAGAAACATATGGAAGTAGTTTATGGGTCGAGATCACAGTAGAAAAGATGCATTCTCATTTGCTATTTTGCATATATAAGACACAACTTTGAACCAAATGTAATGATTTAAAAAATCTAACTATATCCTGCATTAGATACTGGACAAAAAAGAATACTAGATAGCCTAAACCTTAAACAGAAGCACATAAAAAAATGATAACACATTCACTCACTCCTTTAACAGTGCATGGTAATATACTATTTGCCTAAAAGTTCACACGTGATATTATTCAGGTGTGGCTTGTAATGCGTCTTATTAAAATGGTAACCTCATGTATTAGGCAACCAAAACCTTTAAAACAACTAAAAAATGGGGTTTCTTAAACAAACCCTATGTCATTCAACAACAAGAGAGTGGTTGTGATGACCAAACACCAACCTAAAAATAATAAGAACATGGACTTTTGCTTACATTATACCACTCAGGATGAGATTTTTTTTTTTTCATTAAACTTAGGCATTTTTTAAAAAAATTTATTGAAATCAACAAGTTTTTAAAAACTATAGAAATAATTTGAAGTCATGTAAGTAGGACTTCATCAAAACATAGCTTGTTCATTTATGTAACTTTTTAAAAATCTATTTATTTGAGTAAATTGAACAAAAAAAAACCAAGATTAGGTACATTTTCACAGGACTGATGTCATCTAGTAAGTTATACAAACATGGTATTAACACATTCAAAACAATATTTAAAAAAAATCATTCACCAAATATAATATATATAATTTTTGTCTTATTTTTTCTGTTTTATTTTCTTTTTTGTCTTAATTTTATTGTCTTATTTTGTCTTATTTTGTCTTATGTCATTGTGTTTGAGTTCCTTTCTTTGGTGCCTTTTGCTTCAACCATTTATGCAACCATCGCTATCACCAATATTTTCCTTTGTTGTAGATGTTTGTTGAATTGTCTTAATTCAAATTGATTTTTCTTGTGTTTTTTTTTTAAATCAAGTTATGCATTGTAGAGTTTTCTTTATATTATCTTTAATTTTGAATTATATTATATTGTGGTTTTTTTATTAATCAATTCCTTGAATGGTATTGGGTCGTATCACCCTAACTAAATGTATTATTTTTTATTTTTGGGTAGTCTGTAATTTAGGCTTTATGCTACTAACATTTTAGAAAAACTACATAAACTTAGAAATAGATTTTTAATCTCATAAACACATAAGAGTTCATTTATATTAGAAATTACATTGTTTAATTTAGCTGCTTATTATAATAATTGGATTCTTGAATGTGAGAAGTTTGTTGGTTTTATATAGAACATTTAGATTACACTAATAATTATTTGTTTGATAATAATCTATTACCGCTGCTCAAATTTTTTTTATCTAGATTGAGTAAATTTTAATTTTTCATTTTAGATTCATTAAAAAAATAAAATATTATTTTATTTGACCATAGTCCAAGATAACATTGTTTCTTTTCTTAAATAAATACGAAGAAATGTGTATTAAAATATATAAATATATTCACTCTTAAAGAATGTGGGACTAGATTTTAACTGTAGCGGAACATTATCCATAATTTTAAATGGGTAATTTGTTTGTTTAAAGTTGTGACATGAAAAAATTCCACTGAGACAGTGAACCCAAGCAATTGCTTTGACATCTTAAGATTGTCAACTTGGTTTGCATACGTTGGTATGTGACGTTTGTGACAATCGCATTGCTTTGCACAAAGAAAAAAATCTGCTATTTCTTTTAATAACTTTGTAGTGCTATACGCAGCCATTACTGGAGTGTGTGTGTGTGAGTGCGCCACTGTTGGAAGCAGAAGCAAAGATTGCAAGCTGCTTTGGAAATGTCATGCGCAAAACAACATGCTTGAGTTGAGATCATGTCCATGTTGAGAATCTACTCAACTCAGTTGAGAATCTACTCATCTCCAATCATGGATTTTTCTTCTTCAAATCATCAGAGTTTTCCACCATGCCACCATTCCCACCTCGACAAACAACATGGTTTTCTCAGAAACCTTGTTCTTCCTTTTACTTGTAACATTTGGTCACTCCTTTCCAAGCCGCCACCACCCTTCTCATTCTTTACTCACCGATAGAGCTGCGCTTCTGGAATTCAGAAAAACAATCGTATCAGACCCTCTTTCCTCACTTGCAAACTGGGATGAAGCCGTTCCTGTCTGCAACTTCACGGGTGTTCAATGTGACACGTCCCATAACCGTGTTACACGACTCATCCTATATGATAAACCTCTTCTGGGGCCTCTTTCACCTGTTCTTTCCAATCTCACTGGACTGCACAACCTTGAGATTGTTCGCACTCAATTATTTGGCACTATTTCTCCTGAATTTTCCAACCTCAGACGCATTCACTGCATCATTCTTGAGGGGAATAATTTGCATGGCTCAATACCACACTCCTTTTCCATGCTTTCCAAGCTCAACATTCTAGTGATCAAGGAAAATAACATATCAGGTTCGCTTCCTCCATCTCTCTTTTCTAACTGCACTCTGCTAAATGTTGTGGACTTCTCCAGCAACACATTGAGTGGTAAAATCCCTGAAGAGATTGGAAACTGCAAAATCCTGTGGAGTATCAGTTTATACAACAATCAATTTACTGGGCAGCTTCCTCTCTCGCTCACCAATCTATCGCTTCAACATTTAGATGTGGAGAACAATTATCTATCTGGCGAATTGCCTGCTAAGTTTGTAAGCAGTTGGCCATATCTTCTTTACCTTCATTTGTCATACAACAACATGGTAAGCCATGATAGCAACACCAATCTCGATCCATTTTTCACTGCTCTCAGAAACAACAGTAATCTAGAGGAGCTTGAATTGGCAGGAATGGACCTTGGGGGAAGGTTCACTGATACCTTCCCCAGCCAACTCACCAACCTAAGAACCCTGCTGCTGCAGGAAAACCAAATTTTTGGATCAATTCCTTGCAGCTTAGCAAACCTTTCTAGTCTTTTCATTCTGAATTTAACATCCAATCTTCTAAATGGAACTATATCCTCAGATATATTCAGATTGCCAAGGTTGGAACAACTTTTCTTATCAGACAACCATTTCAAAATTCCAATTCCAGAAGCAATAGGCAAGTGTCTCAATCTGGGTCTATTGGATCTGTCACACAACCAATTCTCAGGTAGGATTCCAGACAGTTTGGGAAATTTGGTGAGACTAAATTCTTTGTTTCTCAACAATAACCTTCTCTCAGGAACAATACCCCCCACATTGGGACGGTGCACTAATCTGTACAGGCTTGACTTGTCCCACAATAGATTAACAGGAAGCATCCCACTGAAATTGGCAGGCTTGCATGAGATCAGAATTTTCATAAATGTCTCCCATAACCACCTTGAAGGTGACCTGCCAATTGAGCTCAGCAAATTAGAAAAGGTTCAGGAGATAGATCTTTCCTCCAATTACCTCACTGGAAGCATCTTCCCTCAGATATCAGGATGCATTGCTGTTTCAATGATTAACTTTTCGAACAACTTTCTTCAAGGAGAGCTCCCTCAGTCCCTGGGCGATCTGAAGAACCTTGAATCTTTTGATGTTTCACGAAATCAGTTATCCGGATTGATACCAGCAAAACTTGGTAAAATTGAAACGCTTACTTTTCTCAACTTATCATTTAACAATCTGGAAGGAAAGATTCCATCTGGGGGTATCTTTAATTCAGTTTCAAACTTGTCATTCTTAGGGAATCCAAAACTTTGTGGGACAATTGCAGGCATATCCTTGTGCTATCAAAGGAGAAGATGGATTCATGCTCGTTTGTTATTGATTTTATTGATTTTGGTGATCTTCATATCGACCTTGTTGTCAGTAATTTGCTGTGTAATTGGTTGCAAGCGTCTTAAAGTAATCATCAGCTCTCAGAGGACAGAGGCAAGCAAAAATTCAGCTAGAACAGATTTGATCGGTAACTTCCCAAGAATCTCGTATAAGGAACTGTCAGATGCCACTGGAGGATTTGACAATGAGAGACTTGTTGGATCAGGTAGTTATGGACATGTCTATAGAGGTGTTCTCTTGGAGGGGACACCAATAGCAGTGAAGGTGCTGCATTTGCAATCTGGAAATTCTACCAAGAGCTTCAACAGAGAATGCCAAGTTTTGAAGAGAATTAGACACAGAAATCTTATGAGGATTATTACAGCATGTAGCCTACCCGATTTCAAGGCTCTTGTTCTACCTTATATGGCCAATGGCAGCTTGGAGAGCATCCTCTATCCTTCTTCTGGATCATCACACTTGAGTATTGTCCAGCGGGTCAATATTTGCAGTGATATAGCTGAAGGGATGGCCTATTTGCATCATCATTCTCCTGTCAGAGTCATACACTGTGATCTAAAACCAAGCAATTGTCTTCTCAATGATGACATGACAGCTCTCGTCTCTGATTTTGGTGTTGCAAGGCTAATCATGAGTGCTGGAGGTGGGGCTATTGATAATATGGCCAACTCTAGTGCAAATTTGTTCTTTGGATCTATTGGATACATTGCACCAGGTAATGTGTATCTTGCAAAATTGCTGCCATAAGATGAAAAGCGTAAGAAGCAACATTAAACCAAGCAATTCAATTAGTCTAAATCAGTCACAATTTAACTCTAATGAAATATGTTACATCATGTTTTGGTGAAAGTATTATCTCATACATATACCAGAAAGGTGACACTCTTGTTATGCATTTGATGTAAATATTTTCCACTAGTTCAAGTAATAAGTCTTCAGTACTCTTCCACAATTTCTCATGCAGAATATGGATTTGGATCCAGTTCATCTATCAAAGGAGATGTCTATAGCTTTGGCATTCTAGTTCTTGAGATGGTGACTAGAAGAAGACCAATAGATGACATGTTTGTTGGAGGGTTAAGTCTGCAGAAATGGGTAAAGATTCATTTTCACGGAAGGGTAGAAAAAGTGGTAGATCCTGCTTTGGTGACAGCTTCAAGAGATGAATCCCAAGAGGTTAGAAAGACATGGGAGGTTGCTATTTCAGAGTTAATCGAGTTGGGACTTCTCTGCACACAGGAGTCACCTTCGACAAGACCAACCATGCTTGATGCAGCAGATGACTTAGATCGTCTCAAGAGATACCTTAATGGGGACACTGCAGGAACTTTTGCCTCGTCTCTAGGAATTTCATCTTCCACTATAGCTGGTGGTGACTGGTGATTATACCTCTGGTCAGATACTATTTAGACCGCTTTGTCGTATCCGTACCCGTATCCGTGTCTGGACTTCATAGGCTACAATTGACATTATTAAAACTTGCCAACAAATGAAGATTATGAAAAGATTCAGGTAGATTAGCACAGATATGGAATTTTGAAATAGAAAAGGAACCACTAATCTTGAATAACTATATCTGGAATTGTAAGTGTGATCTGATATTATGAAAGTATTTGAGAAATGAAGTAAAGTTGAAGCGCATATATAATGGTTTGGTTATAGCAGCATATGATTAAGGAGAAAGAAAAAAGAATAGTGATAATGTGTAAGCAATGAGTAGTGGGTGAGATAAAATGCATGTTGCTGTATTCTCACCCTTCATCATCATTCCACTTAGGCATTGCGAAAATTCAAGTTAAAGTAATGCAAATCAAAATACAGTATTCATTAATTAAGAAGGAAATTTCGTAGTTTATTAAGATACAATCCAATGCAACAAGTTCAAGAAATAAAAAAGCAGATTAGCTCGAATCCTATAATTTTACTTTCTTCGAAAAAACCTTTTTTAATTTATACATAGGATATTTTTAGTATATTTAAATTATTATTATTTTAGGAAATATTATGAAAACAAGTAATATAGAACCTAAAATCTCAACATAAGAAAATAGAACCATATTAAACATGAAAAAGTCATCGACAACCGACAAAAAAAGTATAAAAATAATAATGTAAAACCTACCTTATTAATAAAAGAAGTAAAAATAAATAATATTTTATGTGAATGAAAATATGGATTCCAATGTGCTATAAAATATTTGTGATTAGGTTGTTAGGTATCGATAAATTGTAATAAACAAGAGCATCCTCATAGTATTTATTAGAGTTTTTTTTTATTATGATGGGTTTTTTTTTTTTTTATCAAAATGGAGTCCGTTTAAAAAAAATTACAAATTTAGGCAAGTCGTGCCAACTTGGCATGATTTCTACCCTGCCATACTGAAGTCGTGTCAACTTGGCACGACTTATGCCACGTCATAATTTATGTATTTTAAATTTTATTGTTTATATATTGGGTAGTAAGTTATGTAATGTTAAAAATTAATTTGATACATAATTTTTTAAGAGTATTAGTTTTAAGGAACAAAAGATTGGATAATCGTGTATGAATCATGGTTGAATTGAATGAATAAATACATAAAGGGTCATAGCTTGGCAGGTTTGCTTTGTCATGTTTGGTTTGTATTTTCATAACACTCTTAGAATATTCATTTTGGATACACAATTATCCAATTTTTTGTTCCTTAAAACTAACATTCTTAAAAAATTATGTATCAAATTAATTTTTAATATTACATAACTTACTACCTAATGCATAAACAATAAAATTAAAAAAAATAAAAAATTATGACGTGGAAGAAGTCGTGCCAACTTGGCACGACTTCAGTATGACATGACAGAGTCGTGTCTAATTGAGACGATTTGTGCATACGAAGTCGTGTCGAATTGTCACGACTTGCCTAAATTTGTAATTTTTTTTAAACCTACCCCATTTTGATAAAAAAAAAAAAAAAAAACTCATTATGCTAAAAGCCCTATTTATTACCACCTTACGTAAACTCTGCATCTTTTTCCACCATATTTCTTAGAACTGGTATCTGCAAGCAACTGCAGAGAACCATGGAATCGTAACTGAAGCACTAAGGATGAACATAGACGTATCGATCATGGCTCAAAAACAGAGAGGAAAAGGAGAAAACAGAAAAATCTTTTACCATACATACATGTGACATCAAATGTACACTTGTTTCGAAGTTCATTTGTATTAACGGATTATGACTCCTTGCCACTGTTATCAACATTCATACATTTATGGAAAACAAAAGCACTTAAATGAACTAAGAAGTAACACAACCTCAGAATCGCAGTGACCATATTGAACCGAGAGTTCAAAAGTCATAAAACAAATCCTGAAACACTTTCATTCGGTCAGGAGGAAGAGCGATTGCCACAGACATGGTGCCATCGTTCGTTGAGCTGGGAATAATGAAAGATAGCCCCTCGTATGCAATCCCACCAGGTCCCATGAAAATGGGTCTTCCCCAACCAAAATCAGCATCATGAATTGGAAGCCTCACCCAGCTAGTGATGCCAAGGTTTGGGCACCTGAAAGTGTGTGATCCACGAACAAGCGCTTTCAGATCAGGCTGCAGCTCTAGATAGTCAAGAGCTGATCTCAAATACTCGTTGTCCATTCTCATCAATGCATCGTGGATTCTGCTTGCAGCATACCATGTTGGTTTTGAGATGAGATCGCCAGCCACTGCAACAGGGGTGGTGGTGAAGATGACATTGCCGAAGTAACCAGGGGGCAGGGGAGGTTGCAGCCTTGACCTTCCATCAGTTGCAATATACAGTTTTGTTTCTTGTTCATCAGGTAGTTCTCTTGCCCTGCACACACTTCTCCATACATGACCAGCCAGCATCTCATAGGAGCTGTAGCTGATTGAGTTGCCATCTTCTCTGGACTTACCCTTGAGGGTGTTCAGTTGGTCACGGCTCAGTTTGAAAGTGGAGACGGCAACAGCACCGTCAGAGCCTGGTTTTGGTGGTTGCAGGGTGGTGGTGTTCATGGCTGGTGGAGGCCTGTATTCAATGTGATCAAAAACAGGACGAGGTGGATCCCGGGAACAGAGTAGTGTTCTGTCGATGAATGGAGGGAGGGAAATATCGAAGCCGCGAGCAAGATCTGACCATGCATTGATGAAGTGAAGACCAGAAGCTCCATCTGCTACATGGTGTTGCATACCAACACCCAGTGACACACCTCCACATTTGAAATATGTTACCTGTTCATACTCTGTTACTATTCTTTATCATCTTCTCAAATGTTTCAGAAACACTACAAACTTGTAAACGTTCAAAAACCAGAATCATACACACTAAAATGTATACACTTCACATACTATAATAAACTGATATTTTAATTATATTATATTTTTTTTAATTTAAAATATTATTATATTATTATATTATTATAATGGTTTTTTAAGCTTTTTGGGTGTTAAAAGAAATTTTTTCCAATATCGAATTGCAGGTGAGAGTGGTTGGAACGCTCTCAATTGATTGTATACTATTTAATGTTTTTCATAGAAAAAGAAAAAGTTAAGTATGGCCCAAATTCATGCTTCTCATGTGCATTCTCACTTTTCTTTATATATATTATCCCACGTATTTCTTCATTTATATATTTAAAAGACAGTATGTAAATTAATTAATATATTTATTTATAAGAAAATTATGTTAAAAGGCATAAAATATGTAAATACAAAGATATAATTAAAATTAATTTTCAAATGGACAAATAATAGAAGTGAAATTTTATTTTCAGTGTTAATGGATAAAAAAAATACAATAATGTTAGTATATTGGTTAAATAAAAAATGAAAAAGTTAAACAAATATTCCAAATTTACCATAGGCCGTGTTAAATGCATTGTAAGAGTAATAATCAACCATTTATTTTCATTTATCAATGGTGTGTTTAAGACAGTGCAAACCTAAATTATACATTATTCATGTACCCTCTTTTAATCCTTGTTCGGAAACTTCTAAACATTGTTTTTCCTCATAGAAATTAAGAAGAAGTGGAAAAATTATAACAATTCACGTAAATTTCTGAACCATCAAGTTTAAATATTGTTTAAAACAAATTTAGGTAAATCTAGATGAGTGTTTCTGTCTAACAAGTTCGGATACGTCTCTTAAATAATGTGTCCGTCGTATTGATACCGACACGAAAATACAAATTGATGAAGTGTTTAATTCAAACAAATATTTGTTGTTTGAATATCTGACAATTCTAACACATTCTAATAGAATTTTAAAAAAATATATATTAATTTTCTAAAAATTCAAATTTATTGTATAAAATTTTATTATTGTAAAAACAAAGAATAAATTTTTTTGAAAAGAAACATCTTTCTATTAAAAAAATTGAAACATTATTTATTTATTCATTCATATAAACTTTTATTAACAATTTATATAATTTATAATTATATATTATATATATTCGTGTTCCCTTATCTTACATCTTAAAATTATATATATCTCTGTGTCCGTGTCATATCAAATGTAAAATTTATTTATATCTCTGTGTCCGTGTCATATCAGTGTAAAAATTATATATATCTCTGTGTTCCGTGTATTATATCAGTGTAAAAATTATATATATCTCTGTGTCCATGTCATATCAGTGTGAATCTCGGATAGGTTTGTGTGTGCCAAAAAAAAAGGCAAAACTCATGAATAAACTAAACCTAAATATCAACGTGAAGGCTGAATGAGAAAACAAAAGAAGTGTGGGAAAGGCACGTGTTAAGTGTGAATGAAACAACATACCTGTAGAACTAGGAGCGGATACGTTTCGATCCCGGCAGAATAATCCACGGCGGGGATGAGCTGCCGGAGCTCAAGGCTGGGTGAGAAGTCGCCGAAGTCGTCGATGGCGGCGGTGGTGTCAGCCTCGACGAAGAGCACTCCCTGACCGTCGCAGAAAAGCTCGATGCGGCCGTCGTCGTCGCGGCGGAGGCGGGCGGCCATTGGGTAGAAAGGGACGAGGGCCTTGCTGAGTGCCGCCTTCATGACGGCGGCGTCGAAGAAATTGGAGGCTCCGCTTGGCCTGTAGAAATAGACGCTGGGCGTGTGGAAGTTTGGCACGACCAAATCGACGTTGGAATTCCACAGCGGCCTCCGCGGCGTCTCCTCCGCCGGACGCACCATGGTGGATTGCTTGACGTTGATGAGCATCTTTCTTCCCTCCAAATCACAATGATACGTTGTATTATGTGACTTGCTTTTTAAGGTTTCCATTTCAATGCAGTGATCGGTTGGGCCCACTTACTGCAACTACTTAGTTGTGGGTGATGTATTGTTATCATCATAATACTTTCTATTTTTTTTATTGGAAAATGCTATTTTAATCAATGCAATTTTAAAATTGGTCCAATTTTGGTGCAGTTTGGTCCATTTCAGAAAAAGTTATGAGAAAAGTTTATTTAACATTAACAGTGAAATACATGCACCTAACATTATTTAAAATAATATAATAATATTTTAAACTACAAAATAAAATATTTATTTATTAGAGTGTGAAGTGTATGTATATACTATTTGTTAATATATTAGGATTCAAAATTATTTATCTTTTTAATTGTAATTATAATATGGTGCATTGTTAATAATATCAAATTATTATTTTTTTCATTCACTTTTCAACTCAAATATTATTGAAAAATGGTTTTTAAATTAGTTTTTATTATTGATAAATAAATTTTAAACTGATATCTAATTAGTTACCAAGGTTTTGACTACTATTTAGATTTTAAATTTGGTAGAAAAACTTTGGTAGCTAATTAGATATCAATTTAGAAATTATTTATCAATAGTAGAAACTAATTTAAAAACCAATAATTTTTTAATTCTCTAAAATGGTCTCGTCAATATAACAATTAATTATTTATGATCTTTAAAAAAGTAGATACTTAATATATCGTTACCTGAGTAGTATCTCTTTTAATACCTATATGAATTGAATTGAAGACCAATTTGTAGTAACACATGCATGCTTATCTAACAAAAATAAATTAATGAATTTAACATTGAGTCAATAATTTTACTTTCCTTCTAAAAAACACCAAAATGTGTGTTTATTGGCACATGAACATCATCCAACAATAGAGTTGTTGGAAGGAACTCTAAGAAAGTGCATATATTTTGTAAGCATTTCCCTTAAGAGTTTATCAATGTGATGAGTGAATGAGGCAGTTTGCCAACTCAACTAAAAATGACATGTTGTTTTTTTATCCTTATGTTAGAAAAATAATACAATTTTTTTTAATAATCCCACACAACATTGAAAATAAGTTTTTTGGTAACTTGCAAAGTTTTAGTGATGATAGAAAATGAATTGAAGAGGTGATAAATAAGAGTAGGGCATGCACCGATTTTTGGGTTTAACTTCAATTTATTGTGTAAGTTTTTTCAAACTACTTTCCCATCACTTTCTAGGTTGCTTCAACCAGCCACCTACTCAACCACAACAATTTATTGGTTAACTATTCGGCCCTTAAATGTCACTCTTATCACCAAAACTTATCCAAAAATATCACACATTCCCAAAAATTTATAAATCATATAAAATATTGTGCTATTAAAATAGTATTTTATATTTTTTAAAACTATAGTTTTGAAAATATGCTTTTAATATTTTACAAATATTATATATATGAGATCATTTATAATTGAGTGATAACATAGTGATTAAACAATTCATTTTTTTCTTATAAAAAATCCTTGAATTTGTGTACTTTAAAAATTAATTTTTAATTTTCATTATTTTATTTCTTTAAATCCTACTCAACATATCATTCATAACACTTGTTACTTTTTATTTAACCATTAATATTAATATATTATATTTTTCTTGAAACATAAAGAGGCATTTCCCACTAGTAACTATAAATAACATATATGCTACTTGGAATTGGAATAGTAATGTGGAGCTCATGAAATGGGGTTACTACTGGTTTGTATGATTTGATCAATTTTACTTGGATCATAGTTTTTAGCAGAATTTAGATTGTGTGATGAATGTTCAAGACCATTTTATTTATGTTGATTGTGATGGGAAATTTGAGAGGAGAATCTGAAGGTAGTGAAGTGCAGGAGTGTGATGATAAGACATTGAAGAGGCAATGAGAGGAAATAATGAGCCAGATGGGGACTTGTGGGAAGAATGGATATTCACCCTTACATACCAATTCAAATCTCCTCTTAGTACATTATTAACTACATAATCCAAGTTGTTGAAAAGTAATTTCCATCTTCACCTTAATTGTGTCCATAAACAATCAACTCATTTATTAGTAAAATTTATCCCTTTTCTCAATCCCATAATCATTATAATTGTATCAATAATGGATTTTCTATATACCATTTGTGTTGAAGATTGTAGATCTTCAATATGGTTTGGAGGTGGTTAAAATAGGTCAACATCTTTAAGGGTAATCTTTAAGGGGAGACAACATCGTTAGGGTCAATCACTGTATTTGAGATATTGTTCGTTTTAAAAATCGGTGTTTCATCATGGTTTTATCCTTAAAAGACGGTGGGTTGGAGGAGAAAGACATATATATATTATCTTTGGCATCGACTCCTAAAATATATTAGACTTACTGGGACAACCCGCAATTGATATATCGATAATGTCATTAAATTAAAAGAAATGTAGAATATAAAAACAAGAGTAAGACCAAAGACATAAAAAATAAATTATTTAAATTTATAGTTAAAGAGTTTTATTTTTATTCTTGTTTAACTTAGTAACATATATGTGCATTTTCAACAAAACATGTCATCTCTATAAATATCGTTTTCTAAAATATCCATATATTTTTCTCTGTTCTATACATTTGATTTTTCTATTTTTAATCATAAGAAACTAGCTTTACACAAAAAGGATAACTACAACTAAAATAAGATTTGAGACAATTAACTTATGTTATGAATAGATAAGATAATTGCTAAAGAACAAGTTACCAACTTATCAAATCTCTAACTCCATGTCCTCTTTACAAAAATGACATTGAAAAGGTAAGTGATACGTCAATTCAAAGTTGGCACCACACTTGTTGCAATGAGAAGCAATAATGCACTCTTTCTTTTGTAAGTGGGAAGTTATCAAGCAAGATTATGTATGTCTCTTTTAATTGATGCAATCATGGATAGAAAAGAAATAATTCAATCTATAAAGAATATTATAGATTGAAGTGTAGGATTAACCAAAAAGAATATTATAAAAATTATTAATTATTGGTTTCATGTATAAAAAGAAGAATGATTAATTTTATTTTCTTCTTTTTTCATGTTAGAAGAATCATAACTTTGCATACACTTTTATTTTGGAATAAAACTCGTCTGAGAACATTTATATTTAAGCTTAAAAGTTTGTGAGAAGTAAATAAAATGTGGAATCTGTAAGAAGACCAAGAAGACCCAGTGATGTCTACAAATTCATAGAGAAGAAACCCGTCCATAAAAACTGACCCGAAATATTTATGATAAACAGTGCAGCAAAGGTGTATGAGATAAAGTTTCCAGATGAATTTTGTATTCTAAGTATCAATTTTGTCCATAAATATAGACATTGCTGAATCAGATTGTCGTCATAAAAAACCTAAAAACTGATACAAAATTGAATTGAAAGAATTGCTCTGTGTAGGCTTTCCTTTTGAATTTTATGTTTGCGTACCAAACATGGAACATTAGTAGAGAGGACGCAATTATTTAATCTTCTTCATGGTGTAGCTTTCTATAGGGGCATGAGTCTTCTGTACTTGAAGAACCACACGAATGCAGAAAATATAAATGCTCCACAAATTCCTGTTATTATTAGGACCCACTGGAAAGCAGAAGGGACATTAAATAATGCAATTTCAAAATTCATCCCAAATATTCCTGCTACCACACCAAAGATGGCAACCACAAATGTTGCAGTTGTGAGTAAAAGCTCAAACTGGATAAGCTGATTCCGCACATTATCCTGTGAGAAACAAAATTTGAGGTATTCATCAGAACAAAATGTCTTATAGTTTTTGTTCTTTTGGAGCCACACAACATGATAGTCAGAAATACTAAGAGAGTTTGTTTCAAGGTACATATTTATATCCCCAGAGTAATCACATTCCCCAATAATATCATGCCTAAAATATGATTCCCATAACATGTTTCATTGGGACTTGGTAATTTCAGAAAATAGAATAGATTTATTAAACTAAAAAGGTGAAAAACTAAAATTGGAAAAAAAGTGAAAGAGTGAAATGGAGATTGGTGGTTATTGAAGAAACTAATTTCTCTTCCCATGAAATGTAAGATACACAACTTTCACTGAGGCAATAAGAGGCCATTGTCCCATAAACCAACAATCTTAGAGCAACAAAATTCACAATACTCCGACCTCTCCCCACTGTGAGTTGTTTGTGTGAGCATGTTCAGTAATTTGCATTTGCATATGTATGATCAGACATAAGAAACACTACCAAAATATGATAAATAAAATTGACATAAACCCCAGGGAAAGAAAACAAACCAGTTGGATGTTTATGAAATCTTCTGTGTCATCAATGTATTCTTTCAACTGAAACAAAAACCAAGAAACAGTGGTTGATAAACAGTTATGAAAAAAGAATGAAAAGGGTGGGTGTATATAACAGTGTTTACCGATGTCAACTTGTTTAGAGTGCTGTCAATGACAACAAAGTATGCTTCCAGCAACATCTCAAGTTCCTCTATACTTTCTGTAGTACTTTCAGAACTTCGCATGCTCTCATGTCGACTCCTAGCAATACTGAAGCTCTTTTCAAGCTTCCGAGAATCAGGTGGTGATGAAACAGGAGAAACTGGGGCAGAAATGGATGCACCATCAACTGATTTATATCCAACCATAGACTGATCTCCATAAAATGACAACTCCATCCGTCTTTTCTTCTCAGTAAGATACATTTCAGCCATGTCACCATCATCGTCCATAAGCTGCTCTATTTCATCTCTAACCTGAATATATGCATTTGCAAAGCAAATACTAATAAGATACAAAAAATATGGTAACTGCTACTTCCAATAAAAAGGAAAGAAGAAAATATAACCCAGCATCACCTTCTGAACCCTCCTGGTCAGGGCAACAAGTCTGCTTTTTAATCGACGAACACGTTCCAAATTTAGTGTACTGATCTTTGATGTCAGTTCATCCAACAAGGGATAAGCTTCGATTTCTAACTCTGCTGCCTTTTTGTAAATGGCCATAACAGAATTGCAAATGTCACATTAATTTATCCAAACCAAATGAACAAGAATATCAAAGAAGAAAATATTCTACACAAGCACATAGATCAAGAATTCTTCTGTTTGAATACAATATGAAAGAATTAGTTTTGAACATTAAGGCTATTATAGGACTTCTAATGCCGCCATATCAAATAATTTATTCAATATCAATGAAGACCATGTGAAGAAAGTGTTGGCCACTGTTGCCTTCAATAACTTTTCATCATACCTCTCGACAATTATATAGGATCTATGGTTGTCCTCCATGGCATACAATAATATGCAAATCTCCATCGTATCTACTGCCTACTACTGTTTCCCACTTTTCACCATAATGAACCTAACATTAACATGTAGAAACTCCAGAAGAGATGCACAGTTTCATATTTAATTCCTATCTTTCTCTCTCTTTAGTTCTCACTCGTAAGTTTGAAACACCCAGACAACTTTACCACCAACAAAACCACATAAGCTACATGATACATCAAATTGAAATCATCCAATTACTGCACAGTCAAGTGATCCTCCTACATCTTTCTCAACAATAGGATAAAGAAACAATTAATGGTTTAATGCAGTGGAGAAGGGAGGAAATTGCAATAACCAAATCTTTTAGTGCCAAGAGGAAACAACATACTGGCTTTCTCTAAAAAAAATCCTACAGAACATCCTAAAGACTTTATAAACTGTTACCACAAAAGGGCAGTTTGGCCTTAATCAGTAGGTAGGTACACATCAAAACAATAATTACTTATTAGTTCACTTAACCTTAACATGGTCATACTTCCCCCATATGGCATAGATTAATATTGATAGAAAATCAATGCTATCATATAGAAATACTAGATCTCTGTTCATAGCAAACAAAAAAAGAAATGAAGAACGAGTTAAATTAAAAAAATAGATCAGCACTTGTTAGTCTCTGACATAAACATGTACTTCTACTAACCTGAGAATCAAGAAATGTGCATGCCGCCTCCAGGGCAACTTCAAGAGCCCTGAACTCAAAAGGTAAATAATCAGGGGAAGAGTTGCTAAATACATTATCAAGACTCCTACTTCCTCTCCTTCGGTTCATGTCAGAACCATCTGATTGCCAAACCTCCCCTGCCCCAGTTGCTGTCAACCGTCGCTGTAGCTCCATTACATAGTGCAATACATAACTATCAAGGGAATTCAAGAGAAGAACTTCATCTGCTGTAATGATACACCGTATCTGCTCCAGATTTACAACAATAGCTTTTTCCCTACCGAGGATTGTTGATGGGTAGACAAACAAAGGATCTAGTAGGCGAAGATCACGTGCAGGTAGATCACAACGTCTCATCATGGTAAACTTGTCTACTTCAATGGCTTGAGAGTTGCCAGCTGTATCAACACGAATCCATGATCGGAGACCTTGGCCTCGCTTCTTTAGCCCCAGAACATCAACCCCTTGGAAACCTTGCCTTCCAGAGGCAGATGGTCGATTGGCAATCTCTCTTACATTAAGAGCCGAAGCAGGTTTTGGTGGTAGCAGCCTCTCCTTGAGATCTGCCATTGTGAAGTTTCACTAATAACTGAAAAAACATATGAGATAAGAGCTTTAACCACCCATTGATTCCAACAATATTACACAAACAAATTATCACTCCTATGATAGACAGTATTGATCTATCTATCTAGACACACATCAATCTCCTAACATATTTGTGGCCCCAACAGATGAAGAATGCATCAATTAGGAATCTCCCACAATACATTCAATGACATCATGGTCTGAACAAAAACTACAAGATAGGGGGAGGAAGAGGGTCATCCCCTAATTGACCCCTCACAAGTCGGCTTTGGCCACATCATAACTGCACAATGATCTTTACTAACTATCTCCTATATGCATCTCAAGGTGAAGTGATCAATCAAGTTACTAATACAAATACTATGCACTACACTACGATTATTAACTTACTCTATCAAAAGGAAATATCCAGGTTTCGGAAAAATAACAAGCCCAGGTACCTGATACTGTTGAAATAACACGTGCATATCATACCCCAAGCAAAGCATCCATGCTAATATATTTCATCCGATAATAAAAGACATACAAAAATTAAAAAAAAAAAAAATCACGCCTTTTTGAAGAAGAAGACAAAATCTTCACCCCACAAGGCATTCATAGACTTTATACTAAGATTCATACCTCCGACTTTACTTCAACAGAAATCGGATAATTGCCGAGATTTGCAACAAATCCAACAAGGTAATCTATCTCAAATTATGCGAGAAAACCAACCGTGAATGTCCTTTTACCGAAGAACTCGAAACAGAGGAAGGGGGAAAAGTAAGAAGATCAAAACCCTTGAAAGGGTTGGGGAAAATACATGAAATATATAGAAATTGTGATTGAATAGCGCCGAATCATGAAGAAAAAGAAAATAGTTGAGAGCGAAGTGTGCAGTGTTTGTGTGTGAAGTTCATCACACACTGCGCAGAAGAAGATAACAACAGGCCACAGAAACAGAAAATTCAAGTAATCTTGTGATAATAATTAATAAATCACTGATTAATTATTCTGAAGATAATTAACTGAATCTGCCAGAACATAAAAAAATGTTAATTGTGAATTTCACGTACCCAACCAATTTACGATGATCCATTATTGGTGAAAACAAACTTTAAAAGAGAAAGAGAAGAATAAAATAGTTTAATTTTAATATAAAAATTAGTTATGCACATTCATCTAATAAATCAGTAACAAATTGTGAATATAAATTTATAATTGAATTGGCAAAATAAAATCTGAACAATATATAAACAATTAAGTACATTCTTATTATTTTTCTCATTCGGTTATACCAGGTACCGAGTTCCTACATTAAAAAAACATGATGTTTTTAAGTATCCAATATAAAAAACACGTTTTTTTCTTGGTGAAATATAAAAAGGAATGTATAATTGTAAAATATTAAATTTTCAAATAATAATTTTATAAAGGTAAAATAATTAAAGAAAAACATAAAATTTAAAAATATTTTAATAATTTATACATATTTATTGAAATTTTTCTCATTACTTATATTTTAAGAAAAAAATCACGAACCAATAATAAAGATACTTGATAAAATTGGATGAATTTGAAGTTATTTTTATCTCTTAGTTCTTGTTTAAATAATATTTATATACATCTACAAATTTTGCTTCATTTAGAAGTTAAAATCCTCCTCTTTCCTAAACAAATTCATTGAGTTTTCCAGACGAAATTATAATGAAAGTTTCTATTCTAAAACTCAATAACTCTAATAATGTTATCTTTAAAAAACAGATTTTAAGTCATTCTTTTACTTTTTTCTAATTCTATGAAATTGTTTTAATATGTTTAAAAAGTTTCTTTATTGGTCGGATTCGAGTGAACCACATTATTTGGTCTTAGTAACGAAGGGACTGATTAGAATTACATTGATACCACAAATCTAATAAACAGTTAAAACAGTTATGAAAACTTCTTACGAGAAACATGTCTTATCAAATCCAAGTGAGGTTTAAAAAAATTAGTTAATACTGATCTATTCAACTTAACAATATAAACAAACTATCTACAATGGAGTAATGTCTACTTTAATTAATTTTATTATACATTAACACAGAATACTTACTTGATCGTATAATCTTTGATCGTCAGATAATCTTCTTTTGACTGAGTGCTGAGAAGATAGAGTATCGAGAAAGTGAGAAGAATGAGTTTGAAATATGAATGAATAAGGAGTTTGTAAAACTTAAAGTGGAGTTCCTATATATATATAAACCTTTATCTTTAATCAACAATAAAAATAAGTTTAATATCCAACTCTACACATGATATGATATTATGGTTGTTGTGTTTTATATTTGTTTTGAGGTGTCATGTTATATTACCAGGAGTTGTTATTTCTTTTCGGAATATTATCTTTAGAAATTATATTCCTATAAACAGATTTTGTTGATATTTAATCATTTAAAAAAAATAAAACTTATTTAAACAACAACTTTTATTTCCATGAAAATATTATATACCTACCCTTTTCATAAATGAGTTATTTTACAGAGATACTGAAAATATATTTTGATAACCATGTAAAAAAAAAGTAGAATTGTTGGAATTAAAAAAGATCACGTAAAATAAACGCTCTCTAATAGTATTTCAAACAATAAAGCTTTAAAAAATATATATATATATATAACAGTTCTTAAATGATTAAAATTAATAATTTTGAATTTAATTATTTAAAAAAAACACTTCTAACATTTTTAAAATATAATTTTTTCGCTAAAAAAAATTATTATAGTGTTGAAATAATTAAAATGAATAATTTGGAATTTAATTATTTAATGAAAGAAAAAGTATATTCTCACAGTGATAGAATCTTATAAAGGACAAGGTGCACTGACTGCTTGAAAGGGATGTGTTGCATTGGATTCCTCATTATATCATTAGTTTTTAATTTTCATTAATATTTTTAATCTGGACTTATTCAGTGGCTTCAAATTTTATAAACTTTACTCATCTTTTTTAAACTATATTTTTAACAATTTAACATAATAATAAAATTCTTAGTTTAATGGATACAAAATTTATATATATTACCTTATTTAATAGTTTTTTTAGAGATATTTTTAATAGAAAATACTTATTTTTATAAATTTTAAATTGTAATTATACAATAATATTTAGAAAAATACAAATTTTGTTTATGTAATAAAATTATGTGCTTATGCCATTTTAATTTATGAATTAGCTTATCAATTAATTTATACATAACTTTTCTAATATAATAATTTAGAAAAGTGTTTTTGGGTTGAATATTTTTTTAAAAGACTTGAATTGAAAAAGTTGCAATTTATTAAATTCACAATTAAAAAAAAATATATTAGGGCTTACAAATTATTTAACCATAAATTTAATTGGTAGTGTGTTTTTTAAGAACATGAACTTTTTTGGCATTCAATTGAAGTAAGGTTTGATGATAGCATAGGATAGGTGGTGAAGGTTGAGAGTTGAAGTTCCAATGGCTGCGTCTCTCCGGTTACGCTGCTACAATTCCTACTTCTCCGGCGGTTTGCATGGCATCGCAAAACGAAATTCCCAACTCACTGTGCCTGTAATCGGAATTGCAAGTTGTTGTAAATTTTCCTCTGAGGCATTACATCAAACAGTTTCATTACACTCTCTGTCTCAGAACCAGTACCATGCGCCTTTCGACTTCGACTTCAACTTGAATGACCCATCACTACCAAAGTTCCTGGAATTGCTAAAAAAGATTGCCCATTCGTCATCGCAAGCAGAGGGTCTCCACTTATCAAGTTTCCAAGCAAACAGGGATTTGATAGGTTCCGCTATTTGGGCATTGAGGGAGGAATGGAAACCTGCATTGCTTGCTTTTAAATGGAATTGCCATCATAACGACGAGAAAGTTTGCAACTTGATGATATGGGTCTCGGCAACTCATGGAAAGTTTTCCACTGCTTGGTGCATCATTCGAGATATGCATCTTTCCTCTCTCTCCACGCGTCAGGCTATGCTTATTATGATTGATAGGTAAGCTACTTCAAGATTCAAACTCCAAATAATTGTTACTCTAAATGGCCTTAGTTTTACAAATTTATCTTCATACATTTGGAACAACTAAACTGCTGGAATGGAATGCATAGTTGATAGCAAAAAAAGTGTGCAGCGTGTTCTCCTTCGATCTATTGTGGATATGACATTGCACTTGTGGCCATCTTAGGAATATCTGTCTGTGTATTGTTGTAGGACTTCTTACTTGCTTATGGCTGATGAGAATATCTACTGTGACGAATTCTTAGCGTTAGATAGTTGAGGCCAGTCTTGCATTGATTTTTTCTGATTCTTGACATGATTAACCTTGATTGTTTTCTTGTGGATCATAAATTTTGTCGATTCTTGATAGTGTCATGTCAATTCTGTTGATAACAGATAATTTCAATCCTTTTTACTTAAGGTATTTTGTTTCGATCAGATATGCATCTGTAAACAACACAGCCAAGGCTATTCAAGCATTCAACTTTATGGACAAGTTCAGATTGACTCCTGATCAGGAAGCACTCCATGCACTTTTGGCTGCTCTTTGTAAGTATGGAAACGTTGAAGAGGCGGAAGAGTTTATGCTAGTGAATAAGAAGCTCTTCCCACTTGAGACTACGAGCTTTAACATTATTCTTAATGGATGGTGTAACATAACAAAGGATGTATATGAAGCAAAAAGAGTTTGGAGAGATATGTCAAAATACTGTATAACACCCAATGATACTTCATATAGCTACATGATTTCCTGCTTCTCAAAGGAAGGGAACCTCTTTGACTCTCTAAGACTCTATGATCAGATGAAGAAAAGGGGATGGACCCCTGGGATAGAGATATACCATTCATTGGTATATGTTTTAACTCGTGCCAATTGCTTGAAGGAAGCTCTTAGGACAATAGATAAGTTGAAAGAACAAGGTTTGCAGCCTGATTCATCCACCTTCAACTCCATGATACTCCCTCTTTGTGAAACTGGAAAACTAGCGGAGGCAAGGATAGTATTTAACACAATGGTAGAAGAGAATGTTAGTCCAACCACTGAAACCTTCCATGCATTTTTTGAGGGAACAGATTATCAAGGGTCATTGGAATTTCTGAGTAGAATGAAAGATTCTGGTCTGGGTCCAAATAAGGATTCTTTTCTCATAATTCTGGCAAAATTCTTAAAGTTGAAGCAACCTGTAAATGCACTGAAAATTTGGACAGAAATGAAGGCATATGATGTGGTCCCTAGTTGTGTGCATTACAGAGTAATGGTTGAAGGGCTTGTAACTTGTAGCTGGTTCATAAAGGCCAGATATTTTTATGAGGAGATGATTTCAAATGGATGTTCTGCAGATCCAAAGCTTAATAAGCTCTTGCAGAAAGAAGTACTAGTTAGTGGTGATAAAGGAAAACAGAATGTTAAAAAGGCTATTAGTAGTAAAAGTGTGAAATATTCTATAAAATGATTAGATGAAATAGAAAAATTATTGAGACCGGTGAAGAAAGAGGACATTCTGTAACTTGTAACAGAGAAGCAGATGCTACCCATATTTGCCATTCCACATTCTACCACTGTGCAGACCATATTAGCACTTACTCCTAGTATTGTTAACTATGGCAAGATATCTTGAGAAGTTCACTTTGGCATGTCATAGTCCTTGCAGTTGATGCAGTTTGGCTGTGGCCCCTTGACCTCCTACCAAGTTTTGAGTTACAGGAGCAGCAGATGTACTGAGGACTTGGGAAAATATTGAGCACACCAATTTTATCTGATCATTAAGTAAATGCTTGATGATTTTGGTTGCTGCTGCATGTTCCAAACCTCATACATCTTTGTTTTGATGGTCATGGTTCAGGATACAAAGTCATACAAAACTCATATTTTTGGTTGTCTTCCTGGTGTTCTCCATTGATTGTAAAAACGAGCCGAATAACATTTCAGTCCAACCAAAAATCTACATAAAAACAGCTCCTTATGCCAAAAACAATAACTAGTATGTTTTCTTACACTATATTTGAAGGGAAAATCAATTTATAATTAAAGAAGCAGAAGACCAGAAGACTGGACCATTGAATCGGTGCTTTCTACTTCAATCATCCTAAGTTATTCTTTGGTGAAGTTAGCATATCTGAGTGCCTTATATTTTGTGTATGTTTAATGTTCTCTGTATCTTTATGTTGGTCAATGCTTCAAAATATGAATATGGAAGGTTGATACTGTAACATCCAAAATTTATAATAGTAATAATTTCGACATTAATGCCAATTTCCCAAGTATCGTGAGGAGTTGCAAAGTTTTTATTCTAACTTTTCCTTTTTCTTAATGCTAAATTTTGTAAGTGCCATGTGTCCAAGCTTATATCAATTACATTATCTTTTAGAGCATTTTAAATATAATTATTTTCGTGAGGATCTTATTTTAAGATATAATGTCTTGTTTTTTTTTTCTCTGTGAGGTTCTTGAAAATAATCCTTTATGGTTGCTTGTAAATAAAAATTTATTTTTTTGTTTTTAATTAAAAATAAAGAATTGGTATTTTAATTTGAAACAAAATAAATATTTTTTAATTAAAAATACAGAATTAATATTTTAGTATGAAACTAAATTATTTAAGTGCAAAAAAAAAGTTACAAAAACATGAGTTGTTAAACCTTTTTATGATTAAAGTTATACCAGATGTAGTTAATATATGAGGTGATTACATGAATAACTTAAATTGTTTTTAACTGTGGTAGTGTGAGAAGACTACTGTGTGATGTAAGAAGGCAAGTTCAACTTTTTGAAACCTTCACTCACGTTTCCCTATTTATTCTTTTCAGAAAAAAGTAAAGTGCAGCAATTAAAAAATTAAACACTAATCTTTAATAATACCTATATGAAGCAGTGATGATCTTTATCTTATATCTTATATTCTTAAAGGAATAAAGTTGGGATGAAAACTTTCCTCCTAAAATTAATATTATTGTTACAAATATAATTAAAATAAAATCAGTTAATTAATTAATAAACATAAAGTATAAATTAAAAGTGTAAAGAGATGCAAATGATGCAACATTGGTGTGTTAGTATATGCTTTTTCAGTGGTGTAGCTTATACACCAGAATGATGTGATTACTTTTATGCATGTATTCAAGTATTGATTAACAATCTCTGTTACTTGGTTTTGTCCTTATACACGAATTTTTGGGATTGCGTGGTGTTTGATATGGCTTTGTCCTCTTTAACAAACGTTCAGAATAAAGACAGCAAGATGATTGCATGTCGTGCAAAATCATGGAAAAGAAAATATTGTCAACGACATTATCACACATTCATACTTTTACTGAGGAATAGAACAAGCACAATGCAGAGTTAATGATGCTGTTTTAATAGTGACTCACTTTAGTCTCTGATTATGACTTCTATGGACCATCCTCAAACCACCAATAAATTATAAACATGCTGTACAATTAAAGCTTTGGTGGTTCTGCAACAACATTCAGAAGCTTGAACCGGATGAACTACTGCTTCTAATATATATCAAATAGAATATAATATACCTATTTTAACAAGAATACAAATCACTACAATAAATAGGTAAATGCTTTCTGAAGACGGAAAACAAATAAACAAATCAGTCCATCTTAGAAAAGCTAGTGAGTGACTTAGAATGCATTTGTGAAGAAGTCAAAGAACTCAGTCTCTCAAAAACAAATGCAACTAATAGATACCCTTTTGCTCTTATCTATTACAATGAAGAGTTAAGCTAATCAGTAACCATCCTATACACAGTTCAGCTGCAACCATGCACCATCAAGGGAGACAGTCAACATAGTGCTCTAACAAAGCCACCACTGAGAACAATCAGTGGAAATTGAGTCATCTGAAAGAACAAATTCAACATAAATCTAACAACTGGCGTGTATTCAGGCTCCAAATGCAAACATATCCACTGATTCATCCCGTAGAGCACTCAGCACACCTGATCTAACATGGTGAGCAGATGACTTATGAATCACAAAACCTATTCTGCAGTGCTCTTCTGTTTTCTCCTTGATTTGCCGTATAACTTGGAAGGTGGAGAAGGGGAGAGCTCAAATGGAAGTGGTGGAAGATCCATCTCCCTCTTCAAAATCTTAACAATATCCCCAATATCAAGCCTCAACTCAGGAATTTTCTGTAAGCAAGTGAGTGCCAAGTTGATACACAGGCTTGCTTGGTCCTTGTTGAACTCTTCTTTCAATCTCTCATCCACAAGTTCTAAAATGTTACCAGCTTGAGCCAAGTGTCTACACCAGCTTATTAGGTTAGCTTTCTCTAGCTTCATAGGTGATGCAAGAACATGTAACGGTCTCCTACCTGACACAATTACAAGAATCAAAACTCCAAAACTATAAATATCAGCTTTCTCCATCAAGAATCCACACCCTCCATATTCTGGTGCCACATAACAGAGTGTCCCCCTCATGCTAGTTGTGCTGCTGAGCTCGCGGCTGAAAAGATCTCCACTCCACATGTCACTACCAATGGAACGAGTACTTTTTTTCTTCCAGCCTCTTCTGAAGCTAAACTCCCCATTTTGATCACATTCATCCTCAACCTCCTCTCCAAACTTCTTACGTTTGCAAATATAAAACCTTCTACCCAAATCAAAATGGGGCACTTTCATGCCTTTCTTCCATTTAGTGTGAAGATTTTTCAGTTTATTTGTCTTCTTGCTTAATTCAGCGAGATGCTCTTCTCTCCACCACTCTTGCATCTTCCTGTGTTTCTTTTTGTGATTTTTCTTTCCCCTTGACTCTTTTTTCTCAATCCCATTTTCTGTAGTATTGTTTCCTATCCCAAACACCTGTGATTGAGGTGCAATTGCATCTTGATCTTTATCCTTTGGACTTGAAGTTTCTAACTCTACTTTCTCGTGAACATTGTTCTTACCATGATCCCAATCAGGGTTCGATGGACAAATCTGACTCCCAATCCACTCCATAACATAGTCTTTACTACATAACTCTCCACTTCCATCCTGTCTCCACCACCAGTCCTTTCCCCATTGTTTCCCATTTGCCTTCTCATCATCCACCAAAGGAGAAGCATTCACTGTTAACTCCTTACTATAATCAATGCTAGAAAGCTCATCATCACAAGGAAAAAACTTACCATTCCAATCATCTCTTTCCAAAGCTGAAATTTCCTTACCCTTTGCATTCACACTCCTGATTTCACTTTCACTGGAAATATTGGCATTATAATTCAAAGAACTCAAATTCAAAGCTTTAACTTTAAAGCAAGTCCTACTATTTTTAGATGAAGAAGAGGCTTGCAAAGCTAGAGCAAAATCTACTTCACTGACACTCTCAACTGGAGTACCAATAGCAGGAGTTTCTGCAGTCAAATTAGTCAAATTACCTGAAAGATCTTGGCTTTTCCATAGATCCTGGCTCCTCCCTAGGTCCTGACTAAACAAGTCAACACCAAACTCACCCTCCACCTTAATCCTTGACAAGCCAAAATCGGAGATCTTTCCACGCCACTCTGAATCAAGCAGAACATTGCTTGGCTTTATATCACCATGGATCACTGGAGGATCACATCCAAGGTGCAAGAACTCCATAGCTCTAGCAACATCCAATATTATACAAAACCTGCTCTCCCAACTCAAACTCGAACCCTCATCTCCAAAGAGAGACTCCTGCAAGCTTCTGTTGGGCATGTACTCATACACCAACAGTCTTTTGTTCTTTTCCACACAGTAACCCAAAAGGGTCACCAAGAATGGTGACCTTAACCCTCCAAGAATCTGCAGTTCGTTTTGAAACTCTCTCTCTGACTGCAAAGACAATGCGTCCAGGCGCTTGATGGCAATAAACTTGCCGTCTTTAAGTACGCCTCTGAAAACAGTGCCAGAGCCGCCTTTGCCAATTACATTGGCAGTGTCAAAGCCATTGGTGGCTTGCTTTAAATCTTTGTATGAGAATCTTTGGAGCTTCAAGGGAGCACTTGCATCAAAGGGGATGGTCTTAGCCCTGTGAACTAGAGAAAGCCACAGATGGTAGAGGAAGTAGAGGATTGAGCAGAAAATCACAACACAAGCTGAAATGGTGAGTGCTAAGAAGAGGGCCTTGGTTTTGGTGGGACTTGTGGGAGGGAAGGGTCTTGAAGGCATGGTGTGTTGTCTGGACGAGTGAATGCTGATAACAGAAACCAGTGATGAAGAAAAAGTGAGTTAAGAGTAATAGGGAGATGGGCATTCTGGTTTTTCCTTTCCTTCTCTTTGAGTTATCAAAGGGTATCCAAAGTGGATTGCTTTACGATTAGATAATCATCAGAGGAGGAGCTGTCTTCTACTATTCTTAACTCTCTTTTGTTTTTCTCGTTTTCCTTGATTTATGCTATCGTTTCTATGCACTCATTTATTCAAATGATATGAGTTTAGCGATTGGGAAATGAGGATTAGAAAAAAGGAAGAGATGGAGGGGACCCAAGGTGCTTTTGACTAAAGAGAAAGTTTTGCGGCAAAGTCTTTGGATCACTTACGTGAAGACCAGCGAGAGACAAGGAAAAGGAAAGGGATGCAAATACTACTCGGAGTGTGATAATGTTGGTGGGAAATGTGCATTATTCTTATTATTATGCATTGCATTACAGATGTTAATTGGTTTGAAAACGTGAACATTATTTTATGCGCAGTTATTTTGTCTCATAGGCCATCATCACTAGGCCACGTGCACTGCTTAGAATCTAGAGATACTACTCTTTTTAATTCTTTCTTGTTCAGTAATTTTTTAGCAGAACCATATCTTGTCTTCAATCATTCTTTACATTGCAGCTCCACTCCAATGTCGTACTAAAATACAGCATCATATCTATACAACTTTCATTAAGTAATCCTTTTTATTCGGGTCATGGTTGAAGATAGATATTATGCTACACATGTAGATATAAAGATAACGTGATTTTCTGTAAAAAATTATTTGAAGTATAAGTTTACTGTAAAAAGAATTTAAAACTCTATTATCTATTAAGCAACTGTGTTATTTATAGTTAAAGTAGATTAGGATGTGCAGAAAAAATATACCGTCCAACAAATAAAGGTAAAGTAAATTCTCTAGCTTTACTTTTGCTCAGTTTATTTTCAACACAGTCATGAAACCTTTGGTCGAGTTGATCGTTGTTCATATCAGACCAAGTTGTGGCAGAAAAGGGGTGAAATAACTCAGAACTTGGAATATCTTAGAATAAAGAAACTCTTGTTCTTCCTTCTCTTTGCATGCTATAGCAGACCTATGATTGACCTTTAATCGTCGACCCTTTGCTTTCTGCTTTCTACTTTCTACTTTTTTGGATATCAATTTCATTAGGACGCAAACAGCTCACAAACTCACGTTTTGTTATTGATCCAAACCCAATGTAAGAAACAAAATTAAAGGGTAATATATGTATGTTAGAGTGGTGTTCACATCGGTCCAAAGGGTCATCTGCAATTGCACTTGCAATAAACATCATAGTCATGTGTGTGTTACTTTAGTTCCCCACAGTCCCACTTCCAAACCCAGAAAAGGGAAGTGCACATAGACATAATTAGCTGTCTTAAGAGAATAACAGGTGGAATGTTGCTCTTCTTAATGCACTGCACGCAAACATAGTTAACTTTTTGTGTGCTTCAGCAGTTAGGGAGCAAAAGAACATGGGTGCTGGTACAACGCGTGGGACCTCTTTCAACTCCATTCCACCAATACCATATCTTTTGTTTGCTTCAATTTCTCTCAATTATCTCACTCTTTTATTTTGAATAAATCATATGTCACCCTAATATTCCTCTGCAGTTCAAGCACATTAATTATTGTTGAAGAAGACCAAACACCGCATACCGTTTTCTTTCTAAACTTAGGTTGTTTGTGTTGAGGATGTTTTTCATTTTTTCAGAAGTTTGTACAGAAAATAGCAAAAACTACTTTTGATGGTCTTATGTTTTCACTTTTTCATTTATAAACTTCAAAAAACAGGAAATGAGTACAAAATTTCTGTGTTTTATATATCACTATATATACACATCATCAAATGATTGTGTTACTTCATTAGCCTAGGCTTTGGTAGATGCTGATAAAAAAAAAAAAGGCTTTGGTGGAAGCTTTGGGTGCTGCTTTCATTATTAGTTAATGTTTCCCTTTCATCTGCTCTGCACCTAAAATTGATTTTAAATTTTCGAAGTACGACCAATTTTCAACATGTTCATACCTATTTTATCCGCAGGTAGAAAACGACCTGCAACCATAAGTTATTTTATATGATAAGACATGCTTCAAACTGAAAGTGAAACTTTTAAGTGCATCGCTGCTATACTTTCCACTTAAGATACTTTAATAATAGAGATGATATTGAACAATGGGTTAATCAGAGAGGAATACTGTACTTGAGGGTGTAGACAAAATATAATTTTAAAATTTTGTGTCTCAACAGAATTCATCACGATAACCATAAAATGTAATCATTAATGAAGTTGAATACATTCAATCCAACATTGCTAAATAAACTGTTCGATGCCATGCCTGATATCCATCCAAAAACTGGAGGATTGGCCTTTTAAGAAGAAAAGATTTAATCAGTAACAAATACACTTAATGTGGGTCAATCCCATAACTATTTCCATAAGGACTCTTTCTGAGGTCGCTTCTTTTAAGATTACCCTTTCTACGTTAGATGGGTTATAAAGGAAAAATAATAATAATAATAATGACGACAAGATCTCATCCCAAAAAATTAGCCTTTTGAGAGGAGATCATCATGATTTAAATTAACCTTCCATGTTTGTTAAATGTGAAACATACCAATACATACTGAAAAGAGGACGGCATGGGTAAAAAATTGTGTACATTTACAAGAGGCACAAGTAAACAACAATAACAATTAATTATTGTAACTGTATGCATTGGTATACATAAGCGTACATGAAAAATCAGAGTCCACCAAAATAGTAGAGTCGACATGTTAACTTGTTAAACCAGAAATTCAAATGCACACCAAAAATATTTGTTATCAGGCCCGTAAATTGAATATTAAATACAACTCTCATGACCATGAAACAGATTTCTGGCCTGAAGCTATTTTATCTTCCAGTCTCCCAGATTTAAGAAACTGGGTATATGATACCTTTTAACTCTGTCTCAGCGTAAGATTCAGATCAGGAAGACTGCGGAAGAATGAGAATGTTTCCAAAAGGACAAAATAATGAGCAAATAACTGCTAAGAATGCTTCCATAAAAACAAGAATCTGACTCCAATATGGCACCAATTACAAACTAAGCATCATCATCATCCCTCTTATTGGGCTTGCGGTATTTTTCCTCCACAACTTTTGCCATGAACAAGGCAGTGTCAGCTAACTTCGTGACGTTAGGAACTTGATAATTCTGAGCTATGTAAACCCCACATACTGTCCCTGCTATGAAAGAGAAGCCACTCCTAAATATACCCATAGTTGCTCAAGTGCTTGCTATGAATTTCTGCTATTGAGAAATCACTTTAGCAAGAATGGCTGTCAGAAATAGGCAAATTAGCATTTAGTTAAAATCATATAAGAAGTAATTTTAGATTTTTTGGTAAGCCGATGGTTGTGAAAAAGTTCCACCGGCATGTAGTAAAGATCACTAACATAAGATAAAAATCATAAACAGCTTCAAGTCTTTAAGTGATATACATGATTTAGAAAACATTATGTAAACAATTCCAAATTAGTTCTTCTAATCTATCATTCACAAAACAGAAGTTGCTAATTGTGAATAGCTCACTTGCCTATAGGTTACTGGATTGATTGGAACAAAATATGCCATGCAGTATGTCAAATTGAATCTATTCTAAGATATAGGTCATGTCATACTATATTATATTCAAAGCACAATATCTAAAATGAGAACCATGTAAAACAGAAGTGCAAATATATATGAAAAACTATCTCAATGGGTATATTTTGGATCTAAAATGAAAAATATATCTATGTTCTGGAAGCATATAAGCAGATATCCAACGTGAGTAACAACACATTAATAGAGAAGCCACAGTAGCCCAGGAGAAAATACATACAGAAAACAATTTAGCATAGCTCAGGCCCAGAATGGATATGCAATCACATAGCAACACAGCCAAGGAAAATACAAAGTGAAACTCAGATAACCAAATCAAGAAGAAAAGAAGATAAACCATAGGTGCGGTGGAGGAAGCAAGAGAAAAGCATAAAGGAGATAGCAAGGGGCTGTAGTTGAGGCCTTGAGTTCCTAGATGCTTCAGCAAATCATAAGGAAGTTTGTTTGATTAAGATTACTTACACCTATTGTTTTAAAGGATGCACTATTTGAACATGCTCCTATGTAGGGCTCACATTTGCATGAAAATGTATGAAAGTTTAATCACGAGTATGAATAGAATGTCCAAACTACCAAACTCAGCCCACAGACAATACAGAAATGCTGCAGTTTAGATTATTGCTTTATTTGCAATAAAAAATTGTTGAGTAGTATGCTGTCATAAATACTTAGTTCTGTTTTTTTATTTAGTAGAATTCATCTCATGTGATCTTTTCTATTGGCAACTGTTATAGTCTTCCAAGAGTTACTTTTCAGCCTCTAAATGTCTATGAATGTAATGCAGAAACTAAGAAAAATAATAACCAAAACAGAGACCATTCCACTTTCAAATTTTATCCTTCACTTGTTTTAAATCCTCTGCCCAATTTGGAGTAGCTATAGTTCCCCATAAAACTTAGTTGAGTGTTAGATACCAACATCGCCTCTAGAGTACAAAAGTAAATAAGAAAATGAAAAAAAGGGTGCCACACAGAACAGAATATTTTACTTCACTCTACTACTCCACGCACGAATAAGAAGAAACAGTAAAGAATATAAAAACTGGAAAAAAAAATAGTAATTATTGTTTATAATTGCATGATTGAATCAAAATATTAATGTAATGCTGCAAACCATGGACACTAAAACAAACATGCAAGTGCATAAAAAATCAACAATACCATGTCGCCTAGAACAGTTGATACGCAAACCCCAGCCCCAACAACAAATACAAGTCCAAATGCCTGTTAATGCAACATTCTCCTGTTCTATTGAACTCAACACGCAACTTTGCACACTTTTTTTCCTAAAGGGTGGTTATTTCATTAAAAAGGAATTAGGAAAAGGCTCTAAAGTGAGGAAGAAGATTCGGGTTCTACGATTGAGACCCAAATGAAGCAATAAAACATGATAGAAACTAGAAACATAGGAGGTGTGAGATGCAATCAATCTTATGATTAAGTATTAGTGATGAGTTAACAGCAATTGAAGTAAAATGAATGTAAAACAGAAAAAAGAGTGTAATTTGTGGAAGAAGAAATTGAATTATGAGGAACAGAAAGGGTAAAGGTGAAGGATGAAAGAGAAAGTTTGAATACCTAAAGATATTCCGATCGATGCTCGTCGACTCACAAATGTCTGCAATCTTCACTCATCCCCAAATGCTTCCTTTTTTAATCCTCCAATAAAAAACGTATTTTTACTATTTAACACATTTCAAATATTCCAATGATGCAAAAAAAAAAATTTACTGTTTAATGTAACTGCCTTTTATTTTATTCACTTTGAAATTCAAATGTATAATCAAAATTAAAAATTAATAATCTTTTTATCAAATTGAAAATAAATACTTACCTTTTAATTAACTATTAAATATCATTGGGTGTTGTTGAGATGAATTTATGCACAAATACTTAAAGGAAGAAAAATTTATATATATATATATATACATATATTCTCAGAAATTAAAACCTAAAAAAGTGAAATGCAATATAGAGATGTTTTTTTGAGAGGGTTGAATAGGAAAAGCGGAGTCTTTTATTTTTATTTTTTATTTTTTTTAATAATAATAGCAGTTAAAACTCATCATTGTATAAAATAAAATTATTTTTAAAAATTATTTATGATGAATTTTATTTATCAATATTTAAAAGTATTAATGGAATTAATTCTAAACTTATATTTTGACATTTTTTAATATATATACATATAGAGAGAGAGAATAAACTTCTTAAAAGATAAGATAGCAAACTGAATCTAAATATAAAAAAAATATTACTTTGATAATTTAACCTAAAAATATCACTCCAATATATATATATATATATATATATATATATATATATATATGATTTCTATTAATTTTGATTTGATTTATACTGGGGGATTACACGAGCGTGAAGGAATTCAAATTAGGCAGAAGTTTATTCTTAATCAAATTGTGAAAGTAACAATGCATTTTTTCACCTCAGTTTTTCGGACTAGCTAGATTTTTTTACTTAAAGATATTAAAGTCAAAATAGCCTTTCAATTTATATATTCATATTCATCGTATATTTATATACGTGCTATAATTATTATGAAAATATTCATCATTTATTTGAATCCAAATTTCTAGAAAGAATATTTTGATATATAACTTTTATCATAAAAAACAACAGCATTAAAAACCGTTCTTCATTTTCAACCTTCTGTTTATAATTTACTTCCCTTCCTCCACCAATTGAACCAGACATTTCCCTTTCTTTGATGAGATTATTTCCTAGGTAATAGTAAGAATAATAATGTTATCTATTTTCAGTTTCATTGTTATCGTCCTTCTAATTGAGTTCTCTGTTAATTTCATGGGTCTTCAAAAGTGTGATTCTTCTAAGTTTTGTTCAATTAGTTTATACCTTTAATCATTATGTGAGAAAAGCTTAATACTGTGTCCATAATTTGAATGATAAAAACAAGTCAATTTTGACAATGGTTTGTCATGTTGATTATCATACTTCAATATAGAATAAAAAGTATCAAACACGAAAGCTAAAGTATATATAAAGCAAGCCTAGAACTTTCTTTGAAAAATTCATGACATGTTCTACAGTCGATCAAGGAGAGATAGGGAAACTGGTAGTATACAAGCAGATCACATTCATTCTTCTCACAAGGCATCACGAGCAGCTATTCGGCAAACTATTGCATCAGCAAGTGATGATACTCCAAGTTCCGATGCAGATATCTTGTAATGCTGAATGATAACAAATTACTGAATATGCTATACATGCACAAAAAGATACAAAGCCATTTGGATCAGAGCTATTACAAACCTTCTGTATCTGCGATAGGTTTGCTCTCCCTTCTAGCTCCTCCAGGTCAATCTCTTTGCCATTGATGAGCTTCTGTATAGCTTGTACCTAGTAAAGATACAGAGATCACTTGAGTTATGTGGGTGAAAGAAATAAATGTGTGCCATATTTTAATGTAGAATTATCTCACCTCATCAGGAGAAGCATCAAATCGAGCAGCAAGGATATAAGTTGTGCTGTCAGAGATGCCACATCTTTTCAAAGATTCAGTAATCTAGTCACAAGAAACGCCAAAGTAAGTACTCTAATTTGAAATATGAATAATAACAGGTTAAAGAGAAATGCATAATTACATGCTTGGACCCTGAGTAGTTGTAAACGAGCTCTGAATGAGGAGTGCGTGTGGTCAATGAGTCTCGTGACTTGGCTACAAGTGTCTTGTGTGCAGCCGCTAGAACAGGGAAAATATTTGGAATCTGGTTCAGTTGATAAGAATGGTAGCATCAGAAAGAAGCAAAAGTGTTGTTAATTGTCATTGCTAAAAGTTTAAGCACCAGCATCATTAGGATCTTCTCATGTTATATACTCACATGAGATGGTAGTCACAGATTGAAAGAGAAAGAAACGAATAAAACTATTAAATCCTCTTTAGAAATTGGTGGATCCAACCATAAATACTTCTGCATACTTTTCTCTAATAGCATCACCTTCTAGTGTTAGTAAATAACATAAAAAATGGTTTTGATCCTCTTGTAAATGTTACTGAAGATGACATAAAATACAAAAAATAAGAAATCATACAAGTAAAGCATTGAGGAATGCAACTTCTGGCTCCAGAGTCCCGGTTTGCATACTTTCCAAGAGTTCTCTGTGAGAACATCAATTACATAACACACTTTAGCTATGAGCAGCTTCACAATCTTTTGAATCAACTACAGATAAATAGATAAAGTTTTTACAATGTGTTTTGTATATTTACTTTTATAGATTGGCATATGACCATAAATAGCAAAAATTTTGCAATCAGCCAAACGCCATCTGGAAACAATTATCTAAGAGCAACTGGCTCATCAATTATCACACATTAACTAATGTAACTGCACTACTAGTGCATAATGTTCTTACTTGTTATAACAAGCAAATGCAAATCAAACTCTAACTACGTATAAACTGAATTTTGAGGTGAAGTGATCCCTTCTGTTGTGTTTTATATAGACAGCAATATTTCAAAGTTACCCCAAAAAAATCATTCCCCTTATATCCATGCCTGATGGCACAACAAAGAAATTTGACTTCAACATAATTCAGTAAATAACAAATACCTTTTAGATAGCTGGCATGATAAAAGAAAATCTTAAATTTAGTTCTAAATGACAAGCATGCTGATCACAGTATCTTGGCTTATACTTAATGGTAACTAACAACCCCGTGACAGAGAGAGAAAGACTAACTTTGAATTGGCTACATCAGTGTAGAGTGCAAGAGAGAGAGTACTTCCATTTATATTGAACGACTTCATAGCTTCTTCTGGCTTGAATATGTAACTATATCAAAAGGAAAGAAACACAAAAATGAGATTTCCTGAACCTATCAATTCTCTTCTCCACTTCACTTTAAATTTGTCTTATTTTCTTAACAACGAAAATTATTTTCACTGCCCCATTTATTCATTTCCCTCCACATTTTTTTCTTCCCCATTTTTTCCCAGCCTTTGACCAATGAAGTATATATACACACACACACTTTACACTTGATCAATGAATAACGTTCATAAACCCTGGCGAGAAAAATAATTCCCAAACCTCAACTAAAAACTAGAAAAGAAGCATGTGATGTTCCAAACAATATCAACCCTCATAGAAGGAAATCACAGTAAAACGCACACAATTCCTCCCCCAAATAAAACCCAAATTGTTCTAAAACAAGGTCAATTTCAAAATCATTAACAGAATTTCCACAAACCATGCTCAACATCCAAATTATGAAGTAGGAGGGTAATGAAGCGAAGAAACAATGTCGAAAGGGTGGAGAAAGACGAGCACAGAGATACCAAGGAAGTAAGAAAAAAGGCTTACCATATAGAGACGAGAAACAGTGCAAGTGAGGCGAAACCCTAAAAACGTCTATGAAAGAAAAAAATAAGACGAAAAAATATCAATAATCTATTACAATTAATAATAACTAACACGTGTATCCATATTTTTTATTATATTATATATATAATTTTATCATCTTTTCAATTATTAATGAAAAAATTAAAAAATAATATAATTTAAATTTTATATACATATATAATTTTATAGAAATAATATTAAAAAAATTATGTAACCGTTATTTTTTAAAAGAAAAATATTAATTGTTTATTTTATTAATTAAAAATGTCTATGAAAGAAAAACATAAGACGAAAAAATATCAATAATCTATTACAATTAATAATAACTAACACGTGTATCCATATATAATTTTATTATCTTTTCAATTATTAATTATAAAATTTTAAATTTTATATACACATAATTTTATAGAAATAATATTAAAAAAATTATGTAACCGTTATTTTTTAAACTAAAAATATTTAATTGTTATTTTACTAATTAAAAAAATAAATTATTTTTATTTATTAGAGGATAAAAAATTCAATTAAAAGATTCCATCAACAAAAATTACCAAATAATATATCCTCTTTATACAATGGTATAAATAATTATTAAAGCAAAATATATTATTAAATTATAAAAAAAAATCATAAAAACTAATTATAAAAATAAATATAAGTAAATTTTTATAATTTTATTGTAAGTAATTTTTATTCATTTTGTACATAAATTTTTTATTACAGGTACTTATTTTAGTTTTAAAAAATAATTACTCAAAAAGACACTAAAAAGGATAATTTCCTTTATTAATGTGTATAGTTGCAAAAATATGTCTCTAACTTCATGTCTTAAAGGGTGCTTCTCTAGTTTAAAAAAGCAAAAGAGTTAAAAATGTATGAAATTTATAGCAACCATAAGATAAAAATCATAAACAGCTTCAAGTCTTTTTAAGTGATAAATAATTTCCCTAAGCAAGAGTTAATCTTTGTATAATTCACTGGCAGAAATATGACTAATTTTTTCAGAAAAATATCAAACATTTTATATTCCCCAATTCATCTGCTGTGCATCCTGCCATATTTAGTTCCGAGTCATGGAGTAAATATTTTATCTTGAATCAGATATGTTAACGTTTGTGGCACTTGTCATCAAGTTATTTATGCATATAACAACTAAAATTGATTGTTTAAATACAACAAAAATCCTAAATTTACAATTCAATAATGTAAGATATGGAATGAATACAGTTAAAGCAAGAAAGGTAGATGTTTGCAAGAAAAGTTCTAGCTAAACTAATGCCTTGAGATAGTTCAGCAGCAAAATTGGCAGAGACCTGCAGAATTCCTGGAATCAACTAAGGAAGTTTGCCACAGCAATATTGAATCATGCATATACCTTGTGTGGTTTTCTGTTGACAAACCATGCTTCCCAGATTGAATTATATATATCTACAATGGTCTTTCTAAGAATGGAGAACCAACACCATCACACCCTGCTGTAAAAAAAATCCATAAATATAACCTTGATGTTGTCATTGATGATATATTAGAATTTCACCTCCAATACCACTCATTCAATATGGTGAAACTGGTTTGATCCAAGGCAACCCTTTTGTAATCAGTTGCAGTCTATTTGCTACAACTGGAAATTTGTTTATATATATTAGGACTGGCACTGGCAGAAAATTTCAGTTGCTTGATACACAACACCATAATTACATACATGGGGGTATACAAATGCTCAACTTTAATTCGTCTTGCAAATAACGCACAACAGAGTGAACAACACCTATTGTACTGATGAAACAGGATGCAAAGTTTTTTTCCATAACAAAATCTTTAGCCTCTATCCAAGAGATTTAGAAATAGGATCCCTGAATGACTGGAAATAGTGAAAAGTGAGAACGAACTTACAAAACCAAGGGCTATTTCTCTCTGTTCTTGACAATCTCAAAAACTGTGCAAAGTAGTAATATATTAGAGCAAAGAGGGAGTATTGAAAAGTTGGCAAAGCAATTGACCCAGTTCTTGCATCAAGTTTGTGTGTTACCTAGTGATTACCATTAACCAGCTTCAGTCCACCAGATACATCTTCACAATGCTTCATATGATGAAAAAGGGAAGTAAAATCAACTGTGCTATTGGCCCTACAATCATTTTTGGGAGGGTAATGGAAACAAGGCTCCATGGACTTGGCTTGTCGACAAGGTGGATCTGGGACGGTTTCATTATATGCCCTCCGCAAAATCCATGGCTTCAAACCTCCAAGACTATGAGCAACATAACCAAAAGTAGATTTCGGGCTTGTAACCAATGCATCACACAAACTCAGCAAATATATTTCGGTCCATGCCTTAATGTTGTGCATGTCATCATTTGACTTTTGACGCTCTTCATGACTGGGCTGATAAACTCTTATTACCTCCCTGGTCACAGTTCTATTTGCCTGATACATAGTCTTCAGCTTCTCCCCGTATTCTGAGAATAAAGATGCCACTAAAACAGCTTTTGAGGTCTTCTTCAAAGGAGAAGTTACTAACTTTTGTGTGTTGAACTTGAAATCAGGCAGCAACTTATGCTGAAGGGTGCATGATACTATTTCATTAATAACAGTTTGATGTGGAGGTCGATGAGTATTAAAAAGCCTAATCTGCAGGCCAATCCTCTCATTTGCCTTGGCTAGATGCGCCTCATAGAATTTTCTAATAATTTCCCATGCTTCATTTGATGGGTGAAGAAGGTAACGTCCAAGATGGTGAAAAACAGTGTCTTTCTCAGGGAACATTTTACTTAGACCTTCACTAAATGATGGAATCATAAAAAGGGAAGGAACAAAGTATTGATCTGACCGTAAAATCAGCACGGAAATTTTTCGAAGAAGATCTTGACTTGGATCACAATGAAAAAAATTATTGTGATGGTCATGGGTGTGCTGTAGATTAAGAATAAGAAATGGTGGCAAAAGTACCTGTGAACTGTTTACCTTGTAACTATTTAATATGTTTTCATATGTTTCAATATGTTTCTGATCTCTCCAATAAGGAAAACTCCTGGGCAATAACCACGAGGAATCAGGAAATGGCTCACAAAAAAGACCAAACATATCGGCCCCAAATTTGACAAGCAGAACACGATCTGTAAGGATAGCATAAAGAAATGCTGCAACCAAGGTTACTATCCTGTTCCCTAATCCATTTGCAGCTGTCCAAACAAGATATTTGCACTTTGTACTAACATCACTTTTGCTAAACTTTGTGCCCTTTCTCATGATTTTGTTGTAGAATTTGGTAGAAGGTCCACAACTTCGATGAAGATGTTCATACTTTCGTAGCTTGGAAATCAGATATTTAGAAGGTTTGTGAGGGGAACTTTTGCGGTACAAGTAAGATCGATATCTACTAAAGCATGATGCTTCATCAAATGATGAAACCAGAAGCCCATCAAGGAGTTTGTCTTTAGAAATGGTGGCAGTAGATAGGGACAAAACATTCTCCCCATCTTCAAATGAATTATTCTTTGGCCCTGTAGATGCATAAATAAACAAACAAAAAGCCATACAATTTTATGTAACATTTATATCCAGATAACAATGCATTGAAATTTAGTCGATTTATGGTATAGCTTTAATCCATGAAAATGAACAAATCATATGAAATCATCTAGTACCTCATTTTAATATATGATCTTGCTAGATATAAAAAAAAAACTGAGCGTTTTAACCAATGGTAATTGGTAACCTACCATTGCAAGTATTAATTGGTTTTTTTCTCAATTCTTCAACTGCATAATTATGGGGTAGCTCTGAGTACATGAAGTCATAAATGCTTGTTATAAGCAGACCCTTATAGTGATCTTGAAACTAATCCTTTGTATATATATGCATCAGATAAATATTCAATTAATAACAAGGAAAATGAAAAAAAGGGGCTGAAATTAAGGTAGAACGAAGAGAATAACATACCAATATCTAAGAGAGGTAGTGTCTGAGCTGGTTCTTCTAAGATCCCAGGCGTAGCATTCTGATTTTTGCTTCCCAACACCTTATCTGACATATAATTTAGAGAGCTCAGATCAGATGTTAAGGATATGAGACAAAGTAACTAGTGATGAATTAAAGGCATAGATTGAAGAAGTTAGCAGTTCTAAGACGATTCAAAACAGTGGAATTACCAACAGGAACTGAGTCTGCAACAATATTATGATCCTTTTCCCCAGTTTTAACTGTAGCATTTTGAAGCCCTTGTTTAAAGGCATTTTGAGCTCCTTCTCGTACGACATTAGTAGTGGTAGCATTTTGAGTTCCTTGTTTCAAGACAACATTAGAAGCATTGTGAGCTCTTGCAGCCAAAACGTTAAATCCTTGGACGAGATCAAAAACTGAGGTTTGGTGTATGAGAGTAAATGTGATTAAAATAGGAAGGGTTATAGAAGCCACAACCAAAAATGTTCTGAAGCTCTTGAAACCCCACCCCACTTTATCCATCGTCACTTGGTGGCATGAAGAAGCTTCAGATATGAATGAAGTAATTCACAAATTGTCTTCTCCGCAAGAACATGCACATTCAAAAATTAGGAAAAAACAAACCAAAATAAATTGTTAGTTGTAGGGGATTCAGATCCTCAGAGTTTACCTACTCGTTTGTGTCAAAATCGAATTTGATCGGTAGAAAAAAAATTGAGAATGCGAGAAAGAAGCAATTACGAACAGATTCACCAATAATTCAACTTCGCTCTCTTACAATACAACTGCTCCTGTAACTATTACTGCAACATATGTTTCAAAATCTGTCGGTAAGACAATAAAATGGAGAAATCTTTCCGACAACTGTGATCTCACACATATTTTCGCGAAATGTTCTTTTGAAACGTTTTTTATTTATTTTAATTAATAAAAAATATAATTTTCGTAAACCACGATGAATATTTCAAGGTGAATGCTAACAATTATCAAGAGAATATTGATTAACAAATTGAAAGATAATATAGTTAAAGCGTATTACGATGGTTTTGTTTTGAGGGTATGTATAGAAAATACTTTCTAGAAGAAAAAACAACTTTTTTTATGAAATTAACTTATTTATAAACCTAAAACTAGTTTACACATGAGTTAAAAGTTAAATTTTAGAGAAATTAATGTGAAATAACTTTTATGGATTATAAATTAGTTTCAATTCATAAAGTTGATTTGATTTGATTTTTTATTTTTTCAAAAATTATAAAAAATATACTTTTTTGAAAGTATTTTTATTATAACTTCCATTTTACCATTCTAATTTGATTTCAACTTTATTTTATTAGTAAGAAATAATAAATGTATATGAATCACTTTATGAGTGATTTAACCTTATTATAAATCAAATCGGAAATAACCAACTACTTCACTTAACTAAACTTAAGCTACTGGATAGAGAAACATAATAACATCACTCAAGCGTCCTACTCAAACTAAAAGTCTGCAAAGTCAAGGGTTTTTAATCATAAACAAACACGTCAACGGGTTTAGATACCAATCCGATAAAAAAAAACAAGGTTGGAACATTACATAGTTTAAAGTGCATAAAATGTGAAACATGATCGATATGATCTACCGATGTTACCCCAAGTCAAGCATAACACTGATTCCAAATTAATCAAATAATTCTACATTTGAAAAATAAATGTTTTGTGATCTTCTCTGTCTTCTCACACAAACAACAAGACATACAATCAACCACAACCCCCTTTTCTTAACAGATTGGCTTTAGAAGCAATCGTGTTATCCAATACTCTCCAACAAGTAATTCAATTGCAATTTATTTAAACTTAGATAATTATGAATCGTAATTATATAACTTTATAATAATTTTAAGTTACATTTGATATTATAAATGGTATTTGTAATAAATCAGTGTTAATCATCGTAATATTATAACTTAATAGTAATAGTAATTTGATGGATATACTTTAATGTCATGACTTAATTATGTATAATCTAAATTTTAACATTTTTTTTAACTAAATAAGAACTTCACTAAAAAGCATAAAAAAATTAAAGAAATAAAAGAATTACAATAATTCATAAATAACTTTATATTTGTATTTATAAACAAGAGTGAGTTAGTTATGGAAGATGAGGGTTACCTACTATTTGAAGGTGAGTAGTCTCTTTAGTGTTTTTTTGACATATAATGATTTTGCGATAAACATTTAAAATGAGTTATAAATCATATAGAATTCTTTAAATATAATGCGTATTATTTACAAATTAACATGGAAAAATTTGAACTTCAACTTAGAAAATAAATGTAAGAATTCTTGATTTAAGAAAATAAATGTAAGAACCCTTTTTGAACTCTTTTATTTAAAACAACATATTTATCCTTATTTCTCTTTCTTGTTCATGTCCCAAAAAATAATTTTCGTAAGGTTTAAGAAAATAAAATAGGTTACAAACTTTTTTGTTAAAACGAAATTTTTGACTGAACAGAGAGAGTGGGGAAGAAGAAGGTAAATTGCAATGGAGGAAGAAGAAGGAGTCTCAGACCCATGGCTGGGAATGGACAAGCTCTATCACCTTCTCATCTCTTTCTTTCTCACTTTTCTCTTCTACGCCTTCGCTTCTCTCACTCCGTTCCGCCGCCACGCGATTTCCATCGGATCTATCTTCTCCCTCCTCGCCGGCGCCGCCAAAGAGGCCGCCGATCACCTCGGCTATTTCCGCTCTTCGGGGGCTTCTCTCAGGGACGCCCTTGCCGACATCCTCGGCGTCTTCATCGCTTCCCTCGCTCTCTCTCTCTTTCCCTTCTCACTCCGATCCCCTCCGCCTCCTCACACGCGCGCCCTTTCCCTTGTTTGATCTCGCTAACTCTCCATTAGGTAATTGCTCGTCTTTTCAAACCCTAAATCACAAACCATAATTTTACTCTTCTTCTCTTCAATGTGCAATTCATTTTCATACATTTACGCATTACTACTGTCTCACTCGACAGAGCTAGCTACATTCATCAAATTCTGTAACTGTATGAATCTCCAAACAGAGCTTTATCGTTTGCCATTTAGGTAGATTGGAACTGTTATTTGTACACACTCTTGTGTAAAATTCAACAAATCCCTATGCTTTTGTGCCATCAAATTGAACATGTCTTCAAGGTTTTATCTACTTGGTCATTTTTACAGACTAATCAGTCTTATCTTTGTTCGTTCCTTTTCTTTTTGTGTTTTATCACATTAGGAAAAAGAGAGCCAAAAAGGAAATGATACTGTACTTTTTATGCACGAAACACCACTTCGTTTTTTGCCATAATACATTAAATACACCCAACACTTTCAGCTCACATTTTATACATCTAACATTTGCACAAACCTTCTCTTTTTTGCTTGCTTTCTACAATATTTATATATTATCATTTGAAAGTAAAAACATCCCATCATGTTGCAGTGTTCAAGTTGGATCCTTAGAGTTCTGATGACTGATGACAACAGGGACAAGTCACCTTCTGAAGCTGATTGAAGCCTTTGCTTTGGCGTCATCGTCTTCTTCGGGCAGCTTCACTGCAGTGTAGGTACCTGCCCCGGCTAAAGCTCCAAGAACGGGAGCTACCAAATAAACCCATATGGCTTTGTAGTTGTTTGCGGCGATGGCAGGACCCAGTGTTCTTACTGGGTTCATTGAGCCCCCTGATACTGGCCTGCATTTCAAGGTTAAGTATGTTTAACAAAAGTCCACTTTTTAGGGCCAATTTTAGATAACTCTACTTTGTTTTTGTAATTTGTTGAAGAAATAGCTTTTGAGGAAGTTGAAAGAATTCTTTTCAATTAAGGTGATGACGAGACTGGGAAAATTGGAGAAGTGCTAACAGGAAACAATGGAGTGAAAGCTTCTTTATTTTTCACCCGAAGGATTAGAATAAGGTCATGTATTTTCTAAGCTTTACTACAATAATGATAAACATACTCTTTTAAGCTCATTTTAGATCAAACTTGTATACCGAAATCAAAGCCTGTTAAGAGACAGGTAAACTAGTTTGTGATTCATTTTATAATTTTGTAACCGAGATTAGAAAAGCATAGTTTAGAAGATTACTGGGATGTTTGGAACTCATTAAGGATAGAAGAATTGTGTTTCAGAAGTGAACCTGTGACTATTAGGTTTTTAGAAGTCACTTTTTGATACATAAAACATATACACTTAAAATGTTTACAGAGTCATATATCTTCTGTGCTAAGTGTATTTCGACTTATAGGAAAGTTGCACAGAAATATGAAAGAACATGAAATAATACTTTAAACTTAAAAGAGGAAAAATGCATCTTGTATTTCAAGTCTATTTCAGCTTATACGAGTAATTGGTTCAAATGGGAGGTCGAGAGGAATTTTAATATGAATCCTCTCCACTTTGGTAGGATAAACAAAAGTAAATAGACATTTTACTCTCTTCTTATCATTTAGAGGATTTTTAGTGGTAAATCTTGATAAGATTTATTATTTATAATATCTTGTATTAAAGGGAAAGATAAGATTTTCACCAGGAAGAATGAATTATTTTATAAAATCTCTCAAAAAGTTTAAAAATAAAAAGTATTATATTTTAAATTATCTTTTATTAAAAAAAATCTTTGTAAGACTTACAGAAACTTAATTAAAATCTTAAACTCAAATATACTATTAGATAAAAAATTGGATGAAATCTTATATCCTATTTGATACTAAGGAAAGAGTAATGTAAGATCTCAAAATAAGGTCTTCCACTAAAAATAGTAAAATCCTCTCTATTTTTCTAACGGAAAAAAAAATGTATTATTCTCCTTTTCTCTCCATAATTCTTTAATAAAAGTTATGGGCAATTGTAAAATTATGAGAAGTTTATAATTGGTTGACTTTATTATAAAAAAAGGAATTATTTGTTTTCGTGAGACGGAATGCTTAAAAACAAGTAACTATTTCTTAGAATTTAGGTATACTTAACGTACTAAGAACCTCTAAATTAACATCTGAAATTGTAAGTGTGAATCATTTTAAGATTTTCTCTTTCAAAAATTATTAAATTTGTAAGAAATCATTAGTTTTACCATTTACTTAAATTTCTCATTTTTTATTTAGTTTTTAATATTATAAAAAATTCAATTTAATCTCTCCAGTTAATAAAATTGAGAAAATGAGTATCATGAATGGCAATTTCACGTACTAATTTTGGAATAATTTAAAAATAATATTGAGTGATTATAAGTACGTGTAAACACAAAACAATTTTGTAAAAGAAAATGATACTTTTACAATACATTGAGTTGTATTATACCATTTTTTATACGATGGATTTTGAAATAAATATGTAGTAATTTTTGTTGTTCCTTTTTTAGGTACGTTACTATAAACATATACGGTGACATACCCTGCTATGAGTATATTGAGCATGACGGTGGCACCCACCGCGATTCCCGCGAGTTCTCCCACCTGCAATTCATCAATCATTCATCAATCAATGCAGCTGCTGCACATGCATGGAATTCGTATATACTGTTATACTTATACACACAAATACAAGTACATGAACACCCTTCTACGTATCTTTGACAGTATAATTCTATCATCTTGTAGTTTGAAAAGAAAAAAATATTACAAAGCTTTGAGTTTGTGTATCATAGTTTATTTCCTAAAACAGGTGTGAGCTTTGTTTTTTCTGCAGAAACTGCTACGTATTAAATGTTATTTATTCCCGGTAATTGTACGTTTCTAGATCTGTGCTTTATTGTTAAATAAATGATGTTGGTGTTTTTATGGTGAAAGTAGGAAAATATTATTGTGTGGTGCAAAGCAGCAAGATTCCAAATCCTTAAAACGCGGACAAAATCTCAGTGCAAATTAAGCATAAACTTATTATATACAGCTTCACATCTCAAACACTTTCATGTGGCTCACAACACCCAACATATCTCTTCCTTTCACTCTCACAACCATAATGTTTCTGGATTTGTCCTTCATTTTCATGCATACACTCACATAGATGAGGTTTATACATTTATATATTTTTTTAAAATTTAATTTCTAGTTGATGTGACGTAAGATTTCTAATATTTTTCATAATAATGATTATTTTCAGTTTATGTGGCATAGAAGAGTCTAAAAAGTTTATGGAAGTAGCAAAAGTGCTTTTTGTTGTGCCTCTAGAGATCATGTAACATAAAGTAAATAACGTGTAAGGAGACTCACAGCTCTGGTGTCGGTGGCGACTGCAGTGACAACGAACATGAGATTGAAGGCAATGATGAACTCCAAAGCAAAAGCCTGGGCATATCCTCCTGAAGGAACAGTGACTCCACCACTCATGAAAGGGTGATAAACCCCTTTCAGAGCAAATGCGGCACAAATAGATGCCAAAACTTGTGCACCAATATACATAGGCACCTACAACAGTTAATTAATTATGATTACATATCAATGAAGATGAACCTGTTTTTGTGTATATTGTGAAATAACTAACTAAGATAAAAAAAATATCTTTATTTATACTTTAAACCTAACTCAAACTCATCAGGTGAAGTTTGCACTCATTTATATACTATAAAATACTCTTCAACACATTTTACTCACACTGAAAGTGACAGCTCGTGCGTGAAACGACATATAATGAGTGGTTCCGTCCGAGGATGACCATACAAATCTAACAAACTATCAATAAAATAGGTTTGAGACTATGATACCATGTCAAGAAATAGACTTTAAGTCTAATTCAACTTCATAAAACCTTAGATTTATAAGGTGAAGGTGAAGTTTATATCCATTTATATACTATGAAATGCTTTAATTTCTAATTGGTGAATATATACGGTAGATAATTAATGATGATGAGAGTTGTACATACGTGCTTCCAGGGGAAGTGCTTCAATGCAGCAAAGGAAAGGGTGACAGCAGGGTTGAGATGAGCACCGGAGATGTGGCCGGTGGCGAGGATGACGATCATAACGGCGAGGCCAGTGGTGGCAGCGCACCCTATGAGGGTCTCAGAGCCGTTTGTCTTTTGGTTGACAATGGCGGCGGCAGTGGCGGCGAACATGAGAATGAAGGTCCCTATGAACTCGGCACCAACCTTTCTTGCAAGAGGGACAGGAGGAGGGGGTGGCAATGAGCAGGAAACGGCAGGTAAGGCTCCATCTTCTATGCTCCAATCCTCCACACTGAAGCACCTACAACTCTTGAGAAGGGAGTTTTTGTTAGTTTTATTAGTCCTATTTCTGCCATTGTTGAAACCACCAAAAAGAGGTGCACCAGGAGTGCCTGGTGTTGCAGGTGTTGAGGGGATTTCCTCATTGTTGTCCATACCCCACCAAGAGATCAGAATTGTTTGTTTGTGATGAGATGAGATGAGATGAGATGAGATGAGATGAGAGGTATATATATATAGGGTGTAGGAGATGAGGGTACAGTTGTTGGTTGACTTGGTTGCAGAATGAGAAAGGAAAAAGGAGTGAGTGAAGAAGTGGTGGATCAAAGTGCACTAGTAGGGTAGGCATCAGATGAATCAATTTAACAAATAGATGGTGGGCATTGGGCATCAAATTTCAAATTATATCTTCTTTTCTTTTTGATTGACTCCTATATTTTGGAAACATGGTATCATATTAACAACATAATATCATACTAACAAGTGAAAAGATAAAATAATAGTTTTTCACCTAAATTAAAAATATTTAGAGCATAATATAGGCAAATGATTTAACATTTAATTCAGAAATATGAGTCACAGCCACAAGTGTGTGAACATGCCTTTGTCAAAATTAACATCCATCTCACTCAAACTAAGGAATAAAGTCATCCATATTTAAGTATATAATTAATGATCTCATATTTTTCAAGTAAAAAAATATTTCGTGTTTATTAATTAAATTAATTATTGTTACACTATTGACACAAACCTGTAAGAGATACATATTAATTGAAATCTTTCTATTGATGTGAAAATAAAAATAACAAAACCAAAAATATATAAATATTCATGAATTATTAAAGTTAAAAATTATTGCGGGCAGCAAAATGGGTCCTCACAAAAAGCTCCTTTCAGATGGCAATTCTTCTATAATACTTTCTTTAGCTTTCAAAAAAAATTATATTCTATAAAATGTTATTTTTTTTTCGTATAAAAGAGACACAATAAAAAGAGCTAATGGGATGTAAATAAATAAATAAAAAATAGTTAATAATCTAAAATAATAAAGACAGGAAAAAAGAAAAAAAATTGCCTGTATATAAGTGAAAATATTGTTTATCATGTTGGAATCCTATAATTATTTATATATGAAGAAAATAAGAGTTAAAATATATATATATATATATATATATATACTCTTTTGAGATATATAAGTATGAGTCTAAATTTTAAATTAAATGAAAAAATAATAAGGGTTAAACATCATATAAGTAAAAATACCCATAAATTTATTAGTTTAGAGTTTTGGATTAGAGGTTTTCTTCCTATGTATTTTTCTAATCTCTCCTCCATCGAAAAGACCCATCACAGTCAATCTATAAAAGTTGAGAAAAAATTTGTTGACATTATAACAGTAAAAAACATACATCTAACATTGATATATTAATATAATAATATTTTAAAATAAAAATATTAATTTATTAAAGTGTGAAATATATGTTTTTACTATTTAGAGTGTTATAATATATCACTATCATAAAAGTAACCAGATTTTTAGATAAGAATAAAAATCTTGGTAACTGAGTGACATATACAACTTATTAACTTTGACAATGTTTGTTACAAAACAATATATAAGTCCAATGAATCTCATAAATGTGATGAAAACATTCCAGTTTTAACTTGAATTTGTTGTGGTTAGGCTAATACACATAGTTAATGGTGGAGGTAAAAAAGGAAGATAGGGTTCTGGCAGCAACTATGGAATGCTATGTACAAACTGATGAATATGACTCATCATCACCAAAAGCTTTGTGGGCAGCATGCCATTTAAGATTACATGGCGATCATTGTTGTGTTACTGCTCAAGAATCAGCATAATGATTAATCAGATTTATGTCTCAACTCTGAAATTCTATGCTGTCATTGGAACATCAAATCATACAGGGAAAGATAGAAGAACACCCTATTAATTCTTTCCTTCTTTTAACATCTGTGGTTTTCTTCCTCTTTCATATCCTTTTCGACTCTCGGAATTAATGAACAATTATCAGGAAATACCCCTCAGATTTTACTTCTCAAATTGCTGCTTCAGAAACCTTACTGCAACTTGAATAGAATAGAATAGCATATATAAGAAGAAGAAACGAATGGACTATCATTAGTTATTATCAGACAAAACTTAGGTATATAGATTTTAAAGTGTTTTTTCAGTGTTAGTTTTTAAATTAGGATTTTAATCACTGATACTGATATAGTAGGAGATATGAACTCGACTAAAGATTAAGACATTTCATGATACATAAGTGAGTGAAACTCATTTTATAAGTCGGTTTTATAAGGTTGAATTAGGCTTAAATTCACTTTTTATATCTGAACTTATTCTAACAAGAGTTTGTTTCCATCTGGACCATCCGTAAATATATAATTTCGTAATCTCAATTCTAACTAAAGAATACCTGAGAAGCTGAAAGTTATGTGGGAGTTATTGCAATGTTGAAAGGTGACTCCAACAAAAAATGAAATTAAGAAGGGTCAAAATGAGTTGGCATTTTGTATCATTTTGTCCTCCACTTCATCCACTCCACATCAATTGGTCAACTTACTTCAAATATAGAATTCTTCCTGCACACGTATGTAGCATGTTGTTTCAATGTGCACCGTTCCTTTCTTTCTTTTCTTCTCTCATTAGCTTCAATAATGTACTCCCTTTAATCTTAGCTAATTGTGTTATAAATCAAAAAGCTGATTTGACCGAAACAAGATACCTTAGACGTAGGAAACTGCATAAAAAATTGTATAGATTCTGCAGCTGCAATAGATAAGTTAACAAGAGGTTTCAATGAGCATGTTTGCAGTGCTAATAAAGTTAAGCAGGAAAGGAACCTTTCACATTTCGTTTCACCATATATTTCAAAATGGCCCAAACTTAATTATTATCTCAGTTTTTTGGTCTTCAAGGAAATTTCACTGTCATTCCCTACTCATTAATGATGAGTTTTACAGTGTGTAATAGACTACTTTTCACTCACTTGGACATCAGAAAAAGCACTGGCTCTAATTGCTCCATGTTTCGCCCTCACATTTCATTGCTTGGAACCAGATATGTGGAAGATTGAAAGTTTGGCCCCACGCCAATCCCAACCTTATGAATCAGTTGAGACTCAATAACTAGCATTGTTTTGGTTTAACCTGAAACTGAAAGATATACGGATTAATTGTTATTCAGCCCACTAATCAAAGGTTGTAATGTATCAGCAAATCTGCTCCTTAAATCATGGTATCAATAAGTATTACTCTTAGCCGAATGAACAATTATCTCCCAGATTACTTAAATCCAAAAAAATTCAACCAAAACGTATAAATAGGAGAGACAGTCAAACGTTAGTGTCGGAGTATTTTTTTCAGATTTCCCAGTTATCGAACAAAAGTGGAAGGATTGAAACTGAAAGACCATTAAATTTGGAGGTTGAGAACACCAAAAACAAAAGATAAAGAAGTCACTTTATGCGGAATCTAATCTTGTAAGAACAACCCTTTAAAGAAAAACTGATCAGCCTTGAAAATTCAGCCAGTAATGTGTGTAATTTATTGCAGAAAAACACAATAATCAACAATCTGGTTGCTTCCTCGTGTATAGTTTAAGGAATGATATGATTCACAGATAATCATACACTTTAAATTAAGTGGCCAGATTTATATTTTCAGGTTAATATGCCTTTTTTTCAGGAGGAGGTTCGTATGCTCAGAAGAGTATCTATCAGCAGTAGAAATGAATTCCTTAATTAAATATTCTGCATGGGAAAAAAAGTAGTTCATGAGTCAGAAGAGAATGAAATAATTTCTTTTTTGGGTTTAAGCATTCTTTGTCAAAGTCTTCCTGAAATTTGCCATTATTAGTAGATAATCACTGGGGAAGGGCGTTCATTAATATTTTTTGTCACTGGAAAATTCAAAGTGAAGCTTTTGCTCTTATTCAATCCTTTGAATTTGGAAAAGAAAAGGAGAAGATTCCTACTAAAGAAGAACATGTGCTTGCTTGTGTTGAGCAAATTAGTGGAATGGGAAAAGGAAGTGAAAGAGAAGGGCTAGCAAATTAATGTGGATGCAGAAGTGGAGAGAATATGATTAAGTGCAGTTCTTATTATTATACTTTTCTTATTACTTTATGATTCAGAGAAAGAAAAGACAAAAGATGAGAGGTAATGGGTTGTTGTATATATAAGCCTTCCCTGGCTGATTACTAATACAAGGTTTCTCCACTAATCACAGAAAAAAGAAGTTCATAAATCTGCCCTAGGTTATTGGCTATGGTCTTTAGACAAAGATTCTGCTAAGATAATATAAATATGACATATTCCAACTTCATAGCCAACACTTTATCTAACCTAGTATGTCTTGTTTAATTCATGCTGCACTGTTCCACTGTACTTTCATTATATTTACAAAATTTGTGAGTATTCTCTTTCAACTTCATATGCATGTTCAAATGTTTCATTAAGGCATTATCTTTTCAATGGTGCATATCAAACTGTTTTATTCATATATCTACCATGAAAGAGACAAGAGGTAAGCAAAATGACACGAGTATTGATTATACCATTGACTATTATTTAGATAGTGCTGCTTAAATTCATAATCAATTTTTTTCTTTCCTTTCATCTGTAATAAATAGGGTAAAATTCAAAATTACAATTTGTTGATATGACTGAAAACTAAAACATGTACTTTCATTGAGATAGTTGTCCTATCTGATTTCTGAGGCTCGAGAAATCGGTAAAGTAAATGGTTACACGATCTCTAGATCAAGTTAATAAGGTGATATTTTAGCTGATTAAATACATTAACTTAGGGTTAATAAATAACAAAATGTCATTGAGTTATTGGTCTGGACTAACATAATTAAGAAAGAAAGTCCAATAGAAAGTTATAAATAGGACAAGAGTCTCATGATAAAAGGTAATGACTTTTTTAGTTTTTTTTTATTAGCAATAAGAAATGAATAACATGAATCACTTAAGGGGTGATTCAACCCTTATACATACTTATACAATATAATTCAGCTTCTCAAGCCACCCAAACCAGCACAATGAAAGAGCCCATATTAATCTACCACTAAAAACCCCGTATTAGCACAATACCAACCTAGTACAAACTCACTACGAACATATCAAGGAGCAAAAGAACAACAAGCCTTAACCACCAATCCAACAACCCACAGACACCATCATCCAACAAAATAAATAAACTTGTCACCCTAAACTGTAACAAGCCATTTATATCGAATTCAAACAAGACAAGGGTGCAAGACACCAATCAGAGAAGGAAAAGCAAACAGAGGGTATTTTAGAAGTTACCTAGACCAAGCCTTCAATGACTTTTCTAGTTCTAAACTAACTGAGCACTCCAATATCTAAGCAGAATTGATTAGAGTGACTTTGGAAGAATTCCACCCACGAAGAAGATAAGACAATTAGTAGGAGATATTCGATTAGAAATTGTAAAAACAATAGTAATCACTAGTATATTGTTTGTTTTGAAACTTTGAATTTAGTCATAATTTTCAATTTCTAAATAATATAATTTCTAAATAATATGAAGTGAGAAATCAATCAAATATTAAAAATTATAGCAGTTTAAAAATAATATATGACAATAATTGAGGATTCAACTAGTTAAAAATAGAATACCTGAGTAAATTAAGAATTGAAAATCTCGTTTAACCAACATTTTATATCTTCCCTTGCTATCTAATCATTCAGAATATAATCATTATTCATCAACTTTAAGAAGTGCAACGCATGATGATAGAAAAAAAGGACAGATCGTGCTGATAACTTAATCGTGTTTTTTTTTTCAATAATTAAACTCTCATAAACTTTAAAAATAAGTATTAAAATACATAGTTTTAACTTTAATTCAAACTTCAAGAAGTCTTGATCACCCATTAAAAGAAGTTTCTAAACTGACTTAAGAAATAAACTACTATTTATCAGAAATTTTTCAAAAAATTGAAAAATAATTAGTCACTAAGAATTTAATTTTGAATGCACTAATTTTATATATATATATATATATATATATATATATATTACTATTTTAAAGTATATTTATTATTAATTAGTTGATAGTAAAAGTCTTAAGAATTAATTCCAATTAAGCATCTTAAGGGAGAAATCATTTTATCAGGTGTTAGTTTAGTTTTTATGTGGTTCACCTCATATTATTCCACTTTTATTATTTTTTTACAATTTATAGGATTCAAGTTTTCATTAATGTTTTATTTGATTGTTGGATTTATATTTTCTAAGGCAGATTATTTATTATTCTTACAAACCTGAGTCTTATTTTTATGATATGTCAGCCTATTCTAATGAAAAGGTCTTATAATAATTAAAATTTAATCTTACTACCCGGTATTTAATCAATAGAGGATAGCCTTGGTTTGCACAAAATTTCTAAAAAATTCTCCCGAAATAGTTTTTTTCCTGAAATTCCAAATAAGAATCTCCACTGAATTAAGGACAAAACTCGAAAAATTTCAAGCCAAACGAATGAATATTCACCTAGGAAAGAAATCAAACAGTTTCACACACAAACGAACATTCATTTCAGCCCTGACAGTGATGATTAAAAAATTTATTGCAAATCTTTTTGGACGAATTTGGGCCTCAAATCTCAGCCAAAACTCATTAGACACAATGACGAATGTCTGGTTAAAATTTCAGACCAAAATACCCTAGGAGTAAGGCGTAGTAAGTCCTAAACCGAGAGCGAAAAAAATTGGTTTTCTGAAAACAAAATGTTCTAGCTTTTCTTCCCCGTATCTTCTTCTTTTTTATTTCTTTATGGACGTGCCTCTTTACCTGGGTGCAAACAGCATATGAAAGTACTTTTACAGTGTAATACGGACCCAAAATAAAATTGCAGAAAGTAGAGCGAAATTTCACAAGTTTCGGTATAGGATAGCATTGGTTTGCACAAAATTTCTGAAAAATTCTCCCGAAATAGTTTCTTCCTGAAATTCCACGTAAGAATCTCCATTGAATTTGGGACAAAACGCGACAAATTTCAGGTCAAACAAATGAGTACTCGACCACGAAAAAAATCAAACAGTTTTGCACACAAACGATCTTTCCTTTCAGCCCTGTCAGTGATGAATAAAAAATTTATTGTCAATCTTGTGTGACGAATCTGCGGTTCAAATCTCAACCAAAACTCAATAGACACAACGACAAACGTCTCGTAAAAATTTCAGACCAAAATACCCAAGGAGTAAGGCGTAGTAAGTCAAAGACCGATAGTGAACAAAACTAGTTTTCCGAAAACAAAACGTTCTGGCTTTTCTTCCCTGTAACTTCTTTTTGTGATTTGTTTACCGACGTGCCTCCTTACCTGGGTGCAAACAACATATGAAAGTACATTTGTGAATTTTTCAGGGCAATACGGACCCAGAATAAAATTGCAGAAAGTAGGGTGAAATTTCACAAGTTTCGGTAGATGATAGCCTTTATTTGCAAAAAATTTCTGAAAAATTCTCCCGAAATAGTTTCTTTCTGAAATTCTACGTAAGAATATCCACTGAATTTGGGACAAAATGCGACAAATTTCAAGTCCAACGAATGAGTATTCGACCACGAAAAAAATGAAACAGTTTCGAACACAAACGAACCTTCTCTTCAGCCCTGGCAGTCATGAATAAAAAATTTATTGTCAATCTTTTAGGACGAATCTGTGGCTCAAATTTCAACCAAAACTCAACAGACACAGAGATGAACTTCTGGTAAAAATTTCAGACCAAAATACTCAAGGAGTAAGGTGTAGTAAGTCCTAAACCGAGAGTGAACAAAACTGATTTTCCGAAAACAAAACGTCCTGACTTTTCTTCCCCGTATCTTCTTTTTGTGATTTGTTTATCGACGTGCCTCCTTACCTGGGTGCAAACAACATATGCAAGTACTTGTGTGAATTTTTTCAGCGCAATACGGACCTATAATAAAATTGCAGAAAGTAGGGTGAAATTTCACAAGTTTCTGTAGAGGATAGCCTTGATTTGCACAAAATTTCTGAAAAATTCTCCCAAAATAGTTTCTTCCTGAAATTCCACATAAGAATATCCACTGAATTTGGGACAAAACGCGACAAATTTCAAGTCAAACGGATGAGTATGCGACCACAAAAAAAATCAAACAATTTAGCACACAAACGAACCTTCATTTCAGCCCTGTGAGTGATGAATAAAAATTTATTGTCAATCTTGTGGGACGAATCTGGGGCTCAAATCTCAGCCAAAACTCAACAGACACAGTGACGAACGTCTGGTAAAAATTTCAGACCAAAATATCCAAGGAGTAAGGCGCAGTAAGTCCCAAACCGAGAGTGAACAAAACTGGTTTTCCGAAAACAAAACGTCATATATTTTTTTCTCCGTATCTTCTTTTTGTGATTTGTTTACAAACGTGCCTCCTTACCTGAGTGCAAACAACATATGAAAGTACTTGTGTGAATTTTTTCAGCGCAATACGGACCCAAAATAAAATTGTAGAAAGTAGGGCGAAATTTCACAAGTTTCGGTAGAGGATAGCCTTGGTTTGCACAAAATTTATGAAAAATTCTCCCTAAATAGTTTCTTCCTGAAATTCCACGTAAGAAACTCCACTGAATTTGGGACAAAACGCGACAAATTTCAGGTCCAACGAATGAGTATTCGACCACGTAAAAAATCAAATAGTTTCGCACACAAACAAACCTTCTCTTCAGCCCTGACAGTGATGAATAAAAAATTTATTGTCAATCTTTTGGGACGAATCTAGAGCTCAAATCTCAGCCAAAACTAAACAGACACAGTGACGAACATCTCGTAAAAATTTCAGACAAAAATACCCAAGGAGTAAGGCGTAGTAAGTCCAATACCGAGAGTGAACAAAACAGGTTTTCTGAAAACAAAACGTCCTGGCTTTTCTTCCCCGTATCTTCTTTTTGTGATTTTTTTACCGACGTGCCTCCTTACCTAGGTGCAAATAACATATGAAAGTACTTGTGTGAAATTTTTTTAGCGCAATACGGACCCAGAATAAAATTGCAGAAGTTAGGGCGAAATTTCACAAGTTTCGGTAGAGGATAGCCTTGGTTTGCACAAAATTTCTGAAAAATTCTCCCGAAGTAGTTTCTTCCTGAAATTCCACGTAAGAATATCCACTGAATTTGGAACAAAACGCCACAAATTTTAGGTCGAACGAATGAGTATTCGACCACGAAAAAAATCAAACAGTTTTGCACACAAACGAACCTTCTCTTCAACTCTGGCAGTGATGAATAAAAAATTTATTGTTAATCTTGTGGGATAAATCTGGGGCTCAAATCTAATCCAAAACTCAACAGACACAGTGACAAACGTCTGGTAAAAATTTCAGGCCAAAATACCAAAGGAGTAAGGCGTAGTAAGTACCAAATCGAGTGTGAACAAAACTGGTTTTCCGAAAACAAAACGTCATAGCTTTTCTTCCCCGTATCTTCTTTTTGTGATTTGTTTACGGACGTGCCTCCTTACCTGGGTGCAAACACCATATGAAAGTACTTGTGTAAATTTTTTCAACGCAATACAGACCCAAAATAAAATTGTAGAAAGTAGGACGAAATTTCACAAGTTTCGGTAAAGGATAGCCTTGGTTTGCACAATATTTCTGAAAAATTCTCCCGAAATAATTTCTTCCTGAAATTCCACGTAAGAATCTCCACTGAATTTGGGACAAAACGCGACAAGTTTCAGGTCAAACGGATGAGTATTCGACAAAGAAAAATATCAAACAGTTTTACACACAAACGAATCTTCCTTTCAGCTCTGGCAGTGATGAATAAAATATTTTTTGTCAATGTTGTGGGACGAATCTGGGACTCAAATCTCAACCAAAACTCAACAGACACAGAGATGAACGTCTGGTAAAAGTTTCAGACCAATACTCAAGGAGTAAGGTGTAGTAAGTCCTAAACCGAGAGTGAACAAAACTGGTTTTCCGAAAACAAAACGTCCTCGCTTTTCTTCCCTGTATCTTCTATTTGTGATTTTTTTTACCGAAGTGCCTCCTTATCTGGGTGCAAACAACATATGAAAGTACTTGTGTGAATTTTTTCGGCCCAATACGGACCCAGAATAAAATTGAAGAAATTAGGGCAAAATTTCACAAGTTTCGGTAGAGGATAGCCTTTGTTTGCACTAAATTTCTGAAAAATTCTCCCGAAATAGTTTCTTCCTGAAATTCAACATAAGAATCTCCACTGAATTTGGGACAAAATGTGACAAATTTCACGTCCAACGAATGAGTATTGCACAACAAAAAAATCAAACAGTTTTGCACACAAACGTACCCTATCTTCAGCCCTGGCAGTGATGAATAAAAAATTTATTGTCAATCTTGTGGGACGAATTTGGGTTTCAAATCTTAGCTAAAACTCAACAGACCCAGTAACGAACGTCTTGTAAAAATTTCAGACCAAATTACCAAAGGAGTAAGGTGTAGTAAGTCCCAGACCGAGAGTGAACAAAACTGGTTTTCAGAAAACAAAATGTCCTGGCTTTTCTTCCCCGTATCTTCTTTTTATGATTTGTTTACCGACGTGCCTCCTTACCTTGTTGCAAACAACATATGAAAGTACTTGTGTGAATTTTTTCAGTGCAATACGGATCCAGAATAAAATTGCAGAAATTAGGGCGAAATTTCACAAGTTTGGGTATAGTATAGCCTTGGTTTGCACAAAATTTCTGAAAAATTCTCCCGAAATAGTTTCTTCCTGAAATTTCACGTAAGAATCTCCACTTTATTTGGGACAAAACGCGACAAATTTCAGGTCAAACGGATGAGTATTCGACAAAGAAAAAAATCAAACAGTTTCGCACACAAACGAACCTTTCTTTCAGCTGTGGCTGTGATGAATAAAAAATTTATTGTCAATCTTTTGGGACGAATCTGAGGCTCAAATCTCAGCCAAAACTCAATAGACACAGTGATGAACTTCTGATAAAAATTTGAGGCCAAAATACCCAAGGAATAAGGCGTAGTAAGTCCCAGACCGAGAGTGAACAAAATTGGTTTTCCGAAAACAAAACGTCATGGCTTTTCTTCCCCGTATCTTCCTTTTGTGATTTGTTTACCGTCGTGCCTCCTTACCTGGGTGCAAACAACATATGAAAGTACTTGTGTGAATTTTTTCAGCGCAATACGGTCCTAGAATAATATTGCAGAAAGTAGGGCGAAATTTCACAAGTTTCTGTAGAGGATAGCCTTGGTTTGCAAAAAAATTCTGAAAAATTCTCCCGAAATAGTTTGTTCCTGAAATTCCACGTAAGAATCTCCACTGAATTTGGGACAAAACACGACAAGTTTAAGGTCAAACGGATGAGTATTCGACAAAGAAAAATATCAAACAGTTTCACACACAAACGAATATTCCTTTCAGCTCTGACAGTGATGAATAAATTTTTTTTTGTCAATCTTGTGGGACGAATTTGGGGCTCAAATCTCAGCCAAAACTCAACAGACACAGAGATGAACGTCTGGTAAAAATTTCAGATCAAAATACTCAAGGAGTAAGGCGTAGTAAGTCCTAAACCGAGAGTGAACAAAACTGGTTTTCCCAAAACAAAACGTCCTTTCTTTTCTTCCCCGTATCTTCTTTTTGTGATTTGTTTACCGACGTGCCTCCTTACCTGGGTGCAAACAACATATGCAAGTACTTGTGTGAATTTTTTCAGCGCAATACGGACCTATAATAAAATTGCAGAAAGTAGGGTGAAATTTCACAAGTTTCTGTAGAGGATAGCCTTGATTTGCACAAAATTTCTGAAAAATTCTCCCAAAATAGTTTCTTCCTGAAATTCCACATAAGAATATCCACTGAATTTGGGACAAAACGCGACAAATTTCAAGTCAAACGGATGAGTATGCGACCACAAAAAAAATCAAACAATTTAGCACACAAACGAACCTTCATTTCAGCCCTGGGAGTGATGAATAAAAATTTATTGTCAATCTTGTGGGACGAATCTGGGGCTCAAATCTCAGCCAAAACTCAACAGACACAGTGACGAACGTCTGGTAAAAATTTCAGACCAAAATATCCAAGGAGTAAGGCGCAGTAAGTCCCAAACCGAGAGTGAACAAAACTGGTTTTCCGAAAACAAAACGTACTGGCTTTTCTTTCCCGTTTCTTCTTTTTGTGATTTGTTTACGGACGTGTCTCCTTACCTTGGTACAAAAAACATATGAAAGTACTTATGTGGTGCATGCTCTTCTTTTTATTCTTATCTTGAAGAATGGATTTTTTATCTATTGGAAGTGATATGAACAAAAGAGATAAAGTGAGAAAGAAGGAGGAGAGAAAAACGATAATAAAAATTCCAAATATAAATTCAAATTGAAGAAATAAACAAATATTTCAAAAAACTTAATTCAGAAGTGTTTTACGTTAAATATTAACTGTTTTAATATTTACAGTTATAGAGGGAAATATAAAATAGATATAAATATATAAAGATAATATATATATATATATATATATATATATATATATATATATATATATATATATATATATATATATATATATATATATATATACCAAAAGTAATTACAGAAAGAGTAATTTCTTTATAGGTGTAGACTATGTATGACTTTATCTTTGAATTATTATTTTAATTGCTCATTCACTTAGTTTTTTCTATTATTATATTTTCCCTAATTGGAATGATTTATTGGATAATTCTAATGCTATTTGTAATTTGAAAAAAGTGACATGAAGCATTATCCATGTGACGAATTTTAAGCTATAAGTAAGTTTACAACTTTCGTTTTTAAATTAAGTTCAAAGTTTAATTCTAACTTCATTGTTCAACATGTTGCATATATTTAAAGATTTCCAACTACCTTTCCCAAACAGATTTGAGAAAATGTTGTAAATGAGAATAAAATTTTATATAATTTAAATTATTTATGAGCTTTTGTATATCTTTCAAATATTGCAAAAATGTAACATTTATTTGTGTAAAATTGTACTCTTTTGGCATATAATTCGTGTGAATTTTTCTATTTTCTAATGAAATGTCTCTAAAAGAGAGAATTAATTTTGAACAAAAAAGGTATAGCTTATATAACAATGGTCAGCTTTTATTACAATTGATTTGTTTATTATTAATTATTACTATTAAAAAAATTAACTTCAATAAACTATTTTTATTATATACTATTGTTCTAACTAAAAGAGAGAAATTTCCATATTACAACATACAATTAAATCAGAAACAGTAATTTTCAGTGTTAGTTTCGTATCTTATGAATCGAATTTTGTCCTTTTTTAATCTAGATTGTTTCTTTCCGTTTTCTAGTCATATTTAACTTTAATGATTCGGATTTGAAGTATTTGTCAAATTCCATAATTCCTGTTTCCTCATTCCTATCTAAAAGTAAATACAAGTTTTCATAAACATTATGATCGAAAATAAACCATAAACCCTAAACCTTAAACTCACTCCACAATATTATTAGGTTCAGTCCATAACCATACAACCGTCGAATATCTAACAAAAACCAATAAAACTTAAGAATAATCCTTCTTACATGAGATCGGCCCATAACACCATAACTATGAATCAAACACAATTTTGTGAATCTTTCATTTTTTTTTGGAAGAGTTGAAAAACTTAGCAAAATAGGAGGTTATAATAGCAACTGTCTTGTGCTTGTTCTCTTCTGATAGAGTGTAACAATTTGGAGTCCAAATAGAGGTTTCTTTGATTGAGTGAAGAACAGTGAGGAAAATGCGTCGCTTCATTTCGATTTCATCACGTTCAAATCTCCTTCAACCTTTTCAATTTCAAACCCTATCCACAACCACCGTCACAGAGAGCCCTCTTCCTCCTCCTCCTCCTCCTCCCGATGAAGCCGACGTTCGCCAAACGCTGCTCTCCTTCAACAACGATTGGAAGCGAGCCATGGAGTTCTTCGACTGGGTGGAAGAATCTCACTCCCACTGCAACTTCCGCCACTCCACCGACACCTTCAACCTCATGCTCGACATCCTCGCCAAGTTCTTCGAGTTCGATCTCTGTTGGCACCTCATTCGCCGCATGCACTCCCGCGCCTCCTCTCCCCCCAACCACACCACATTCCGTGTCCTCTTCAAGCGCTACGTCTCCGCCCACCTCGTCCAAGACGCCATCCACGCGTTCCACCGCCTCGGAGAGTTCAACCTCAACGACCACACCTCCTTCTCCCACCTCATAGACGCTCTCTGCGAGTACAAGCACGTCATCGAGGCACAGGACCTTGTCTTCTCCAAAGACGCGCCCGTCGACGCAATTGGGAACACCAAGATCCACAACATGGTTCTCCGAGGTTGGTTCAAATTGGGGTGGTGGAGCAAATGCAACGAGTTTTGGGAGGAGATGGATAGAAAAGGTGTTCAGAAGGACTTGCACTCGTATTCAATTTACATGGATATTCTGTGCAAAGGGGGAAAGCCTTGGAAGGCTGTCAAATTGTTCAAAGAGGTTAAGAGGAAGGGTTTCCAATTAGATGTTGTGGTTTATAACATTCTCATTCGAGCCATTGGTCTATCCGAAGGGGTTGATTTCTCAATTGGGGTTTTCCGTGAAATGAAGGACTTGGGTATTAACCCCACTGTTGTCACTTACAACACCTTGATTAGGCTTTTGTGTGATTGCTACAGACACAAGGAGGCACTTGCCTTGCTTCAAACCATGGCTCGGGATGGTTGCCACCCCACTGCCATTTCTTACCATTGTTTTTTTGCCTCCATGGAGAAGCCTAAAGAGATACTTGTTATGTTTGATAACATGATAGAGAGTGGGGTCAGGCCCAGCATGGACACCTATGTCATGCTCCTCAACAAGTTTGGTCGGTGGGGGTTTCTTCGCCCAGTTTTTATGGTGTGGAATAGAATGGAACAACTGGGGTGTAGTCCTGATGCAGCAGCTTACAATGCCTTGATAGATGCTCTTGTGGACAAGGGGTTGATAGAAATGGCTAGGAAGTACGACGAGGAGATGTTAGCGAAAGGACTTTCTCCTAAGCCAAGAAAAGAGTTGGGGACAAAGCTGTTGGGGGGAGAATCTGATGATTTATTGGATAGGTCTTCTCAAAGTACCATACAGACACACAACGTACCACTAGTCTAGATAATGTACTTCAGTGGCTTAAGGTTTGGTTTTTCAAAGATTCTATAGTATTTTGTATTTATGAATGTGGCACACTTTTGCAAATTGGATTCGAGTATTATCAACTAACCATACCATTTCATTCTCTTACATGGATGCCAACATGCAGTTACTCTACACAAGTCTTCAAGTTGTTCAATAAATCTTAAAAGATTCTGTAATGTTTAGTGCTTTACCGTGTTAGATATAATACTAGTAGTGTAGCTTCTTTACATAGGTCTTTCCCTTTTATAAATACAGGTTATGTTTAACTTTCTGTAAACTGGTTGTTGGATTTCATTTTGCAAACGCGCTTGCGAGAAAGTGCTCTGGTTTCATTACCCTGTATTGTTCTTAATTGTGTTTATCCACATAAATGCTCTGCTGTGCAAATGGAGAGTAGGTTTGTCAGTGAAAGTTTAATTTAGAAGAAGCAAGCTGATTAGATTTGCGAATTCTTTAGTTCGGAGTGTGAGTATATTTTTGCACCAAGATGGAGTATATGTATATGCCTAGGTATATTTTGATTAGTTGTTTAATTAAGCTATGTTCTCGCAAAAGCATAAATATAAATGGACTAATTATAGTCTTGGTTTTACAGATCGCAGATGAACTGGAAAGTTTGTTGGTCGATAATAATGACATGTCTGAAATGTACTTGATCCAAAAGCTTAATGCTCGTTTATTTGATCAGACATCAGTAGAATAAGGGCACAATTCCGAAGTTGAGGATATTGATGAAAGGTAAAAGCCATCCATTTTTGTCTGTTTGATAGCAGCTTTATTTTGACAAACAAGACTGAAGTTGAAATTAACAAAATGGTTGATTTTTTTCTTTGGTGACAAATCAAATTAGAAAAGTTTTGAAAATTCTGTTAGGACTTAAGTACAAGTGGAGAGTCCAAATAAAAGACTAGTCCATCAGTCGAGAGAGAGTCCCATGACTTAGGTACCACCTCAAGTAGGTCATCCTATAATGGGGGACTCCTAACATTATTACTTCCTTTAAGGGGCTGAGCAGTGGGTTGGAAAGAAAGAGTTGTAGAAAGAGAGGAATTGAGATAAAGTGCACTAATCCGGTAGTACCCATTTTTTCTTTAGACGACATCACTCATGTTATTGTTAAGATTGCACCTTAGTCCAGTCTATAGGCAGTTCTTTCCATGGTCAAACTCTCAGTGGCAGTACCATCGTTGCCAAAATCGCTACTCAGTGTTGGACTTCTAATGATTCCCTAGTCCTAAGCCTGATGTTCAGGAATTGGAGACGCTTCTAGCAATATATTTTGTGCAGACAATTGGAATCTAGCAAAGAGTGTCAGTGTAAGTATCTATTGAACTCTTCTATCCTGAGTAATGTGTTGTGACTGCATTTAAAAATTAAACTTCTTGTCTGAAATACCGAGTGATGTATGTGTTTGTGATTTGCTTAAGTTGAGTGATTGATTATGCATAGAGGACTACATAATAATGTTGGATGTTAAACAAAATTAGCTTCTGCAGGCAGCGATAACACTGGGCACCCTAAACATGATAGTTAATGCTGGTATTTGTGGTGGTGGGATTGTTTGGCATGAATATTCACATTAGTCTCTTTGATGGAAAACCTCGTCAATTTTGGGCCACAACCTGGGGTACTTTGGGATGATTTATGATAATATTCCTTGTATGTTAGTGGTGGGGGAAGAAGATATATTTTGTCTTTGAATAGAGCCTAGTTACTTGTAATCACTTTACTGATTTATTTGCTAGAATGCAAGCTTAATAATGTCGGTGTTACTGTTGTAAAGGGGGGAAATTAAGTAATAACTGTTGCATTTCTCGCAAAAAAAGAAAAAAGGAAAAAGGTTTTGCTATTCGTACCCTTGTGCTGTGCTAAACATGTAAAATCAAAATATTTTGTGCAGTTAATTATAGTGATTAACTAAAAAAATTAATTTAAAAAACTTAATTAAAATGGATTTTGATTTTTTTGATTTTATTAAAATTGTACTTTAAAAAAATAAATAAACGTTGGAAATTTTTTTGAAATTGATATTGTTTTAAACTGTGGAATGAAATTACCAGAAGAACCTAGTTTCTAAAGTAGTTGCAAGTACAAAGTAAATAAAGTCCATGACAAAATAAAACCTATTAAATTATAATTAAAAGATATAAAATGAACTCTAGAGATGGGTAAGTGGACGTTCGTTTAATATGATTTGCAATCTTTTGTGTTTTTGTAAACGTGAAATTACAATTTTACTCTTCTCTTTACACGCAATAATCAGTGTAGAAGTCTTTACCTTCTATATAAAATTATGAATACAATATATTCTTTGTAATTTATATTAAACAATTCATAGTACAAATTTTATATTTTGAATTGTAAAATTCAAAATCAACAATTTTGACATTTTTGAGATATGGAATGGTAGAAGAAACTAGGAAGAAATTGACTTGATTCAACAATTTATGAAATTAAAATATATTTTTATTTTATTTGTGAAAGATAAAATATATTAAATTACATATAAAGATAGAATAGGAAAATATTTGTATGAAAAAAACAGTTTTAAAAGGAATCCCATAAGATTCAAAAAAACTGCTCTATTGCTTTATTTTTAATTATTCTATTCAAATCCAAAAAATTGTTTTATAACTACTCTATTAATTATTTTTTATAATTGTTTCATTTAATCTAAAAAATTATAACTAAAATAATGATATAAGGATAAAATAGGAAAAAATTATGTATACGTAAGGATTTTTACAATAAATGAAAAAAAAAATGATAAATTTATGTGTATCTATAGATAATAATAAAAATAAAAAATATGAATTGAGATAATATAAACCATAAAAATATTATTTAAATGTGATAAATATATATATATATATTATATTTGTTATCTAATATATAATAATAATAAAAATAAAAATATATATAGACATAACACCCCTATGTTATCGCTAGTTTATTATAATTTCTTTTGTTAAAAATATTACAATTTTGAAGTTCACATATTCATGGACCATGTCTACAAAAAGCCCACAAGTTTAATAGGTGAAATCTAAAATTATCTTTAGTTATACAAAATTTTAAAATAATCTATTCATAATGAAATATGTGGTCAATTTATTTTAAAATAAACCCACCCTCAAAAATTATTTTATGATATAAAATTTCTACTTATGGTCAATTTAAAAGTAATTTTTCACGTCATATCATAGGATTTAACCATAAATTGTTTGAAAATTTAAAATTTAATTTAACCATATATTCATAAACATTAAAATCTTATTTTATCCAAAAGTCCATTTTGAATTATATTGGAAAATTAAAATTAGCAACAGACAAGTAAAATTTAAATTTTTCATTTAATAGAAAATTAAAACAAAGAGGGACAATTCGGACTTTTCATGTTAAATTGTTAGGGTTTATGGTTTCTCATATAAATTTCCAATATTTTCGTATCAGAACCACAGAGCTAAGGATTTCGGCTGTTACTCATCAACAAGGTCTCCTCTCTCGTTCTCTCTGTGACCTAATTTTCGTTTTCTCTGTGACCTAATTTTCGTTCTCTCTGAGACCTAATTTTCGTTCTCTCTCACATCCTTTGAGTATTGACGTGTTTGAACAACCTCTGATTTGTATAGTTATTTTTGTTTTCGCAGGAAGCAAAGCGTGTCTTTTGAATTCAACAAGGAAAGATGTCAGGGTATGTTCAATTTTTCCTCATTGATCCTCTTAGTTGGTTTATGGTTTATGGATGCAACACTTTTCCCCCTTGATTTTTTATTCAATATTTAGTAGAAACACCTATTCGTAGCTTTTATTGATGCCTGAGAATGGTTCCTCAGAATGAAAATTTGGTAGTGAGGATATACATACTAATTACATTGTCTGTTCGTAGTTGTGTCTTGCCTTGAGGTTCGATTTGGTAGTTTCAGGTTTCGATTGTAACACATTGATGGTTCAAAACTGAAATGGTTTTATCATGTCATGTTGTTTAAATTAATTAATTGTAGTTGGATTTTGATATTGGAGCCTGATGGAGTATTTGTTCTAATTTCCAATTTCTGATTCACTCCTAACATGATTCTGTGTTGAAAATAAATGAAGTGAAGTATATACAATGGTCTATTATAGTCCTGGGCAAATTTGTAAGGACTGCTTTGTATAAGCACTGCTAATCAGTTTAACTTGATTTGTGGAGAATTGAATGATAGGACTCCCCCTTTGTCTTGACTAGAAGTTAAGAGGGTTAGAAAAACTGAATGTATAATGTATCACACATTTAGTATGGAAATAATTCTTGTAAAAGCTGCTGGTATAACTTGTTCACATGCTTCTAATTTTATGTGTATTGCTCTACTCCTGTTTCTGAGTAATAGCTTTTCCTTGATGAGTTTAAGATTCTTGTATGGGTTTATCCTGACAGTTTAGAATACTTTTATAAGCAGTGAAGAAGTAGTAGCTGTTCCAGCTGAGGCACCTGCATCCATTCCCGGTGAGCCCATGGATATCATGACTGCTTTACAGCTTGTGCTGAGAAAATCTCTGGCTTACGGTGGTCTTGCAAGAGGTCTTCATGAAAGTGCTAAGATCATTGAGAAGCATACCGCACAGCTCTGCGTTCTAGCAGAAGATTGTGACCAACCTGATTATGTGAAACTGGTGAAAGCCCTTTGCGCAGAGCACAATGTTAGCCTTTTGACAGTTCCAAGTGCAAAGACCCTTGGAGAATGGGCTGGTGTAAGTGCCTTAGAGACTCTAACCATTTTACTTAAATTCTTTGTACTATTCGTTTACTCCCAATTCCCAAATTCAGTCGGTGAATGGAATTTTTTTCCCATAGGGATTTTATTCTTTATTTAGATCAACAAATGGGATGTTGTAATAATTTTTGTTGAATATTTTTTTCAGTTGTGTAAGATTGATTCCGAGGGAAAGGCTAGGAAGGTAACTGGTTGCTCATGTGTGGTTGTTAAGGTACGGCTTCATTAACTTGTATTTGAAGTGGTGATGTTTTGGAGTGCCTTGTGTACATGTATGTTAATGTGTTTGCATTTTGCAGGATTTTGGGGAGGAACACGAAGCCTATAATGTTGTTCTGCAGCACGTGAAAGCTAACTGAGTTAAATGCCCAGATTTGTGGGTTTCAGTTTGAAGTTATGCCTACATTTGTGGGTTCAGTTTGAAGTTATTTTATTAGTTTTTGAGGAATATTTTTGCCTCTCTGGGTATCTGCATAGGGATTTTACGATTTAGTACAATTATACCCATTCTCATTGTTGCTGAGTGAATGGTTTTTTATTACTACTAATTTTCAGTGTTTTTTAGATTGACAAGTTGAGTTAATTGCTTTAGCTTAAACGAATCAAATTATGTTACGTTTCTTATGAACCAGTAATCCCTAAACCAAAAATGGAAACCAGTAATCAATTAATCATGTTAATGATTAATAATCAATCCATCGAATCGAGTCATTGAACTAGGAAAAGAGGTTTATTTGCCATTATGCAGTACTCTTGATGTGTCTGCTGGACAGTATCGAAGGAACTCGATTCAGAAGAAATGACAATTTTGGTCACCTTAATCCTCTTTGGGTCCTTTTAAATCGTTGTTAAGCTTCCTATAGACAATTCTTACAAATCAATGGTGAGTAAGAGACTCTATTCTTAGAATTGGGGACCATACAAGAACTTTATTTCATAGTCAATAGAAGATAAACAAATGTATGTGCTGAAATATCGAGTAAGCCGACATTTATTGGAACTTGGTCCCTATAGGCCAAAAGGCCAACCGATTCAAATAATGTTTTTCATTGCACAAATTGAACATTTTTTATAAAATTGTTTTGAACAAGAGATGTCTTCTTGATAAGTTAAATAGTGAATTTTAGTCTTAGAGAATATTGTGTGTGTTTTTTATTAGTCTTCTTTTTCTCTTATATTTAGTTTTTCTCTTTTTTTTTTCTAGTATTTATTGTGTATTATCCCATATATCTTTCAACTACCATATTTCCTGCCTTTTTCTCCTAGCTAAAGATAAAGACAAGATCTTCATTAATTTTTCATATCAGAATTAAACTATTTTATCCTAGTAATGGAATCGACCAATGATCTTAAAAAATGAAGAAAAAAAAGTACACTTTTACTATGTTATTGTTATTATTTCAACCTAAGTCTTTAGTATACATTATTCACATTAAATTAACACACAAATTAAAAAAAGTTCTTTGCACAACTTTAAAGCTTGATTGTTTTTAAAATCACACTGAAAGAATAACAGTCCCTTTTAAATTATGGTATTTGTGCAAATATTTAACTTTTGAACATGGTTTGGTATTTTAGTAAAATTAAATTTGTGTTATTTAAACCGTGAAAAATGAAAGTTGGGTGAAGACCGGCATTACGCGAAGGTTGGTGATCACTAGAGAGAGTCAAAACTCCAAAGGGAAAGAAAGAAAGTAAGTAATAAATGATTCATCAACCTTTGGTGCTGATGAAAAACCAAACAAAAGTGTACAAATAACTCAATAATTCTATCTCTTCCCTCACCAACCAAACTCAAGGACAACACCACACAAGGAGTACCATTATCATCTCATATTTTAAAAACACCAATTTTAGCAGGCAGAGATGTTTGACCAAAAGGGTACATAAATTTATAAACCTACTTAAATAATATTCTTTCTTTTTTTATCAACCTTCAAAACCTTAAGGCATAAGAATCTCTTCATAACGTTTGAGCATGATCAATGTGCAATTCAAAGGGATTAAAAGTGCTTTTGTAATTAAATTAGAGGATTATGAAAATATAAAACACACCCACCACATAAGTAGTATTCATTTAAGAGTATCACGGATCAATTAATACACAATTGATTCGTTTAACAAATTTAAAAGTTGAAGGGTATATTTTGTCTGATTTAGGAAAATACAGAAAAAAAAGTAAAATTATTTTCATTTTACAGATAAGAAAGTAAGTGAAAGTGTGAAAGAAAAAAAGAAAAATGATGTTTGGATATAAATATAATAAGGGTGATGATACATTCACAACTCCAATTATTATACGCGTTACAACTCTCTATACTTATCATATCAAACTCTCAATACAAGTCGTATCAATAGTTGTGTATAACTCCAAGACTCGTAAAACTATTATTTTTCATAATTAAATGATATAAATAATAGTATAGAAGTATAAGGTGATTTTATATAAAATATGTGGATTATGATAGTATGATTACCAAGAAAAAATGATGTGCATGAATGAAAAAGAAATGAGAAAAAAAGTATGGTTGAAGGGTTGTGTTAGGTGAGTGGGGTTGGCATCCATTTTCCCTATAAAAGCCACTATCCATGTATCTTTGTCACCATCCATTTCTTCTACTTTCCCTTCATTCCCTTCATCTTCATCATGCCTTCTGCGGATTCATCGTCACCTTCCTCCCAAACCATCTGTGTCACCGGCGCCGGTGGCTTCATAGCATCTTGGATGGTCAAACTTCTCTTGGAGAAAGGCTACACTGTGAGAGGAACCCTCAGAAACCCAGGCATGTGAATTCACTACGTTACACTTACACACCAACACACACACACACACACTTAGTTTTAACTTTGATTTACTTATATAGCTCAAGTTAAAGTTGTGTGAAGTTGTTTGTGACCATGCATGAATTTTGGATTTCACTCTTCAGATGATCCCAAGAACGGACACTTGAAAGAGTTTGAAGGAGCCTCCCAGAGACTAACTCTGCATAAGGTTGACCTCCTTGACCTTCACTCCGTTAGATCAGTAATTCACGGCTGCCATGGCGTCTTTCACACAGCTTCTCCCGTCACTGATAACCCCGTCAGTTTCTCTTTCTTCTTTGCTTTACATGTTAGTTCTTGGAAAATTCCGTGTTCATGTGTGTCCGTGAGTAACGACATAAATAGGAGTTACCACTAACACCACCAACTCCAACTCTAGTATATGGATAAATTCATAAATAATTTAGCATATTTTATTTTTAAATTTTCAATTATTATTTGCATCTTTTTTTATTATTATCAATTTTGTGTGACTGAAAATTATGAAGGCAACAAGCTGTATTATGTGCATCTGTATGTGGGTGCAAATGGCTGCTGGTGGATACGGATTACTGCTGCATGATAGTGACTTTCTGTTTGTTCATCTATTTGTTGTAAATGGTTTATTTGCAACTTTGATTTGGTGACGAAAGGAATTAGTTAGATGGGCCCTTGAATTAATTGTGCAGGAAGAAATGGTGGAGCCAGCGGTGAATGGAGCGAAGAATGTGATCATAGCAGCTGAAGAGGCAAAAGTGCGACGTGTGGTGTTCACCTCATCAATTGGTGCCGTCTATATGGACCCCAAAAGGAGCATTGATTTGGTAGTGGACGAGTCTTGTTGGAGTGATTTAGAATATTGCAAGAACACTAAGGTACTATTTACCTACCCAACAGTACTGTTTAATGATAATTTCTATTGACAGAGTTTGAGTAACTTGAAGGGGAAAAAAAGTGTTTGGTGACAAATGGTATTTTTGAATAATATTGCAGAATTGGTATTGCTATGGGAAGGCTGTGGCTGAGCAAGCAGCATGGGACACTGCAAAAGAGAAAGGGGTGGACTTGGTTGTAGTGAACCCAGTATTGGTTCTTGGACCATTACTACAACCAACCATAAATGCTAGCACCATTCACATCCTCAAGTACCTCACTGGCTCTGCCAAGACCTATGCAAATGCCACACAGGCTTATGTGCATGTGAGGGATGTGGCATTGGCCCACATACTTGTTTATGAGAAATCTTCTGCCTCTGGTCGATACTTATGTGCTGAAAGCTCCCTGCACCGTGGAGAACTGGTTGAAATTCTGGCAAAGTATTTCCCTGAGTACCCAGTTCCCACCAAGTAAGACACTCTGCCATCATATTTACTACGAATGAATGGTTAACAACTATGATAACACACAAACCGTTGGGGAATGGGTGGTGATGGACCACCATATCAGAATTGGGTAAAAGAATATTTTGGGTCATAGATGGTGTTAATGTGCATGGAACATGATTATTGCAATATTATCTATGATTTTAATTTCTTTTACTCGTGCATTGAATTTGTCGATTCTGTATGTTTTTCAGCACATCATATCCATAGGTAGGAATTTTTCTTTAATTTCATCTTTAAATGAGTTGAGTTCATCTTAATCCACAGAGACCAGATGTTGAGGTTATGTATGACCTACAGCTTTTACATTTTGCATTTTCGTGTCCCACACGAGTGTTGGAAAATGACATTTAAACTTATTTGTTTGCCCCTAAAACTGAGTTTGCGTCTGCATGATCTCAGGCTGTCGTATGGACAGTTAGGTAAAAATTAAGATCCCATTGCAATGGCATACTTTTCTTCCAAAATAATGTATATTGGAAAATCTGTCTCCTTATATTTTACTGAAGAGTAATGACAGTTTTAGTTGTTGAAAAATGTCCAATTCTGATATGCAATGATATGTCTACACCTGGTGGTGGTCATATATCATTTGAGGTTTTTTCTTGGGTAAAGTGGCTGTGAATGAAAATGTGTTTGGAGTAGGTATACCAACTTTGACTTGTCTATGTAATCATCCACTCACGCATGCCAGAAAAAAAAAATCGATTATTGCATTTGTAAAAAGAAGTGGAGCATACGAGTCCTTACCAAACCCAATGTCACTGTCACTTGTTAGAGTGTAAACCCCTTGTGACTCTCATATGTGACCCACCTCTTCCACTATCATTTTGGCATGCTAAATAATTTTGTTTGTATAGTGACGAAATATTTGAACATGTGCAGGTGTTCTGATGAAAAGAATCCCAGGGCAAAACCCTACATCTTTTCAAATCAGAAGCTGAAAGATTTGGGATTGGAATTCACTCCAGTGAGTCAGTGTCTATATGAAACAGTTAAGAGTCTGCAGGAGAAAGGCCACCTTCCTGTTCCTGCACAGCAGGAAGATTCAACTACAGTGAAATCATAAACAAGCTACCCCTTCTATTTAATTTGTCAACACAATCTTAATTCAGGACAAGAAGCTGTAGCTTTTGGCAATATGGGCTAGGTCATGTTATGTTTTAAGAGAATCCTGCAACAGAAAACTGTATTTCAATTTTTGTAAAAAAGCCATCAACCAAATTGTTGCCATTTATGGACTTTATAATATTAATGGAACTCATTTCCCTTGTTGACTTTACTTCTCTGTTCCTCAAATTGTTTATCTTTCTTTAAACTCTTTGTATTCTTAAATATGTTTTTAAATAACATTGTCCCCAGCAACAATCTCAGACCTCCCTGATGAGGAGAAGAAAGTTAGCTAACCTATGAATTCCAAAGAAAGAGACTCCTTTATTAGAAAGAACTCTGGAAGAAAGAGATTCCTTCGTTGTTAAAAGAAATAGAGTGGAAGGGAAAGATTTGATAAAAAAAAAAAAAAAAAACTTGATATATTTGATTGAAGAAAAGTTAAAAGAACAAATAAAGAATTTCAAACTATGAAAATCATTTTGTTTTACTTATTTTTTTCTTAAATCAAACAATTACTTATTTCTATCTATTTGCCTTTCTTTCATTTACCTTTTTTTTCCTTCTCTTTTTCATTTCCTTTTACTAATGAAAGAATATGATAATCAACATGAGTGGCCAGTACTGATAGACCAATACAGAAGAGAGAGAGATTCTTGAGTTTGACATGAGGGTGATGGTGACACTGTTGACTGTTTTGATGTGAGAGTAGTGTACTTTTCAACTTTGAAATTTGCTGATTCAGGCTTCGGTAAATGCAAGAGCTTTGTATTTGTGGGTAATAAAACAGGGTTGAAAAATGAGACTTTGGAATCTTTGAGTTGGACTACAATACAGTAAAGTTAAATTTAATACATTCAACATTTTTTTTATTTAACAAGTTGATTAATAAAATTTAATATGTACAGTGTTAATGAAAAAAAAGTCTCTCTTACACAATTGTTTAATAACTCTTTTCATAACACATTACCCTTGATCAATGAGAAGAATGTGGAGAAAGGAGAAAAGCACCTCCTTCCACACAAGTTTCAAACCACAAGAAATCGGTATGAGATGAAAATCAAAAGGCTTAACAATTCTAATCAAGTGATACCTTAAGACAGTCTGATACTAGTGATTCTAGAGATTAACAGAATGATATTTATTTGTTTGTTTATCTAAGTCTATATTGCTATTCTACTCTACTGAGACATATTTGTCAGTCAAGATCAGCAGGAGTACTTCTTTGAGGCAATTGCATGCTTACTATGTCTTCTCTTGGAAGAGAATAGATTGATCCATTGCCTTGTTCATTTGTCATTTGTTGATTTTCTGATGCTGTTAGAGCCAAAAGGTGTGTAGCCTCTGTATTTTTGCGGATTACTAGGTACGTTATACCCGCCAAATATATCGCAATGCCTGAAAATCCTAACATCCCAAGAAGCACCTTAGCCACAATTTTTATGTGGCTTTGAAGAAGTAGCTTGATGAAACCAGTTATCAAGTAGTATATGTTAATGACCATAATGAGGGAACCGATTATCCATGTAACAGCTGAAATCTGCAATATGTAAGGTAATGATTAATTCAGCCAAAATGCACAAGAGACAGTTTTTTTTTAATTTTATAATTAGGATTTTCACCCTCCTCAAATTTTCCATGCTTGTTTCTCTATTTAATCAATCTCTCTTCATTCTTGTATGATGTGTGATGCCAGATGTGAATTTGTTAGTTTCTTTTATTATAGATCTTTTCACAACAATCTAGAACTGCAAATTTCATGTTATTAAAAAAAATTACCATGGTGGAGTTGACATGTGTCCCCATCTTAGTTTTGCAGCTTGTAAACTTGAGGAGTGGAACCAAAGCAAAAGGAAGTTCAAATGATAAGATCATCTGATCAGAAGAAAAAGAAGGGCTTCAGCACAAGCTATGACACCAACTTTTTTTACAGCAAAAATATGTGCAGGCATAAACAGCAAGAAATATAAAACAATGCCATGCAGACAATTTTTCATGCAGATCAAGTGGTGCATATGTAGCTGCATGTTACCATATTTGTTTCCCTACTTAATCCTTTTTGAACTAAGTTGAAACAAACAGAGCAGTTATGCATACCAGTGACCATTATGCAGTTGAGTTAAAAATATGTGAGAAATTTCCATGATTTTAGTATGACAATTTAAACAAAATATTGACTTCAATCCAAGCATATTCCCAAGTGACAAAATCAAAGAAAATTTGATCGAAATGATATCTTACGGATGCAATTATTATCAGCTTCCCAGCCCCCGCAGATCCACCAATGACTGCAACAATCAAGCTAGGAACTATGGCTAAGCAACGAGTTAACATATTCCGAATCCATGGCTCCAGTCGTAAATTAAGAAATCCCTGAAAGAAGAAATAATTCATGGGGAAATACAAAATCTAGAAACAGATAAAGATCACTAATGCTTCAAAATATGTAAGTGGACCACAGAAACACTAAGATAATTTTTAACCCAAAGGACCATTGGGAACAATTATTACTGCTATTAAAGGTCTTAAAGGATGTGGTAGGTTTATTGAACATTAAAATACCACAAAATTAGTGCATGACCCATCTATACTTAAATCTGATGAATTGTCATTTCGAACTTTTATCTTTAATAGAGAAGTAAATTACATTAAGATATGTGTAGATAACTATTTCTAAGAGCGATTTATTGCCATTTGCTAAGATCAACAGTGGTTTCTTTTCTTTCTAGTTAAGATGTAAACATGCTCTATCATCTTCTATGCAAAAAAAAAAAAAATGTAAGAAAATCCATAAAACAAACTACCTGCATGACATACTGCCCAGCATATGTTCCTGTTATGGTAGAACTTTGACCCGATGCAAGCAAAGCAATTCCAAACAGTTTTGAACTCCATTTCCCCAAGACATTCTGAGTATGGCACACATCAGATATATCAGCTATGATTTTACTAGCACCTTACAATGAATAACCATTATATATGAAGCTTAAGGATAGGGTGAACTTGGAGGAATCAGTAACTAAACTTAGCACTACAATATACCCAAGGTAAGAAAGACATCTCCAGATTTCACATACTCTAAGTAGGAAGGAGGCTTCGTTCAGATCCAAATCCTGACAGCTCATCCGATCTTCTGCATTCAAATTCGAAGAATTGCAAACAGCGCCACTTACAGAAATAACAGAAACATTTATGAGGAAGGCCACCATGAGAGCGAAGGCACTTTCTATCATGTAAAACCTACAAGCCTCCTGTCGAAGGAAATAGTTGAATGAAACACAAGATACTGCTTTACCATAATCACACTTAATGCTTGGTTTTAACTTGGACCCTTTTGTCTGAACGTTTAACAAGGTTAAAAACTAGACAGGACCTTCCAACAATAATTCAAATTCCAATAAGATTTGTTGTTTTAAACTATTATTGTCAAAGAGGATGAAATGGGAAAATTCAGTATTAATGAAAAAATAAACTTTGAAAGCTCAACGCAAAAGAAGAGAGGTGGAGAAAGAAGAGAATTTTTTCATATTTATCAACCAACTGAGGTATTAGAATCACATGGAAAAACCCATTGAAAGAAGTAGAATAAGGTAATAAGGGTCCAACAATTAAAAAGAGAAACATTATTGTTGAAAATTTTACTACATCTTAAACATCAACCACATCGATAAAGAAACTGGTCTGCAAGGCAGTATCCAGAGGCAAACAACACTGAGACATTACTTGGATCAGAGATAAATCTTTAAAGGGGAAAAATTGAAGCATGCATGCAAAAATAAAGTTGTTTTTACATTGATTCCTCGAACCGATCGTGGTATTTTCCTAGACAGCACCAGTGCTGAGTGCAGGAAGAGATTGTGCCTGAGGAAAATTCATAAAGAAGCATGTCATGAAATTATATTTTAAAAGAAAAGAAAAATCAAATGGTTGAATAAGACATGAAGAACCCACGGCATAACCATAGCTCCAAGGAGTGAAATTGCAAGACCAGTTGCACCATTTCCTTTTAGTTCTGGCACAAATAGACCCTTTATAACTTCTTTAGCATCAGGCTTTGCATATCCAAGCTCAGCCATAAAACATGCAGCAATTGTAAATACAAGAAATGCAATCAAGAATTCGAGTTTCCTAACCTGTCCAACAACAATACAAAAAAGGCTCGTATTGTTTTTACATAGATAGTACCTAATATAACATGCAATGACAACCATGTTTTTTTCCAGGATAAAAGCAGAATATGGTAAACTACCCCGTATTGCTGTAATGCTAAGAGGATCAGTGTGCTGAGTCCTGTCAGAAGAACACCAATCCAAACGGGTATGTTGAAGAGCATGTTCAGTGCAAAGGCTGTCCCAATTACTGCACGTGTACAATAAAAAATTCATGGTAAAGATGAATAAGATAAAGAAAAGGCAGAAAAAAAAATTGTATGGTTTGTTTTAAAAACTAGATAATTTGCCAGTTTGACTTTCACTCTTTCCTCGAGTAGAATTTCTAGTATCCTGACCAGCATTTATTTTTTAATGCACTGTTTGCAGCTCAAACGAGAGGAGGAAAGAAATGGAATGTGAAATTGCATCACTTCCTTTGACTATAAAACTTCACTGGTCTTGATTTAGTGAGTCAATTTAGTTAACAGTGAACTCATTGAATATTTGAATATAAAACTTATAGTCACTTCCTTTGACTATAAAACTTCACTGGTCTTGATTTAGTGAGTCAATTTAGTTAACAGTGAACTCTTTGAATATTTGAATCTATATAATATCTTGGTTATTAAATATGTTTTGATCACTGCACTCCAATTACCATCCTAAGTACAAATAAATCCAAAAAATCCCCATACTATTTACATGGATAAATAAAATAATGAAACAATTCCAAATGCACAATTCATCTCAATACCTTCAGGAATGTCACAGGCCACTATAGCAATTTCAGCAATAATCCAAAGGATGAAGTTGGGCACCCGGGGATATTCAGTTCTACAATGCTCTGCTAAGTGTTTTCCTGAAAACAGCAAAATAAATTGAAGGAATCCAGAACAAAAAAACTAAAATTTACAACTCGCATACATTCCAAATTTATTCAATAGAAATAAACTTGATTATCAAATCAAGTACCAGTGACCACCCCAAGATTGGCTGCCATTGATTGAATTACAAGAGCAGCACATGATGCCACCAATATGATCCAAAGTAACTGAAAAAAAAAACAACAAAAGTGTAAAAGAGATGAAGGAAGGATTGACTATCACAAGAAATGTCTCAAAGCACCTCATATTTATATTGTGCCCCAGCCTGAAGATCCGTCTCAACTGCAAGTTATTAAAAGAATACCGTAAGTATACCGTGACATAAGTTTTCCCTTCATTACAGAAGAAAATTAAGAATAGTGTGATCTTACAGTTCCCTGGGTCTATGTATGCAATGGATACAAGAAACCCAGGCCCCATGTAGGCAAATAAATTTTTCCAGCTTCTCTTCTGCAAAATAGAAGCTTGCATGAATGGTGATTATCAAGTACACAACACTTATAAGATGAAGTATATGTATTAATGCAGTACACTCCACAACCAAAGGACTTTGGTTGCACCATCATTTAACTCTGCAATTAAACAAAATGCTAAAAAATACAGTTTTGTGAAGGGTTGTTTTTAACCAACTAAAAGTGTAAGTTTTATCATTGGAAAGAAAACATTTATCACCTTGGAAACACTAACGTAAAATACGTGCTTTCTTCTCAACAAAAAACCTTACATTTTTAGTTGCTTAAAATCATCTCCAGAGACTGGTGTCAACAAAATCATACAAAAAAAAAAAAAAAAACACATGAAAAATTAAAGGTTAAAGAAAAAGAATCATTGGTTAGAATCCATAATCCAGATATTCTTTTCATTTCATAAAGTGTCAAATGAAAAATGATATTGTCCCAAGGCAGGTGGTTGGATGGGGATGTTCTTCAATTCATATCAGTCTATCCCCTCTATTTTGTTTTCCGTTTCATAAGCCAAATCAAATGCTACACAGGTTGAATACAAAGCAGCTATTAACATAGTGTCATGAACTGGTAATAGATTTCTCTACCCAGAGAAAATAATAGCTTTTTGTCACTAATTGAAAACTCTAACACGCATTTTACCATACACTCCAGCCCGTTCACGCGAATACTCAAAAACCAATAGTACTGTAATTCATACGTGACATGACCAAACAACAAACAAAACCCTGAAAATACTCATCAGTCATCTCAAACACATGTTAACAGACCAAAAATTTCGGTCACTTGTTATCTCTTTCAATTCTCCACGACACTTTTCAATTTCAGGTACGACATCATGGTTTGGCAGAAAAACAAAAATGACTTACCCATATAACTAATTTTCAATCTTAAACATAGGTGGGAAGGTAAAAGTAATGATCGTACCATGCATGCAATACTGACTAAAAACTGAATACATAATTGAAAAAAAATGAAGGGATATTCAATGAGAGCCGAAACTCACATCAGGCACAACAATTTGATTAGTCTCTGAGTTCTCAATGAGTGGCGCATTGGAAAAGCTTCGGTTGCCAGTGCTCGAAATGAATTGTGGCTGTCCGGAACCAGAACCTGTGACAGCCATGTTATCTGTTTCCTTTTCGTTTCTGCAAACAGAAAACGAAGGCAAATATGTCAGTAACACAAAGTCACACAAATGGGATCCAATCAAAACGAATCTTCAATCTCATGACCCTTAGTTTGGGGCAACACGTACTGAAAAACCACCCCAGTTGTAGATTAAGATTAAAAAAATAACCTTTGTGAAGAAAAATTAATTTAGATGAAGAGGGTGCAGAAGTGAACTCTTGAGTTGCACTGCAACAACAGAAGAAAAGTGAAAGATTTAAAATTTTCATTTTTGAAGGAAAGAAGAGAGAAGAGAGAGATTGCGTACGAAAGAGGTGGAAAAATGAACACTGCGCAGCCCAATACAATACACCACACCAGTGAATGTCCCTTCGTTTTTATAGTATCATCTTATTTTTCTTTTGGCACCTCCACCCAACTATATTATTACAGGTTCTACCATATAGTAAAAACTATATCTATATATATAAATATCATTTTCATTATTTTAACATTTAACAATAGAGAGAAAATGAGTGAAATAAGTACAAAAATGAAACCTTTAACATGGACAGTGGAAGGTGTGGTGAGGAACCATCGTGTCTGTTCTGCAGTGGAGAAAAAAGCAGGCGAACACACGTTGCCACGTAAGATCAAAAGTTTCTTCTTGGGACCGACAAAGATGTAGCAGTTAATACATTATATTATGTTCCACTTATTGTTTTTACGTTTTGTTTTGACTTCTGCAGTTCGAAGAATAAGATTATTAATTTATTATTTTTCCATGAAAATGTTAGAGACTATCATGATATTGATATTAAGATATTAATGACGTGTCTAATTCAAAAATATTTATTGAGTTTTAAATAATTTTAATACGATTTAAACATAATTTTAAAACTGAAAAATACATTAATTTTTTAAAAATTTAAATTTGTTGTATAAATTTTATTATGATTAAAAAATAGAAACAAATTCTTCTTTTTGAATCCATTATGGAAAACATTTTTATGCTAAAAAAATTGAAATATAGTTATACACATAAATATTTATTGTCAATTTGTATATTTTAAAATTATATAATATATAGATTTGTGTTCCATATCCTACATTTTAAAAATTATATATATATATATATATCTCTATGTCACTATCCGTATCGTTTCTAAAATTATACATATCTCTATGTCAGTATCGTATTGTTGTCCTGTGTTGTACTCTCTCTCTGGGGCCCGTTTGGATTGTGCTAAAGGGACATGTCCACCATAAGTGATTGAACAATGGCCCTTACTTTATAAAGTTTGAAATCAGTGAGAATGGAATGGGCCCATAACGCATGCTTAACGGTTGTGGGCTAAAGACTGATCCATTCTCAGAACATTCTTTCTTTTTCCACCCAATCTCCAGTTTTGACCCCCAAACAACAGCCCAAAATAGTTTTCTCTTTCCACCACAAACACAAGAATATCTTTTATTCTTTTCCAATATTTTATCTATTAAGCAATTAATTACAATTTAAATGCATATAATTCCATTTTTTTTATATTCCATATTGTTATATTTTGTTATACACATCATTCGATATCAATAGCTGATCAACAGGACAAATAGTTACATTAATAAAAAATAAAAAGATACGCGATAAATCAGGTAATATGTTATAAATTCGATAAACATATGGTGAATCAGATAATATTGTTTTATTAAAGATACCTATCAGATACTATTCCACAAACGAATTAGTGCACTATTATAAGCATTGTTATAGAATAATAAGATACGTTTTTATCAATATATTATTCAATTTTATACCAATTACTTACTTTCTTTTATAGGATTTAAGGTGGCAAAAGAGAGTGGTGTTGGTCTGAGAGATAAGCCTGCAATTGTTCTATTAATATTCTCACGTTAAAAGAGGTTTATTATAAATATTAAAAAAGATGTTGGAGGAAAAACGATCCAAACAATTGTCAATAGAGAAAACTTGAGAATGGAATCCAATATTGAGATTGAAATGAATACATATTTATTCTCTAATTCCATATATAGTTTCTAGCTACTCTCTAGAGTTTTGGGTCTATGGGATTCTCCATCAAAACATATTCAACTTTATCATTTCAAACGCACATTTTTTTGTCTTTTTTTGTTGTTGCTTGGTGGTGTTCAAAGATAGACTGTGCACTAAATCTTAGAAAAAGATGTTGAATGTTGTGAGGAGTTATTGTGCATATGTGTAGGAGTGTGATTAATGAATCACTAGATATGTTACATGTAATTTAATACGTGTGAAAGAAATGTTATGTTTGGTCTATTTACATAGGTTATTAATTGTATAATTGATGTACATAATTTTTTGTGTAATGGACTTGTAGAGAAAATTTATTGTCTTATTTAACTAAGAGTAAAATAAATTCTCTTAAATCACTTTTTTTTTATCAGTTTAATAGATAGCAACCACTACCCCAAACCTCTTCAATGGTTATCACAGTGTCAACTCATGTAAAACATCAATGTTTCATTTTTTGAATAACAGAGAAAACATTGGATAAACACCCTAACTATGGAGGGATGGGTTTAGGGTTTAAAGAACCATGAGTTGAATCCAACCCCACACCAGTGTCTTAAATCACTTGTAACACCAACATTTTCAGAAAGAGAGGAAGAGAGTGTTGGAAACTATGACCAATGAATCATAGTAATTGATTCATTGAATATATTCAATAATACACATTTCAAAGTCTTTTAATTATAACTCTTTTGAAAACTACGAAATTCGACCTAGAAAATTAAAAATATTTTTTTCAAGATATCTTGAAAATGTAACAAATATTAACTATTCATTATCTTTTTATGAGAAAGTCTTTTTAACCTTCTTTATATAAAGGAAACTTGTAAGAAAGAGATACAAGTAAGGGAGATGCTAGAGAGATTTTGTATTCTATCCTTGTTTGACTGAAATTAAATGTTATCCTCATATATTAAAATAAACAAATGTTGTAATCATACTTTCATAGTGAAAACGGTTTCTACATTAGGTTATGTGGATTTTACTTCTTAAGTTGAAGAGATTTTCTTACATTATTATTTTCAGTGTCTTTCTCGCATGCCACAATAATGTAATGGTTATTGAAGAATATTTTTTTAATTATTATTATTATTATTATTATTATTATATATAGCTAACTGAAAAAGAACCATTTGTGATGCACAAACAATGGTCCCTTTTACATGGAGTGTGTCTCTTTGATTATAAAAGCAGGCAAATGGAAAGGAAGATTACTCAAACAAAAAAAGTTGGGAAGAAAGAAACAAAAAACTAAGTGACAACTTTAATAGTTTTATTTCTGTCTTGTAAAAAAATGCTTTTATTTCATTAATTAATCATGCTAACTCTGAAAAAAATATGATTTTAAATTTGACGTAAAATATTATAAAAAAAACTTATGAATATTAAAAACATCAATGAAAGCTTTACAAGTATATAAAACTAATTCAAGAAAAAATAACAAATAATTAAACTTTTATACAGCCAAATAAAGAACATAACTTAAAGTTAATATAAAAAGCAAATCTTAACATAAACAAAATTTAAACACAACTAAAATAACAACTGAGTTTTTTTTGTTATTAAGTAACACATAAAAAAGGAGAAAGACCTGTGTTTTTTTTTTCTAGCATAATAAATGTATTTAATTAGCTTAATATCATCAAACAAAAGGACATTATCTATATTAATGTTACCATCACTCCTCACACCATCATCACTTAAACCACCAATAGATTAAAGAAAATCTCACATCTCACATATGAGACATGCTTGGTAGTGTATCATCTCAATATACATATAATTGTTGTTTTCTTCATCTGTAGTTGAATTTGAATTGTCAACTGTCACTGTATGATTAATGAATATGTCTAGCTATATTCTCTGTTACTAAAAATCATCAATAGAATTATAGTGTCATGATAAATCCGATATTGCATATATAAAGAGATCGTTGATTAATATTCATATTTAAAAACATTAATGTCATATCAGTGTGTAAATTAAAGGATTTCGAATAATCAATCTTAAATAGAAGACAACATTTATTATTGAATTAAATCAATAATAAAACCACATGCTGGGAGAAAGAGAAGAGCATTACCATATATAAGGAAAAAAAAACAACTCACATAACACAAAAGACAGAGAGTACTTTCAACTCATATTTTACACTATTACTTATTATATGTTATGTTCTTAATAACTTAAGCGTCGAAAGATCTTCTACGTGTGGAGCCCCTTCATTTTCTTAAAATTCATAAAACTAACAAAGATATAATCAGTGTCGATCTCAAAATTTAACCAACCTCAACTTAATGTTTTAGTAGATATAGAGAAAACTATAATAACAAATCTTCTACACTCATCTTTTTCTCTCCATATACTTATCTTGTACTCAATATTTTCAGTCATGCAAAATCAATACACAATTCTAGTCTATCTTCTTCACTTTTTGATTTATTTTAACTTATATGTATGCAACGACAAAAAAAAACCATGGATATTAAACGGTGTACGTCTTGAACCTGTGAAGCAAACAAAAAAGATAATGGAGAATTTGAAAACAAATTTTGTTGGTGTAAGTACATCATCTTAAATGTCAAGTTGGCCATGGATGGAACCAAAAATATCTTTTTTTCCTTCTTCACTTTCACTGTATTTGTCGTTTTCCAAGCTTCTAAATTAAACTAAACGCTGTTTATGCATTATTAATCACAACTTTATTAAGTACATTTATATAAAAATAAATAAATTTTTTTCTAAATACAAAAAATTATGTTGGTCTATATATGCAGCCTTTAAGATCTGGTGTAGAAAAATGTTCTAATTATATTTTTAGTCATTTTATTTATACGTTTTGGTTTTGGGTCTTTATATTTTAAAAAGATTATCGTAATTATTCAAAACAAGAAATTTATTGTAATGAAATTATCTATACTCGTTCAAACAAAAAATAGTCATAAATGTGTGAAATTTATATAAAAAGAAAAATTAAAATATCACATAAATATATGGAGGTGTAGAAGAATCATTAAGGTGCAGGGAGAATTTGTCTCACTAAAAATATTTCTTACTATTATAAGTAACACTTATAAAATGTATCCGACTAAAATTTGAGGCTTGGATTTTGAAGAAAAACAGTGAAAATATTTTATAAAAAAAATATAATTTATAATTAATAGAAAAAATTCTTTCTTTTAATTATTTTTTTGATGAACATGAATATTTACTAATTTAACATTTAAGTAACTTTAAGTAACTGTTATTTTATCATATAGAAAGTGATCCGGTCGGTCATCGGTAGTCGGTGACGTCAGCAACAGATAGCCACGTGGACCGTTCTTAGTGGGACACGTGGGCCAGGGAAGCTGATGTGTCTTGGAGAGGGTCACCCGAGGGGGTGATCGGTGATCAGGTGGTGATCGGTAGTCAGAAAGGATGCGCGATCATCGTCTAGATAAGACGATCGGCCGTCGTGCCACGCGCAGTTAAGCTAAGAACGAGAGGCAATTCCGGCGAGAGCGTTGCATACGAGCCTTGTGTGGCAGAGTATCAGAGAAAGGAGAAGTTAGGTGCTTTGTAGTACCGCGCATGAGAGTGGCCTAAGAGAGCTAGCAGCCAGTCGGTTATTGGTGCTCTCTTAACCCATGACGTGCATGGTGCAAAGCAGAGGTGATCGTTCGCACAGTAAGTGACGCCAGGTACGTGCGCTCAGCCAAGCCCCGCCTGGTACTGACGCTGAGGTTGCGCGAGACGCCTAGTGAAAGAAACACACTAAGTTACTTCGTACACGAATAACTTAAGCGCGCCGCAGAGTATATAAAGGTATTCCACGCTCATGCAGGGAGGTAAGATTCATTTCGTCTACACACAGAGAGAAAGAGAGAATCACAGAGTGCACACGAGTCTCGCTGAGATTCCTAGTTCTTAGTTCTTGGTGGTTTTGCTTGACTGACTTGAGCGTCGGAGTGCAATCGGCCGCTAGAGGCGCCGTTTGTTGTGTTTCACAGGTTCGCTTGGAGTTCTTTGAGAAGTGCTTGGAACGTATTTGCAGAAGACAGAGTTTGACGTGACGAGTCCTTCGACGATCGAATCACCTGCAAGATCAGAAAGGATTCTCATTTTTAATTGTTCTTTTAGTATACGCAATTTTTTATTATTTTAGTCTTTCTATAACTATTCTCACAAACTCAAATTACTATCCACACTAAAAAAAACATATAAGATTTTTTTTAAATATTTCAATTTATATCTAAAAACATATAAATATATATATATATATTCCATTTAATTTCTCTAATTTTTACTGATTTGAATATAAAATAAAATAAAATTATACGTATAAATCCTTCTCAACCTTCATTAACAATTGAACAATGAACTTAATTTTGGAAGATATAATCTGGGTGTGTTAGAAATATCATTTTTTCAAGTTGAGAAGAGCTGTGTCCTTTCTTGCTTTCTCTTAATAACATAAACTATAAATTGTTCATTATCTCTACCAATTTTTATATTTAAAGTTAATTATATATATATATATATATATATATATATATATATATATATATATTACCATTTGATCACGATTGAATTGAAAATATCACTAACAAAATTGTTATAATCTTTTAAGATATATATGACTTATGAGACTTTAATACTAGCTCTCTCTTTTATTACAAACAACATCTAACAACAACTATTAACACATTATAATCCTATTATTTTCTTATAAAATAATAAAAAATGTAGTATTTTTACTATTGATTAGTAGAATATCGAATGACGGATGACCTTACGGTTCACTTAAATCCAAACAAAATTCTTAAATGTCATTTAATCAGTATTAAACCAGTTTATCTACAAAATATAGTTAAGGTGTAATTGGGTCTTCTTTAAGTCTTACGAGTGGATCCATGACAACAAAGATCTAACCAAAAGATATAAATAGTAAAGACAGTCACGTGTCACATGTAACTTTTTCAACTCTCACACCTGCAGATCCTACTTGGACTAACTTGAACGTCAAAGTATATTTATAGGTTCCCTCAATCATTCAGCAGAAGCGAAAGGATTGAGACTGAAAGACCATTTAACTTGAAGACCGAGACCGAAAGAAGAAGATAAGAAAGTCACTACTGGAGGACTCCAACCACGTAAGAACAATATTATTTACAAGTAAATTCTTCACAATGACAAAGCCTTGTAGTACCCTCTTAACACGTAATCAAAAGAGTCACAAAAGAGTCACAAGGAAGACTTAATGCAGCAAGGTCCGAACATAAAAAGAAAAGGAAGACTTAATGCAAGAAGACTTAATGCAACGAGGTGCGAACATAAAAAGAAAAGCATTAATGATAGCCTAATTATACATGAATTAGTGGGATCACGTTACGTCAGAACTTGCATCCACCAACCAATATTGGTATGTATGCATGGAATAAGCTAGAAAGGCGAACAACAGCATGTGCGTACAAAACGCTAGATCGCAATATGAAGAGGTCTTTGTTAGTTCTAGTTTGTTGCTTGATATTAGGAGCCTTTAGTTTTCTGTTTCGATAAGTCCTTATTAGGAGGAAAACTAGTTATCTTTAATTTGTTCTTTTTAGCTGTTTATCTTTAGCTATTTTCTTGTAATCTGTTATCTTGTAAAGGCTATATAATGCCAGTTTGAGATTGAATAAGATATTGAGATCAGTTTGCTAACAAATTTACTTGTAGCAACAATTCTAGTTTTACAAATTGATTCTACACAATAGAGGAAAGGGCAAAATGGAGATAGTGAAGGGGGTAAGAAAGTGGTGTGTATAATTGGGCTGAAAAGCTTTGTGATATCTTAAGGAATACACGGATAAGGGATAAATGAACAGTGCAACTTGGGTGAAAAGAGAAATGATACACAGAAAACCTTGCTCCACTTACAACCGTATTTCTATACTTAAAATTTCAAATTTTACATGAAATGACAAAAATATCCTTTATTATATCATTAATAAGAAGTTGTATAATAGAGCAAGATGTCATCATATCATCTTAATTTAGGTTTTTCCAGATATTTTGTGGTGTACGTATAAATCCTTCTCAACCTTCATTATAAATCCTTCTCAACCTTCATTGACAATTGAACAATGAACTTAATTTTGGAAGATATAATTTGGATGTGTTAGAAATATCATTTTTCCAAGTTGAGAAGAGTCGTGCCCTTTCTTGCTTTCTCTTAATAATATAAACTATTTTCTGTTTGATTATCTCTACCAATTTTTATATTTTAAGTTAATTATATATATTGTACCGTTTGATCGCGATTGAATTGAAAATATCGCTAACAAAATTGTTATAATCTTTTAAGATATATATATATATATATATATATATATGTATATATATATATATATATATATGAGTGATGAGACTCTAATTGAAGGTAAGTATTATTCTATATAATATATACTATACTTATGTTTTTATTAACTTGATCGTCGAAGTTTTGTCAACAGATTGAATTTTCCTTATCGTAAAACTATCTATTAAAATTCACAAAAGATTGATCAGCAACATTTTCTCCAAGATCTAACTTCTAATTTTAGCGAGAACATTGTTAACATATTTAATTTTCTATTTTAAATTATTTAGCTTTGTTTGTTTGGCCCAACTTTCCTTTTCTGTTTCAGCTAGGTTTTAATCATTCTCTTATATATACACCATGTATTTTACTCTTTAATATACAAGTGAATAAAAGTTTATTTTATATTTAGTTTTCTCTTACAATTAGGGTTTATCAAAACCTTTTTTTCTCCATTACGATTACGTGCGATTGCGTACGCTACATTAAAGCATTACATCAAGCAAGGAATATTCATCTTCATTTACTATAATATGGTATCAGAGTCATTTAAAACCTATCCTATCGAGTGTTTGTTGGGCCTATCGTGCCACCCGCTATCGGGCCGCTATCGGACCACCCATAGTATATAGTCTCACGCACGAGTTGGCAGTCTCGGCGTGACAGGGGTGTGTTAGAGATCTCACATCGACTAGAGATTAGAGTCTTTCATTGTATATAAGTGGGTGCAAACCTCAACCCTATGAGCCGGTTTTATGGGGTTGAGTTCGGCTTAAAGTCCACTTCGTAACATGGTATCAGAGAAGAGCTATGCTGCGCTTCTCTCTTATTTTTATGTCCCTCTTTGCTGTTCTTGGTTTTTTTTTTTTTTCTTTAAAACCTTGTAGGCGATGGCTGATGAAAATTCCACACCGGCTTCCTCTTCAAATGGAAACCCTACACCGATGCCCCTTTTGGAACAGCCCATGAACAACTCCCTATACTTACACCCAAGCGAGAATCATGCAGCCTCGTTGGTGTCGCCTGTTCTTGATTCAACAAACTACCATTCGTGGAGTCGGTCCTTCATCACTGCTCTTAGTGCCAAGAACAAAGTGGAATTCATACTTGGCTCACACCCGAAGGGATGATCCCACTTTCTCGTCTTGGACACGCTGTAACAACATGGTTGTCTCTTGGTTAGTAAACTCTGTTTCAATCCCTATTAGGCAAAGCATTGTTTGGATGGACATAGCCTTTGACATTTGGAATGATTTAAAAGTTAGATATTCACAAGGAGATTTATCTCGCATTTCTGATTTGCAATTTGAGGCTATTTCTTTAAAGCAGGGGATATGTCTGTCATTGAGGAGACTCCCTAATATCATGGAAATAAAAAAAAAGCAGCCAACTATCTCCCGCAGCTCCTCTGAAGCCGAGTATAGAGCACTTGCCACCACCACATGTAAGCTACAATGGTTGTCTTACCTCTTTCAGGATTTACATCTTCCTCTCTCCCAGCCTGTAACCCTGTATTGTGACAACAAATATGTCCTTCAAATAGCTTTCAATCAAGTTTTTCATGAACGAACCAAGCACATCGAAATTGATTGCCACCTAGTTCGTGAAAAACTTAACTTTGGTCTCCTCAAACTGCTGCCCATTACTTCTACAATGCAAGTTGTTGACATATTCACCAAGCCCCTTGTTTCCGCACAGTTCTCTGCTCTCAAATCCAAGCTAGGTCTTAATCTTTTTCTTATATGTACACCATGTATTTTACTCTTTAATATACAATAAGTGAATAAAAGTTTATTTTATATTTAATTTTCTTTACATTTATCAAAACCTTTTTTTCTCTATTACGATTACGTGGATTACGCACGCTACATTAAAGCATTACATGCAAGGAATATTCATCTTCATTTACTCATTTACGGTAATAAACATATATAAAAAAAAATAAAAAATTGTATCCAAAGGGTAGCCATTGAAATTGGAAATTGATATGCTATCTCTTAGTAGTTGTAATGAACATGAATGAGGCACACTATTTGTTTTGAAGAGAAAAATATAAATATTTTATATTTTTTTATGTTGGAGAATTATCCAGATAATGTTCAACAGTAGACAGACATAACAGAGACAATGAATTGCCTCCTCACTCACTACTTTCTCCTTCTATTTATATATTTATTTTTTCCCGATAAAACCTAAATTTGTGTGGAACATCGCAACCTCATACATTAAATCGTGTTTACCTTTGATAGAAACACCAGAATACGACCCTTCTTTTACCCTTTCTTAACAAACATTTATTTATTTAGGCTGCGATTCGATTAGATGTGAGAGATCTCAAAGGAGAAAAAAACACACATTTATTTATTTAATTTTTCTTCGTGTTTGTCTTTTTGGGCTTCACTGAATTTACGTCGTACCGATACCTTTTTGAAAAACTTATGTACTTTTTACCTTTTTATTTTTATTTTTCTATTTAGTATTATTTTAGATTTTTTATTTAGTATCATTTTAAAAATTAAATAAATAATTAAAAAAATTAATAACGTTAATTTTAGTGAATAAATAAATAAGTTTTTTCCAAAAAAAAATAAATTAAAAATATTTAGTTTAATTTTTTCTTTTAAAAATAAATAAAATAAAAATTAAACCCTAAAACAACATAAAAATTGAATTTATAAACCTAAAGACTGATATATTTATAATAGAACATAATCTGATTTTCTATATATATTTAGAACAACATAATCTGATTTTCTATCATCCCTCATTTGTTTAACATATACTTATTTAATATTTTCTTACATTTCTTATCTTTATCTTATTTTTGATTTATTTTTATTTTTTTATCTTTATCTTAATTTTGTTCAACATTTATTTTATTTTTCTGTCCTTCTTTATTTATTTTTGTTTACATTTTTATTGTTGTTTTTATTTTTTATATTTATTTATTTTTGCATTTTTTTATTTATAATCATTAAGTGTAATATTTGTATTAATTTTTTTATTTTAGGATTACTAATTAATATTAATACTAATACTAATTAACTTTAATTTCTACTAATTAATATTAATTAATTTTAGTTTTTTTATAATTGATCCCTATGTTTCCCATAATTGATTACATACTAAAAATAAATATTAAAGAAGAAACATGACTTTAATTATCTGAATAAAGTGATTATATTAATGTGGATTCCAAAAAATGGCAGAAGCGTGAAGTAAAATTGACAGAGAGATGCATGAGAAAGAGGGAGAAAAGAAGTTGAAGTTTCTGATTCATCCCAAACTCCAAATACTTGTTTATCTGTTACATGCTGCTACTCATAAATCTAACATAACAGAAACAACTATCATAATTCACCATCTTTTCAATGGAATCATCAAACAAAATAATAAGAACAATCATAATCACTGCTGGGAATGGGAATTGCAGTCTCCTTGCCAACTCCAAACAATGTCTTTCAGTGAAGGCCTCACCTCTTCCTCACACAGCTTTATGTATTCAAGAGTGTCTCCGGCTGACTTCCAGAACTCCACCACCGCAACCTCCGGCGCCACCTCGAACACCTCCACTGTCATCCCCACCTTCCCCTTCCTCCCTTCCGTCTCCCCCTGCATCCTCACCGTGAACTCCTTCTTCCCCGTCACCCTAAACTTCAGCTTCTTCGCCACCGCCTCCACCTTCGCCATCACCGTCGACGCCGAGTGCTTCGATATGAACATCGACGGCGACCGCTTCCTCGTCTCGAACAAATTCCGAAGATCAAACCCGTGCGACAACGAGGATATTATCTCAAATGCATTGTAAGACGGACGAGCCGGCGCCACTTCCCCACGATCGTTGTTGCTGCCGTTGCCATCTTCGCTACCATCTTCCTCCCCGTTGAAGTCGATGTTATCCTCCAGAGCCGTCTCCTTCATGGAGAACGCAATGGGGCGCAGGAACCCTACTTGGAACCAGGGATCCTTCATGATGTCAGCGATGGAATACCTCTTCTGTGGGTCCACAACCAGCAAATTCGAGATCAAGCGTTTGGCCCCCGGTGAAATCCATTCCGGGAATGCATAATCAGCTTTGAAAGACTTGCTGTAGATCCTCATCACATTCTCACCCTGAAAGGGCAAATACCCCGAAAGCAGAGCGAAGAGGATCACCCCACACGACCATATATCAGCCTTCGACCCGTCGTAGCCCTTCTTCTTCAGAACCTCCGGCGCCACGTAGGCCGGCGTGCCGCACGGCGTGACGAGCATCCCGTCGGATCGGCGCTGGTCCGGCAGCGCCGACAGGCCGAAGTCCGAGACTTTGAGGTCCTCGTTCTCGTCGAGGAGAAGATTTTCCGGCTTCAGATCACGGTGGGTGACGCCGCGGCTGTGGCAGAAGTCGACGGCGCTGATGAGCTGTTGGAAGTACTTCCGGGCGATGTTTTCCTTCATCTTTCCCTTGGCCACCTTGGCGAAGAGTTCTCCTCCCTTGACGTACTCCACGACCATGAAGATTTTTGCTTTGTTGGCCATGACCTCCGTGAGCTGCACGATGTGGGGGTGGCGCACCAGGCGCATGACGGAGACCTCGCGTTTGATCTGTTTCACCAGCTTATCCTTCTGGAGCCTCTCTTTCTTGATGACCTTCACGGCCACGCTCTCGTTGGTGCTGAGGTTTCTCCCGTGGTAGACTTTGGCGAAGTTCCCCTGCCCCAGGATCTTCCCTATCTCGTACTTGTTGAACAGGATGTTCCTGCTGCTACCCGTGCCCGTTCCCGTGCCGTTGGATCCGCGATCCATCTTGGCGGCGGGTTTGTTGACTGAACCAGTGTCTGCGCTAACGCTATTAGTGGTTTAGGTATCTACCTTCTCTAGGGGGGGTCAATTGTAGGCTTCGAATTGGGATTGGTGGAGGTGGGAGAGACCCAGATCGAAGGGCTTCACCCTTATGATGAAGAGGGTGTCGAACGGACACACCACGCTCTGGAGAAAGGATTTGGAAGGGTTGAAAATCTTCATGGTTGCATGCAGGGGAGGAGGAGGAGGAAACAGAGTGTGGTTAGATTTATGTTTGAGACCCGATTGGGGGAACAATCCCGAACTGAAAGAAGGGTGTAAAAGCAGAATAAATAAGATATCGTAAAGGGTGGAAGACGGTGGAGGAGGGCGGAGAACGCGGGTATCACGGTGAAACAGAAAGATTGTGTTTTTTGTTTGAGGTTTGTGTGTTTGTGTTGTGTGGTGGTGGTGGTGGGAGAGAAGAGAAGAATGCGGTTTTATGAGGATCAGAACACCACAAAATATCTGGAAAAACCTAAATTAAGATAAACGAAAACAACTGGACCCATGTGGGACCAAAATACCCACTGTTTTACTTCCTTTCTTCAAAATTCATTGCTTTTTTTCCTTTCACTTTTTCTAACCCATATGAAAAATAATTGTTTTGAAATATTAAAAATATGATAAAAAAAGAGTAAAATATTTGACAGATATGATATGATAAAAAAAAAAGGAAAATGGTATTAATGAAGATAATAAATAATAAATGGAAGAAATAAAAATTAGGAAAGGAGGGAAATGGAGAGAGATAAGAATGAGGATGATTGGAGGTGAATGATGGTGGTGACGTGGATGTGAGTCGAATACAGCTGGCTATGTATCTGTTTGTGGTTTCTGTAAGGTTTGACCAAACAAATACCTTTTTTATTCATGCCAAAACCTATGCGCGTGTTTTAAACGCCCCTTGGAACGTGAACCCATCATCACGATAAATATAATTGAATACAAATATATAAAATATAGAAAAATATTTTTGTTTATATATTAATTTATAATATGTAAACAAATTTTGAAGGGGTCAAAGACTTGACCCTCTTCACGTACCACTAAGCTTCGCTATTGCTGCCATGTCATTACTTCATTCAGTGTGTGTATTCAAATAGCAGTCATATCTTGAAAAAACAATCACTTCACATAATATTTTAATCCTTTTTTTTTTATTTCGTGTAATAATATATTATTATGTTTTTAGAATATAAAAACTTTTTTTTTATATTATTTGCATTAGAATAATCAATAGGTAAATAAATATGACGAGTTGATGTATTGATTTAATGTTTTGTACTCGCATATTATATAAACAATTTATTTTATGAGAAATTCCGTACGTAAACTTTTTTTAGGAAGCAACAGATATTTCGAGCAGAATAAGTATATATACGTAGAGAATACGTATGATTGAAAAATAAAAAAATAAAGAATGAAGGAAGAAAATGTTAACATATTTAATATTATTGGGCTTGGTTCCAACTTTCTTTCTCTATTCAGTCTTAATCTTTTTCTTATATATACATCATGTATTTTACTCTATTTTCTTTCTCTATTCAGTCTTAATCTTTTTCTTATATATACACCATGTATTTTACTCTTTAATATACAAGTGAATATTTTTTATATTTATTTTTTCTTTACCATTAGGGTTAGTCAAAACTTCTTTTTCTCTGTTACGAGCGATTATGTACAAAGGTTGTCTTACCTCTTTCAGGATTTACATCTTCCTCTCTCCCAGTCTGCTGTGATAACAAATCTGCCATTCAAATAACTTCTAATCAAGTTTTTCATGAACGAATAAACACATCGAAATTGATTGTCATCTAGTTCATGAAAAACTTAACTCTGGTCTCCTCAAACTACTGCCCATTACTTAAAGTTGCTGACATATTCACTAAACTTTTTGCTTCCGCACAGTTCTCTACTCTCAAATCCAAACTGGGTCTGACAAATATCTACTCCCTAGCTTGTGGGGTGTTAACATATTTAGTTTTCTATTTCGAATTATTGGGTTTTGTTTGTTTGGCCTAACTTTTCTTCTCTGTTTCAGTTAGGTCTTAATTTTTTTCTTATATATACACCATGTATTTTACTCTCTAATATATAAGTGAATAAAAGTTTCTTTTATATTTATTTTTCCTCTACAATTAGGGTTCATCAAAACCTCTCTTTCTCCATTACGATTACGTGCGATTACGAATGTTACATTAAAGCATCACATCAAACAAAAAATATTATTCATCTTCATTTACTGTAATACAAAATGTACAAAATGTTCTTTATGCCAATTTATGTTCTGTCTTTCAATATTTGTATATAGATAAAGAAACATAGTAAAATTTTCAATCTTAATAAATATTTATTATTTTTTTTTCTTATATTACAATAAATAATTTATAAAATAACTAAATATTTCATAAAAGTAAAATTATAATTAATAAAAGAGTAACTAATGTTAGGTTTAATTTTTATAAATGAAAGTTGAATAGATTATTTTTTAAAAAATCTGATGACAGCATTGTTAAATAAAATATTCCACTTAACTAAATTAAAGTAGTTAAGGAAAAGTTTATTTTAATAACTTAGGTTGAGTTGATCTGTTTTTTAAAATAAGAATTATATTAAAAATATTTATTAGAGACACATAGTGATTTATATAAAATTATTATATGTAAAATTAAAATTAATTTAATTGATATGACATAAATTTTAAATGTATACCATTTAAAAATTATTTTACTTTTTAAGATAAACCAAAATGATTAATTAGTCTGATATAGGATCAAATTAGTAGATTAATACAAACTTATTATCTCACCTGTTAAATGATTTTTTTTTTCTTGTGTAATTAATATTTCCAATCTATTAACCAAATTTGAAATGAACATTTAAGTGATTAAAAGTGTGACTTAATATAATTACACACATATAATATATATATATATATATATATATATATATATATATTCAATGTGTATTTGTTATTTATGTTTAAATAATAAATAATTAAAACAATTACGATACGGATATAACTAAAAACAATATATATTGTAATAGGTTTGATATATATAGGAGAAAAACCAAACAATATTATGATTGTACAATTCATTTTATATTATAAAGAATAAATTTTGTAATTATGCAATTCAAAAATATATTTAAAATTGTACAGTTTGAAAGGTTTTCTAATAATCTAAAATATATTTTAAACTTTAAAAATATATTTTAGATTATATAATCAATAACAATTTATAACATTAAGAAAAGTTAATCATAAAATGTAAAATCTATATGCAAATTAAGAATGTTTTTACTTTTCTCACACATATGAGAATACACACGAAGAAGATTTTTAGAGATGTTGAAAGAAATACCCCTGTTTATAAAAGGATCATTAGCTCTATCCCAAAACTAGTTATATTGGGCCAGTAAGTACCTTTTAATGGGCTTGGTAAGACTACAATCTAATAAAAAAAACATTATGCAATGACTGTTTCTTCCTGCACCTCCATATATTTTTATGACACCCCATACAAAACATGAAAATATTTTTGTATCCTTCTTATGTAACCTCCATATTTTGGATTACAAAATTGAGAATGATATTCCGGATTATATAATACAAAATTATGGATTTGATAGTAGTTTCCAAATTGTGTAATCCGGATACGCATTTGAAAAAAGGTTTCCAGATTACATAATCCGGAAGCTAGAAAAGACTTATGGATTATGTAATGCAGAAGCTAATCATGTATATGAAAAAAGAGTTTTAGATTATGTAATCCAAAAGCTAATTACGAATGTGAAAAATGACTTCCAGATTACATAATCCAAAATATTACAAAAAGACATTTTTGGAAATACGAAAATTTAGGAAGGTGGAAGAATAACATATGGAGGTGCAGGAAGAAACAGTCTTGTGCAAGATCAAACTAGTGGACAAAATAATCTGGAACTACAAAATCCATGACTAATTTGATTAGGTGTTTCTTTCTACACCCCTACATTTCTTGAAATACTAAAATTACTCTTAACAATTTTGGATGATTTCGGAATAAAAAGTGTTTTGTAAGTAAAATATGTTTCTGGAATAGGAAATAAAAAAAAAAATCATTTCAAAATGTTTTTTTCGAAGCACATTTTTACTTTTGGAATGATAAATCCAGAATTCATTACGGAAAATATATTTCGAAAATATTCTAGAAAGAATACTTATGAAGTCATTTTTATAAAGGATAAAAGAGTTCTTTTAAAAAATGACGAGATGTTGCTGGGGTGCATAAAGAAACACCCATTTAATTTGTGGGATTAAGCTTATGGACGTGGATCCTATTTTCAACGTACTCACCACTACTTTTCATTTTGGTCAGATAACTTTTTAAATAAAACTAGAAATATGCTTGTTTATTGAGAAGCAACCAACTATCTTCCACAGCTCCTCTGAAACCGAGTATAGAACACTTGCCATCACCACATGTGAGCTACAATGGTTGTTTACATCTTCTTCTCTCCCAGCCTGCAATCCTGTAGTGTGACAACAAATCCGTCCTCCAAATAGCTTCCAATCAAGTTTTTCATGAACGAACCAAGCCCATCGAAATTGATTGTCACCTAGTTCGTGAAAAACTTAACTCTGGTCTCCTCAAACTACTGCCCATTACTTCTGCAATGCAAGTTGCTGACATATTCACCAAGCCCCTTGCTTCCGCAGTTCTCTACTCTCAACTGACAAATATCTACTCCCCAGTTTGAGGGATGTTAACATATTTAATTTTCTATTTTAAATTATTGGGCTTTGTTTGTTTGGCCCAACTTTCCTTTTCTATTTCAGCTAGGTCTTAATCTTTTTCTTATATATACACCATGTATTTTATTCTCTAATATACAAGTGAATAAAAGTTTCTTTTATATTTATTTTTCTCTACAATATCAAAACCTTTTTTTCTTCATTGTACGCTACATTAAAGCACCACATTAGACAAGGAATATTATTCATCTTCATTTACACATCTTTCTTATTTGTAAATGATATTATTTGTAAGATACAATGGAAAAGATATTAAAAGTTTTTCGAATCAAAGTGTCCATTTTATTATTTAAAAGCATGTGTCATTTTTATTATACATGAACTTTTAGTGTGATGTAAATATGGTTAATGATAATCGTGGTATCTTTCACCCATATTGTCATCGTTTTCTTTTATTTGTTTGGGATTACAATGTTTCCCTGTTTCAAACCATGATTCGATACAAGAAAATTGAAATATTTTTTTCTGAGATGTGTGTTGTAATTAGAAAATTATAATATGGAATACAAACCAATGTGGGTGTTTGTAATGAATTTAATGAATTCCAAATTCTACCTGGAGATAGAAGAAATCAATCAATGGTTATATATATATACATGTTATTGCTGAAGTTGATAAAAAAAATATGTTATTGTTGAAACATGATTATGATTAGAATATTAAAAAAATTGGAAAATTTAGTGTCCATCTTACTAGAAATACTAAAAATAAAATTATTTTATAGTAATTAAGGGTTTACAAATTTTATTTTATAAAATTTTTTATTATATTAAATTAAATTTAAAATCTAATTCTTAATATAGTTTTAGTGGTAAATTATCATTTCCAAGTAATTTGAGAATGAGCCGTCATAGAAATTTAGACGATTTTGAAAGTTGATATTTATTTTACTAAACACATTAGGAAGATTCAATTTTGTTTCTTTAAATGGTTTGGTTATATACTTTGGTTTTTCTCATATATATATATATATCAAACCTATGACAATATATATTGTTTTTAGTTATATCCGTATCGTAATTGTTTTAATTATTTATTATTTAAACTTAAATAACAAATACACATTGAATATTCTTACGAAGTGGACTTTAAGTCTAACTCAACTCCATAAAACCGGCTCATGAGGTTAAGGTTTGCACCCACTTATATACAATGAAATGTCTTCATCGATGTGGGATCTCCAACACACCTCCCTCAGAGTGACAGCTCGTGCGTGGGATAACATATTATGGGTGGTCCGATAATGGCCCGATAGCGGGTGGCACGATAGGCCAACAAACACTCGCTAGGATAGGATCGAAATGGCTCTGATACCATATTACAGTAAATGAAGATGAATAATATTCATTGGCTAATGTGATGCTTTAATGTAGCGTACGTAATCGCACATAATCATAATGGAGAAATAGAGGTTTTGATGAACCCCAATTGTAGAGAAAAATAAATATCAAATAAACTTTTATTCACTTATATATTAGAGAGTAAAATACATGGTGAATATATAAGAAAAAGATTAAGACCTAACTGAATCAGAAAAGGAAAGTTGGGTCAAACAAACAAAACTCAATAATTTAAAATAGAAAATTAAATATGTTAACAATGTGAATGACACTTAAGTGGTGTTTTACCAAAAATAATCACTTACAACTAAGAAAGATGTGAGTCATATTTAAGTGATGTTTTATAAAAAATCGGAAGGTCGAGTAATTGGCCACCATGTAGTCTAACGACTTCTCACTAAAAGAGTAACAGTCATGTCAAATAATAGATTATAAATATTAATCATAATTAAAACATACAAAAACATAATTAAATAATTATTTGACATACACTAATTCTTCTGACAGTACAAGACTCCGTAGACAAATATAAATAAGAGGAAATTCAATAATAAAAGATAATGATTGTTAAATTTTAAAATGTACCGATTAAACTTATCTCATCTGACTTAAATTTCAGATTATCTTTGCAGATATCTCATCTTCTCTAAACTAAAAAAAAACATCTGAAATTGAAGAAAAGACTGTATCTCGAATAAGTTGTAAGAAGAAATGATAATTTGAATTTGTGTTACCAGAGTTACTTATTTTTGCAAAGAAGAAAAAGTATTTAGAAATATAATTTGAAGAATGTGTTAGGTATGTTAAAATTAGAGTAATGTGCCGACAAAAGAAAGTGACAGACAGGAATAATGAGGTTTGGTGAGTCATAGAGAAGTCAATCCTCGTGCACATTCCTTGTTTGTTTGTTTGTTTCCCATTCTTTTTTTCTTCTTCTTTCTTTCTTTAATTACTTTTTGCCTTTCTTCACTGGTTGTTAAAATTAAACACAAGAGGAAAGTTCTTCCCATTTGGAGTTCTCACAAACTGGGCCCACCACAACTTGCCAAATCCTCTTCTTGCTACTTGCATCTGCATTTTGCATTTGCACCCAAAGAATAATAATAATAATGCTTATTCCAAACACGTGCTAAGAAATAAGACCAGAATTTAAATCTTCTTCCCACTTTTGAATCCATGCACACAATTAATACACGAATGGAATGTCAAAGTCATACACCATTTTTCCTACTTCACTAATCTCAATCCATAAAATTAATTACTATTAATATGTTGTGATTTACAAAAATTAGTTCATATTATTAATTAGTGGATATGATGAACGCACGTAAACATATAAAAAGAAGATATCACATGAGACACGGAACTCAATAATAATATTACTATTATGTACACGTGACTCTTCCCACCTCTTTCTTTCCCACTTTTTTATTTATTTTTTTATTACACTAGTAACGTTACTAATACGTTCCTTTGCCCTAACCTTTACTTTTACATGCACTTCTGTTTCTTCCATTTTTTAAAAATTCATTTCATATCTTTTAAAAAGTTGTGATTTTAGTTTAATCCTTAATTTCACATATGTTTCATTTCATTTTACACTACATACTCTGTTAAAGGAAGGTTGTTAATATGCGTTCATATTTTTAGAGACACCTATGCCTTCTAAACATGTTAAAACACCTATCTTTATATTTTAAATTTTTGGTAACAGTAAATATTACTATGCGGTTGAATTCTTCCTGACTTTCTTATATTTTTCTTTTGGTCTTCTTGGTCTCCAGGTTGAATGATCTTTTAGTCTCGATCCTTTTACTTCTACTAAATGACTCGACAAATATGCAAAAATACTTCGATGCGTAAATAATATTGTTTTTACGTGGTTGGATTCCTCCTGTACTGACTTTCTTATCTTCTTCTTTCGGTCTTCTCGGTTTCCAGGTTGAATGATATTTCAGTTTCGATCCTTTCGTTTATGCTAAATGACTGAAGGAACCTATAAATATACTTTGATGCTCAAGTTAGTCCGAGTAGGATCTGCAGGTGTGAGACTTGAAAAAATTACATGTAACGCTTGACTATTGTTACTATTTATATCTTTTGGTTAGATCTTCGTTATTATGGATACACTCGTAAAACTCAAAGGAAGCCCAATTACACCTTAATTATGTTTTACAGATAAACTGACTTAATACTGATTAAATCAATAGTAAAAATACTACGCTTTTATTATCCTATAAGAAAATAATAGAATTATTATGTGTTAATAGTTGTTAGATGTTGTTTGTAATATAAGAGAGAGCTAGTATGCATAAATGAGAATGATGATCAATTTTTTTTTTATTAAAACACTCTGATAGGGATTTGTTTGTTCTTATATTATAGTGTAGAGTAGAGACAAGTGTAGTTATAGGAAGGATGAATTGTTAACAAATTTATTTAATATATTCTGAAGTATTATTCTACAAAGGTAAAGTAAAAAAATATAAATAACTATTTTCATAAAATTTATATTTTTGAGAAAAGCCATATTTGATAAATACAATTTGGCGTGTGGCCTGAAATAGTAATGAGATGGAAAAAATGTTTGGTAAAAAAGAGTGTGAGAATAATATGCAGAAAGTGATGGCGTTTGCGTCGGTTACATCATGCATGGCATCACTCTGCAACAAGTTGTGTTGTGTTTTTGATATTTGAGTTTGAATTTGAATTTGAAGAGATGAAAAGTATCTGGAAAAGCAGTCTTGGGTGTAGATTCACACACGTTACTTATCCACTACCTTCCAATCACTACGTTTTTCTCTGTTTCACCCATCATTCACTTCATCCACCTCAAAAAACAACTATTGTCTTGTTTTTTGTTTTTTTTTTTGGAAAATGATGTTTTTGTCAACTTTTAAAGTATTATGTAAGATGAATTTAAAAATAAATATATATAATAAAAAAATTGTAATTAAATGATAAAAAAATTAAAAAAATGATAGTTTCAAATTTTTTTGAAGTTGTATACCATTCTTGATGTGATAAGTTTAGAAATAAATATATATATATATATATAATAATAATAAAGGATAAATTTGTAAGATAAATTATATACTCACAACCTGCTTCAGTATACAACCTGATGATATGAAAAAAAAAGATATTTTTATCATTTTACGCAAAAAATAAAATTTTAGATAGAGAAATGGGGTTGTATATTAGAGTAGGTTGTCAATATATCATTTATCAATTTGTTCTTAAATAATATAAAAAGAAGTATTAAAATAATAGCAATGGAAGTTGTAATGTGGTTGTATAAAAAATTGAGATTGTCAATGTATCATTATTCAATATTAAAATAATAGTATTAGAAGTTGTAAGGTGGTTGTATAAAAAATTTAGATGTTCAATATATTATTATTCCTTTTAGTATATATACCTTTTTCATATTCTAATATTCTCTCTTACTTTTTAATCTCCAAGACTTCTAATTTGTATTCGTATTTTTCAAAAAATTAAAATTACCTTTCTAAAAGTTTTAAGTCTAAAATTGGAAAAAGCCCCATCTTTACCATAAAAAAATATATAAAAAGAAAAAGTCTTAAGAAATACAAATAGTTGACTTTCTCTTTAAGTAATTTTAACTCGTTTTTTCTTATCAAGTCCTTCATTTTGTTTATTTTTTTAACGTGTTTATGATTTAAAAGCATGAAGCTAAGTATAGAGAAATTAGCAACGACAAACCTTTGTTAAATATTATTGATTTGCTAATTTATAGTCAATAGAAGTGTAAAGTTTTACGTGATCACTTCCATATACGTGGTACTTTTCTTTTATCATCATAAGTTATAACTACTAAGTCTAATTTTATCCAAACTGAAGATGATTTGACGTACACAAATTATAAATTAAATGTAAAACCTATCCCATAAAATATTAAAGTTGCTTTAAATTTTCTGAACAATATCATAGTTATGTTTGTTTTACAATAAGTAGAAAATAAGAAAGAAGACGAAAATATCAATTACAATTATTTATATTTAAAAATATATAAAAAAAACAATAATTTCTTATTTTTTTAGAGTTAAGGATGAAAAAGTGGATCGGATAGATTTGTCAACTCATTTTCATTTAGGGAAGACAATTTAACTTTTTTAGTCCATCAATTTGTATTGATCTGACTCACTTAACTTGCTAACTCGTTTCCATTTAGATAAGGTGAGTTAATCTTTATAATTCACCAATTCGTATTTATTTCACCCACCTAATCCGTTGGTCGGTTCGCTAACCTATTTTCATTTAGGTAAGATGTGTTAACCTTTTGAGTCCACCGATTCACATTGGTCTGACTCACCTAACCTCTCGGATCATAAGCAATGCGGACTAACCCAAATTTATTTATGATACTTTTTGAGATAGATATGTTTTTTTATAATAAAAATTGGTAGTTGTTAATATTTTACATGAAATTTTATTTATATTCATTTTTTTATATATCATTTGATTCATTTGAGTATGGTTGATATCTACTCTGTTTTGTGAGATATTAAATCTTGTCTAATTATAATATTAAAGTTTGATTTAATGTTATTGATGTTTATTGCATTTTTATGTTAGTTTTTTTTAAAATATTTTGATCTAAAATTAACTTTTTAGATCAGTCTAAATTTAATTTATATATAAATAGAAAAAGATTATTTATTTCACTTGATGTAAAAATGAAATTGAGTTTGGAAAGAGGATTTTTGATGTGTGTTTAAAGTGGGTGGGTTGGTGCAAGATGAACCCTAACTGGTTTGAGCTGGAAAAGGTAATTGTCCATGATTAGGTGGCGTAATTAATTGGACATGGGAGAAAAAATAAAATAAAGGCATTCATGAATGTGAACTTGAAGAAAACAAAAATGTGGTTTGTTTTGGGTTGAGTTCAATGGATTGACTAATGTGCTGAATCTGGGTCCTCTTCATTAAATTTGGTCATGGTCAATTTGTGGGTCTCACTTCTTGTACTTTCTTCCATTACCTTTCTCACTTTTCCCTTTAATCATTCCATTTTTCCCACACACTTAGATCTTAGATAAGATAACACCCTTTACATTTTTCCAATCCTTCATTCATTTACAACTATACCACACCACAACAAAATCTATTTCTATCATATAAAAGATTAAAAAAATTCTATTGGATTTGTAAGGTAAAATTTGCAATTCAATTTTTAGTTCAAATGAGATTTTCAACCTAATTTTACATCGAGATCAGCTAATTCGTATATGTGACTATATATTTATGAATAGTCTGATAGTAGTTGTTGAAATCTGCTTGAGACTATATTTATGGATGATTCAATAACGATCTAAATGCGAATGATATAATAAAACCAACAAACTCTGGCTAGAATAAACTCTAAATTAATCGAATATCATCTTAAGAAGTGAACCTTAAACCTAACTCAATTTGTAAAGCCAATTTATTTATGAAGTGAACTTGAATTGTGAAATTTCATTATCTTGATTTGAAATATGAGATTTTTCACATATTTTCACATCAAGATCACTTAACTCTCACATCAAGATCACTTAACTCATGTATCTGACTATATATTTATAGATAGTATGACAACGATCGTTAAGATCAGCGTGAAACTATATATTTATGGATGATTCAATAGCGATCTAAGAGCGAATGTTTTAATAAATTAACAAACTCGGGTTAGAATAAACTCTAAATTAATCTAACATAATTTTAAAAAATAAAATTTAAATTTAATTTAATTTTTTAAAATGAATTTATCAAATGAATTAGAAGTGTGAAATGTCATTATCTTTTTCATAATAATCGTGTGTGGACATGAAATATAAGTGATTATTATTACAAAATTAAAGGTTATTTTGTAGTGATGTTTGGAGTGAAGAAAAAAGAACACGGTTGAGACACTTGCACCGAAAGTATGACCAAATGATCCACGTGGAACTCTCATTTCTCCCAAAACTACTTGCTTTCTTCCTGCTCTTTCACTACCAAACGTTTTTCATATCAACACTCTTTTATAATATAACCTAAATAACAACGTCTCTCTCACTTATATATAACTTTTTTAATTAAAATAGCTTCATAAATTTCACTTTTAAAAAATATATATTTAATAAAACACTAATAAGAATGTAGATCTTTTAAAACTATTTTACTGAAAGTGATATAATAAAATTCACAAAAACTAAATTAAGATCTCATAAAATAATTTCTTTAATAAAAACAAAGCTAAAAATATATTATAATTTTTTATTCGACTTAGCAATAAAAAATCACTTTCTATTTTACATTTACCGTCTATAAATATTATAAATGTTGTATGTTTCTAAAGAAATCTACACATGCAAAAGGGAATTAAAATATACATTCATAAAGCTTCAATAAATTTTATGGTAATTCTCTTATTTTACTCCTATCTATGTTTAGTTGAATACTTTTTTGTTTGGCTTGTTTGATGCAGCTTCTTTTAATAAAATTACGTTTTTATCATATGGAAGTATCTTTCTAGTCATTGTTAATTAATTGTTACGAGAAAGTGATGTATTTTGAGACATAAAGGATAAAGTTAGCCAATTAATACTTGCACCATTAAAGATTTGAAATTTAAATAAATGAAACTGAAACAATCAATCTTAAACAAAAGTTTAATATTTTTTTAAAATTATTTAATCGTTAACTGCTCTTATTAATATTTGTTCTTGTATACGAGGTTGAGATAGTAACAATAACCGATTTTACAATTAATTTTTTCTCTTTAGTTGTCTTTCACTTCTTTCTTCCTTCGCGTTCCGAAGTCTCAAGCTTCGACTCTAAGTCAAAACTTTATGTGCAAAAGAGATACTATGATGTTAAAGTAGTGTTCAATATTTAATGTGTAATAAGTATTGTATTGATTACTTATCTTTGTTTTGTTTGATGAGCTTACTTATAGAGTTTGTTATGAACTATATTATTGATGAGTCGTATTTAAGTGTATGATCATAAAAATAAAAATATCCGATTTGTTCTTGTGAGGTTATGGACTGACCCTAATTATGTGACGAAACATTATTAATGTCGACACCTGAAGTTAATGAAAAAAATATCATTTACTTTAATAGGAAAGATGAATTGAATATTTGAGATTCTATTTAATTTAAAAATATACATGATCATATAAAGAAAAAAGAAGAAGAAAAAACACTAAATTATATAAAAGAATAAAAATGAATAATAATTTAACTGAAAAAAAGAATTAAACTAAATATTGTAGTTGAGAACATCTTCTAAATAACTCTTATTATTTTTACTAATTTTGCATATAGTAAATTTCGAATGAGTCTTCAATGTTTGAAAACACTATTCAATATAAAACATAACACTTATATATATATATATATATATATATATATATATATAAAATATAGTATAATGAGTTTATTCGGATTGAAGTGTGATAATTGAAATGATAGATGACGCAACGTGGAAAATGTTTGAAATAGGAACTGCGACAAGAAATAAAAAAGTGGACCCCACTCACAAACAAACTATGACCAGGACAAATTAAGACGACTTCGGGTCAACATAGAACTTCTCTCCACCGCACGCTGTCAAACTTCAATTTTCACCATTTTTATTTTTTTTTAATACCAATAATAAAATATTTAAAGTAATTATCATAAAATAGATATTTATGGTAGATTTGGAAAATGTAAAAGAAAAAAGAAAAAAGAAAATTTAGTGCAGAATTTTCAAGGCGGGCTTGACTTTGAAATTTGAATTCCATTTCATGTACCCACAATTTCACCGACATATATTTCTCACGTCAAACATATTCTTTTTAATAATAATAATAAAATAATAATAATAAATTATTATTATTATAATAATTATTATAATAAATGGAGTGACACGCTCTTCTTATCTTGTTTAGGAGTATAGTGTATATAATAAGGACGTGTTGAAATCGAAATAATAATAATAATAATAATTAATTAATTAATTAAAATGCCAGCTCTGGATAGATTGGTGTGTCTTCTTCTTCTCTCTGCTTCCTCTCAGTTTCCTTCTTCAACTTGTGCTCCTTTCAACTTGCGCTCTACCTTTCTTCCTCTTATATAACCCTCTCGCAAATTCCTTCACTACCAACTTCACCAATTTTCAACCTTTCACCTTCTTCTGTATTCTCTTCATCTGGGTATTGCTTGATTTCAAAAAAATTTAAAATTTAGCTACAATTTGACTTTTGCGTCCAACAATTTAAGCTTTAGACAAGAGTACTTATTGCCGGGAATCTGCTTCTTCTTTGACTTTGTTATTTGTCTGTCATGGATTATTCATCACGGATTAACACTTCCTTGGATCTCAATATTATTCCTCTCAGGCTTCATCAAGAACTTCCCGTAAGTCTAAACAATCCATTCCGATGATGTTTGATATTGCGTGGAAGATGTTCGTCAATTGTCCCCCCTCAGAATAATGTTTGATATGGGAAATAATTTTCTTCTCTGTGTGTTCATTTCAGAAAAAGGAGGTGGAACATAATTTTTTCTCTCTGGGGCTGAAGAAATCTTCTGTAAAGGAACAGGTTTGTTCTGCCAATTCTACTTCTTTAATTTGTGATCTTCTGTCAGCAATCTATATATATTATTCTAGCTTCGATATTGCTCCCTGTGGCACCATTTGGTTGAGCGATTCTCTTGTTAATAATTAAGTTCAGTGAGGAAACTAGATATAAGCTCTTTTTACCCTTTTTAAAGCTGCATAATGATCATGTGTGTGTGTGCTGCCATTTCAGTCTTCTGGTGCCTTGGTGGAGGAGCTGAAGCGGGTGAGTGCAGAAAACAAGAAATTGAGCGAAATGCTCACGGAGATGTGTGAGAACTACAACGCTTTGCGAAACAATCTGATGGAATATATGAGGAAGAATCCTGAGAAAGAGCTCAGCTCATCCAAGAAAAGGAAGTCTGAAAGCAGCAACAATAATAGCACTCCGATGGGCATCAACGGAAACTCTGAGAGCAGCTCAACCGATGAAGAATCATGCAAGAAACCAAAGGAGGAAATCAAGACAACAGTTTCAAGAGTTTACGTGAGGACGGAAGCATCTGATACAAGCCTGGTAAGATTTTCTTAACAGCAAAACTGAGCATAAAACTCATTTGAGTCATAACCATTAAGATTGTTGTGCATTAGTTTGACAGGCTTTTCATCATTTTTTCGTGTTTCCAGATTGTGAAAGATGGGTATCAATGGAGGAAATATGGACAAAAGGTGACCAGGGATAACCCTTCTCCAAGAGCTTACTTCAAGTGCTCTTTTGCTCCAAGTTGCCCGGTCAAAAAGAAGGTAAATCCATGGGCTAATCAAGAATAACCAAGCATTAAAACTCCACTAAGAAACTGGATCTCAAGCTAAATTTGTGTTTGTAATTCAATATTCAGGTGCAAAGAAGTGTGGATGATCAATCTGTTCTGGTTGCAACTTATGAAGGAGAACACAATCATCCCCACCCATCTCAAATGGAGGTAACAACAGGCTCCAACCGTGGTGTGGCCCCATGTTCAGGGTCTCTTGGCTCTTCCGCACCAACAGTTACCCTTGACTGGACAAAATCCAAATCCAGCAGCGATTCCAAGAATGCAACTCCCAAAATCGATGCACCAGAAGTCCCTCAGGTTTTGGTAGAACAGATGGCCACTTCCTTGACTAAGGATCCTAACTTCAGAGCAGCACTAGTTGCCGCAATCTCAGGAAAAATGTTGCACAATAATTGAGTATAGAAAATGAGTGAACTGTATTTAAGTCGGTGTCAAGTTTTCTATAGATGAATCATGTTTAGAGCATAGGATCTCTATGTAAATACAACATAGGACATTGAGACATATTCCTCAATTTAGGCAATCCTTTTAGTGGGAATCAAACTCCACTCATGATAGCAAGTCTAGCTGATTATGCATTTGCTGATCAGGCTCGGATCAAGCTTTTCTATTCTTCTGCATCGAGGTAAACTAGGATAGTTAAAATCAAGTTTCGGTTAAGTTCTTGCGAATTTTCCATAGCATACAAAAGCAAACAAAAACTTTGCTTCAAAAAGTGCAATTCTATTGATAATACAATATCTCCTTTTCATTTAGCAACTCTATTTGGAACACTGCTTCTCCCTTTTTATACCAGAAAGATTAATAAAAAAGGGATGCAACGATCTCCAGTTCTCAAGCTACTTAATACATTATATGTAGATTCAGACTCCTAGTCTGAGTTTTTCTCTCATCACAAACTATATTCCACATCATAATAAGTATCGTAAGCGATGGGAATTATCTATAAATCGAACAAGGAGGGAAAAATGACTTGCTATTATCACTTCTTAGACAGTTCAGCTAGTAGTCGATTCTACCAAAGTTAATTTGAAAGATTATTTTGTTTATACCAGTTGTTCCCAACTACATATGATTTTCTAAACAAGTTGAAGAAGTATTTAAACAAAGCCACGTTGAATCCAATTTCAGAATATATGAATGTCAGACAATTGAAGAAGACGGTTTATTCTTGACTACATCAATCTTCCCATCTCACAAACTAAAGATGGTAGTTTTCTTCCAACACCTACGTTGGACAAAGTTTTAACAAAACCCCAATATAAAATAAGGAAAAGTTCTTTAAGTTGTAGACTGATAGTTGGTTAATTGTGTATGATATATAGCAAGACTAATGTTGAGCCTTTCTAGAATACGAGCAAGTATGGTATTTCAAGTCTTCACTCAACTTAGCTGTTTCAATAATGATACATTGACAACTGTTACAGTATACAACCTGTGATTCATGATATTGAGAAAATGTATTTTTGTCACTTCATGCAAGTTGTTAATATATCACTTCTCTGATTGTTTTAATAGTCTCAGGATTTTAATACTTTTACATCCTCTTAAACTCTATTGGATGTCACTCCTACACTGATTGCACTTTATCCAACATTTCAGGTCCAAAACCTATGGCTATATTCATAAACCAAACCAGTGAGAATGACCAGCTAGAGCAATATTTTAAGTCTGGGTTCCTGAAAGTAGGTAGTAGTAGATAGAAAGTATAAAAAGCAGCACAATCCTGAAGCATTCAACCAATACTGCAAACGAATCCAGAATTGTTACATTGATGACTACTGACCAGGTAGGTAATGCAGCTGTTGGGGTGTACTAAGTTGACCCTAAAACACCATTCGGGATTCTTAATTACCACAAAATAGAAAACACAGTTGCAGAGGGGAAATTATACCTCTATAGCAGAAGGAAACTCTTCCATGACCGAATCAAGAAAGAGAGCAACTAGGTAAGGTGACAAAACCAGACCATTTCTATTTGAACATTCCACAACCATCCATGTCATTCTATACTTCATGAAGAGAAAGAGAAAGAATAGAGAAAAGTTTGAATATGATATGCATTATGACTTGATGAATAAAAAGATAGAAATAAAATAAACAAAAAGTGCTGATATAAAGAATTCTTAACCAAATTTGTAACATGGATATTCACTCCTCAGAGTTAGTATAAACATTCATGCTTCCTTTCGATCAACACATGCAATCATTCAGACAATGGAATAAGGGTAATTTGAGAGATACAATTGTGTTTAGATCAATAAAAAGCACACACAAATAATAGTAGATTCCACCTTGAATTTTTCAGCAGCGAAATCAGTTTTCTCTTCTCCAAATTACCCTTAGTTGTCCTCAATTTGTTTTCGATATAAGTGATTTTTTCACAAATTTGAAACCTTCTTCTTTCACCAATTTTCTTTGATACAATCTTTAAATTTTAAGAAAGAGAAGAAAGACAATTCATACTTTAAAAAGCATTGAACAACTCTATTCAGTTCTATCAAATTAATTACATTTATCAACAATTTCTTCATAAGTTTCTACTCATTTTATAGTAATTCAAACAGTTTTACTTTTTAATATTTCTTCATTCATTGTTCTACATTCCATTATCCTTTCCAAGCAAAGGCTAGAGAAGCTACTTATGGCATGAACTGAACTTGTTGATATGGTTTTTAATGTTGATGTGACTATTGTGAGGCCCATTTATCACCAGAGTTAGTCACTGCATAATAGACCTCCTCATTTTCTTTGCATTGATTTTAGAGCTTTTGAGATTGAATCTAGAACAAGTGATGAGGTGGTCATTTGTTGGCCAAGTCACTTGCATGAATCATCTTCTTGCTTTGGCAGATTTGACATCCAAATAAATGTTGAAGGACCCAGACCTGTCAATCTCTCATAGCAGACAGAAACTGCAATGGTAACAAATAAGAATGGCGTAGTATTATGGATCGAGTCGGATTTGATGAATAAGTATATGTATTACTGTTATTTAAAGTTGTTAATTCTGGATATTTATATTGAAAGACATTAATTTTTATATTATTAGAGATCAAGAGATACAGAGTAATTAATCTTTGTTTTTGAAATAGGTCAATAACAAGATCAGATATAAACGAGATAAAAAGGATATTCTAGTATAGATAAAGAAATACGTAAGAAAAAAAAACAAATTACACACTCAACTAAGAATACATTTATTATTAACTATACTAAATATTCTAAATTTGAAATCATCTGGAAGAACTATAATACATAAAGTTGCATACCCTCTTAGTTATTTTATCAAATGATTAAGATACTCATGCTTTACTTGTCTGTGAGACTAGCACAAGTTGATTTTCTCAACTACCTTTCCTTTCAATACTCCAAATTGGGTCTTAGAATCAGGTTCCTTTCATATTTCATAATAATTTCTCAGTGGTAGGTAGCAGATAAGTTTGAAAAAAAAAATTCAATTGTTTAAGGCTGTCCCTCACTCACCTCATTCATTGCTTTTTTTAATGATACACATGACATGTAAGTGTACTTTGAATTATATCTCGCAATCTTATATTCTTATGTAAGTGAAGCTATCTTTGCCACATTCATTGGACAAACATTACTGCAATGAAAATCCAGGAAGATACGCATGAAAAGTTTTAATCCAAAGCTGAGTCAGAAAATTATAGATCGTTTTTCACATGAAAAATTTCCAAAAAATAATAAAACCTAACAGAAGCACTACAAACATGGGGCTTCCTACCCTATGTATAAAAAACCAGAATATAGGCATTGCTGAAACTAGGGATGGCGCATTAGCTCGTCTGCATTTCCATAAAAAAATAAATTTTTAAATATAAATTTTAAATAGTATATAAGTAGGTGCAAATCTCAATCTCATGAGCTGATTTTATATGATTGAGTTATTTAGATAAATTAGTTAGTTAAATTGTGTTATAATATCATTATTATGAAACTCAATATGGATAAAAAAATATTACGATATTATTATTTTTAATAAATTTTAAATTTTAATGGTACTAATAAATTATTATTCTAATTAAATAATATAAATTAATATATATATATATATTAATTATGTATATATAATATTACATTTAATTTTTATAATAAAATGAGTTAGATTTGACTATTACATTATATATGAATATTGAAATTGAAATAATTTATGTATTTTATAAAGACAAAAAAATATTATTAAATATAAAAAATCATTGAACTTTACCAAATTTCATGAAGGTGTTATGGATTAGGTATTGATGGAAGTTTTTTCTTGCAACTCCATGACTTTCTTCCTATACCACATTCTTTAAAAATACTCAAATTAACCTTTGATATTTTTTATTAAATATTTTTTTTTTTAATTTCAGAATGTAAAATTCAGAGACTTCACGAGTTATAGAATTTAGAAGTATAATTGTGTATTTCAGATTGTACATTCCATAATACATTTCAATTCAAAATACAAATTTTGTATTCTAGATTGTGGAATCTGAAATAGATAATTTTGAAATTTTTTAAAGTATAAGAGTGAATGAAGAAGTTATGGGGTGCAAAAAGAAATTTCCAAAATTTTAAAACATATGGATGAGTACTTCACACATACAAACTATGTATTATATAGGATGAATCTAAGGAGACCAACAAGTTAAAATACACAAAAAAAAAAACATCTCTTTTTCCTTATTGAAGTGGGCTTGTGCTGTATTATGATATTATGATATTATAGTATATTCCTTCCCAAAGAGGAAAGATTATGTGTAAAACAGAGAAGAGGAAGGATTGCAGTGCTTTTTTGTAGCAGCAGAAGATTTATATAAAGTGATCAAAAGTCATGCCAATTTAGAAAGAAGACACAAGAGTAAATTAGTAATTTATCAACTATCCTTTTTAATCCTTCATTTTCTTCTCATCTAACACTCATTTTTTTACTTTCTTTACAAAACATTTCAAATAATCTATTCTAAACATACACAATCCTCACAAAATAAACTCAAATAATTCCTTTTAAATTATCTCAACCAAACAATACATTAGTTCACCACTTTAAGAGATACTCTTGATAATTGATAATTGTTGTCTTTGTAAAGTGATTGTTGTGTCATTATGGTTGTGCTCATTCCATTTTCTGATGGTAATTTTTTTTTTTCAATATAATTTTTAGAATATATATTAATTTTTGAATTATTATTTTATTTAGAGATACAAGCATTATTGATTATTTGTCCTTTTAACAATTTTTTTATATATTAATTATCAATCTTAAAAATGTAACCAGTATTAATTATCCATTATCTCTTTATGCGGAAGTTTTCTCTCATTCTCTATATAAAGAAGACATGTGAGGAAAAAGAAATGCAAACAAGTGAGATGAACAACATAGAAAGTTGATATTCACGATAGTGTGAGATTAGAAATCTTAGTGAAAGACTAGAAAAGGTTTCCTCACGTTAAAAATGTATTGATATCATTATTCTATTTTGTTCTATTTTTTATTTTTTTTGTTTATTCATTTTGTATGTACAATGGTAAAAAAAGTCAACCCTAATCTCCTCTGTTCTTATATACGTCTAATTAAGTAAGAGGTAGCAAATCAATCTAAAATGTAAAAAAACAGGACAACCTTAAAATGATAAATTGACAATGTTCACTTTGCAAAGATATGTTGGTTTATTAGATTTGATGAGTAAAAGCAGGATAAATGGAGAAGAATAGATGCATGGTGCAATTATATTGGAGAGGGAAATATAAGATTTGTTGCAGTTGTTGAAACTTGTGATGATTGCCACTCAAAAACTGGATTCCTCAGTTGTAGGTCGCCTCAAGAAATATCTCAAACTGTTAACAAGAACCTACAATATAATAACCACATTACTTTAATCACAATCCATGAATGCTGCAACAAATTCAAAGAAAAAGTGTTTACCTGCTGAAGAGGCTTGATGAGAGCTTTATCCTTGTAATTCACATGAAACTTTGCCTTAGCCAAGAGCCCCTAAGTTTGATTTGAAGTTCAATGTTTAGCAGTGGAAAAATAATTAATATATGATTAATTTAGTTAACTAATTACCTCTGTGTCAAATTCTCCTGATTCAACAGCAATGTTAATGTCAGTAATGATCTTTACAAGATCCACCAGTAATCCAGGTCGATCAGCTGTTTCCACATACAGCAAACTGCAAAAACAAAACTCAAATTCATTGATAAAATTATGCTTCTCTTGCTGCTAATTAATGTGAGTTTCCACTAAGCAGCACCTTCGATCTGGGCCATCATCAAATATGGTTATGTGGGTTGCTATCTCTACATCAACCTGAAATATGTTAACAAAATTTAGACCAGGTTCCACCATTAACAAAGCAAGGGATCTCAAATAACCAATTTTGCATATATGATATGAATAGTCCGATAACCACCTGATAGGGTGACAGGATGATACATAGACCGAACAAACTTTCATTATGATAGATTTTAAATGATATCATATTAAAAAGTGAACTTTAAATCTAATTCAATTACATAAAATCGATTTATGAGGTGAAGTTTGTATGCAAATATAAAGAATGAAATATATAATCGATGTGGATCTCCAATAGGATTTCAAATCCTAAAACTACTGAATTTCGTTTTTACTGGAAGTTTTAATTGAAGAGTAAGAGTTTTGATCATCACCTGCTGCAATGGAGCCACAAGTCCAAAAGCTGCTCCCAGAGCTAATTGGGCGCTTGATTCCTTCACCACCGTTTTGAATCAAATTAACTCTAATTCCTCTTTCTTTCTAACCAAACCATGCATGCATGCATGCTTCATTCAAGATAAGACAAGAATGAGTAGAGTTTCTGAAAACACATACCGGGTGATACTGAATCATTTGATTTAAAATTGTCAAACGGATTGCCTCTAATAACTCTGGATCTTCCACTTTTCTACCAGAATCACTGCAAACAAAGCTCCACTAACACAATCAATCAAATATACAGTTTAATTTAATTTCAGAAGCCAATTCTGAAGGCTATTTCACTGTAAATATTGGACATGATTAGAAGCTATCTCGACAACTTCTACTATGATAAAGGGTTATTTGCAATCTAGCTATGATGAATGGTAGAGCATTGAATTTGAAACCTACCCTCTTGCTTTTTAAACAAATAATTGGTTCTACAATGTTGTATGCATTATTACTGACACAGTCCTTACGCTTTTGTGATGGAAAACTTGTTGTGCTTGCCAGAAGAATCCAAAAACACATTTGCCTTAACAACATTGAGCCCCAAGTTTTTCAACGCATTCATCTGCAATATTCTCAGTACATAGCTTATACTCAGTTTCATCATCCAAAAATGAAAGTACATAGAAAGAGAGTGAACGTGAGTGAATTCAATTACAGTATCAAGAAGGGCCCCAAGACGATCACCAAAGGTTATCTCCACCACCGTTGCATCAGGATCAGAATCTTGATCAATTATAACTATCGGAGTTGGAATTGTATCAGCCTCTCCCTGACTCCCATCCTGTTCTCCACCACACAAAAGTTTAATCAAATGTGATGAGATTCATCAGCAAGCATCAGAAAAATGAACTAGTTTGTGCCTATATATTCACATGCAATACATATATATTGTTTGATTTTGCTAGATATATACCTCCACAGTACCAGTAACTGTTGATGCTCGTGGGATGATTGTTATTCCTGAAGATGATAATCTGACAAAATGGTACATACAATTAACACAAATCATTGGGGTCCACTCCTAGCAGCTTTACACTCACTTCACTTGCCAACTTTTACAATTCTTCCACAAATTGAACATATCTTTCAGCCTAACCATTAACTTAATTATGAGATCATACTTTTGATTGAACTATTACATGAAGTGAAGCATTAAGCCGAAACTGTGAACACAACAGAAGCAACCGAAAGCTAGAGTTAGAATATATACCTTGTTTTGTGAGTAATGTAACATAGTTTGGCAACATCAGAAACAGAGGAGGGTTTGAAGACAGTGGTTTTTTCAGCACCCAAATGAAGTCCAAGACTGCAAGGAGCCATGGCTACAGCCATTATGAAGTTGAGGAAGAGAGAAGAAGGGGGAAGTTAGATAATGAAATGGGAGGGCATAAAAATGGTTTCTTTATCCGTTGGGACATCAACCGATAATGTTGTTGGGTGGGACTTTATACATTTGGACAGAACAAAAACAGCGAAGTGTGTGAAGCAGAGTAGCATGAGATAAAACCGGTCCCTCTTCTCTTTAATGTTGTAATTGTATATCCACAAATATCACATACAAACTTATCCCCATTTGGTAACACACTCAAATTATTATTCTTTCACCCTTTCCATGGAAAACACTCACATTGGAGGATAATATACCAATCAAGTATAAAAACATCTAAATACAACTATTTTCAAGTTTTAAATCAAACTTCAAGCTATAAATAGTAACTAATTATTTTAATTTATAAAATTAATTGTAATTTGATGATTTTTTTAGAGTTCAAACGTAAATTAATAGAACATCAAGATAAAAAAAACACAAAATTCTACGAGTTACAGAGTTATACGTAAATAAAATATAATTTATTTCAGGTAAACAAATTTAGGAATAAGATGAAGCAGAAAAAAGTTTGCATCTTTAAAGATTTACTTGCTATCCACACTATAATTCATTTGTACCGGGACAAAGAATGTTAAAAAAAATCTTTAAAACAAATAAAATAGTAGGTAAAAAAATACAAATTCCGCAAGTTTCATATATTATATATAATAACAATATACTATTAAGATGAATAAGAAAAAATTAACAGATTATTTTTCAATTATTTTTCAATTTATCTCAAATTATTTGATATATTATTTGAAAACTTTATGGTAATCTTATTTATATTGACAATAGTTCTTTCTTAACCTTGCTAGATTATTGTAATAGTTTTACTTTAATACTTTTACTTGCACATATATGAAGTTGTTATAAAACATTGTTTTAAATGGTTAAGTGTTTCAAGTTTGACAATGTAAAAGAGCTTGTTCTAACTGATTTTCTAGAAAAATAAGACACTCTATAACAATTTTTGTGTGCAGACGCCTTAATAAAACTCAATAGTTGAGAGAAAACATAAACATCTATTGAATGTGGCATAAACTTTATTTTTTCAATCCAAGTTGTCAATTCAATTATTATAGGGATGTATTCACTTTTGTCTTTCTAGGTAAGAGGGTTCCCTCTAGTATTATAATAGAAATCATCCTATCAAGTTCTATATGGATCTAAACCTAATTAAAAATCATTAAAATTTGTCCACTTTAAGAAACAAATTTAGTTGCATCATTCCATCCTTTTTTTTGGTTATCCCAAAGGCTACAAGGGATACAAATTGTACAATCTAGAAACCAAATATTTTTTATTTTATTTCAAGGGACATTTTTTTTCATGGAATAATATTTCCTTCGAAATCTATAGATTGTTCATTTTTCAATGATGATACAACAATTCCTTTATCCATTAGTGACAATTTGTTTTCAAATATAACTATTGTTCATCACTCTAATGAGTCTCATTATTCATTTGAAACATCAATGTCTAATATTGATGAATTTGAAGTCCATATTCAAATATTATTTGAAATATCTAAGAAACACTCTTATTTGTTTGACGATGTGTGATTTAACACTTCACACCCTTATCCCATTCAAATTTTTTATTTCGTGGACAAACTCAATCAAAAGTACAAACACATTTATCAATCAATTTTCACTACTTATGAGCATCAATTTATCATCATGTAGTTTCTTATCCTAAATAGAGAGATGTCATGACTTAAAAGATTAAGGTTTTGGAAGATAATGATAATTAGTCTTTGGTTAGTAAAGTAAACATTTCATAGGATGCAAATGAGTTTTTAAATTGAAATACAATGTTGATGGTTCAATTGATAGATACAAAGCTTGATTAGTAGTCAAAGACTAGATACAACATGTTCATGTTGAGATGAATTTCTCAAATAGTTTCTCACCACTAGTTCAACTTAAAGACAAACCTCTAAATAATGGTTTTACAAGTTTTCCTCAACATTAATGCAACATGGTTTACTTAATCTAAAAGTTATTATTTCACTCATGATTCCAGTTCTTCATTGATCATTTTGTTAGTCTTTGTGGACGACATCATTTTATCATACTCTAATTTCTCGTACTAATAAAGCACAAATAATATTGAGTTTCTTATTCAAATTGAAGATTATCTCAAATACTTCTTAGACTTAAAAATTTACAAATGATTTGAAATCAAAATTACAAAATCTTTTTAAAAATAATTTTTAAAAAAAATCTTTTTAAAACTCTATATATTCATACATACATATATATAGGTTATTATTTCAGCACTCTTGCTCTTTCTATGTAACAAATACCCTGCATACCACTTGTAGTTTTTATTAAAAAAAATATTCTATTAAATATTTAAAATATTATTTATTTATTTTTAAAGAAAAAACCGAACTAAGAGATAAATTAGAAATGGAAAAAATGAAAATAATATTCACACCATTTTATTAAGACAAAATCAAAGCTCAATATATTTAAATAAAAATGAAAAATGTTTTAAATATTCAATAAAATAATTTTTGTAATAATGATTCAAATAAAAATAGCCAAAGTGTGTTTCTTCATACCGAAAGGGGGAAGAAAGAAGAGTCCTTAACCTTGAGTTGAGTGAGGCAAAATTGTTGTGAATCGAGAAGAAAACGAAAATGGCTGCTTCTCTGCAACTCCTCCAATTCAAACCACTGAAACCCTCTCTTTCATTCTCGTTACGAAGGTTAACTCCTCTCAGTTGCTCCGCCGCGCCCCCTCCGTCGAAGTCGCCGCGTTCCTACACCATCACTCTCCTTCCCGGCGACGGTATCGGCCCCGAAGTCATCTCCGTCGCCAAAGACGTTCTTCTCCTCGCCGGTTCTCTCGAAGGTACGGCACGCTCTCTCTTCGTGACCTCAACATTTTCAATTTGGAGTAGGTAACTATTGCTGTGTTGTCAAAGCAGGGATCAAATACGATTTCCGAGAGAGGCTAATAGGTGGAGCTGCGTTGGATGCCACGGGAGTGCCGTTACCCGATGAGACACTTTCTGCCGCCAAGGAATCTGATGCTGTTCTGCTTGGTGCTGTTGGAGGGTACTTCACTTTTTTTTTCTTTACCTATTTTTTTTTTTTTTTGTTATTGCTTTGTGCCTCCTCATTTTGAATTGAATTTGCTTGAAGTTATAAATGGGATAACAACGAGAAACATCTCAAGCCAGAGACTGCATTGCTCGGGCTTCGTAAAGAGCTTCAAGTATTTGCAAATCTCAGACCGGCGTCTGTATTTCCTCAGGTAACAACTTCTTCATACTGCATTTTCTCATGCATGCAGTCTGATGGATGAGAAATAAAGGGCACACTTTATAATGTGATAAATGCGTGTTAATGAAGATTTTTTTGCTGTTTCCTAATAGTTTTCAACCCATCTCTGGTGTGGCTTTACTTTGCGTTAATTCTTCTGTAGTTAGTGGATGCTTCAACTTTGAAGAGAGAGGTTGCTGAAGGGGTCGATCTCATGGTTGTAAGGGAGCTCACTGGAGGTCTGTGGTGATGTGATTCTATAATATTAAGAATTTGGAGTGTTAAATCTTCATCCATTTTCTTTAAATGTGGATATGTGCACTTAATTTGCTGGCTAATCTTGTTGCTGCTCTGTTGTTATTTAGGTATCTATTTTGGAAAACCCAGGGGCTTTGACACCAATGAAAATGGTGAAGAGATTGGTTTTAATACTGAGATTTATGCTGCACATGAGGTATCATACTACTATAAAATGATTCTATAGATATATAATGCATGCTTACCACTGAGCTATAAAAATATATGTATTACAACAGATTAATAAGGGTTACTGACCCTTGTTGGATATTTCTGCGGAAGGGAATTTGGGTGAAGAATTTGAGTGGAGTTTCTTGTGCAATCATTCCAAGAAAATTGAAAAATATCTCTAATTTGACTAAAAGTATTAGTAGCTGGAGTCCTCAAGATCTATTGTTAAAACATGTAAACATTGTGTTAGGAGTTTGGGAAGATGAAGGGAAGTTAGCTGAAACAGTTAGGTTAGGATACTAGTTAGTTAAGGGAGGGGGTAAAAAAATAGAGGAATGTAGAGAAAGGGGATGCATTCAATCTTGTATCCATTGAGAATTGAGCTTTGCACATGATCAAAGAAGACATTCTCTGTGAAAGGAAATCTTTGGGGGAGGGGTTTCTGTCAATTCAATTAAATCTTTTTCTTCAACACATTTCTTGTCTAGGAGGAGGGATAAGGGACTTTTACCTCTCAAGTGACTTTTACATACAGATGTGAATTTTCACTTTTTTCTTTCCCTTCTAGTTTTCTTTCGGATCTGTTTCTTTAACTAATTAATGTATTACCTCTGGATCTATGATTCTCTGATCAACAATAATTTCTGTACCAGATTGATCGCATAGCTCATACTGCATTTAAGATTGCTCGGAAGCGTAGTGGGAAACTTTGCTCTGTTGACAAAGCTAATGTACTAGAGGTTTGTATTACTGGATTATGCCATGAAACTTACTCAGGAATACTGTGAAGCTTTTGCCGTAGTATGATGTGTGTACAGACAGAAAAGAGAGTTCATGGCAGATGCCTTCCAATTGAATATGGCGTTGTTTGGTATAATGAGAATGTTAGTGATAATATTCACTTACATTCTCTAACTTTATGAATGCCTCAAATTGCTTAAACATGCAATTGAAAAATCCAATCATGCTGCAAAGAAAATTCTCTTAGTTTTGTCTTTTTTAAGATTCATTTTGGATTAGGTGTTATGGATAACATTTGTGACAACTTGGGTTTAAAACTTGGCTACACTCTTTCTGTTCATATTTTTTACATTTTTCAAATAAATGCAAATTTCTATTGATCTATATTTGTGAATAGTTTAGAAGCACAGATATATCTGCATATGTCTTGCTTATTCCTCAGAAATATTGTTGTTGATTAGGTTGAGATATGCAGTGATAGGTTTTACTCGGTCCCAAGTTACCTACATAAGGAAATCAAGAACTAAATAATGGAAACTATGAAGGTTTTTGAAGATGCAACTAACGTTATATTTGGAATTTCCACGTTAACCAAATAATTAAGATTTGTGCATTTTTGGTATCTTGGGGAATGAACATGAAGATAATAGTGACAGATTTAGGTCCAGTTCCTGCTTACTAACTATATTTTAAATTCTCCAGGCTTCAATTTTATGGAGGAAGAGAGTGACGGCAATAGCACAAGAATATCCTGATGTTGAACTCTCTCACATGTATGTTGATAATGCCTCAATGCAACTAATTCGAAATCCAAAACAGGTTTGCTTATGGAATAAATTACTGTAATTCGTCTTTCACTTTATTTATGGCTAGGCAAATTTATACTCACAAACGACAAAATTGTTTGATCATAAAAATGCAAGTGCTGCAATATCTAACCCTGAATTTTTTGCAGTTCGACACCATTGTGACAAACAATATTTTTGGCGATATATTATCAGATGAGGCCTCAATGATCACTGGAAGTATTGGGATGCTTCCTTCTGCTAGCCTTGGGGCTTCGGTATGTAAAAAAATATCCATTATCAATTATAATTTAGATCTCGAGCACGTTTCTCAAGTTTATCTAGCAATGCTTTGTGTTATATTATATGGCAAGTAACACTATCGATTTCCCTTTGCATATTGGATCAGGGGCCTGGACTTTTTGAACCCATACATGGTTCGGCACCTGATATTGCTGGACAGGTTGGTTTCTTGTAGTTACATATTTTTTTCATTTGCTTCAAACGACATGCTTAAACAACAGCATAATTATTTGTATACAGGACAAGGCAAATCCATTTGCTACTGTTCTTAGTGCTGCTATGCTTTTGAAATATGGCCTAGAAGAAGAAAAGGCAGCTCAACGAATAGAAAATGCAGTCCTGGACACTTTGAACAGGGGATTTCGAACTGGCGACATATATTCTACTGGAACAGTAAGCAACTCTTTCATTACAACATGAATGTTGAAAAAACTTCGGCCCCGTTTTAATCACACAACAGATTTTTTTGCGTTTGATTAATTAGCATTGGAGGCTAGAGAAATATTTTGCTAAATTAGGTTGGTGTTTGGATTATGTATTGATGCAGAAGCTGGTAGGGTGCAAACAGCTAGGTGAAGAGATAATGAAGTCAGTGGAATCTAACGTTCCTGCTGGTGCTAACGTGTGATTCTAGAATTGAGACGAAATTGGCGTAGGATCTTGGCATCTGATGTATCTTGGAAGTCACTACCAAAGCTGGAAAAGTCTCCCTAGTTGGGAGAGTTAAGGCTTCCTTCTGCATTAAGCATGTATTTCGGTTTCCAACCAGCCTATGTATGAATGATTGTACTTTTGAAAGTGTCAAGGTTGTTTTCTTGTACCCGGGATTATGTTGCATAATTTAATGCAGTTTTAAATTTTCATCCATCCTCTAATTTGGAAAGCTATTTTGCAACCATTTGTGGATTGATGTTCATTCGTTTGCCTCCAATCTATGGGGATAAAGCTTCTGAAACTGAGGATCTGTATCTTTTTAAGAGCTTGCCATTTTATTTACAGAAAGAATCACTCGTTCTGCAGATCATGAAACAGACCTTGACAAAAGACTCATTTTAAGGGTGACAACTTAGATTTAGAAAGACTTCTGAATCTTATGATCTAAACTGATTTTGACATATTTTGATCTGCTTTTTTAACAAATCTTTATTGTATTCATTGTATAAATTTAAAATATAATATTTTAAAACACTTTTACATATTTTTGATTGTAATTGCTTATTAAAATTATAGATAGAGATTATAAAATTTATAAATTTATAAGATCTTGATATCACTCACATATGTTGTCCCGTTTATTACACTACCATAGATAAAGGAGATAAAAGTTAATAATTAACTTAACGTACTGAAGCTGAGATGCTAAAAATATGTAATGAAGTATTTAAATAATAATATTAATTTAATCATAGAAAAAAATATTCTCTTTATTTTTTCCTTTAGATAAATAGTTTTAATTGATTTTAACTTAGAAAATGGAACTTTTATTTCGAATATAAGAAATTACACCTCAGATTCAAATGTAGTTTAAAGAAATAATTAATAAAATACACTATAAATATTATTATTTCAGCTTCCTTCTTCACTGGGGAATTTTTTAAGCATTACACAATTAGTAAGTTTACAAAAAACTTATTTATTTTATTTTCTCTAATAAATTAAATTAAAGTGAATAATAAAGCTTTGTAAAGATAAAGATTAAAATAAAAATGTTAGAAAATTGATAATGAAGATTTGGGGATTAGATGATGAAATTGAGAAGATTAGGTTAAAATAGTTTAGTTTTAAAGTAAGTGTGTTCTTGTGCTGGTGCCGGTGCTGTAAAGCGATGTGGAGTTCAACTTCAAGCGTAGCGATTGCAATTGCAGCACCTTCCTCCGACGAGGATCCCACCGAATCCTCTTCGTTTTCCTTCTCCACCGCTCTCTTCAATTTCTCTTCTGGAAACCCTAGAATCGAGGAGACGCGCGGCCTCATGCATCTCTTCCCCGACGAAACTCCGGCTACTCTTCCGGTATCCTTTTATTCGTCTTCTATTCCATCTCTCTTTGCATTATCAATCAACCAATCCGTTTCCATTTCGTGTTAGGTTGGACGCAAACCTCTGGTTTGCGTTGTTGGCGTTCCCAATCACATGACCTATGCGGATTTCTGTCAGTTCAGTGGTTCCTTCATTCAGCACATGCTGGAGATGCGCATTGTTAGGTATGCAACTATGCTGTTCTCGCAATCGCAATCGCATCACAGCAATCATCGCATGCTCACGTCTTCTTTTGTTTTTCTTTCTCAGGATGGATGGTATGGAGGATCAGTACAGTGTCTTGATTCGCTTTGACTCCCAAGAATCCACCGACACCTTCTACAAGCACTACCATGGCCGCCGATTCTCCTCTCTCGAGGTTCCTTTCTTTCTTTAATTATCATCCATTCTTTTCAATGTTTTTTACTCGTTTTATGAATGAATTGAATTTCCCTTGCTGTGTATTTATTAATCATAGGTTGAGGTTTGCCGAGTTCTTTTCACGTTAGACGTGCAGTACACTGGTTCCATTGAACACGCACAACCCTCAAATGCTAGTTCAACTGAACAGCCTACTTGTCCTGTTTGTCTTGGTACATTTTGCATCCCTTTTTCCTTGCCTTGCCTTGTCTACTGCTACTCAATGCATGGGCTAAGTGTTTCAGTTATTTATGATTTCTTGCAGAACGATTAGATCAGGACACCGGTGGAATTCTTACAACTATATGCAACCATTCTTTCCATTGTTCTTGTATTTCAAAATGGGCAGATTCTTCTTGTCCTGTAAGTGGTTTCATTCAGTCTTTCTATGCAACTTCAAACAATTCAAATGAATTGTATGCTTTATAATTTATAATTATAATAATAATAATTTCTTATGGCGTGTTTATTTCAGGTATGCCGCTATTGCCAGCAGCAAGCTGAAAAATCGATATGTTTTGTTTGTCAAACCACTGAGAACCTGTGGATATGTGTTATTTGTGGGTATGTTGGCTGCGGAAGGTGAGACTGACATTTTTCTCCACCAACCCTTATTTTATAATAATTCTTTCTTTTTTAATTTGTGTATGATTACAACCATATGGATCTTCTGAAACTCCTAGGAAATCTTGTTTCAGATATAAGGGAGGTCATGCTATAATACACTGGAAAGAGACACAGCATTGCTACTCCCTGGAAGTGGAGACCAAACGTGTGTGGGATTATGTGGGAGACAACTATGTTCATAGACTTATTCAGTCCAAAACTGATGGGAAATTGGTTGAGCTGAACACTAACTGTGCACATGCAGACAATGGATGCGGAAGTTGCAGCTGTGAAGATAATGCCATGAGTGAGGCTATGCTTAATAGTAAAGTTGAAGCTGTAATGTTTTTAAGACTATTAGATTTATTTACTTTTTACAAGGAGTTTTAATTTTTCATACATTAAATAAATACCTTTTCTTTTTACAGATTGTCAATGAGTACAATGAATTGCTTGCTACTCAACTTGAAAACCAAAAAATAGTAAGTGGACTCCATTTGTCATTTGCTGTGAATCTGCTAATATCTCTAAATTTGTATTGATTAATCTTTTTCTGTTTTAAACTAAATTAAATCTAGTATTTCGAATCCTTATTACAAGAAGTAAAAGAAGAATCTGAAAGAAAAATTTCCAAAGCTGTTCAGAAGGCTATCAGTCTTAAACAGCAGAAGATTCAGTCCAAGGTTGACAGATGTAAGAAAGAGAAGAAATTTCTGGATGATGTAAGTTGTATTCCAATCTTGGAAATTCTCTTTTGGAGAATTCGTAGTATTATGCCATATAAGTTATAACCGTGCCAAAAGATTCTCTGTGGTCCCATTAATATTATCTGCGTGTGTATTGGCAAATGTTCATATTGTCTGTTTATTTGCAGCTTAATGAGAATCTTGTGAAAAATGAGGACATTTGGAAAGCAAAGATACTTGAGATTGAAGAGAGGTATGTATTTACCCTTTATTTCTTATTCATGACGGTGTTTTCTATGGAGTGTGGTATGAAGGTGTCTTGTGTCCAATAAAACCAAAGGTCTGCAGTTGCTGCTTTAATGGGCGTTTGGCATTTTAAGCGATGCTCGTATTCTCAGTTTTGTAATTGCTATGGATTTTCATTTGTTGAACTCAAGTAATTGCAATTGCTATGGATTTCCATTTCTTTAACTCTAGTAGCTGCAATTGCTATAGATTTCCTTTTCTTTAACTCTAGTAATTGCAATTGCCATGGATTTCAATTTCTTGAACTCAAGTAATTGCAAACTTGGCCAAACGGTTTGTAAACTGACGTGTGAAGTACTATTTTCCAGGGAGAGAAAAGCTACGAGAGTGATGGAGGATAGAGTAGCGGACCTGGAAAAGCAGGTGAAGGATACCGTTTTCCAAATTTCTCATTTTTCTTAGTGAATTGGAGTGTGCATTGAAAACTGATGGAACTAAAGTTTTTGATACATTCATAACCCTTGCAGCTTGGAGATCTCATGGTTTGTCTTGAGGGGGGGAAGATGGAAGGAGAGCTACCCGTTTCAGATGATGAGATTAAAGAAGGGACTGTCTTTCAAAAATCGAAAGAATCATCCTCAGTTAGTACTTCTCAAGCATGCATAACAGAAGAATGAGTTATTTCATTTTTCCGACTGACCCATATACTGTCTATATTTTCACAAAATTATAGAAACCACACTTGTGCGTCGATCCCCAGTTAACATGTTTTGACTACATTTTTTTCCCCTTTGAAACACGTGTATGTATCTGTTTGTACTTGTAAATATTGAGATTTCAAACTAGTAAAATGACTGCATCCAACTAAAGGCAAAATGCAACCATTGTGAGCATTACCGAGTGATTAAAGTAAGGTATAATTCCATAGAAGATAGTTTACCTTTTGGAATATTCAACCAACAACCTGATCTGAGACAGAGTAAATGCAGTTTCATAAATAAATGAACAAATACAGATTCAAGGCACCTGCATGCAGATTAGTACTCTAAACTCAAAAGGTAACAGCTTAGGGTGCAACATTTTCCACCCATCTAACTCTTCATTCTTACACCCTTTATAACATGTTTTGTTGCTTATTTTAAATATGTAAAATGCTTAACCAAGAACAAACACACCAAATTTGTTTTGCACAATGTCTATACATTCTGAATAATCTTATGTTAAATAACCAACAAATTCACGTCAGATCATTCAATAATCTTATCAGACTGCTATAAATAATAGAATCAAAGACTCTTATTCTAACATCTATATTTGACTTTTTATTTCCTAAAAACTACGAAAATTAAAAACTGAGATATTTGATAGGTGTCAACCCATTCAACATGTTTCCATACAAAAATTAAAATAATTTTTCAGAGACATTCGCTATTTTCATTAAAAAGGTTATTATTGTTAATAATAAGTTATTACTATTATTATTAATACAATCAATCACATAATAATAAAAAATAAAACCCAACAATTCTCGACATTGTAATTGGTGAAAACAATATAAACAAAAAAAAATATACAAAAAATCAGAAGAAAATCTTTTTTTTTAGAAACAATTCTTCCAATTCTTCTCATAAATCAAACGTAGAAAGAAAAGGAGAACTTCAAAAGGTAAAAAAAAACACGAATTTTCATAAATTGGAGGATTCCTCAAACTCGTTCAATCTCTCGTCCTTCTTCCTCCTCAATTCAGCCTCATAATTTCTCAGCCTCAGAAGACAATCTTTAAAAGTTCAAAAGTTATTTTTAATATATTTAATCAACTCATAAGAAAAGATCCTGTTCACAAACTTATACATAGATATTCACCCCAACTCACTTCCTCTTACTTAATATTCATTATAGTTTTATTCACGTATTCATACAATGTATTTGACAATGGAACTCCATTACTCCTAATTATTCAAAACAAAATATCAACCTCATTAAGTAACTCGACGAAAAAATATTCACTTTTAAAGTCATAACATCTCCAAACAAAAACAAACCTTAAATGTAAGACAAATTAATAGTCTTTTTATTCTTATTTTTGGTGTGATTAATTTCATGTAGTTTTGTCCTAAGCACTCAAGTTCATTTAGAGGATAAAATAGAAGAACAAAAAATGTACTTAGAGAAATAATTTATTAACACCTTTAATTTTATTATTGTTATAAATAATAGATCCTCGTATTGGTGATCTTGTATTATCCAAAACTAACATATGATAATAAAGTAGGCGTGAGACAAATATAATACTTAACAAAAGCAAACATAAATCAAATTTTATTGACTCAACATAAAGCAAAACAAGTCATTGTATTAAAGCAAAACAACTTCATAAGTTGTCATTCTCAAGTCCTTAAACTAAAATGAGTGGACTCGTCAAACATAATAGATCTCATCATTGTGACACACACAACTTCATCATAGCCACTCGTCTCAATTCTTTCACTAGATCCTTCACTACCATGTTGTATTTATCACCCATCTGCGATACAATTATAACATAATCAAAATACACAAATTTAGTTACTGTTGAAAATCCCATTTCGACTAGAGATTAGGACATTTTATTGTATATAAGTGGGTGCAAACCTCAACCCTATGAACCGGTTTTATGGAGTTGAGTTAGGCTTAAAGTCCATTTTGTAATACTTACATAGCCATATCTAACATAAAAGTTTTTATAAAAAAAAAGCACAAGTTTAAACAACAAACTAATCATATCATACACTACTAGAAAATCATTAAATAGAAACTAATTTTAGACACTAAAAATAATTAGTTGTTATATTGACTAAATTAAATATTATTTTAGAGACTAAAAAAGTTATTGGATTCTAAATTAGTTTCTAGTATTGATAAATAGTTTCTAAATTGGTATTTAATTATCTATTAAAATTTTAACTAACAATTATTTAGATTCTAAATTTGGTTATAGTGACATGGTAGTGTTTAATTTACCTGAGCAATTATGGTGATGTCAATGGTATTTCCAAGGGGCAAAACATTGCTAGTGGATATGTAGAGATGAAGATGTTCAAGCTGAGACATTATTTTAAGCAGAATTCCCTTTTGTTTGCCACAGTGAATCTTGATCAACACTTGCTTCCCAAGGACTCTGGCTTCAACTTCAGGAGGAACTGCTTCATTGGAACCATAGCATTCATCACCGTTTGTGTCATCAATGCAGAGATGAGATCTTGTTATGGTGATCGCTGATTCTGCATTGTTCTTCTGGATATCTTCTTCCAGCACTTCCACACGTTCTTGCAGCTGCTTCACGTAATTGATTGCTTCTCTTAGCACATGTGCCTTGTCCATCTACACACATTTTATTATCAGACCTATTTCATTCACATATCTTACTTTGAAAATGTACAAATATGATTGAAAACGAACCTTCTTCAAGCCAGGGATGGTGGAAGCAAGTGCTATGAATTTCCTGGTGAGTTCCTGTCTCCTTTTTCTCTCCGACATGATGTGATCCATTGATTCAGAAGCGCTTCGAGTCTTCTTCGTTCCTTGGTTGCTCCTTGTTGTTGAGTTCGAGTTCTCAGACACATCTTTCCAACCAGACAAACCCTCAAAAGACAGTATATAACCAGATTTCTTCTTATTCTCTTCACCACAAAGATTCATCGTGGATGATGAGTTACTGTTCTTGTTCTTCATCATCATCATCAAGTCATCGCCACCCTCTTCTGCCTCCGGCTGCTGCAGAATATCCCTAAGAAACTCTTCGTCGAAGGGGTTCGTCTGGCACAAGCATTCGTTCAACACGTCGTCCTCCATTTCCTAGGGTTTGATCCCAACAATTTTCAGAAACAATAATTAATCAACCTACACTTACTTATATGTATTAATACTGTTCATGTTCATGTTCATGTTCATGTGTGCGCATACATACTTATGATTTTGATACATATGATAGTGTATATGAAAGATTTGGTAATTACCATGTGAGAGGAGCAGTTCCCCCACTGGTTTTCCTCCATTATTTGGATACGGATGAAGCTCAACTCTACAGCGGAATGTGGTGGGGACCCATGCGTGTGCCTTTTCTGCTCCAATGAGAAGATGCTTCTTTTATGTTTATAAGGAAAAAGTTCCTCTCATTGTCGATCAATAACAAAAATCTTATTTTTCATAACTAAAAAATCAAATTATTGTTAGGAATATCTCAAATCATATAATATAGTTGCAATCAGGACAATTATTGTATTCCTTCTCGGTTAGTCTACCTTTCTTCTAGAAATGGTCTTGTCCTTCTTGCACTTCATCACTTTTCGTCTTTGTGAACTTTTCACTCAGATGATACTTGCAAAAGTTACTCCAATACTCAAGTAAGAATTCGGTGTTCAGTACTCAGTGTTACTAGTACTGGATGATGACGTACCTGATTATTGGAATGTGTACGGTACCTATTTATATAATTATTATGGATCCTTTGTTATTTAGTCGAATTAAGAATCTTGGTTATGATTAATAATGTATTACCTAATACTTGATAACTGATTACTCTCGTTAACCTTCTCTTTAAACGTAATGATTTTGATTGTGTCGGTCGATATTGATAGAGTGTCAGACCTACAAGTATCGTACAGACCCAATACAACAAAAATGTGAATCAAATGACTAAACCATAAAAATCTAACTAGAAGTTAAAAAAATCTTGTGATCATAGTTAAGATTTAAATTTGAAATAAGGTGAGGTTTAATTAGTGTGGTATTAGGTTAAAATAATTTGAAAGGTTGATTATTAAAGATGAGAAAAAGAGATATTTAGTGTATGTAGCAGATTGTGGTGACAAGTCTATCGTATTTGGTTGTCAGGAATAAAGTCACTGCCCCTTTCACACTGTGGCCCTTCCCCTTATAACAGCTGTTCCGATTGCAACCTTCAACATTCTCAACTCAATTATTTTAATAAACACACAAAAAAACAATTATCTTTTCTTTTTATATCTTTTACAAAAAAAACTCTGATATATACCTACATTCATATTTTTCCTAAGAATTTAATTATAATTATTTTAAAAAAAGATATTAAAAAATTGTATCTATATATTATCACTCTTTTGTTAAATGACACAAAGATCGAAATGTTCCGGGCCCTACCCCATGATTAAGGGTAGGTACCCTTCTCTTCATTGCTTTCACTGACATGTTTTACAAAATCTCACTGTGAACATCATGCAGATTGTACCAACTCTTTTTTCACATCAAAATTCTCTTTTTTATTATTTTTCTAAATAACCCCACACCAATTATTTTCCTGTCTAACCCTAACACAACTAAACGCCAATTTATTCAAGTTTTTTAATAAGTACAAAGTGTTATTTAAAAATACTTTTACAAAAAAATGAAACTAAAATAATTGAGAATCTGAGTTATAAAGAGGTTTCAAAATAATTACAATATTAGCGTAAAAAAATGGATTCATTCTGGTACATAATTCTTTCATTCTCTGTATGAGAAAAATAATTCTTCAACCTTTTTGGTGAATTATTTGTACATTATTCTTTTTCTTCCTCAGAGAGTTGCTATAACTTCATGAATCATTATTGAAATTAAAAGGAGAACTTGAGAGATTATTTTTTTGTTTCTTAAATTCTGCCTATAACATACTATCTGAATGTGTTTTCATACGAGAAAGTTTAAAATTTAGATCAAATATAATTTCTACAAAATATAAAATAAAAGAAAAATATCTTTTAACAATTTTTTATTTAGAAACATTTTATTCTGGAAAATGGTTGAAATCAAAGAACGATTACTTCATTTCTCGGTCGGTCTTCTACTAGTCCCTTCTTTCTCGAAACAGATTTCTTGCTCTCCTTTCACTTTTGTTGCTTCGTGTTTTCGTAAAACTGCAAGTTCGGATAATACCTACAAAAGTCACTTTGACGTTCAAGTAAAACTTTGGTGTTAGATTCTATTTGTACATAATAATGACAGATCTTAATTATTCTTGAAATTTGTAACTATTTATATAATTATCATGGACCCTTTATTATTGAATTGGATTAAGACTACATATTATGATTAGGAGTGTATTATTTAATGTTTGATAATTGTTTAGTCTTAATAATCTCTTGTTAGACATAATGAATTTGGTTATGTCGGTCGACTCTACCTCTATCAGTCGTACGGACCCGACCGGTACACATCTATTCATAACTATCTTTTAATAATAAATATTATATTAAGATGATGAAAATAAATAAAATGAAATAGTGATATACATAGATGTATAATTGTGTAAAAATATGATAGTTGTAAAGAAAAAACAGAATAAAGTTAGAGAAGTGAAAGATGGATACAATAGATTGTGTGTGTAAAGAAAGTGTACTTAAAGAAAGACTATGACCTATGGTGTTTCAGAACAGAACACAACAAAGACAACACAGCAGAAGACTGTACCATGAAATCAGGAATCCAACAATATGCATGTTCAACGAGCACTCAACTAAATCTTTTTTATTTTCTTACTTTTTTCAAAATATTATACCAACATTTTCTATATTACATTCATTTATTAACTATTTTAAATCGTTGCAAGATTTCTTTTTACATTTTTGTAAGTTTTTATAGACAAAATGTTAGTGCAATTTTACAAAAAACAAGGTAATTTCATCTTTTAATTTTTATTATATTAATTTTATTTGTCTTTTTCAGTATTTGATAAAAAAAATATTCCATACACCAGGTAATGTAAACCACTCAACCATAATTACTTCTTTATTGTGAAACCTTATATATATAAATTCATATTTCATAATGGGATGGTTAAATAATGATATATGTTAAACATTAATCATATAATGATACTTTCCCTTAACATATATATTTAAGAAGAGAGAAAAAAAAAAACTAGATCTCTATATATATGATTATTTTTACTTACTATAACTAAAATTCAATCGATTCAAAATATTATAATGACCCTAAATTTTTCAACACCTTAATCTGAAAAATTTATAACGAATTAATAAATGAACGTCTAACTTTAATTTTACATACATTAGCTAATTTATTTTAAAATATATTAACAAAATATTATTGGATCTCAAAAATTAATTTAATATGTATCATTTCTTTTTAAAATAAAATCTAGTTAATAAATATAATGTTAGAAAGAATAAAAAAGACATTTTATTATTTATTTTGTTTCTCGTTGAACGTTATTTTCAACAACGTGATCCCATCGAATTAGGTTCAATTATTTGGATGTGGGCTTGGCCCATCACTAGGTCTTTTTGTTCTTGGCCTATTATAATTTTTTGTTTTAAATATTCATTTTCCTTCTATGGCAATTATTTTCAATATATAGAATTTGTTTCAAGAAGCTTTCATATAAGTATGTTTGGATGAAAAAGGAAAAAGAAAAAAAAATGATATTGGTTATTTTATAATTTAAAAAATTGAGTTATGTATAAGTTAAAATTCAGATTTTAGAGTAATTAATATTCAACACCTTTCACAAAATAACTTGTATATAAAGTATGGAAAAAAAATATTCTCACCATTCATTTTTTCCCATTTATTTCTCTCCATTAATATAAAAGCATGATAACCGTTTACTTACATTATATGATTTATTTATTAAATCTTTATGTTTTTTGTTATCTTATATTGCCTATAATTAAAAATAGCCGTTTACATAAACAATTATTTTACGAGTTTCTTAACATTTGTGTGAATTATAAGAGAATATAATTAGAATAAAATAATAAAATCGTGTTTTATATGTATTTTAAGAATTAACTAAGAATAAAAAAATTAGAAGCTGATGTTTTAAAAGCGTTTCAATAATGCTACCAGCGAATAAAAAAATAGTTATCACTAAATATTATTAATATGAACATATATATATATATATATATATATATACACACACATTTTTCCACTATTAAAAAAGAAAAGCTAAACACTAACTAAAATAGCACGTTCCAAGTGAATGATTAATTTCAATAATGGTCCATTTAAGGAAATTAATACGAAAGATTTTTTTTTGATGGAATTTGAGAAATCCTAATTTTGAAATATATATTAAAAATAATAATTAAGAAATAGCCCGTGTGTGAGAAAAGACTTTGGGGTGACCACTGTTGTTCCAGGACAAAAGATATTGTTTCACTTCAATAATAGCACTACCACTTTTTAAATTACTTTTAAAATTGGTTTTTGGTGAAAATGATGTTGAAAGTTAATTTGTATTGAAAAAACATTTTTTCTTTTGATATTTTTCTTTTGTTTTGAATGTAGTTTACATGAAAATAGAAATACAATACAATGTATATATATACTATTATAGTGATACCGTTTGACTTATTTAACACAGGTAAGATTTTCTAGTGGTCTATGAAACTATCTATTACTTGCACTACTACTGTAAGATTGTCTAATATGGATATTTTATCATTTTATTAAATCAGGTTTCCATTTTACTTAAACGAATTTTATTAGAAATTAAAAAATCTAAATTTTCAATCCAAATTTCATGTTTTTTGTCTGGAACTCTCATTAAGTTTCACTTCTCTTACGTGTTTTAAGTTCATCCAATCACTCTCATCAACATCCTCCCTTGTTTGATATTGGTCTTTCAATACTAACCTTGTCTCAGTGAAACCTTCATATCGGTACGTTCTTCTGCGATCTTCTTGGTGTCACCCTTATCATCTAAGAGACTTAACAATGTGAAACAGTCTAATGGTTAACCGAGCTCGATGATGTGGTGAAATAGTATTAATGTCGATCTCAGAAGTTAATGAGAAAGATTTCATTGATTTCTCATAAAGATAGGAGGACGCTAATTATGAAGTTTGACCGTATATACAAGATTGTAATCAATTTGAAAATATAACTCAAAACAATACCAAATACAAAGAGAAGGAAAAGAAAACATTACTCTATATAAAAAAAAAAAAAAAATCTGACAAACAAAACATTATAAGGTAGAAACACTCGTTCTAACTTAACTGTGTGTTATATAATATATGATATGATTGAAACTCAGAGACTCTCTTATTACACCATGTAGTGATTAGACATAACATTAATATTATTAATAATAATAATAATAATATTGATTTTGTTTTACATAGGTTTGGCAGAAGTAGGTGCAGAGTAAGATTAATTTATCTGGAAATGGTATAACATGTGATAGCCATGTTAAAATAAAAATAGAATGTGTAGCCGGTGAATGTGTGTTGTAAGAAATGTGAATCATAAACGTGTAGAGTTAGTTATTGTTGAGTCATAAATTGGGCGTGTGAACAAAGTGGGAACAGGTTTCCACAATTTTTATCAACTCCCCTATTGCCCATGCTTCCAACACGTGTGGTCGCAATTTTTTGTTCAAAACAAAAAACAGACAACGATTTTTTGCTTGGTGACAACAACTCAGAACTAAACTCGAATCTGTTCACATGTCTTCACCCAACAAAACCCTCTTTTTCTGTTTTCATTAACCAATCTGTTCCTTTTCCTGCTTCTCTCCTTTCTTCACCCAACAATACACTCACATTCATTTTTACTTTTCATAAATCAACTATGGTTATAGTTTTTTTTTTATCAGCAATAAAAATAAATAAATAGGAACGGGTGGTTTAACCTTTATATAGACCAACATCTAACAAATACCACCAATTAGAGTAGGGAAACGAAGCAGAACGAATTTTTACCGAGATCCAAGACCAAACATTTACTGCACCAAAGTAAACACTTCAGACGCGTCCGCCACACCCCCTTTGAATATGATAAAATTCCTGTGATTCCAGAGTTCACTCACCACCCCAACCTAAATTGTGCTTACACAACATTAACCGAATCAGAAGACCAACTCAACCTGAATTGGTCAAAGTTTGACTTAGGATCTATTGTTCTAGTTAAGAGGGATGTCTCTCAATCTAAAGTATATAGTTTATCCTGAAACATGAAAGAGTGATTTTCAATTTTAATAGTTTTTTTTTATTGATCCATCTTTCTTCTCTCTTATACTAAGTTTTTTTTATATTGAGTCTTCTCTTCAACTCTTATTCCATCGTTATTCTTTATTCTGCATATTCAGCCAATTATTTTCATTAACATTCATCATTCTTTTAAGAGAAGTAAATGAAATTATTTTTATTAAATCTAAAAATCATTTGTATTAACTCTATAGATTAAATCTATAAATCAAATCAATTCATAATCTCACAACTATTTTCCAACATTAATTACTAAAATATATGTAAAATAGGTCGAGATTTAGAAGTGTATACACATTTTTTTTACAATAATGATTATGTTGAAAGCAAATTTATTAAAAAAATAATTAAATTTTAGTACGAGTTACCTATTTATTATGTATTATAAAAGACATTCAAAACACTACACTGTTGGTTTATCGCAATTTTAGTTTACGATAGTTTATCAAATTTAATTAAATTTCACGGACCTAATATATTTACCAAAAGTTTAAATTGCTCACATTAATACTATTTATCATACAACTTTAGTCCTTGGAATGCTAATTTTAATAATTTGAATATTAATTAGTGATATTAAATTTTAAAAAGTAAACATTGAAAACTATATTATTATTTATTCTCAATTTTTTTTCAAGCCAGAAAATGCTACTTTATATTTCATGATAGTGATCATTAATAAGTATATTTTTTTTGGTAATAAAAGTGGCCATTCCATAAATATAATTAATAATAAAAAAAATTATATATTGTGTGAAAACCCCTTATACCAACAACGCTATAGTATCACAAATAAAATTATTCTCATTTAAACTTTTTTAAAACACTCGTGATAAGATAATATATATATATATATATATATATATATATATATATATATATATATATATAGTCGTTAAGCATTGTATGTTTTAAAAAATTACTAAGTTCAATCTCACAAACATATGTAACTTATTTTTATCGTGCTTGTTATTTGTATAATGAAACTATATTTTTATCAATAGATTAAGATATATATTTTTTTGTTAGTTCAAAGTTTAAGTTAAGTGACTTTAAATTAAAGTATTTCAATCTATTTTTTAGATTTGAGTTACTTTCACAGATTTTTCTTGAAGTTTTCATGTAAAAATCTTAGATATTAGGAAAAAAAAATTGAAGTGCTGAAAATCTAATTTTCTTTTTTAAATATGGTAAACCCTTTATTTTTTGTACCAAAAATTACTGGTAATTAATGATTCGTTTACCATATAACCTTAAAGAACTACTTTAAGGAAAATTCCAAATTTAAAACGAAGCTGCAAAAATTGTAATTAGACTATATTCGATCTAATTAATTATAAGGGTACACAAATCTTATGAATTAGATGAAACAAATTTATTTTTTTAAATCTTATTATAGAAAGTTACCTATCATCAAGAAAACTTAATATATTATTTATAAAGATGTGACTAACGGCACGTTTTAAGTGTTACACATGTTTGAGTTATGGAATGATGAAAAAAGCTGATTTCACTGACACTGTGGAAAAAATTAGGACTCTAACCAATAAGGTCTCTATCCTTATATAATTCAAAATATCCTAAATCTTATATAAATTAAAAATATAATTAAATTATATTATTTTACAAAGTAATTTTTAAAATTAAATTAGATTTAAAATTTAGTTTATAGAATTTCATTAGAGTTAGATTGTTTTTATTTAAAAGTAGCGTATATTATATATGAAGATGAGTATAAAGTTATGAAAAATATGTAGGTTCATTTATGTGAAAGCGTAGCGTTTCCGCGTGTGGATTGCACGGTGTTTCAGGCCATGTTGTTCAGATGACTGGCCACTAAAAGACAAAACTACTGGTTTTCAATACAACAACAACACACTGTTCCATATTATATCTTTTAAAAAGTAAAAGATATTTTTTTTATTAAAATAAAAAATGTTAATTTGATAATTCTATTATAAAAAAAAACGGGCAATAAAATGTAATTTTAAAATTGTTTTTTTTTTCTCAAATAGTCCTTCATTTTTGTTCGATCGGTCTATTTTTTTTTCCTTTTTTTCAAAATGGTTACTATTTTTCACCACTCTACTTCCTGTTCTATTAAACTTTAACTTCAGATGGTATATGTAAAAACACTCTCACGTCTCAAATAAGATCTCGATATTTGATACTTAGTGTTATTGAATGATGACATACTTATTTTTGAAATTTATACTTATTTATATTATTATCATGAAACTCTTATTATTAAATCAAATTAAAATTTTGAATCATGATTAAGGATACATTACCTAATGTTTAATCAAAGATTAAACTTCTGTTTTGACATAATGAATTTAATTGTGTTGGTCTATCGCTTTCAGCTTCAGCGTGACCAGTCCGATTTTAATATTTTTTTTTAATTGTAATAGAATGAAAGATTGTTAATGTATAATATTATCGAAATTTAGGTTTATATAAAAGGATGAATTTTTTTTGAAAAAATCTAATTAATATTTTTAAATATACAACTATGAGAGTAACATTATTTGAGCACATCCAATTTATGATTATTAAATATTAGATGCATAACATTAATTGAGCAACAGGTGTCAGCAGAACAGAAAGCCAACAGAGTTTGCATTAAAATATTGGTGAAAGTAATTGTTATTTAAATAGCATTTTCCTTGACAGTAGTCATTCATGGACTTTCTCCTTTCCCCTGCTTTCTACTCTCCGATGGAACAAGCATGGGAGAATTGGTCTCTTCAAATGGTAATAACACAAACATCAGCTATGGTTGTCTTACTATGTTATCATGTTTCACCAACGTTTGAAACCATTGTCTTGTTGTAGGAAAAGGGTGATGATGGGTGTAAGGATCTGGTGTTGGAAGAGTGCCACACAGAAGAAGAAGAGTTTCTCAGGGACATTCTTGGTGACCCTGGTTTTTGTTCTGAAACTCAAAGTCACCATAACTCTGCAACGCCCACCGATGGTAGCAGTTTATCCTCCGATGAGACGCTAACAATGGTAGCCGCTTCCAATGTCAGTATACCTCCCCAGAAGTCCCACATCGCTGATTCCTCTCCAAGAACATATATTTTGTCTTTTGACACCTCCACCATTATCCCACCCACCCCTCATTTCGACACCTCTAAATCATCATCCACCTCCACTCTCTCCTCCAAAAAACGCCACCGGAATCTCAGCTCAGAACAGCCAAAACCCAACTCCGCCACCGTAAAGAGGGGCAGAAACGGCTCCCTTGACCACATCATGGCCGAAAGAAAAAGGAGACAAGAACTCGCCGAGAGGTTCATAGCACTTTCAGCCACTATCCCTGGCCTCAAGAAGGTAATAAGAGTGATTCGATAATGATGAATAATAATTCTCATAACATATTAAAAAAAAGTTAAGTTATCCTCATTCTTCTTAATGCTTTTCCTTTTCTTTTTTAATTATATATTACTTATCTGCAGATCAACCATATCAGTGCCTGTTGAACTTTTTAATTTGTATATTGAATTTGAAGAAAATGTGTTGTTTTATCGCCTCGGTAATCAAAGAATAGTGGAATCCAATGTGCAGATGAGAGTATATTCTTGTCATTTTTCTTCCTCGATTGCATTTTGAGGGACCCCATTATTCGTTCCGTACTTGATATACTGTTTTTTTGATCAAAACTTAATCTTCACAAGCATCGATGATCGTCGTGCTGCTGTAGCCTGCAGTATGAAGATGGGGTTTTGACATTTTCGAGACAAAATCACGTTTTTGTTTAAGTAAACTAACTGTACTATAATCCAAAAAAGTACTGTAGTAATGATAGCATCACGTTGTGACACATGCTAGATCCCTGAACACTGGAACACGCGCATTTAGGATATGGTTTTTGATAAAATGATTTGTTTGTGAGATGTTGCAGACGGACAAGAGTTCAATACTTTGCGAAGCGATTAGTTACGTGAAAGAGCTTCAAGGACGCGTGACGGAGCTTGAAGAGAGAAACAAGAGAGGGAAAGAAGCAGTGATGATCCTGAACAAGAGTGATGAAGATAGCAGTAACTCCAGTGAAACAGATTCCAAAGATTGGTGCAGAATGCTCCCTGATATTGAAGCAAGAGTTATGGAGAATGAGGTGCTCATTGAGATCCATTGCGAGAAGGAAGAAGGAGTTGAGCTCAAATTATTGGACCATCTTGAAAATCTTCATCTCTGTGTCATCGCCACCAGCGTTTTGCCCTTCGGGAATTCAACTCTTGGCATCACCATTGTCGCTCAGGTACACTACTGCACCTTCACTCAACATTTCCTGGTACGGTTGTTGTTGAGAGTGATAACTCGTATGTCAGACAATATACTATGGGATGGTCCGATAAGTGTCCAATAGTGGTGGTCTGATAAGCTCATACTTATTAGGATAAGTTTGAAATGTCTTTTATATCATATTAAGTAGTGGATTTTAAACCTAATTCAATATTATCAAAACTAACTTATAAAATAAAGTTTTCATCTACTTATATACTATGAAATACTCTAATATCTAATTTACTTAAAAAAACAACGAGAATTTGTTCTAACTTTTCGTATTCAAAGCAACTATTTCTAGCACGTAATTGTTGTTTGGTGGGTTGTTCCGAAAATTAGAACAAATTCTTCTAGTAGGAGATACAAAATAGACACTCGTAAGAAAATAGTAAAAGAAAGTAGAGAGTGATAACTCGTGTGTGAGACTATATATTATGGATAATCCGTTAACCGTCTGGTAGCAGTGGTCTGATAAGCTCACACTTACTATGATAAGTTTAAAATGTCTCTGACCATATTAAGTAGCGAACTTTAAATCTAATTCAACCTTATACTTATATACTATGAAATGTTCTAATCTCTAATTTACGACAATTATTTATGGCACGTAATTATTGTTTGATGGGTTGCAGATGGGTGACGCATACAAGATGACAATGAAGGAGGTAGTGAGAAATCTAAGGGAAGTGCTGATGAATGAAATCAACATCCATGGCGATCCGTACTAGTGTATCAAAACAATTTGTCGTGTCTGGAATTGCTTTTTTGTTCTTTTTACTTTTCATGCTGCGATGATCGTGTATGAACTTTGAAAATTTTTAATTATAAAGATTCCGTTTCGTCTTCTTGTTTATAAAGTAAGAAACGAAAAGCATCACGAAAAAGTGTTTGCGATTGTCACATGTTCTGCTTTTCTTTTATAACGTTGTTTCATTGGTGGATCGGTTAAATGTTTTAACCAAAGCAATGTTTGTTTCATTTTTTTTTTAAAGAAATCCCACCATTTCTAAAAGTAAAATCACCTTTTCAAAACTATTAAAATACTTGTCCAGTGATTGATGTATCATGAATAAGTAGTCACTCCAATATGATTTTTTTTATTCGTAAAAAGATTAAGTCGTGAAGTGGAAGTTTAATTTAACTTTATAAAATTCACATATTGAAGTTTTGGTAAGTAGAGAATGATCGGATAAGATAAAACATTTTCGTCATGATGTATATATCTCTAATATCATATTTAAAAGTGAATTTTAAATTGAATTCACAAACTTATAAAATTAATTTATAAAATAAAATTTATATATTATGAAATAATTTTATATCTAATGGATATAAGATAAATAACTTTAGATCGAATTTGTTTCGAAATAGAACATCAAATTTTTCAAATAATTATCTAATGAGAGAAATAAACTCTAATCAATGAACATACATTGATTTTGATACTTTATAGTGGTGGATCATGAAGAACAAAAGGTGAGTTGATGAAATTGCTTTAGTAGGGTTAAGCACAAAATAGTTTAGACTAAAATTCTCTATGAATTTTATTATAAATAATTGAGTGAAAATAGTGTGTAAATCAATAAAATGAATTTATTTCTCAATAACTTTATTTTAATGTTCAAGTGGGGCAACTTTTTTTACTAAAATAAATTATATCCACCTAACACATACACATTTTGTCTTACACTTTCTATTTGATTTGATGACAGAATGGAACTTGTTTAGCATGATTAATTAGATGGATGTATAAGAGTTTATTATTATGCTTTAATTAAATAATAATAATTTTACATAGTGTTTTGTACTTACCTGTTTGTTTGAACTAATAATAACAATTTTTTTAATCAAATTTGTTTTTTACGTAAGAATTAATAGAATTTTTATTTCATTAAAAATAAAATTTGAGTAATTATAGTTGTGCCACGTCCCACGAAAACTTTAAAACAAACGTGATTCACATTAACTTGCTAAAATCCAAAATGCTGAATCCGCGTGTCGAAGTAGAACAAGTTTCATGATTACTAACTAATAATTATCAAATAAGTGTGGTCAAAATTATTCAAGCTTTATTTGAATATATTTTACTTTTATAATTAAGCAAATTATCATCAATTTTTTATTTTCTAATATTATGACTCTAAAATATAATTTGTTATTAACTGTTAAATTAAAATATAAAGGTGTAATGGACAGGCAGCTCGGTCTTCAGTCTTTGACCAATTACTACTCGATTTTTAGGTAAGGTAGAAGTCAGCTTGGGTATGGACCTGAAGTCAAGGTAACGGTGTTGGGTCTGTTTGGTTAATGGACCTAATTTTCTAATGATGTGCTATGATTTAAATTCAAGTTGTATCTGCTTAAAAATAAAATTTAAAGAGATATTTTATGAAGATATAAGATAAAATATAAAAAGATATTTTATCTGTTTGTTGCACGTTGATAGATGTTGTTAACCCTAAAAAGATAGGGAGGTGTATGTATAACAGAATGTGGTTTGCAGTTTAGCACCTAAAGGTCATTGGTGTATGTGACAGGTGGTTTTTTGTTAGAGATATAAGATAATGTGGTTATGCTTATTTTCAGTTAATATTTGTTTATCTCAAGTGCAAGTGCGCATGTGCGGTTATAAAAAGGGGTTGAAACCCTAGGTGAAGGTACGCTGTTTTTACACACTACACTGAGAATTATTGTTATTTTTGTGAGTGTCGGAGTGCAAACGACGGACGGTAAGGACGTCCTCTATCTCTACAGATAAAAATATTCAACAACAAAGAGAAGTGTCAGAGTCAACCGACGGCCAAGTCACCGGCAAGAACAAAAAGGTAAAATTAAAAAAAATTACTCTAAAATAAGTTTTTCAATCATAATTTGTACTATTTTTTTTATGTCATCCTCGATTTTTTTTTCACTTCATAAAAGAGTACAGACAACACTTTAATGTAAGGCGATACTATAAACATTTATCTTTCATGCATTAATTATTTCATCAATTAATGATATTTTTGTAATATAAAACCATTTATTTATTTATTTTAAACTTACTTTTTTTTTTTACTTCAATAGCTTTATTGTGTACAATAAATCTTATACCATATGACTGGAATGTACATATTTTCCTGTGTTTAGATTTTTTTTTTCTTGTGATTTTGTCATGTAGATTTTTATGAATTTTTTTACTGGTTTAGTTTTAAATTGTTTTATAAATATATTATTTACTTATATTAGTTTAAAAAGTACCTGTTTTACAGATTTGGTTGTGTATAAAAAACATAACGTCACTTTATATTGAAATAATATTATTAGTTGCTTAAATCCATTCACGAGAGATAATATTATTAAAAATATTCTATTTAATTTATATATTGTGAATTAATTAATTATATTCCTAACCTAATGACTTAATTAATCTATTCTTCCATTTAATTTTAAAGCTTAGCCAGTGTTTATAATACTAATATTTCTCTTAACCTATTGTATTTATCACAGTTAACGCCAAATATAGTTTCATAATTATAATTAATAAATTAAGGGTGATTTTATTTCAAGATCTATAAACTTATTTCTCACAAAAAACAAACAAAATGTTACTTTTTCATTTTGATATAAATGTTACTTTTTCATTTTGATATAAACTTTTAAGAGAGGCCCGTGGATACAATTTCCTTTTAGAAAAATAATTTTATTCATTTTCGTTTCCATTATCGTAATTTTTTATTAAAAAATACTTTTATTTATAATCTTATTTTTAACTGTGAAAATAATACTTTATAGAAACAAATTGAAAACAACAAAATTTTACTTTCGCTGTTTATTGTTATGAATAATTATAAAATAAAGAAGTTTTTAATTCTTTAAATGTAGATTAATATATATATATATATATATTAATTCATTTATATATATATATATATATAATATAGGATATTAGATGAATATAATGTAAAATTAAAATAAATTATCAATATTTTGTAATTCGATAATGAGGTTAGTGAAATATTTAGAATTATTAGAGATAAAATAAAGCTAAAACATTATTCCCTTTAAATTATATAAGGATGAATAACAGCACAATTAAGGTTGCGTACCTTTTTTTTTAGGTGATATCATGGAAAAGGATGAGTACGAAAAGTAATACTAGAAAAAATAAATAAGAAAGAACACATTCAGGGAACCAATAAAAAATTACCCAAAATTGAATGCATTTAAGAGGCCCAACCAAAACTGTACCCACCGATCTTATTTCTTCGTCCTCTGTTATTTATTAACTTAGGATAATGTTCGGACACTCATCTTAAATGATGTTTTGGTGTTCGATATAAGTGTCAAATTAAAAAAATATTTGATAGATTTTTGATAATTCTAATATGATTCTAACACAATTTTAAAAATAAAAAATACATTAATTTTTTAAAAAATTAATTGTTAACTTGAATTTGTTAACTCAAATTTTTCCCTACAGTATTTATTATGTATGGGTTTTAAAATTTAATATAGTTATTTGTTTATCATTAATGTTATCGAGTTGGTGTAATACTAGATATAAAGGTCAATAAGTACTTATTTTATATAATTAAAATTTACAATTAGTAAATATTTAATTTTAATCATTTTAATATATATATATATATATATATATATATATATATATATATACTTGTATTTATCGAATTCGAGGGAATATTGATCGATAGAACGAATTGATTACGTTAATAGAAAATATAAAAAAATCCTAATAAATTAGGTAATATCCTATAAATTCAGTTAAACATGTGATAAGTTAGGTAATACTATTTTAAAGTATTGTAAATAATAAAAATACTGTTGTACTCGTGTATGCTTGTGTTAGGTTTTATGCTTACTAGTTTATATGATTTTGGTATCGTAAAGGTGTATTAATAAGTTTAATAGATTTTATGTTTTTGGTATCTTTTAAGGATAAAATGATCTTTTTGTTTGATCTACGGAGGTGATAAGAGAAACTATGGAGGTGTAGGAAGAAACAGCCCACTAAGTTAGGGATTCACGTAATGAATTCCATGGGTGTGCATGGGGTTGGGCTTGTAATAGTTGGACTTGGGCTTGAGAGAAAAAGCCCAAAAGGGGATGTATTTGTTTTGGGGCCTGACAAAGGAAGTATCCAGAGAAGAGTTTTTAAGAAAAATATCTAATGAAAATGTTGTTTTCAATGTTGATTGACATTAGATTCATCTGCAACAAATCTTGTTTGGTTGATTCCTTGGTCTGGTCTGGGCATTGACGTTGTGAAGTGCAGGTAGGCAATGGATCCATTGCTTCCTTCTTTTCATCTTATCTCAAACTCCATTTTTCACCTCATTCTCCTACTATTGCCTTTTCGGTGTTCTTCTTCACTTTCTCCAATCCCAGTTCAATTCTTCCCAAAATGAATCAATCTTTCACCCCTTTTAAAATTCGCCCAGATCTAACTATTAGTATGTTGCAATTTTCGATTTTTAATTGTTGGGCATTAGTATAAATGAGTATGGGATGAAAAATTTACATTGTTGCTGTAAATTTCTTCATTTTTTTGCAGTGGATGGATAACATACCAGAGCACATAGTATGGGAAATATTGAGTAGGATGAAGAAGACAAACGACAGAAACGCTGTTTCTCTTGTTTGTAAACGGCTTTATTATTTGGACAATGCACAGAGGCATTGCATAAAGGTTGGGTGTGGTATGGATCCTGCAGATGAAGCTTTGACATGTCTGTGCATAAGGTTTCAGAATTTGTCCAAAGTGGAGATTACATACTCTGGATGGATGTCCAAACTGGGAAAACAATTGGATGATAAGGGCCTTCTGATTCTTGCAAAGCACAGCCCTCTACTCACTGATCTCTCCCTCAGCTACTGTACATTTATCACTGATGTTGGCCTCCGTTACTTGGCTTCTTCTTCCAAGCTCTCATCTCTGAGGCTGAATTTCACTCCAAGGATCACTGGCTGTGGCATTCTCTCTCTTGTTGTGGGTTGCAAGAACCTCTCCAGGCTTCACCTTATCAGATGCCTCAATGTGAGCAGTGTGGAGTGGCTTGAATACCTTGGCAAGCTTGGGAAGCTGGAGGATCTCTCCATCAAGAATTGCAGGGCCATTGGGGAAGGGGACTTGATTAAGCTTGGACTTGGTTGGCAGAAACTCAGAAGGTTGCAGTTTGAAGTGGATGCTAATTACCGATACATGAAGGTCTATGATCGGTTGTCTGTGGATAGGTGGCAAAAGCAGCATGTGCCTTGTGAGAATATGCTGGAACTTAGCCTGGTGAATTGCATCATCAGTCCTGGGAGAGGGCTTGCTTGTGTGTTGAGAAAGTGCAAGAACTTGCAGAAAATTCACCTGGACATGTGTGTTGGGGTGAGAGACTTTGACATTATTTGTTTGTCCCAAAGATCAAGTGACCTTCAATCGGTTTCTTTTAGAGTTCCATCGGATTTTTCACTTCCCTCATTGGTGAATAATCCATTGAGATTGACAGATGAGAGTCTGCAAGCCTTGGCTCAAAACTGCTCCAAGCTTGAAGCAGTGAGGATATCTTTTTCTGATGGGGAGTTCCCTTCATCATCCTCATTCACTTTGACTGGAATACTTTGTTTGATTAATAAATGCCCGGTTCGACACCTTGCTCTGGATCATGTTTATTCCTTCAATGATGTTGGAATGGAAGCCCTTTGTGCAGCAGAATATCTTGAAACTCTTGAACTGGTAAGGTGCCAAGAGATCAGTGATGAAGGACTACAGCTTGTGAGTCAGTTTCCCAGATTGTGCATTTTGCGGTTAAGCAAATGTTTGGGGATCTCTGATGATGGATTAAAGCCACTTATTGGATCACTGAAGTTGGATTTCTTGGCCATCGAAGATTGCCCTCAAATTTCTGAAAGAGGTGTCCAAGGAGCTGCAAAGTCTGTGTCTTTCAGGCAAGACTTATCATGGATGTACTGAACCTGTTGGGGTCTTAGCTATCTTCAATGCTACTCTATATCTATATGTCGTACATCAAAATCACAGTGTCACACACATATAAATTGTGTTGTATTTATTTTGTACATCTAATTGATCAAATAGGCTTTCTGGCAGTATATTGTTTATATTATCCAAGCAAATGCTTCCTAAATTTATGAAATCGGATCATTTTGTAAACTGTAAGTTTTTGTATCTTTGAATAGCTCTAGACCATTTACTGTTGTTACTTCAATGTACTGAAGTGAATGCAGAAAAGTTTATCATAAAAGTAGTTTTTACTTTACAATGTTACTGTTTGATTCTCTCTGAACTAGGTATATCTTGGGGTTCGTGCACCCTATAACCTGGCCAAACACAACCGAGACAATTAGCCTTTCAAGTTTTTCATTCCTTGAATTAAACCAATAAAAATATCACACAGCATTAATCCATGTTATTGTTAATGATGATTTAAGTTTTGCGTTTATGTCTAGTAAAGTTTTTGTTTTGAGATTGAGTTTCTTATGCCACTTATAGTAATTATATTCCTAACAAAAACCCCATCTGTATAGTTGATCTATTATGTATGAAAATGGAGTATCAGATACCTTTGATTCACAATAAAATGCTATTATACTCTTTTCTTGTTTGAACTTCTGTAACATCTGTCAAATTTGTTTTCTAACATTTGTCTAATTTCTTTATATTCATGTCCATGTATGTACAATGAATCCAATATTGATATGCAACAAAAAAGAACACACAAAACTGACAATTTTTGGGTGAGAACATTCAGGCGAAAGATTATATGTAGTTATGTATTGCCATTTACATGGAAACAAGACATGGATACTGAAGAATATTGAAAAGAAGGAGCACAAACTGATCCAATGAGTGCATTATTTAGACCAATTTCACAATTCCCAAGTTCTGTACATGAGTTCACAGCACTAGAATAGGAACCTGATAAAGATGTCATTATAGCATACTTTATTAGTCTATTGTTCAAATTAAATTTTACCAACTCTCCTTTCTTTGACAGAAGCTAAGATCAGAGAACAACAAAAATGAGGCCAACACACACAAAAAAGAAGGTAAAACGGTGTATTTGATGCATCAATCTATTGATTCAGGAATGATAGGATTTAGGGTTTTAGAAAAAAAATAGACTTTTTTTCAGAAGTTTAAATTAATTTATATGCATAAGTTAAAATAATAAAAATGAAAGAAGTTATATAAGAGAATTTTTATACATTAACTTGTTATATGGGTTGTTAATTTACTTTTATGAATCTTATAATGTCATGTCATATTTAAGAGTTTTATTTTCATGTTTTTTTTATGTTACACTTCTTAATTTACTTTTACAGTGTTGTACCTAATATCACATTTTTATAGTTTTATATAAATTTATTAATCTCTATCAATATTTTCCATAACCACGATATTTTTTTTAACTAAAATTGGTTAATTTGTTATAATAAGTAAACAAAAATGTTATTCTTCACAAAATCATTTTCATGAATTCTCAAATAATCTTGTCATTTAGTGCAGGAAACTAAGGAAACGCGTGTTACTTTTAGTTTACTTTCTTACTAAGAAAACGAACTGATATAGAAATTATCACGTATTCTTGTTTAATATTTTGACAGTTTTATAGTCTTCATTAATTATTTATGTCTTTTATTGTAAAATCGTGTTTAATTTACAGTAAAAAAATAGCAGAAATTATTTAGTGGATGATAATATTTAAAGTTAAAATCAATTTAACTCATTTTTATATATTTAAATTCAGTCACAAATAACAGTACTTTAATTAAATCATACTACAAGTACACTTATTTTAGTCAAAATTTTATTCGTATTATTAATTTACACATAAAAAATATATATTTACAAAAAATGCTGTTTTAAAGGATGAAGAATCTTAAACTTACCAACAATTTAGTTTTTGATTTAAATAATAAATTAAATCTTACTATAAATAAGCCTATTTTTATTTAAATTTAACTCTTATTAGTATAACAAAATTCAGTTTAATTCTATGTTTTAATGTTTGTACGTTGGACTCGATTTTATTTTATATATCAATTCATGGTATAAAAAAACATTATTAAATTTTGATTTAATTAAAATTTAAAATTGAAGAAAGACTAAAAATGATTTCATATAATATTTTAGGATTTTTTTTTCTGATAGTAATTTTATTGGCTTACAAACCCGACTCTTCATATGAAAACATTGTTTTCTCTCTGATTCTTTGGGAATGAAGGTTCTTTCCTTTTGAATCCAGATAAATATAGAATATTGATTAGACGTTTGTTATAACATAAGTTTTGCATAACAAGCTTTTAAAAAGAATTAAAAAGAAACCAAATCTGGGTAGGCAACCTCACCACAATAATTCTTGAATTATCTATATAGAACATGTAATTACATGAATGAGAAAATATTTCTATAATAAAGGACGATCGAGGGTTGCCACAAAGAATTTTGGACCATGTAGAAACCTGTGAAGGAAAAAAAAATGGAACTACTACACCTGATCTGTTAGGATTTCTACACTACCCTCAGATTCATGAATGAAGAAGAAAAAAACAATTTCCACATTAGTTTTGACCAAGTGGGAAATGTGAATGGTTTAACATCTACAATTACATTAGCAGAACCTAATTTGTTAGGACTGACATGCTATACCTTGTACTATCACTATTAGGCATAGTTGCAAGAATGCTGAATATCACTCAAGATTTTATCTTTCATTAGCTAAGCTAATTCAATGCATGGCATTGGCGCTGAAATCCTCATCAACGGGCAAATTTAGATCAGGGAGCACGAATGAAGATTCTTGGTTACCATTCTCTTGTGCTTTGGGAGAAACATTTGCTGCATAAACAGGTGAAACGTCATGAATGGCAGTGTTTCGGGAGAATGAACTAGATGGATGACACTCTGACGTTGCAAACTGAGATGGGTCCATATTGACAGCTTTCCCACACACCTCAGAGGCCGTAGCAGCAGCGCTAGAGTTTTGCCGTGACACAAAATCAAGCTGTTAAAAAAGTTCAGGACATCAGATTCTAATGCACCATATCTCAGATGGGTTTATTCATCATTCAACAAGTTTTACAGATTTTAGTTGCGGAAAGCAACAGAAATTCACTGTTTATTGTTATGTTAGGAATGTGAACTAAGTATTAGCAGTGTGTTTTAGAAAGGAAGAAGATAAGGAGCTTTACCTTCACTCTCTTTAAGCTTTCATTTGTGGTTCTATGTTGCTCAACAGTGAGACGCAAGGACGCCAGTTCCTGTTCCCAAATCCACAGAATGTTAGTGAACAAACCATAAAAAAATATATCTCCAAAGGTAAGGAATGAGATCATGCTAAGCGAATATAAACTATTTATGGAAATAAAGGCAAAATCTTACTTTTTTCAGACTTCTTCTTTCCTTCAACAACAAATCCTCGGCATCTTTTAGTTCAGCTAAGGTCTGCAGACACGACAAGCATTAAGTTTAAGATATGTTAAGCAGGCAACTGAAAACAGAAAGGGAGAACAGACAATTATAATTTTATCCATAAGTGTGATGGCAAGAGAACAGGTAAAACATGGGGGCCATGGCGTGTTATTTTCCAATTGTGTTAGCTGTGAAAACTAGTTAGTATTATTATAACTATACTAGGAGCTAAAAAATAAAATATAAAATCACTAGATACAGATTTTTTTGACAACATCTATAACAAAGGATATGAGATAATAACCTAAAACGCTAACAATCCATTGAGTCACGGTCTTTAATATTTATTTTCAATGTAATCAATGAGAACATGTAAACTAAGGTCAGATAAGTTGAAGCACCGTCTATCACCGCCAATAATCCGTTCTCTCCCAAATTTCTTAGGCCATATGAGAAAGAAAAATTATAAACACCCTCCACTTTCTGGGTGGAGGGAAGGGAAAGACAGGGTGTGGGGAAAAAAAGATGAAGAGAGAAAACAATGGATATGATACATGATATAATAGAGATGTAGAGAAAGATTGGGAGAAAGTTGTAAGAAAGTCAAAAGTATGTGTATAAGGAGTCTATGAGAATACATTGTTATAGGAAAATTCGCTGCATAGATCCTATCTACACAAGTTGGTGGTCTAGACCAATCAGTAATGGACAAGTTGGGTAGTCTAGATCTACATGATTATGTACTATATATAAAGTATAGTGTTGTATGATTTGGTCTGCTCAACTTTCTCAAACATGGTCTACAAAACTATTTATCCCGTCATGCCCCTTTTATCTGTACTTTATTCACATTCGTATAATTCTTAAATAGCATACAAATATATATTCTTTCTTATCTCATAAAATATCCTGATATACGAGCATCGCGGTTCCTATAATTAAGTGTTCCTGAAAAGTTAAATTTATGAAACACTCCAATGACTCGAATATTCTAGAATATGGGCATCGAGTAAAAGGCTCATATTTACCTTTTTTCTTCTTGACTTTCTGGTAGTGGCTGTTTCACTGGGATTAGAAACCTGCAAAATACCAAATGTAAGAGAATTCAGGATCCAGAAAATAATATGGATTTATAGAGCAAATTATTAAAATAGTACTATTAGATCTTATTTTTGGGATTGTTTCATTGGTTAAAAGCATAATCTCCCTAATTAGCTGTCACGCTCTTTATTGAACTTTTTGTTCAGTAAAGAAAAAAAACTAATTTTATTTAAATTTGAGAGTTTTTTAAATATTATATCTAGCCAAATTTCTCCGTTTTAGAGAAATAATTTTTAAAAAAAAGTTAAGTTAAACAGCATAGCAGAGTAGAGATAAACAAGCAATAAATCAAACAACTTCTGAGGTTTATGATTTCATGACATCCCGAAGATCAAGGACAATAATCGAGGAACACCCATTTACACAAACCTTTTTTGGGGATCTGATACTTTTAATGTTAGTAATAATGTGAAGCCAGAAAGAAAAACTAAAAAAAGAAATGCTTCTTATAGCAGTTGCATTTGTGTCTTCTTATAGTACTACAATTACAAAAACTAACATGATCATCAAAATGTTTTTATTTATTTATATAATAATTACTAGCATCACAGTGGAGTACTGAAGGTAGCATTAATTGAAGCGTACCATATTCCAATACAAGAAATTCCTATTTATACCTTACAGTTATTACAGTGGAGTGGCTCCGTACCATCATCACAGTGATACAGAAAGAAGGAAGTTGTTTTGGGTTTGGGATGAATGGTGGAGAGAAACAAAAATGGCTCTCTTCTCAAACTGTCCATCCAAAAAGGAAGGGGTAATGCTAAATTATTTGCATGCACCCGAAGCTGCTATGCCAAATAATAAAAATGTGTTTGAAAATAAAGACATAGAGCGTTAGAGATTAATACATAACACACACAACACAACAAGTAGCTACGCATTGACCCAACCCACCGATTTGGTAACCACGTGGTCCCCATCGATTTTCGTATGGGAGCTACTAAAATCGCTATAATCGTTGGTGCCATTTAACGCACCACAATGCTACCACTTTTTTATTTATTTGTTTCTCTTTCTTCTCATTTGGTGAAGATCTAAGATTAATGAGAGATTATAGAAGTGAGTGCAATAATCATCTCATAAGGAAACTTTAAACTAAACTTTAAACATATAAAATGAGGTTTATAATCTTCATATGAAATCTACAACTTTATTTTTTGACTTTCTTAAGTACTTATTTTGGAGAACACGAAATAGATGCTACCCCATTTCATTGATTTTCCTCACACGCTACACCACTCCCTCCCCAAAACATAAAAAGTAACCCCAGATTCTGACAATTCAGACCCACCAAACTACCATAAGAACAACAATTAACACCCTGTTATTCTGTGGGATAACACTTTCCAATCAAAAGCTTGGCTATTTACTTTTTCTAAGAAAAGGGAAAATCAAAACCGCATTCCTACTTTTGACTTTTTCTCATTCACTATCTTATTATTTGACATCACCACAGAGAGGCTTGCGTTGTGTTCAAACTGTGACGCGGATATCGTAACAGAAATTTGTCATACAGCATGTGAAACGACGACGCAGACCCACAAATGGAGTTGGATTAGTTCAAATAATCACTACAATTAAGTATTATTAAAGCACCAACATGAAAGAGGAGAGAGAGAGAAGAGAGAGAGAGAGAGTGCGGGTGCAGGAAAAGCATCAATGGACGACGACACAGATACAAGTTTCCCACCCAACCCAACTCAACCCTACCCTACCCTTCCATGGCATCGTAATTATAAACACCAAAAAAAGCGCACAACCAGTCAACCACTACTAAACACTTCACCAAACATTATGCAGTCACAAGCAACAGAAGAAGAAGAAGATGAAGAAGAACATGTTATTCCCACAATATTACACAATTACCCCTCGCAAATACCAATCTCAATCACAGTGGAAGGGCGTTTCCGTCATTAGATGGGAAAGAAGGTGTGAAGAAGAAAAGTGATTGAATCAAAAGTAGGAACCGTTCTTGTTTTGAATTCACAACACAATAGTCCAACGAACTTTCTAGAAAGGAAAAAAAACAAAATCAAAGCTAAAATTCTAAATCTGAAGTGTGAATGGCATTTTTGTTCATTCGTGATTCCAATGGAAACTGCCACGCACCAACATGCATACTCGCGCAAACGTAGCTACAGTTACGGAGCCACGCACAACAACGAAAAAGCAGTTTGGTGCTGGCCGTTTGACGCAGACACGTGAGCCACGCACGGCGGCGAGCGCGACGGGAAAGTGAAACGGAAAACAGAGAGAGAGAGAGGGGCGGAAGAGAACGAACCTTAGATCTTGAGGTTTGGGGTAGAGTGGTTGGACGGCTCGACTCCTCGTAGCCGTCTAGGTTGCCGCCGCTTGCTGACGTGGCGCCGCTCCAGGAGAGCGGCGTGGTGGGGCTGGCTCTGGTGGACTCCGGTTTTTTGTGAGGCGCGTGTCGGCGGACGGATCTCGAGCGGCGCTGACGCACCGTCCAGTGGAGGTGAAGAGAGAGCGGTTGAGGCGGCGGCGGAGGGGGGTGGTGGAGGCGGAGGAGAAGGTTGACGACGAGGGAATCGTCGGCGACGGCGAGGTTGACCCAGTCGTCGTCGTGGCACATCTGGTGAGGTGAGAAAAGGGTGTTGTTGGAATGTTAAATAGGTATTAACAATGAAACGCAACAAAGATACACAGAAGAAGAAGAAAGAAGAAAGAAGAAGAAGAAGAAGAAGAAGAAGAACAAGTAACAGAAGGTTTATATAATGTCCCTGCTTCTGCTATGTTATGCTGCATATCACACTCCTCACAAATAATAATATTAATAATAATAATAATAATAATAATAAAAACAATAATATAATTTATTTAAATTTGAAAAAAATGAAAAAAAAGGAAAGAAAAAAAAACTTGTTGTGATTTGTAATTGATGTGGGTGTGTGGATCATTCCTGCGGGTCCCACTTTTATTTCACGTGTCAAACAAACCTCAAGTGTTGTTTTTTTTTTTTTTTTTTTTTTATCTTCTGTAGTGTTTTATTCCCATTTTTGGTGGAGAAGAAAATAAAAAAAGAAAAAATGTGATTTGAAAGAAAAAAAAAAGCATGGATGCGTGGACCCCATTTTGTTTTCATATTCGGTCACCATTACCTTCCCACCACCTACACACACATCAAAACCTATTCTATTTATGTCTTCCCCTCAAATATTTATTTTTCTTCCAAATAACTATAACCTACTCTAACTTAATGCCATAACTTTACTTTTTTTTTAGGAATTTTTAGTAATATGGTGCAATTTTATTTTTTAATAAATAATTTTTTAGAAATTATTAAAATAGATAAGTAAGAAGTGGACTTTAAGATTAACTCAACCTCGTAAAATTGACTTATAAGATGAAATCTGATTTGACGCAATTTATTGAGTTGATTTTAAGATTAGATAAGGAATTCATTCACGTTAATTGAGATCTTAAGACAATTATTAGACTTAAGTTTTCGATATGTTTTCATTTCGTAAAGAATTCAATCATTTATGTCGATATCTGATCGACTATTATGCGATATCTGAACGACTATTATGTATTATACAAAGACTTGAAAAAATAATAGTTACGTTAGTAAGATCAAAATGTGAACAATCATTTAATAATAAAATTAAATGTTTCATAAATCCTAAAATTTAAACTTAAAATATTAAGTGATTTAAGAATAATTAATTAATTCAGAAAAAAATAAGATGTTAACTGTGATAAATGATGATTCAATAAAATAAAAAGTACTAAATAAATAAATTAAAAAATAATATATTGATTGATAACTAACAAAATTATATAACTTTAAATACAGAGAATATATAGATATCTTTGGTACTTTTTCTATTTATATATGTTTTTAGTTGATAAAAAATCATAGATAAAATTGTGAATTAGGAAGAAGTTGAAACTAATGGTGTTCCCTTTAATACCAACTTAGGGTTACAAACATTTGTCTTAAAGATGGTATATGAAGTATGAAATTATTAGGGTTCCTTATAAAAATGATTTTTATTATGTCAAAGTGCCCTAATAGTGCCTTCATTGGACAATAACATCCCTATAACCCATTATAACTTTCTATCTATAGATTCGTTTATTACGTTTAAACGTACTTTTCGGAAAGCTATTACATGCGTTGACCGTTTGCCCAAACACGGTGCTACTTTCATGGAGAAATTATTACTCTAAAAATGTTGCACAACCTATCTACCATCTACCACACATACTGACACGGTCCGCGACACTGATACGATACGAACACAGATACGGATACGAAGATAGGGATAATTTCTAAAATGTAGGACATATATTTATATATTAATTATGAATTATATAAATTGGCAATAAAAATTTATATATGCAAAATTGAATTTTGTTTATTTGAGATTTTTTTATTTAATTTTGATTTGGAAAAGGAAACTATTTTGTCATCAAATCATTTATTTATTTGTATCCTTTAATGCTTTAAATTAATAACTTTAAATCAATTACTCACATTATTCTTTTTTTAATAGATAAAACAATATCCGTGAAGAAAAGTGCTTAAATTACACTTTGATTGACTTAAAGAGGTTTTTTATCTTTATTTCTGGAAGGTTAAATAAAGTAAAAGAGTTTTGAGTTTGAAGTGCAAAAAAAAGTGTTGCTCCTTTGGAATGCCTCCTTCTCAAGATAAGAATCTGAGTGCAAATTTCATTTCAAAACCTATTTACTTCTCTATTATTATAATATATATGCTTATTCTTTTTCCTGCAACTTTTTTTTTATCTTATTTAATTAAGAAACCTTTTTTCTTTACTTTATCCTTTTCAATTGCAAGATTAATTTCCTCTAAAGCCCAATATTTGCATATGGGCTCAAATATATAGAGTTGCAACAAGCAAATGTTTTTTTTTGTTGCATGATTTCTTTTCCCACCTTCCATAAAATTTTTAATATTTTCATATTACGCAATCAAAAATTACCCAAAATATATATTAGAAAGTAAACTTTAAGCCTAATTTAATCAGTTTATAAGGTAAAGTTTGCACTCACTTATATACTATGACTTTGGTACGATATTAAAAAGTGAACTTTAGCTTAACTCAATCTTACAAAATGGGTTGATAAGGTGAGGTTTGCACCCACTTGCATATTATGAAATGTTCTTATCTTTGATCGATGTGGATCTCCAACAATATAATACAGAAATTTGGAATAATCTTATTTTAGATTATATAAATCTCAAATTAAGTAATTTAAAACATTGTTTTAGATTACCTAGTAATTATATAATTCTATTTAGAATTTAGAATTATATTTCAAACTATATAATAAATGTGTAATTTAGAATATATTTTGGATATATAATAATAAAAATTATATTAGTTATTTTTTAAATTATGAAGGTAGAAGAAGAAAATATGGAGGTGGAGAAAGAAATAACCCAAACCATGGATAGATAGCCCAAATGAAATTGAAATACCCACAATTTACAGACCCATCAAACTACGCAATTTTTAATTTGGCTTCTGCTGGTAGTGGTACCCAACAATGCATAGTTTTTTGAGAATTCAATTAGTGTTCAATGTTGGTAAATATTTTATCAAATCTACACGTCTCAAATATTTTATTTTTAATATGTAATTTTTTTATTCAATTTATGTTTTAATTCATTTTCTTAACCAGTATTATTCATTAACATTTTGTTTTTATTACTTTAGATTATGTAATTTTAAAGTTTTTTTTTCTCTATTTATTCCATCGTTTAAAACTTCATGATACCATTATTGTATTTTTTTAAACTATGTTCTTATAAAATGAGAGAGAAAATAAAAGTATATAATAATAAGCAAAAGTCATAAGTGTAGTACAAATTCAAATAAACCTATCATAAGAATGTTATTGATTTTTGGATGTATGTTAAAAACTTAAACACGAGAATCTAGAATTTCAACAAAACTTAACTATAGACTCATGATTTATATGTAAAAAACATGATAAAAAAGGGTTGAAATGGAGAATGTTTCAATACATCGAATATAGTTTCATGAGTCCAGACGAAACACAATTTATATATTTTATCTTTCTTCAATTCACCTAAACATCTTTTAAAAAAGAACCCAACAAATAATACTTTAAATGCGGTGATTAACCCAACTATGTTATTTCTCCGACTATACCTACAAACACTTTAAATGTCTATACATGACCAAACTAAAAAATATAGACTTACAACAACAAGTCCGACCCAAAATCGTAATATACAACATTGTAATGTTATTAATAATTGTTTAATAATGTAATTATTTATTAAAAAATACAATTGTATCTAAACTTTATCCTAAATATATGGATAAACCATTCTGTCACAGTTTATATGTTAAGAAATATTAGTAGTTATTTTGTTTTTCCCTTTTTCTATGGTTTTTATGATAAAGAGTTCACATGACATATGTGACGCTATCGCAACATGCATTTTCCTCCAAAAAGTAATTATGCAATATGCATTACATGACTATAATTATGGCTAACTTTTTTATTCATTTTTTCTTTTGCTTAACTGTATTTCTTTGTTGTTTTCCCCATTTCCTTCGGCAATGGGTGAGCTGCATGTTTGGTGAAAATTACATGCCAACCCTCTGATACAGTCACATCCTGTTACCTAACAATTGTTTTATGAGTATGGTTTCAACTTCTGAGTAAAAAGAGTAGAAATAGCAGTTAAAAGAAAAGCTTGATTTCACTTCCAAATTCAGTAATCTAGTGTGTATATAAACATGCATTTGGAATTGAAACATGCACACTCTACTGCTACTAATTAGGTAAACACAGATATTCTGAGATTTAATTCCAATCTATTCACAAATGACAAGGTATAATGTGTCTTTGATCATGCACTCTACTTTTATGACAAATTGCCAAACATGGGGACCCTGAAGGAGTTAGAGGACAAGTCCATAATTTGAAAAAAAGAAGAGGTAAATAGGTAAAGTGAAGGCTTAGAACTTTAGGTTCCAAAAGTTGGCAAAGCAAGCACCTTAAAAAAATGCTTGCATTAATTTTTGTTGGTGTAGCATAAATGGTGATGACCCACATGCAGGTTCTGCATCTCACAAACACTGGGTGTCCCAATAACTTTTGAACTCTCCTCACTCACCTTTAGATAACTGCCACGTGATTTCAGGTTCCATGGTGCTCCCCCACCTTCTCTCTTCTATGAAATTTCTCATCATCATCGTTCATCAATCAGCAAATTAAAAATGGATTAAAAAGTGCTTTCTCGGTTTTCCTGAAAGAAGAACCTTTGTGGCTTTGTCCATTTCTGCACTGCCAAAAATCGTTTCAAAATTGAACAAGAAAAGAAAGAAGCTTCTCTTGACAACAAGTTATTCCATTCCACTCTCTCTCTCTCTCTCTCTCTCCTTCAATAAGGACACCCCAGATGAATCTTCTTGTTCTCTTCCTACCTGTTTGGGTGCTGAGCATTTCTCTTTCCTCACCAATTCTTCATGCTGCATCCTCCATTTCTGTTTCTCAAAATGCACAAGCTGAATCTCCAGGTACCATACCAACAGCTCATATGCTTACTTTTAACATTTTTCTTTCAGTTTCTGCTCGCTCTGTGCTTGGTACTGCTTTTTATGAGTTAGCATTGGTTCTACACTACAAAATTCTGAACTTGAAACCCCAAAATACGCAACCTCACTGTACAGTTTCTACTTCCTATTTTCTGTCATCATAAATTTTCCTTGAACCATGGACGGGCGTAATCATTTTCTTGATATATACATGTGTGGTTTCTGAAAAATGCAATTTTTGAAAGTAAAGGATAGTAAAGTTTTCATATTTCGGAACTGAAGTCCTTGGAAAACCACAAACCTTTCACTGGCAGTCATAAATTCTGATAAAACAAAACTGTTTCCTCAATTTTGCTCTTTTAAGTAGACATTTGCATGTTCTGACTTTAAATATCTCCCAACCAACTTTTTCTTTCATATTAGATTTAATTTTTGGAATTGTAATCCCCCACCAACCTTTTCTTTGATTTGAGTTCTTATATAAGTTCGGTATATCGGTTTTAAAAAAGCTCTGGGATAAGGTGTTTTAAGTGTCAACAACTGCTATTGTGTCTGCATTTGTCCTTAATTTTCTGCTATCTCAAAAAACATGGCGGAAACTGCAATTTAAAACCTTGAAATTGGTGCTTAATGAATTATTGTGTTGTCTTATGTTGGAACAGGTATTCAGGAGGTTAGAGCAGTGCACCACCAGAATTTGGATAAGAGAATTCTAATTGGGTTAGTTGCTTGTTCTGGTCTTCTTGGTGGAGTCTTCCTAATCATACTTTATGTCTGGTTCTGTCGACATAAAACCTTAAAACACTCGAGAAGTAAAAGCCAAGATACCACTGGTATGACTATTTTCTCTGGTAAAACTTTATTTGGGTTTTGTTTTTTGTACAGAGGTAATGCAAGCATAGAAAATTCCTTTTCCACTCCTCATTCATTTATTTATTGAACTTGTAGAGGCTGCAAAAGGGGAAACCTTAAGCTCGGTTAATGCTAAACTTAACTACTCTAGGATGGCAGATAAGAAGAGTTCAGTTGCTATTTTTGAGTATCAGATGTTAGAGGCTGCCACGAACAGCTTTAGCACAAGCAGTATTATAAGAGATAGTGGTTCAAGAATCATTTACAGAGCTAATTTTGATGAGCATTTCCAGGCAGCTGTGAAGAAAGCAGACAGTGATGCTGATAAAGAATTTGAGGTGATAGTCCTTTAGAATTAGACTTGAACATGTATTTACTGGGATATGATATTTCCCTTTATAGAATTCGCCTTTAGTTGTTGCACTAAATTGCAGAATGAAGTGAGTTGGTTGAGCAAGATGCGCCATCAGAATATCATAAAACTTATGGGTTATTGTATTCATGATCAATCGAGGTTTCTTGTTTATGAACTGATGGAGAATGGGTCTCTGGAAACTCAATTGCATGGTATATTTTCATTAATGTTCATCAAGAAAAAAGGAAAACAGTTAATGTATTGGGAACTTAATGATCATATGTTGCTCATTGGTATCAACAATTGTAGGGCCTAATCGAGGGTCATCTTTAACCTGGTATCTCAGGTTAAGAATTGCTGTTGATGTTGCCAGGTGAATTTATGATGCCTGTTCTACTTAAAAGTAATTAAGTATTCCTTGTCTGATCTATATTGTCTAATGCATATTTCGTCTGTTAGAGCATTAGAATATCTCCATGAGCACTCAAATCCTCCTGTGGTTCATCGAGACTTAAAATCTTCCAATGTTCTTCTGGATTCTAACTTTAATGCCAAGGTTAGATTGTTACTGACTTAATAATCTTGCATGTTCTCAATTAGTTAATTATATTATTCATTTTTCTGTACTGAGTTTTGTGATTCAGTTATCAGATTTTGAATTTGCTATGGTTTCTGGAATGCAACATAAGAACATGAAGATGTCAGGAACTTTAGGATACGTGGCCCCTGAGTACATATCACATGGTATACAAGAATATTTATTATCATGAAAAGACATAACACAAACCTTGCTAGACTATTGCTTCATGCTCTTCTGATTGATCACTTCACTTTTCTTTTGAAAATAATTTCTTTCTAAGTTTTTATGTCATTCTTTTCTTGTATTTCTTTTATCCTTGTGGAAGTTGAGATTATCTATTCCATGGTACAATATCTAAACATAGGAATGGTACCTTTGTCACTGTTTCATTCTACTCCACTCCATTCCCTCATGCATTTCATTCTTCTCTATTCATCACTAGATATTCAAGCATAGCCTTTGAAAACTTCAGTAGAAGCCATTAAAAGATCTTGATAGATCCTAATGATTGTGGTTATTGTATAATTTGTAAGTACCAACTTACTTTGTGGGGGTAAAAGCATATTAGTGAATTAAACTGTTTCTCCTTGTAATAGCTTTAAGCTGACTGAAACAATGAAGCTTGATCTTTCCATTTTTCCATTTTCCTTCAAAACGAATGTAACAACAACCAGCTTTTCAGGTAAACTAACTGACAAGAGCGATGTCTACGCTTTTGGGGTTGTCCTTCTAGAACTCCTAACCGGAAGAAAACCCATGGAAAACATGACCTCACACCAATATCAATCCCTTGTATCATGGGTATGTTTTCTCTCATGCCTTCCCAGTGGAGAAATCTGAATGAAAACTCCAGTTCTGCAGTACTTGATGGTTAAAACTTCCACCTTGCAGGCCATGCCTCAGCTAACTGACAGATCGAAGCTTCCAAGTATTCTTGATCCTGTTATCAGAGACACAATGGATTTGAAGCATTTATATCAGGTTCATTGAGTAGAAGCACTGTGATCCAAATTTTGCTGCTTAATGATAAATGCAACATCTTAAGTTCATGTTAACATGCTACAGGTTGCTGCAGTGGCTGTACTCTGCGTGCAAGCAGAACCAAGTTATAGGCCATTAATAACAGACGTGTTGCACTCTCTCATCCCTTTGGTACCTGTTGAGCTTGGAGGGTCACTAAGAGTTACGGAACCAATCAGCTCAGAGAACTCTCATTGATATTGGATAATTGTTGTGTTTTCATTTTTCAACTACTGTATTTCTGCAATTTTTAAACATTTTATTATTATAATCATGGTTATTATTGTTACAAAGAGGCAAAGAGGAATATCCAAGTGTAATTATTTATGATTGCAATTTGGTTCTTCTTTTAGTCGTACACCATGCTCATATTACCATCTTCACAAGTTATGAGGACACTGTAAAATTAATTTGGTAGCCGAAAAACACTTTTTATTAAGAAGTAAACTTTAAGTCTAACAACTTCATAAAACCGACTAGTGAGTTGAGATTTGCATCCAATTATATAACTATAAAATACTTTAATTTCTGGTTGAGGTGAAATCTTCAAATTTTTTAACTTACAAATCATTAATCTTAGAACACATGCTGCTAGTTATTTCTTTGGCTGTATCATCTCACTTGATGATTGAGAAAAATACAAGAGGTGCGAATCCTTGAGAGAATCAAACTTAATGGAAAGGAAACACGTTCATCCAATCTGCCGTAATTGAAACAGGGTCAATTTGGCATTTTTGCTAACAAGAAACAATCTAATAAGAACACAGCACGCAAAGTTGTTTAAAGTCAAAGTCATGGAAAACAACTAGAACGAGCTAGTAAATAAGTCCAAGATTGCGTTCGCTTTGTTGTTTTTAATGTATACTCAATTTCTTGATATTCACGATTCTATGTTCTGAGTACTATAAATTATCCCGCATGCTTAATCATTGGTTTGGTTTCCACAAATAAGAACACAAGGAGAATGTAAAATTCCTCCAACCATCTTCGTAAGAATCTCATGTTTCTTCGTAGTTATCAATTTCAAGGAGTTTAGTCACTTTCAAACAACAAGTTGCTTACTCAGCTTAAGCATATTCTTTATAACTTCTAAATGGATATGATTAGAATATTTGTGATACTAATTTGGCCATAATTTTTATTTGACAGAGAATCCCTGAATTGTTCTCGACAAACAGTGCCTGCCATCATTGAAACATTAAGATAACTTGCAGTAGTACATCAAAATTTCATGTGAAGTACTCAAATTATTCCAAGCAGAATCCACAGCAAATACATAACGTACAGACCACTCATCATGATTCCTTGACCATAACTGATGTTAGCATCTAACACCTGATCCGAATAAACTTCTTAATAAGAAATAACTTACGTACTTTTCTACAAGTTATTTGAACTAATTTTTTCAAAGATTGAATTACATAAATGAAGTTTTATAATATTCACTTCATTTTCTTCTCTTTATATACTGTGATAAAACTTATTTATGTTGGCCCGTTTTATCATTTATACACACTTCAGATTATTTCCACCATGTAGTAGTGTAGATGAAGGAATAGATAATCTTATATAGTTCCATTCCATGGTGAAAAAACAATGCATTATAAAATGTCATCTTAGTAGGCATAAATGCATTCTTGGAAAAGACAACAAGAGAAACATGCGTAATACAGATTCAATCTACTATGCCTCATAGGAAACAATTTTTTCGATACTACCAATGAATGAAATCACTAACAGCCAAGACCACATGCCTAGTATTTTTCCTTTTACCACTTCACCTTGATGAACTACTTATATAATCTTCATTATGAGTTTACTTACAGCTTGCTCCCATTTCTACCTCCTCCACCCTACCCTGCACTCCCAAAACACAGGGAAACCATGCTATTTTCATGCTGGATTTCGGCAAAGAATCCAAAGACCACGTTTCTTCAGATTGTCCATCGTGGTGGCCATGTTGAGCTACATGACAAACCAGTGACTGCAGCTGAGATTATGTGCCGCTATCCAAGATGTTGTGTTGCATACCCATATGTGTTCCAGCAACCATGGGCAGTTGTTGAACCAGATGAAGAGCTTGTGCTTGGACAAAAGTACTATGTAGTACCAATGAGCACAATTAGAAAACTTCAAGGGCTTTCTCCAAGGAGCTCTCCTTCTCCTGCTCGCGAAATTGCAACCAGTTCTTCATTTGATCAACTTAGAAACACACAATCCAGCAAAGAGAAGGAAGATGATGGTATGCTCTCCACTTGTTGTGTCTTCATGAATAAAAGCACTGCAAAGCAAACAGATAACTACAAACAACATTCCAAAAATAAGATTGATATTAGGAATTTGAGTATAAATGTTAATGATAATAATGGTGGTTTATCCCATGATAATTGCTTTGTGAGCCTGTTTAATGGAGGCAGGACTAAAGCAAATGTTGGTGATATGAGAAAAGAAACAAGAACATCATCAAACAGAGCTCATCCTCGAAATGACAATATATTAGCCAAGAAGAGGACACACGATTTGACGAGTAAAGGGTTAAGAAGTTCTCCTAAGAAAGCATGGTCTTCTTCTGACCATTGGCTACCTAGTCTAGAGAGTATCACTGAAGAATGAAATAGTTGAAGTCTTGGCTGTTGATAATATTCAATAACCTACTTTCTATTTATTGGTTCTTCACAGCATATCCTATATACTGTAGGTAAAATAATGCTCCCTCAGCTGCGTGGTCTGCTGCTTCTTTCTTTTTTCGATGAGGGGCACCATAGCACTCTAATGTGTTTTTTGATGCTTGTATATCAATAATAACCTTGAAGGTGAACCTGAGATAAACATCAACTAGTCACCCAAACAGAAAGAAAATTTATAATGATATTTTCTTTAGTCTCATCATGAGTGACAAAAGCAAAAGAAATTTACTATCATAAAAGCCAATTGTTTTTTATTAAAATTCTGGATGATGCATGGTCAATCAATTGAACAAACTTTAGTGGCAATCAATGATTAGATCAAGACAAAAGTTAAATACAAGTTGGGATGAGAATAATCCTATGAACAAGAATTAGGTTTTACATAAGATATTGTGACTTAAATTGTACAATTGAGAAGAGAATACGATATTAATTCGTTGTAACTCCTATATTGTGTACTATCTGCGATAATAATATTCATAATGAGAAAATTTAGAATTATTCAGCAAGAGGGCAAAAGCACAAGGTAGCTGGTAAACATACATTCTCTTATGACTTGGACCTTCCTCTATGCAGCATTCAAAGATTGGGGGTTTCCAATGATTCGCAGCACATGTCTTGTACAAATTAGACCTTGCAGTTCCTTTCTTCATACCTAAGTTCAAAGGGGTCATAATCTTGACAAAAAAAACATCTTGGAAGAAAAAAGGTAGAATTACTGAGAAAATTAAGACATCATCCAAAAGAGGCAAACCAAAGTCAAAAACAGGAAAACATTTTAATGGACTAAATCAATAACTCAATGGTTCTCTACTAACAACTTGAAGACATAGCACATTATAACCACTAATTACAATTAAAATTTTTTTGAGAAAGTGCACAAAATAGACAATTTATGTGACCCGAAAAGAGAAAATATCACCATACTTTAAATAGATTAAACATAGCAAGAGCAAAGACTAACCTTCTTGTGTCTGAGTCTGAGTTAGAGAGGTTGTTGGGGTGCCACAAGACTTGCTATTTTGGTTAGATGAAATAGAAGATGCTTCCTCAACTACAATGTTGGTCATTCCCAAGGAGGGTTCTTTGACAATATCTTTATCAGAAGCACCCAACTTCGTCCCCACTCTGGGTTTACCCTTTACAGCTTTAGCAGTAGCTCTGCTACAAGCACTGTTTAACTTACCCTGCAGAAGAGAGAAAGAAAAAAATCATTTCAGAAGAGAAAAAAGACCAATCTTGCACATACCCAATTGTAAAAAACAAAAGGAAAAAAGGAAAATAGAGAACCTTTGAATTGGAGGAATGATTTGGGATTAGAGAGGGTTCAATTGGAGGAAGGTGTTTGAGATTAACAGCAAGTTTTGGGGTGCGCGTTTCCATGCTTATTTGTCTTGTCCTATCAAGAACTTTTGCAGTTTGAGAAGACATAATGAAAAAGATTGAAAGAACAGAGAATGAAACTTACCAAAGAAACAGTGTTTCTCAGTGTATCTATCTTTCCTTGTAAATGCAAATGCAATTGAATGAATGAGTTAGGTTCATGTTCATTATCTCTTTGAAAAGTAGGTTTTTTTTTGCTATCTCCCAAATAAAGAGATTAAGTTAGTTACAATTTGATAATCTTTCAGTTAAGTAAAATACTAATCTATTTCTAGATAAAATTAAACTAAGATTTAACATTATATAAGAAACTAGGTTTTGAAAATCTAACATAAAAAAAAAATGTTAATTTCAAGTTATTTTTTCTTATTTTATTGATTTTTCTCATAAGAGTGTTTCATCCTATATAACTTATTTTATTTAGTCATAGTGGAAACATAGGTGTGTAAGTGTGCACTTTTTTACAATAATAAAAAGTATATGTAATAAAAAAAATTAGTTGTGATAATGATTATTAAAATAAAAACATTATTAAATTTAGATTATAAAAAAACTACATATAAATAAGTTATATTTTCTTAAATATAAACAAAGACAGTTCTTTAAATATAAAATGGTTAATTTGTTTCTTAAAAGTGGATATAAGTTTCAATTTAGGCATAAGATTCAAATAAGTTAAAATAACTTTTCTGAGAATATATTTAATCTTTACTGCAAAAATTATCATCAAACTTTAATTTAGTTTTAGATAACATTACTAAAACACCATTTAGTATGTACTTATAAAAGTAAATTGCATTTTAATAAAAAAACAGATGAAAAAAATTACTTTTTAAGTTTTTTATTTATTAAAATTCAATGAAAAAATATACACTTTCAACTGAAAATTTTATTAAGTCCCTTAAGTTTATGATCATATTAACTCTATCAACATAATTTTGGACCAATTAATTTTGAAACTAGGTCCAAAGAAAATCAATTGACATAAAAAAATATATTCTTAAAAATCAAACCGACTGCATTTAAAAAGAATGAGGTTGTCCTTTTCATTCTGCTGGCCCTTATTTAATACCATTAGTTGCATACATGTTGTTTTATTTAATACATACTATTTTTATTTTTATTTTAAATTTAAATTCAAATAATTACTTTAGTTTTCTAAATATTTTTGCCATTAATATCTTCAAAAATAATTATTATGTATCTTTTAGGAAATTGTGTCACACAAAAGTTAATAATAGAAACAATGATAAAGTATGATATATGTTTAAGGTGTCAATGTGAGTAGAGTGAATAGGGTACAATTAGTAAATAACTTAGGTAATAGACTAGATTAACATAAAGATATGAAAGAAAAGAGAAAAGAAAAAGAAAAATGGAAAGTGAATTGTTTAAATAAAAGAAAAGTAGGTGAAAATGAATAAAAAAAGTTATACAATTTATGTAATATAATAATTTTATGATTAGGTTATGTAATATAGCAATTTTTATTTTATATATTAATACATTTAAAAAGAATATTTTTTAAAATAATTATTTAAAAACAATTTAATGTTTTTTTTTAAATATTAATTAAAGTTTAAATAATTTTTCAATTAAAATAAATAATAAAAAAAATAAAAAATTTTAGTTTCTTATTTTAATTATTTATATTACCATTGTTTGACTTAAAACAAAATTATTTGAATAACTTTATGAAAATCATCAATTGACAACAATTTTTTTATATATAATACATTACAACTTTACTTTAATAATAAAATATGATACTAAAGTGATTCTGTAAATAAAACAGTAAAAAGAATGTTATTATGAAATTTAAATTTTTGCAATGGTCACAGGATAAATCCACAACCATCTATCAACCAAGTTGTAAATTTATCATTGTTTGTTTAGATGAGCTTGAAAATTTTTTTGATTCCTCTGTTAATTTAAATTAACTTGTAAATATATTTATTTATTTATAGGACCTTTTAAATATTTTTTTGGTTTTTTAATTTATGTATTGGATTATTCTTTTTTGGAAGTTTTCTAAGAAAAAAGGGGTAAAAGAAGTGAATGAAATATGAGTTTCTTTGGAATGAGAGTAGGAATGTAAGAAGTGATGAAGACAGAAAGTGAAGAAACAAAATCTTCTTTCATTGATTGAGCATGAAATAACAAAAGAATGCTATAATCTAAGACAAATTATGAAAAAACTTGCAGCAAAAAAAAACTCTTCCAACCATGGACTGTGTTGCACAGTCTCGAAGTGTTGGATTATTCTAAAAAAATGTCTTCCAACCATGGACTGTGTTGCACAGTCTCGAAGTGTTGGATTATTCTAAAACAATGCCTTCCAACCATGGACTGTGTTGCACAGTCTCCAAGTATTGGATTATTCTATAGCCCTTGTGTTCTTCAAAATCCAAATCAGATTTGAGACATCAAGGACAACATCAAAATTCTCATCTATTTTATTCTCTAAATCTATGTCATGTTCCAGACAGCTCTTCATCACACTGTGTAGTGCTGCTGGATTGTCTCAATGTCAAGTCCTTTGAGTTTCACAACAGACTCAACATGACCCTTTAGAGTGTGAAGCTCCCTCAGCCTTGCAACTTCAGCACGTTTCTTGGCCTGTTCTGCAAGTTCAGACAACTCCCTATAGTTGTTCTTCTCATTCAACATCTCATCAGTTTCAGGTGGATTCAGACCATGCAGTGTGCGTTGAGCTGCAGCCCACTGTGCTTCTCTTTCTCCCTTTCCATAATCATTCTTTGAGGTGAAAGCAACCTGCACCATACAAAAACCATTGAGAGCTAGCCAAATACATATTCTGCATTCACAACAAAACATTGAGGAGACTGAGATGTTACTCTATTCTCGGTTATATTGTTCCAAGCTTTTCCAGTCAAACCATATCGGATGATGAACTTCAGAATATCCATGGGAACATAGAAAACAATGCTGTAGAGCCAAATCACACCAGCCCAACCCCATCCAATGCCTTTCATCTTTGCAAATCCCCAGTTTGCATACACAGCTATGATTGTGGCAATCTACATAATAGTCCATGAAAAACACAAATATCATTGTTTATATGTATAATGAAAGCAAGAGCTGAAGTAAGAACACATGTATTTGATACTCACCAGCTGTGCGATAAAGAAAGCAACAAGAAGAAACAGTCCAGGGCGTTCAACGTAAGACCAGCTCCTCGATCGTGTCACAAAAATGAGTGCTTGACTCACAATGCTCACTTGAAGATAAACAGCTGCTGTGAGCTCGCTGTGGTTATCCCTGATGGATCTCACTCCAAATTTGTCCTGCCATTGGTTTTCAAGTGAACGAGGTTAAGAAGGATTAAAAAAAATGATTTTGCAATTGATGTTTCATAAATTAAACAAATTTACCGAGAAAAAGTTAGATGCATGAGCAGCCCAGAAGAAGACAACAGTCATCACAGCTAGGTAGGCACCGAGAACAATGCCAGTGATGAAAATCTCTCTCAACTTCCAGGAATCTGGCATTGGAGATGGCTTCACCCTGTCTTTGGAAATGGTCATGATGGTGCCATCATTCAGAATGGCAATGATCAGAACCATAAAGGGTGAGAAGTCAAACTTCCAGATCAGAGCAAGCAGCAAAAAGCCTAACACCACTCGGATGGTAATGGAAACAGCATAGATGGTGTAATTCTTCATTCTTTGGAAGATGGCTCTGCTTGTCAACACAGCACTCACAATCACACTCAAGCCAGGCTCAGTGAGAACTATGTCAGATGCACCTCGAGCTGCATCAGTTGCATCAGCAACAGCAATACCAATGTCTGCTCTTTTCAGTGCAGGAGCATCGTTCACACCATCTCCTGTCATCCCACAGATGTGTTTCCTTTCCTGAAGTCTCTTCACAATCTCGTACTTGTGTTCTGCATATTTGAAATGCCGCCACAGATCAAAATGAATGAAAATTGAAGTTTTAACTAATCAACAAACTTGTGATGACATGATGTGATGATTTACCAGGGAAGACACCGGCAAATCCATCAGCCTTCTCAATGAGTTCATCAATAGGAAGGGCGGAAATGGACTCGTCCTTGTTCTGACCGAGGAGGGATGAAGAAGGATACATGTTGCTTCCCATGCCAAGTCTGCGACCAGTTTCCTTGCCGATAGCTAGCTGATCACCAGTGATCATCTTAACATTAACTCCTAGATGGAGGGCACGCCTTATGGTCTCAGCACTGTCATGTCTTGGTGGGTCAAAAAGTGGCAACAGACCCACAAACTGCCATGGTCCTCCAGCACTCTCCTTTGTCTTTTCTGGCACGTCTTGTTTGGCAACAGCAAGCGACCGGAGACCACGATCAGCAAATTTACCAATGATGGATAGAGCCTTCTTCTTCACGTCTTCCCGAAGGTTGCAGAGTTCGATGATCTGACAAAATTTCATATGCAAGAACAGGTTGCATTAGTTTACATGTAATATATCAACTCTTAGTTCAGTGTTGTGCACTAATTACCTGTTCTGGTGCACCTTTGCTTACTCGGGACCAGTTACCATCAGAGTCAATGTATGTTATGGCTGTGCGCTTTTCCACTGGGTTAAATGGCAGAAAATGTACCTCTTGAATGCCATCTCTAGCCTGCACCAAAAAAACAAGTTTGTTGCTATTAATTATTCCATGTCTCTTTTGGTTTGTTCATGTAGAATCTGGCTTTATTTTGTGGAATGAGGATTGTTACACACCTCTTTTGGATCACCCAACATTCCAACAATGCAAGTATCAATAGCATCTTGGTTTTCCACTCTGGAGGCCCTAGCTCCAAGCAAAATCACTGTATCCTTGTCAGCATCTCTTGAGAAAACCTGTATAAATGACAGATAACTTTTTCAGTAGTTACAAAACAATTGATTTCACCCAAATACTTGTCTGTCATCTTCTCAGTTACCTCAATCAAAGCCTTGTCTACTGTGAGCTTATTAAGTGTCAAAGTGCCAGTCTTGTCACTGCACAAAACATCCATCCCAGCCATTTCCTCAATGGCTGTCATCCTCTTGGTGATGGCACCTTGTTCAGATAGCCTGTGGGAACCAATAGCCATTGTTACTGACAAGACTGTTGGCATGGCAATGGGAATTCCTCCGATGAGAAGGACCAAGAGGTTGTTGATTCCACTCCTGTACTTGCGGTGCTGAATTGGATACATGACAACAATTTCAATGATCATCCCCACAGCAATCGAGCAAATGCAGAAATTTCCAATGGCTGTCAGCACCTGATCGTTACCATACAAAGTGACATGAGTTATGAGTTATGAAGTTGCATTTGTTCCCAGGATACAAGAGTTTACAACATAGTAGTACATTATAGTACCTTTTGGAAATGGCCAACTTGGTTGGTGCTGTCGACTAAATGTGCAGCCTTACCGAAAAAGGTATGAACCCCAGTAGCAATCACAACTGCTTCAATCTCTCCTTGCTTCACCGTGGAGCCAGAGAAGATTTCATCACCAGGGCTTCTAGTAACAGGCAATGACTCACCAGTGAGTGCAGACTGATCGATCTTGAGGGCATCTCCTTCCAACAAACGAGCATCAGCAGGGATGATGTCTCCCAGTTTGATGCTGATTATATCTCCTGGTACCAGAATAGCAGCGTCCACCTCAGACCACTTTCCATCTCTCACAACCTGCATGCCCACCACTCACATGTTAAAAAGCAAACAAATTTGCAACACCTTCATCATCATCATCATCATCATTTAGTATACCTTGGCTTTGGGAGCAAGGCCTGCCATGAGCGCTGCTGCAGCATTTCCTGCGTTGTTTTCTTCAATGAAACTGATGGTTGAGTTGATAACCAGCAACACCGTGATTCCCACAAAGTCTTGCCAATCCGGGGGTTCACCCTGCACGTTTCAAGATTGGGAAATGAGAAGAAACCCATAAACAAAAACTCAGTCTTGTTTCGAAGGGTATGTGCAGAAGGCTTTACCCCTCCATTTGCCAATGCAATGGCCATGATGGCAGCGGCTTCCATGACCCATGAGAGAGGGTTCCACATAAAACCCAAGAACTTAAGCAGTTTGCTTTCCTGAATGATAAAAGAAACACAATGTTTGTGCAGAGATTAGTATACACATTAAAAGATTTAACTTTAAGGAGAAGAAAATGAATGAGTTGATGATGATTGCCTCCTTTTCTTCCAACTTGTTTGGCCCAAAAACTTGCAACCTCTTCTGGCCTTCCTCATTTGTGAGACCTTCCTTGGAACAGTTCAATTCTCGGAACACTTCATCTACAGGGATCCGCTCCTGCAAAACAGAAAAGCACGTTGCATTGTAGTAACATGAATCTGAGAATAGAACAAGAAAGAGAAGAAAAAGAAAAGGAGACAAGAAACTGACGAGATCCACTGCTTCATTCTTGATATCTTCGAGACCTCCCATGTTGTTGTTGTTGTTGTGTTAAGGAGAGAAAGATGTTTTTATGAAAAGAAGTGTGAAGGGTGTGAGTATATATAAGGAAAGGAAGAGTATTTTGGAAGTGTGTGTGTGAGTGAGAGTTTCCTTCTCAAGAGTTATTCTAAAATCACTCTGTCCCACTCGTTAACTAAAAAACTGGTTCTCTTCTCTTTCTTTTTCTATCATTCTTTTTTGTTTTATTTTCGTAACTAACATTGAAAAATAGACACTAAAATAGCCAGCACCTGAACTCGTGCTGTTCCTTTTGACCTAGGCAATGATGTGTTAATACCACAAACAGTAAAAAAAAAAACATCCACTTCACAAATCAATAAAATAATATTTTAATTTATTTTTAATTTTAAATATTATTATATTATTATATTATTAGTATATGGTTTTAATGTAGGGTGTCAATAGAAATCTTTTCCTTTGACCCCAGTCATGCGCTACCATCACCTCTCCCACGTGTCACCGAATCTCATCATTCTCTTCATACACATGGGCTTGGGTCCAATTCGATTATGTACCGCTTGGACTAACTTTATGGCCCAATTGAAGCAATTTTCTTTTCACATAACATACAGGCAATTGCTTCCTGCACCATATCACTGCACCCAATCACAAAAATCTCTTCCAGATTTATTTTTCCAAAATGCATTATTTTTAATTCTGGATTTTCATTTCTGAAATAAAGGGTATTTTCGGAATTTTTGAAATTATGTTGGGTGCAGGTTCAAAGTGTTAGGTGCAGGGAACATTTGCCTAACATACATTGCACTCATTGGATCCTTTCAATTTGAAGCCTTCCCTTTTGGATAATATGCCAAGGGCTGTTTCTTCCGGCACCTCCATAGTTTCTACTGTACCTCCATTATTTTGTTTTTAAAAAATACAAATTTACACCACTCGAATTGTAGAATATGATTTTTTTTCTTTAAAAAAATATATTATAGATTATAAAATCTGGAAGGTATTTCTTGATCCAAAAATATATTTTGGATTATACAATTTGTAATACCATCTTACTATGATATGTATTTCAGATTGTGCATTCAAAAGATAAACTTGGATCTGGAATTGTCTTCCAAATTAAGTTCGAAATGTGTTACGGATTGGATAATCCAGAAGACATTTTCCAGATTTGGGTTTATCTTCTAAATTGTACAATCTGAAATACATATTATATTAAGGGATGTTATGAATTGTACAATTTGGTATAAAAAAAAGTGAATGGAAAACGAACTCTAAAAACACTGTAAAACTTACCTCAACCACTAATCACCACTGACCACCACAAGCACCCAAAACCACTTGAAAATGAAGAATAAGCCACCACCATCTCCACCAATACAAAAACCCTAACCTATGCCGAGAAGGATAGTGTTTAAATTTTAAAAAAATATGGAGGTGTAAAGAGGAGGGATGGAGGTGTAGGAAAATATTGCCTATGGTAAGTGTAATCCTCCCACTTCACTTTTCTCTCTATACCACCTACCGAGGGTACACAAGTAATTTTTCAAAGACAATGGAGTTCAATTTTTTAAATTTTATATCAAGGTCATTCTTTCGGATAATATGACACTAATAACATTAAAACAGTGGCTATCCCAATGTAAAGGAAATGAAAGTATGCATGAGACGGGGTTGGAATCTAGTTAAGTAAAAAGTTTTAGAGTGAGATAAAAAAAATGAAAAATTATAAATTTACAACTTGTTTTAATATATAATTCACTTAAAAATTTAATTTTTACATGAAATAATAAAAATACACAATTTTTTTATATCATCCATTAGAGTTCGTATAGTAGAACATGTATAATATATCATTCTTAAATATAACTAGGTTAGAACATTATTTATGGTATCCTTATATTTGGAGAAGATAAGAGGGATTGGTTAAGGTTAAACATCTTATCAAAGAAATTATGATTGAGCTACATACACTGAAATATAGTTTTCATAGTCATGTCATTAAGATTATCAAATTTGTGCTTTAAAACGGTTGTGGGAGACAAAATCAATTACCAGATGAATGAATAATCATTAGGCATGAGGTTAAAATAGTGGAATTTTTTGTCCCACCCACCTTTACAAAGATTTAAATTTACGAAAGTTAGATCAACATATAGTAGCAAAAAAATGATGAAGCATAAAAATTGTAAGATTATACCACCTATTTTTTTTCAATTCGCATACAAAAAGAACCCACTAACAGTCACAGAAAAACAGTAAGCCCATTTTTGTTTGCATATTTGCAATAGATAATCATCACATTCAAAATCTCAACTTTTACAGTCCAATATTTTAATTGTGTGTATTAATGTTGTATGTTCCGGTCTGACTTTGTGCATAATGGTTATATACCGATATTTATATGTAAGGACATTTAATGCGGTATCAATAAAAGGAAGTCGATAAAAGGTTCATATACCAATATTTATATGTAAGGACATTTGTTGCGATATTAATAAAAGAAAGTCTATAAAAGGAGACACAAGAAGGAAGGACAAATTACAGACTAAGTTAAAAACACACTTGTTTTTAATCATTTTGAATGTTCTAAATTTGAGATCATCAATACTCTTGTCTGAAACCATTCTTTTTCTCATAAGTTTTGGTTTTGTAGCTTCTTTTCTAATTTTGTAATATGCATTTAAACTTCATAAGAAATACTAGAAAATGTGCATTTTACCACTACCTGCAATGTTTGACTCTATTTTTCTATGGAGTTTGTACTATTGCCCTGCAATCAGAAGAATGATAGTATGGGTTTGGCATGATTGCAATTTGAAGGGACATACTGGTCCGTGTTGTTGGAGACAAACATTGTCTTGATTGTAAGCATGGAGGACATTCTCCATGCACATGCTTAAAGTTGCCGGCTCAAGAATTAATTGCATCACAAAAGTGACACCAATTGCTATTTTTCTTCTTAAAAAACGAGTCTCAAAAGAAAATGCTCAACACATCACTTGTTATGATATGTAAGATAAGATAGACACTGAAACATATACTAATACAACACAGATACTCATCCATATACTAATACGACACGACTGAAAAAAAAAATATAATTTATAGTGTTTAATTATATTTAATGCTCAATTGTATCTCAGTAAGATAATCTTGGCGAAAAGATGCATGTGAAATAAAGAAAAAAGTGATACACATACAACCTTTGGGTACATTAATTCTTGCAACATTAAATTCTGTGTCCGTCTCATTTTTATGTATGACAGTAATAAAGTAAGAAGTGAAAATGTGATGTTAGTGAATGTATACAAAAACTGAGTGTTTAGTTAAAGATTTAGAAGAGTGTAATCTGTGCATTTTAATACAAAAAAGAGATAACAATATAATAAGGGGCTTCATGAAATCCGGAAAAAAATAGGTGTTGTGAATGGAGATATCTTTTGCAATTGGTAAAAGGGAGGAGTCAAAAGTGGTGCTTTTGCAGGAATAAAGGATAGGGAATGGAAGCATAGTTCAAAAGAGAATAGAAAAAGGGTCATCTGGTGTGTTATCTACAAGAAAAAGCAAGTGGGAAAACAATAAGAATGTTTTTTGTTTAGCATGTAATGTCCTATCTATGTCACTTCATATTGCCATTATTTGTAATGTTCACATTTCTTGGATTTCTTGCATACACACCAAACCAAAGTAATGAATTTATGTTTGGACAGTTTTTTTTATGATTCACCACCTAAACTAAAATTTTGTTTGCTAGATGTCAATGAGACTCGGACACGTCTCTTAAAAGGTGTGTCCGTGAATCCGTATTGATAAAGTGTTCAATTTAAAAAATATTCAATACATTCATGACAATTTTAACAAAGTTTTAACACAATTTTAAAAAAGAGAAATACATTAATTTTCTAAAAACTCAAATTTATTGTATAAATTTTTATTATGATTATAAAAATAAGAAACAAATATTTTTGAACCAGTCATGATAAACATCTTTCTGCTAAAAAAATTAAAATATTTATACACATAAATCTTTATTTTTAATTTATATAATTCATAATTATATAATATATAGATTCGTGTCTCCGTGTCATACATTTTAGAGATTATACATATCTTAGTATTCATGTTTGTATTATACAAGTGTCGAGTGTCTATGCTTCATAGCTATGTGTCCATCACTCTATCCTAATCATGCCTCCAAGTGCTCGTTACCATCCACTCCAACGCCTGCTACTGCTAAAATGGTTGCACTAACCCTTTGTCAATAATTTGTCTTTATAATGCAATGGTTCAAGTTTGTTAACAAAGATCAGTTTTACTACTTTTATATGATTGGCCCCGTTTTCTTTTCCTTAATTTTCATAATCCATAGTTTATGCACAGGTCCCACATTTATGTTACACTTTTGAAGAATTTTGGGCAGGTTTGAGTATTAACCAGATATAAACAAAAATAGAAGTCAGAAATTTGTAGTCTTTTGATGTTATGCTATCTAGAATATAGTCCAAATCATATATTGGTTTTTGTATGTTTTATTACATTCTGGTTCCACATCCTTGACCATTAAATGGAGGAGTGATTAAAACTGATGGTGACAACCCTGATATCCTTTTACAAAACTATCTTAACACTAATACGATAGGAATATGATGTGAAAACACAAATACATATAATTTCTAAAATATAAGATACGAGAATATAAATCTATATATTATATAATTATGAATTATATAAATTGATAATAAAGATTTATGTATGTAAATATGTTTCAATTTTTTTAAGAGAAAGATGTTTTTTATGACTGATTTAAAAGGATTTGTTCCTTATTTTTATAATCATAACAAAATTTTATAGAATAAGTTTGAGTTTTTAAAAAATTAATGTATTTTTTTTAAATTGTGTTAGAATTGTCAGAAATTCAATAAATATTTTTTAAATTGAACATTTTACGGATACATGTTCTACCAGTATCATGTCGTACGAGTACTGGTGTACGATATGTGTTGGATTTAAAAGACGTGTCCGGCATAGTATTAAAGTCTAAAGCTCACTATATTTTATTACATGGAGAATGCTTGCGATGTTTTTAGACTGAGTCAACAGAACTAAGCTCCATTGAGCCATAATCAAGAAGCTCCTGTATCATTTGTTCAATGTGATCATCTTCAAGAACTGGCTGAAACTGTTGTTGTTCTGCTTCTCCCACTTCAGCATGCTCTTCTTCTAGCCACTGCACTTCTTCGTGTCTCTTCTCTGCCCATCTGAACCCTGTTGTGTCCTCGCTCGTTCCTGCAACAGCATTGCCTGAATTGGATGACCCTTCAGCCATTTCTTGCGATTCCTTCTGCTTCCTCTGAAGGGAAAGAGAGGCCATGTGACACTTGTGTAGCTTCGCAGTGAGAGTTGCAGAAAGGAGCTTCGATGAAGATGACTGTGGATCGTTAGGATTGTAGGGGAAATTGGTGCGTGCTTTTGGTCCACACATTAACCTTGCTGCTTCATCGTATGCTCTGGCTGCATCTTCTGCTAATTCAAACGTTCCCAGCCATATTCTAGTTTTCCTAGAAAAATCAACACACAAAAAAGTTTAACACTAATTCAATCTTATAAAATCAAGTTAATTAACACTAATTCAATCCTATAAAATCAAGTTAAATTGTACGTAATTATATACAATTCAACACAAAATAAAGGTAAAATTGAAGATCGAAGAAGAAAGTGGAAATATTACAAAAGAGGGTGACGAATTTCAGAGACCCAAGAGCCCCAGTGCCTCTGGCGGACACCACGATAGCGTTGTTGGGGTCTAGCCATGATGATGGTGATTGGTGGTTCAAACTTGTTGGTGAAGTGTCTTTCAGAATGTGAAAGTGAAGTGGTCATGGAGATGAAAGGGTGCTAACACTCATTTATATAATACTCTTTTTGCGGCCTTCTCCACTGTTAAATCATGGCTCCACCACTTCCCTCCTTTTCCAAAAGGGGTAATTTTATCCTTCATCGGTAACTTTTTAGTGAAATGCAACAAATTTACATCCTTCTTGCTATACAAGAAACCAAATATTTTCTATGAAGTATCGAATATCTCCTATCAAGTATCTTCTGCCTTCTGCTAAGTATCTCGCATCTCTTGTCTTCTCTCGCTATACATCCGTAAGTCTGAATGGTAAACTAATTTCAAAGACACTCCAACACACTCAAGTCAGAGGTGTAGATGTGTTTTAGGTTTAGAACTAGAACACTCATTATTTTTTACTACGAGAGTCTTTTTCTATTTATAGCTTTCTATTGAGTCTTCCTTCTTAATAACGTTGACTCAAGTCCAATAAATCTTTAATAATATTTTGCAATCCCTAATTTAGCTTAATCTAATTAAATAATAAGATTTCCGCTTTGTGACCTTGGTCCAGAGATCGTATGATCTTTCGTCTTGTCGACCATTTGATCCACTACTTCCAGGTAGGACAACACTCACTTAACATTCCATTCGATTCAACATTCCATTAAATTTTTAATACAAAGAGAAAATGATAGTTTGACAACTCTTTGAGTTGTATACAACCTTGATGTGATGGGTTTAGAAATAAATATATAATAAAGGATAAATTTGTAATTAAATCTTATAAAAGAATATTAAAACAATATTAGTAGTTATAATATGGTAGTATAAAAAGTTGAGATTCTCAATGTATTATGAGCCATACACTACAAAAGTGTTTGCAGTCCACAAGGAAAGTGCATGCTCTGATTTCATCTCAGTGTGACTTAAATAAATGAATGTGTTATGTTCCAAAAGTAGTATATGATATAGGTTGATATGAGAGAGACAATGATGATACATGAATTATGAAGTGTATAGGTAGACATGTACTTTAATAATAGCCTTCATAAGTGGTGTGAGTGTATTTCTTTAGTAACAAAAATAACAAGGTTGTGAAAGAGTGATGTTTGATGCAAAATTTAAGCCCATTCTCTGCTTGAGCATGTGTAGGGGTGGAGCTGCTATTTTTGACTTCACTTTTCTTTCTATTTCACTCTCAATGTCCAACTTAGCAAAATCCTTCTTCATTTTCTCACACCCCCATTTTTTCCTTCTTCTCTCCTCATCAAAGCTTATCTACACTACAAGAAAATCATCAAATAGAAACTAATTTTTAGAGATCAAAATAATTAGTTGCAATAGTAACTAGATTAGAGACCATTTTAGAAATTAAAAGAAAAATTGGTTTCTAAATTAGTTTCTATTTAGGTTAAATAGTTTCTAAATTGATATCTAATTAGCAACCAATGTTTTAACTACCAATTATTTAGTTTTTAAATTTGGTCTCTAAAACATTGGTTGCTAATTAGATATCAATTTAAAAACTATTTAACAATAATAGAAACTAATTTAGAAACTATTTTTTTTAGTTTATAAAATGGTCTCTAATTTAGTTACTATTGCAACTAATTATTTTGATCTCTAAAAATTGGTTTCTATTTCATAATTTTCTGGTAGTGGTAACCCTAACTTTTATTTTCATTTTGTGAAAACTTCATTCATTGTAAACAGATTTTCAATACCATTTTGTCTTTAACTAATAATTTAAAAACCTCTAAAATGCACATGAATGCAAAATACATGTTTATAAGTCACTTTTTTTTTTGTTTTATCCTTAATCTACCGAGACGTCTTTTAAAAATAAATGATAAAATTTCAAATTTCAAAACAAACAATATTGTAAAATAAAATCTAATTCTTTTAATCCCTAATTTTAAATCCTTAATTAGAGATTTATTCTCTTGAATAATGCTAATTTCTATGAAATTGTGATAAATTAATTTCTAAACCTTAAATCCTAAACCCTATCATTTTAATTAAAATTGATAAAAATAGTTATTTACAAGGAATTAGTGAATTAGTAGCTTTTAACTTGTTATCATTAATCCATACTTCAGTTATACTTCTGGAATCTATATTCCCAAAAGTGATTTTGAGTGCAACCAAACGACCAAAAAGCAAACATCACGCGTGCTTCTATAATTACAATTCCGATATAATAAAACAATATATATCAAATACAAATTATAACTATTTTATATTTTAAATTAATAATTAATTAATTAAAAACTAGTTTATAATTTAAAGTAGTTAGTAATTAAGATCTTTGATAACTAAGGTTAGTTATAGTTTAGAAGAATTTTATAAATGTGTACGAATAATAGAAATTAGATATTAATAATTTTTAGTTTATAAAATAATATATAATTTAATTAATATAATGATTAATTATTTTTCATGTTTAAATTAGTTTATATTTAATTGTTATTTTTATAGTAATTAGCAAGTGGAAGTTCTTTTTAAAGGATGTTAAAACAATATTTCCAAAATACATATATTTATACTATTTTAACTAACTTCTCTTCTAAAAAAATTAAAACTATTTTTTTCATGAATTAAAATTAATTTTTGGATAAGTTAATTTATAGAAATTCTTTAATGTAATTTTTCTAGTTTATATATAAATTAAGTTATAAAAAACAAAAGTAGATGTAGACAAAATGCAAGTTCTTCTTCAATTATCATCTTTCCATTAGAAAGAAGAAGGTTTTGAATTATTCTTTTCTTGTGTTTGTAGTGGATTTCACTTTCCACTTTCTCAACAATCTCAAAAATCTTAAAATGCCATGATAAGGACCCTTTAAGCAATTAATTGCAAGATTTTAGGAGCTATAATATGCATGTGTTGCACACAATAATTAAGAGGAACATTACTCATTAATGCAAAATCATGAACAATATATGTTATTTTCTATTTTAATTTAACGAATTGAAAGACGAATTACACTATCAGAAAATCATTAAATAGTAACTAAATTTAAAGACAAAAATAATTAGTCAGTTGATTAAATTAGATACTGATTTAGAGATTAAAAAATTATTGATATCTAATGTGATTTCTATTACTCATAAAATATTACAAAATAGTTTCTAAGTTTATATCTAAATTAACTACCAAAGTTTTAGTTAGTACAACTAATTTAAAACATAAATAATTAGTAGCTAAAATCTTGGTAACTAATAATTAGATACCAATTTAAAAAATATTTTATACCTTTTTATTACTAATAAAAATTATTTTAAATGTTAATAATTAATTTATAAAATGATTTCTAATTTAGTAAATACAGGTATTAATTAAAATGTGACTTTATCATTGAAAGATGATGATATATAGCTACAATAATTCTATAAAAACTAATGAATGATATATCTATAGCAAAATAACATCACCATCATATGAATATGTACGTGTGAGATCAATGAATGTACCCATATACTATAAAAGTAGAAAAAGTAAACAAATATAATTTTCTCTTGAAATTCTTTTGTCTTTTCATTCTACTTTTATATAACAAAAATAATCATTTATCATTCACAATAATTGCACTGCACTTAATTTTTCTGCAAGAACCATAATTTCTCCATGTTCATGATAATGATACTTTTCTTATACAATATTTTTATAAAATTTACTTAAACTTGTGAATATTATTACTGATCTGTTAACTCCAAAAGTTTTACGATTTAGAAATCAAAATTAAAAGTATTTGCTTTTTTATGTTGAGTTACAGAACAAATAATACTCTCATATTTTAGAATCTATTTAAAAGTGTTCTTTGAAACTTGTATGCGATAATGTTTTTAACAATGAAACAAAATTGAGTATAATTGAAAAATATAAAAATATGAATGTGAATGAAATAAAATAAGTTACTTGAATAACACTTTCAAAGTGTATATAGAACACAATTTTAAGAATTGAATTTTAAACTTATAAAATTATATTACTTTTAATTGATTTAATTGATGTAAAATTTTAACACATTTTTTATTATAGACTTTAATTCTAATTTAATCTTACAAATTTAAAAGACAAATGTCAATTCATCATTGTTCACATGTTTCAAAGTAATAAAAAAGACAACTCAACAATAAAATATCTATTAATGGAATAAATATTATTACCAAATCTAATTTAGACAACTAAACTGCATCAATAAATTTAATATATTTTTACTAAATTCTCAAAATAAATATTATTAGAATTATTAAATTGAAAGAAAATGAATATTTAAATCATGTTAAAATTATTCTGGGAATAATTGAATAATCATATGGAGGTGCAAATATGTGAAATTTTATCATACACTTACTTATTTTTGTTAACAAATTATGATTAAAAATTATCTAAAAAATATACACTTCAACTTTAAAATAAGTGAGTGTACATTGTTTTTATTTACTTATTTTTTTAATCAAAAGTATATATGTTAACATAATAAATAAGAAACTATTTTAAAACACAGAGTTTTGACATCGAACATAGTTTTTTTTAGAATTCGAAATATGAAATTGTATTCCAAATTCTAAAATTTGAAAGATATTTTCAAATTCAGAAAATACATTATAAACTTAAATTTTAGAATACAATTTGTATTTTGAATTCTATAGTTCAAAATTTATTTTCAAACCCAAAAATATCTTCCAAATTCTCTAGAGTTTAGAATTTTAAAATTCGAAAAAAAGATAAAAAAAGAGGTATCAATGAAGAAAATGAAGCAAATGACAAAATTATCATTTCGCGTTTTCTATGGAGGTGCATGAAGAAATTGCCAGCTTAAAGATAGGAAACATGGCATGGCCCCTTTACCTTTGTGGGTTGCTAACAAAGTTGAAGGCCCAAACTCTACCCATGTTTTTAAACTTGCACTCCCACGAGGGTGAAATGACAAACTAGTCTCCAAAAAAATACATTATATATGTATTTTTAAATTTAGAAAATATCTTCCAGAATATATTAGTACATTTTAAATTACACAATTAAATAATATATTTTGAAATATACCTACTATAATGTATTTTCAAATCTAGAAATGCATTCTAGTATGTTAGTATGTTATGAAAATACATTTTGAAATATGCAATACATAATGTATTAACACACTTTGAAATGTATCAATACAATTTGTAATATATTTTTGATTCAAAAGTATAATCTGAGATGTATTAATACATTATGAATTGTGTATTCTAAAATGTATCTTTGGATTTGGAAATAGATTGTGAAATGTATAATAAAAAATATATTTTGATAATGAAGTGAATGTAATAACTTAAACTTGTTACCAAAAGGGAAAATAGTAAATATATAATCCTTGTGTGATAAAAGGCATAGTATGTAGGAAAGTGAAGGAAGAATAAAACAAAAAAGGTAGCATATATGATACAGTCTCAGCAGCCTAACTAAGATGTTGATGTCAAATCAAATTTCTTAGCCAACATTGATTGAATGGGACAGACTATCTGGAGCTTGATTATCATATAAGATCTTATGAAGAAGATGCAGTTTTTTGCTTCAAAGTTGAACCTAATCTTAGAAAAATGGTAGCAGCCAGTGGTCCATGCAAGAAGCTCTTTGTATTGGTGAAATTAAAGTGTTTGATTCTTTCTTGGGGGAGAGGCAAAAGCAAAGGTTATTCATATTTTGATGAAAAATGGTGCGGTGAAGACTGAGGCATGCCACCACAACCAAAATAGACAGCACAACCAATGTGCTATGACAGATTTGGCAAAAGATACCAGATTCTCATGGCTGCAAACATCACAGATATTCTCACTGTCCCTTCACCATATCCTGTTAGTTTGAGATTACCATGATTGTTAACTGTTTTAATCACTACATTTTCAGTTACTTAGCCCATCATTACACAACTTATTTCATGATTAACACCAGATTAGGTTGTGAACATCAGCCAGATAGGGACCAACAAATTTGTGGGGTCCCCTAACATATAAAATAAAGGAGAACAAAAATGAAGCTTATGAATAATTAAATACTTCTTTTGAAATGATGTGAAAGCATAGCTGAGTGTCATTGTGCAGCTTACTTTCACATGTCTTTGCCTCACCTACTTCTTTGATCCCAATAGAGAAGGTCCATTTCTCCAACTGCAGGTGGGTCAAAGTAGGAGTCACTAGGACAATCACAACCATTAAATTTTATGAACATTTGGTGGACCAACTTTGCATTAGAATTTATAACAAGGACACTCACTAGTATCCAAGTCTCTACTGTGGGCCTTTGTCACCCAAAATGTGAGACAGATATACCTTGATCCCACCAGTCCCAGGTTGACAATTAACTGCACTGTCAAATATAACTCAGATCACTCACAAAATTGTTCATCTTTATCTTTTTTCTTGATGAGACTGAGAAAGGAAACTGCAATAACCCACAGATGAGTGATGATATTGCACATCTAATCCTGGGAGTACAAGATGCCTACAGCACTGTCCAAAAGTTGGGTACCACTAACACATAACAAAGTAGAATCTTGAACAAAATACATTTAAAATACCATTCCTAAGTGAAATCAACTCAACCAATTAATTTATCAATAAGCTTGTTGAAAATTCCACGTAGAAGATTAGAACATTTCATATTTTGTAAGTTTTTGCAAACCTCATGAGTTATACTTAAGTTCACTTCTTAATCAACCTTGATAATGTTTCTGACACATGCAGACCCTTAAATGGATATTTGTGGAATCAAAGGAGTGGAGAATACTGATTGGCTCCGCAAGATCGTGTGGTTAATTGAGAAATTTTGGCTGCATTTAGATTAAGATTTAGTTCACCTAACTTTCCTACCCTGCTAAGTCTACGAGCTTTATGTCAAGAGAGAGCTTCAATTGACTAATGCTATTGAAAACCCAGGAAGAATCCATTAATTCAAATCAAAGAAAATAATATCAAGACACGTACTTTGATTTTTATGGGGCTAGAATGCATTTACAGCTGCTGCAACTAGTGATACATGAGCACAAATAGGAAAAAAAAGATGGAAAGTTCTTGTTGAAAAGAGAAAAGACACAATTAATAAGGGATGTATTATATGAATGGTTGCACTTAGAGTTTGAGGGACAAGTCAAGCTTGTGCAACTCCTCTTGCTCAGTCTTCAAATGGTTAACACTATCCAACCAGTAGCCTCCAAATCCCTCTGCCACCAGCCTTGGAGAAAAGGGGGATGCAGTTTCTGTCCCAGTTGAATGTGGTGAGTACAAAGGCAGCTTCTGCCACCCCTTATGAGCATGAGAATGAGAAAAACCAAAACAAGGTGTTTGTGTTTGAAAAGAGCGTTTGTTGATCATAGAATGCGCCTGAATTCCAAGTGACCTGTTATAGGAGCCATGCAAAGGCAGAGAAGCCATGCTGGAATACCTGTGTGCAAAATCTATTGGAACTGCAGCACCAGCTTTGTGTCCTCTTTTTGCCAAAGTTCTTTCACGCTTATGTGCATTTTGGTGTCCTCCAAGGGCCTGTGAACTATAAAACTTCCTTTGGCAGTAGTTGCATGAGAATATCCTTGGCTCCAATGCATCACCATGTCCTCCTCCATGAATAGATTCTGAGGAGTTCATGGACAAATTTGTATCTAAGCAGTTGATGAGGTTGAGTTCTGGCTTTGACTCATCACATGAATCCAGTGCAAGGTGTGCTGAAGCAGACTCATAGGGATGTTCTTTGTCCTCCTTCCTCTCCTTTTGGATATCCATGGAAGGTAGCACAGGCTTTGAGCAAGGTGCAGATTTCTCTGAAAAAGGAATGTTCAGATCATTTTCAGATGATGGACTTGGCTCTGACCACATAAGGTCCATCTATAGGAAGAACTTTGCAAGGGTTTTCCTTCCTGTTGATGATCAAAATTTGGTTTAACAAAAGAAAGATGAAATTTATGAGTGATGTAAGAACAATAAATGCTGGTGTGTGTGTGTATGTTATGTATGGAAGTAGCTAGCAGCAAGTAGCTAGGCATCACTATTTTACAGTTACAATGTCTTAATATAGCAAGACCTAAAAGCAAGATACCCTTTTGTGCTTACAGAGAGTGAGTTATGTGTTGTGATTGGAACAAATGAGGAACAGCCATGTACAACTTTTGCTTCCTCATAACCCTTTGCCTCTTTTTTTCTAACCTTTCTTTGTCTTCTACTTGTCTTTTTACATTTCTTGTCATGGGGTCTGCCTTTTTCTTTGGTTTTTTCATGTCGAAGAAAAGTTTTCTTGATACCATGAAAAATAAAAAACACACATTTGACACTGTTTATAATAATATAATAATAACTTTAAATTAAAATAAAATAAAATATTAATTTATTATGATGTGAAGTGGATGTTTTGGGTGAGAGTCTTAATATATCAGTATCCTTTCATGTCATAGTTTGTGGCAAGCTAAATAAAATCCAAGGTAAGATCAGTGACTTACTTTTGAAATTCAGAACAATAATGTATGACTTACAAAAAGTGAGTTGTTCTAAGTTTCTTAATCCATGAGTTGGTGGATTTGTTGTGTCTACACAGAAACTCTTCCATCTTTGTCCTGTTTAATAATGTTTTTAAGTCGTCATCGAAAATTGATTTGTCCACGTACGTTGTCCCAAAAAATACTTTTAAGAATTTCATTTCATTTTTTCATATATCAGTTTTAATGCATAATTTACACCACTTCATATCAGTTTTCATATTTTCTTAAAAAAATGAGATGGGATGAGGATTCAACAAAAATTTACTTTTATAAAAGGTAAAGTTTCACAGTATCTGTTCGTGCCATTCCTGGAAAATTGGTGCATGGTGTTGAAACTTTATTTATTGCTTTGCTGCATAATGATGTCTTTCTCAGCTTTATACATCATATGTATTATATAGAAAACAAAACACATCATGTTCATTTTTTGTTTATAAAATAAACCCTCCTTTTAATGATCAAAAGACTTTTAAAATGTGAATTTGATATACTAAAAAAAATATTTGATTCATTAATAACTCTGACATTAAAATAGTATAAACATCACTTTAAAAAAAATTCTATCAACTGGTAAAGAAAATGCCATTTCTGTCAATCAATAATTTTCAATATTATATGAACACTGCAGATGTATAGTTGCTGCAAAAAACTATGTACACACTAAGCAGTATCAACAACTACATCAACACACTTCATATGTTTCAGAACCGCCATGAATCATGATACAAGTTCCTATTGAGATTTGGAATCAAATATACTTCGAGGATTTGAAGTTTAAAAGTCCCATATTACAGTGCTTTCCTTCAGACATCTCGTTGATATGACACCATAGACGAAAGGAGTTACTGGTATAACCAGGAGCATGCAACATTCTTCCTTGTCACATACTCTGTCTCGAGATAAAGATGTTTCATAGTATATAGTGAGTGTAAACTTTATTTTACATATTGATTTTATAAAGTTGACTTAGGTTTAAAGTTCATTTCTTAATATGGTATCAGGTAGTCATATAGTATTTATCTCAATGAGAGTTTGTACTATCAGACCATCCGTAATATATAGTTCCACAACAGATCTCGACGTGAGGGGTTATGTTGGAGATTCCACATCAACTATAAATATAGAAATTTCATAATATATAAGCGTATACAAACTTCACTTTATAAGTTGGTTTTAGAAGATTGACTAAAGCTTAAAGTTTACTTCTTAACACACTATTTTTTTTTATTCTTTGATATATATATAATTTTTTTTGACACACATATAATTGAAGCCTATTCTTGGAATTTCAGAAGGCAGTTTGATGTACTTTCATAGACTAGAAAAGCATAAATGAAAAATGAAAAATTCCTTTATAGAGAGACAGCCAATTCCAACTTTCTTCTCAAAAGGGCTCCATCTGTCAAATGTTTCTTCTGTCCCACTTCACATGTAGCATGCATGATTCCATAGAGCAACATAATTTCCAATACACCCTTCATAAAAAGGACATTCCCTCTCCCCTTTTCCCCCTCCTCTTTGTAAAGTTGAATTATTGTTTCTCTTTGAAGTGGAATAGTTATTAGTTCATGCATAAAGACTGTGTTAGCTAGATTACATGACAGAGTTGGATCTCTATAGAAAATGTTAGGTAAGTTTCCATAATGATTAAAGCTAAAACTATATTGTAATTTTTTGCTTCTTTAGTCAAGCCATAAATCAGGCCACTGTCAGCATCTATCTCAAAGGCCTAATCATCTAATAATGCTAAGAGCAAAATATGAGGTCCCCCTCCTCTTTTCTTTCCTCAAACCTTTCCCTTTCCTTAGGGTTGGACCTCTTTCTCTCACAATTAACCTCATTTTATTTATTGTCACAACAACCAATACAAAGTTTTGGACACAAGCGACTGAGGCCAGGGGCTTGCAATTGAATATCAGTACATGTGATACCTAGCAAGGAAATATTCTTTGAGATTTGATGGATAAGTAATAACTTCTGTGAATTTGCTTAACCATTCTGCTAGTGTTCATGTTGGCTTGGGACCAAATCCTTGACAATAAAAGGATAGTGACATGAAAGGGCATCTTGTATGTCTTCCTTTAACAGGAAAAACATCAAGGGTATCACCCACTTAGAAATACAAAAACAGAATGGACAACCCACTACAAACTTTTCTTGCATATAGAATCTTCTAGGATAGTAGAATAAATTGCTTGCTGAAAGGTACTTTGCTTGTTCATTAATAAGAGGAAGTCAAAAATGCATATTTAGATTTCAGTCCTATTTAACATCATAAAACATTAAGATACCCATTCAGTGTGTATGAAATTGATAGTTTTCACACGGGGCTGAAACATGATTATTGTTGAAGATCTCACATCAACTAGAGATTAGAACATTTCATAGTATATAAGTGGGTTCGTCGGTTTTATGATATTGAGTTAGGCTTAAAATTCCACTTCATAATATGGTTTCAGAGCCATTTAAAGCCTGTCCTAGAGAGTGTTTAGTGGACTTATCAGGCCACTCGCTATCGAGCCATTATCGTGTGTTGGAGATCTCATATAAATGAGTGCAAACCTCACCTTATAAGCTGGTTTTATGAGATTGAGTTAGGCTTAAAAATCCATTATTATTATTATTATATCAGTAGAGCTTTTATCTTCTTTAAACATGATTATTACTAATGACTTTTGCTTTGTAATTTCTCTTCTTTTGATCCAATGCTTCACATGAAAGGGTGTAAAATACTAATATACTCTGATAGGTCAAACTCTCACAATGATATTTAATAAGTCAAACTTTATGAGTGTTGCTCCTGAACATAAGGGTACTGACAACATCCATTTAACTTGACAAGTTGGTGGGTGAAGACTTCAGTTTTTTCAAACTTCATATTAACTCTAGGCACCTAATTTAATCTAAATCTTGTATATATCTGTGCCAGGCCAACTGATTGCAACGTATCAAATAAAAGTTCTCCACCCAATTCCCACCGCTCATTAAGCCACAATTGTATCTTCATTCTTTAGATTCATTTCACTTTTCCTTTTAGAGAATTGAGGTGTAATAGATCAAAACCATTCACAGATTCTACCTAACATCTTAAATTCTCTTGATAATTATTAACATAACACTAGTGCATCCATGACCAAGTGGTTTAGGATCAATCCTGCAGGTTGTCCACATTTTCTAATAAATAGTTGAATTTCAGCACAAGATATATAGATGGACTTTAATCCATATACTTCACAAAGAGCATGTGCAAGAGGATTTGCATTCACTTTTCTTGACTGAACAATTCATCAGAGCATCTTGGGATTCCAGTACTTCTACTTTTAAAGCAACAAATTCTTTCATCATCATATTGTGCCTTGAAATTTGGGAATGTGAATTAGAATTTATAAAGCACTCTCAACTTTTATCTAAACATAGCCTTAACTCACCAGTTTGTGATGGAGAAACATATGACATAATTTTTGAAGTTTGGATTTGTAATCTTTGTTACTTATGAAACTTTGCCATTCTGAACTTGAACAAAATTGAATTATAATTATTTGTTTTGTCTATTTGTCTTTCACTTTTATTTCTGCATACATTTTCACTTGTGGCTTATGCTTAATTGCAAAAGCAACTAATGACACTTAGGAAGATACCTCCAAACCCAACAATTTATGATGTCTTGCAGTATTTTGTATATTTTTCTCCAGAGATGCGTATTTCTTGTTCAAAGAGTGGTAATTCTATCTGTGGCCATGAAATCAGACTTCAGGAATTAGTAAGATCAGAATTGAAATTCAATGAGTTATTTTTAATTTCCTAAGCTTATGTCTGATATGTATGTATGATTGTATGCATCTCTGCCTGTGTTAGCATATTAGAGTTATGAGCTTGGTTAGGAGTTAATGATAACTGTACTTGAATGAGACCTAGATAATACCTGTTACCGGCTGGATAATTGAATCTTCTCCCTCTGTCGTGTTTTCCTTCTTTTTATTGTATTCGGGTTTCAGCTCTCGGTTGGAAGTGTACTTGTACACTTGCAAAAGACTCTCCAATGTTCAATTGAATATTTGGTACTTAAGTGTGGTTAATGTAACAATAAAAACATACTTAGTCTTCTATCACATACTTATAGAGTTGATAACGGAATTTATTATTGATAGACCGTATTTAATATGTATCATAATAAAAATGTAATTACCTGATTTGTCGCATATCTCCTATTTTAACTTGATGTATTTATGCTAACCGGTTGATCGGCTTCCAATACCTAGTGTTCCGGTACAGTATCTATATGTAAAAAATGGTGCAGAAGCATCTCTTCATCAGAAAATGGAATTGAAAGAGCTAAGAGAAAAGCTGGAAGCATATTAGGACTCTTGCATTGAATTTATGGAGGATTATAGAAGGCATAAGTTTCTGTCATTGACTTTGTAATTCATGGCACTTTCTGTTGTAGTAGAAGTAAACCTTTAATAGTGCTATTATATGTGATCACTGTAAATGCAGATATGAATTAGCCATTATAAAGAAAAATGAAACAATTTCCTGATTTATCAATTAAAACCAACTAGAAGGTCATTTTTGGTATAGAAAATTAGCTAATAAGTTAGCCTCTAACTAATAAGCTATTTATTAGTTATAAGTTCTAAGTTGATAAAAATTAGCTTCTTTTATTAGAAGTATTTCATAAACTAATTTATAAAACAGTTCATAAATATAAAATGACATGAGAGAATATAAATGTATAAATTTTATTATATAAATAAAATTTGTGTCTTTTAAACAAAAAAAAATATATACTCTATGAGAAGTTTAGTATTGAGTAATAGTATAAATAAATAATTTTATTTTATTCTTTTATCAGGAATTTGATAATAAAATTAATGATATTTAGGTACCTTCTATAAAATACTTTCTTTATTGTGGAAGTAATGTTATTTTCTATTTTAATAAAATATTTGAGTATTCTCTTTTAATATACTTTTTGTAATTCGCTGAATTTTTAGATATATCATTTTTATTTTAGAAATCATAAAGAATTGTATTTTGCTAGCAAATAATTTATTAACCTTTTATATCGATGGACTGTAATTGATTTAATAATTAAATACTATTTATCATATTTTATTAATAGGACAAACTTAATAATTTAAGCATTATTTTCTCCTATCATCCTTTATTTTAAAAAAACATATATCATCATTATTTTTTTTTTGTCGTTGTTAGTATTATTATTTGCTGGAGTTCATAGTCTTTTTAGTATCAAGTGCACCAATTCAAATATGCATAAAACATGAAAAAAAGTAGGCTAAATATTGTATTACATAAGAGTAATATCTTTGCAATAACAGGGTTTAGTTTTAAAGTATTAATCTAATTCACACATTTTTACTCCAATCTAAAAAAGCATAAACTTTCTTCTCAAAACATCACACATTCATTCCCTCAAGCAAAGCAAAGCGAGATCTACTTGCTCTGATCCTAACTTGAGAAAAATACAAACAGATAAAGAATGAATATGAAAGAGTGAATTATTTATAATAACTTTGGAGATTTCAGATACAATGTATGAGAGGGAAAAGAAGAGACTAGGAAAGTTCGTATCTAAGAACAAGGTAAAGTTCATAGGTAAAGTTCAAAGTACACAACAACTTTTCAATAAAATTTATTTAAGATGAGTTATACAACTAAGATCAAGAATAGCACATTACTAATACAAGTAGGCAAACCCATTGCATACAATGCTAGATCATTTGTCACATTGAAATAGCGCAGAGAAAAATAGCGCTCATACTATTAATTCCAGAGAGTCCCCTTTAGAGGACTAGGTTACGATCCTTTCAATTTTCCCCCTTAGAAAACCAATGGAGAGGATTACATAGAACCAATAAAGCTTTAACCAAGGCATTCTCCAAAAAGAACTAGCTTAGTCATAGAATGGGTATGGCATCATAAATATAAACTCACTATCACAAACAAATATACTCGGCATGATAACCTGAAAAACTACGTTAATTAATCAACCTAGCTTTTCCATAAAAGTTTCAATCAAGGTTTTGCCATTGACTATTTTTGTTGTTGCAATAATCAAATCATATGCCATGCCCTCCTGCAAAATAAACCACATCGAGAATTAGAAGATAAGAAACAATCAAAAAGATTTATTCATAATGCCCAGTCAATTGGATAAAGCATGGATATAGGGGAGAAGAGCAAATAATTCTACAGTGCAAAACATACACGGGCTTGTGCAACAGTGAACTAAACAAAATACCTATATGATAAACCCATATGAAAACAAGCTTAAACTCTTTTGGGATTTGACACCAGCACACTATTGGAAATAAGATTTGAACAGTAGTAGTACACTTGAAAATATAACATTTTATCCCCATTTTCATGTCCCTGAGGTTCTGCTTTGAACGTAAAAGCATGTTCATCCTAATTTTAAAGATACTACTCCTCACATATAAGTCCAAAATAGTCTTTCCAGTTTCCCCTCGTTGCTTTCTCTACCAATTTTTTGCTTCTCTACCTACAACAGTTTTTTCTATCCTATTGGGACGGTTTGAATAATCTGTTCTAGATCCTTGAAGAAATCAAATTTGATATAAGTAGTTACTAGTCCAATTTGAGGGATATATATAGTAAAAATATCCAGTGTTTTCTTCCAGTGAACAATGTTTAATTTATAGCAATGATTTGATCACCTTCAATGTTTTTTCAGAGATCCTGAAAGGGCTCATATGCTAAGTCTAACGTGGGAATGAAAAGCCTGCCATTTTCAGTGGCATGGTCAGCAACCACCACTAATGAATGAAATCCTTCTTCCAATCTGGTAGGTCGGACAAATGATAAAACCAGAATAAAGAATATAGTCTCAAGAAGTATTTTTGAATGAGAAACAGATCTAAAAATACAGCTAATGACCATAGCAACAGCTTCTAAGAGACATAATGACCTAGACAGATTTCTTCACCCGCTACCCCTCCTCGTGCAGACACTGTACTCTTCAAATGAATTAGCTAATTCCACTACTAACTGCACCGGGCTCCTACCTATCCCTTCTAGAACAAACCATCCAAATGGAAGACCATTAATTATGCTGGCCCACTATAACTCCTCCCACATCAAACTTAGCATTATGGACCATATTATTAGATCCATATCTAATACTCCACTCCTTGGATGATCCCATCTTGAGAGACAAAGCTAGTAGCCTGAATCTAAAGAACAATTTTTTTTTCTAGAACCTCTTAGTTCTTTCAGCCACTATATTTATCTTTCCTCTAGTTCTATTCATTGTATCCCAGTTCATTATATCCTTGGTCCTTTCAATTCAATTAAGAACTCTGATGTTCCAAGTCTCTAGCGTTTCAGACATTTGAGACTTTTTTGCATGAGTATGCATCATAGAGAGCTGTGTCAATAATTCATTAGTGAGTCCATGAAGTCAACAAATGTGTTTGGAAAACATATTTTAGGAATTAATTGGGTTATTCTGAGTTGGGTAAGTTATGAAATAGGAAACGATTTTGAAATTCTCAAGTTGTGTGGATATTTAGAAATCCACTCAACTTTGGTTGGATTTTATTTATTTTTAATTATTTCAACCTCCCAATTTGATCCTTATTTGATTACCCTTTGTGCGTTCTTGAGGTCATGTTATCACAGGTATTGTCCAGAAGAAAGTTATCCTGATATTTCTCCACTATTCCCTTGTGCTTACTGAAGATAGAAGATAAGAGAGAACCAGACACAGATTTCCATAATTAAAGATCCCCCCGGGCAAACCCACCCACCAACCATATTCAGAAAACATTAAATTATAGGAAAAGTTATTGGTTAACCTAGTGTCTAGGAGACATTAAGAAATAGGCAACAGTTATGACACACCTGAGTGCTTAAAAATCGGAGAGCAGAAATCTCTGCAAAGGTAACACCCCCAATAAAAACAACAAGCACCAGCGCACGCCTTCCATCTGGTACTCTGAAAGAAGTGAAATGCCAGAAAAGAATTACAAGATTTATTCTTTAAAGTCTCCAAATTTTTGACACATCAATGTCAAATGAAAACCATCAAGCTCTAAAAGGTTTACCTTTTAAGGTATGAAACCACACCTTAGAAGCTAATGGATATCATTCATAACAACAAGTAAAAGATTGTTGATAAAATAAAGCTGAATCAGTATAAATCTTATTAACAGGCATAATTTTGAAATGTTTATAGTAGTGATCCTTGCACGAAATTATACGCATTGAACTTCCTGGAATTTATTACATTTTTCTGATACTATTTTACTAAAGATAAAGAGATGCAGAATTTTAAAAACTGCACTGAGGTAAAACATACTTAGCTATGCTGGATGAAACCCCTGATAAAGTATCAAATGATGAGCTATTTGGGATTCCTCCCTGTACAATAAAATATAACTACTAAGAAAGGTGAACTGAATAATATGTGACTTTGATTCAAACAGTAATAAATAAAATGGAAACATTACATGAGAAAACATATTCAATCAGAGTTCACGAGTACTAACCCTCTTCATTTCCAAATGAGGTCCAGGCAGTAGCTTCAAAATTTCTTCAACAGGACGCCTAAAAGATCAACAACATTCAGTAATGTTTCAGTTGGTTGACTATTACCTTAGTTCACCACCCAAGCAAAAGAAAATGTATTGCATGCATCAATATAACAAAAGGGTAAATGTGAAGTTTTAAGAAACTATAATTGGGTGGTTTTTTAATATCAAACAACCTTCAACTTTATCATAGAATATGGACTGTTTAGAGGAATTTCAATGCTAGATATGTAGGGACATTGGCATGCCCTGTCAAATGACTCAATCTTTGTTTCTAGGGGTTTCTTTTGTATTTTATTGTGAGAATGTCTTCCTCTATCATTATACTGTCCATTTCTTTCTCAATGTGAATTCTCTTTCTTTAAACCATGTTGGGAGAGGATTACTCACTTTGGGTAAGCTCAAGTTAACAAATTTCAACATAACTAACACAAAGACCATAAAATATCCTGCTTTCCGTAGCATGGATTGAAATGTGATTGTTGACAAAATTATACAATAAAACTAATGTCTTAAAAAAACATGGTCAACATTTTAAAACCAGACTTTATGGCCAGCACAAACCCATTTCTAACAGCAAAACATTTAACAAAAGCCAACTAGGACCGAGAGATGCATGAGATGAAATTTACAGTTCAATGAGTTGAACTTCTTTATAAATTCATATACAATTACGTTTTTAGGTAATAATGAAATGAGAAAGTTAATTGCCATGCTAAACAAGAACAACGGAAACAATCTCTATTAGGGATTCAGGTTTACCATCCAGACCGAATGGCATGCTGGACCAGTCGAATGCTGAGTGGTGCATATCCAGAGAAGACATAAGCAATATCATTGGGGCTGTCCTAGTAGGAAATCCTTTTAAGAGTAAGTAGGGAAACAGGACTAAATAGATAATTGTATAACAGTTGCTTATCAAATATCAATAATAACAACTTAATAGAGCCCGGTGAGATTTGAAAGAATACATGAAGACAAATTAAAAGAATACAATATGCTAGAAGTGTCACTAACTGCCATTGCAAAATTAATTAATTTTGAAAAGGGAAAATCTGGTTATAGAGCCACAGAATGAATAAATAAATAAACAAAGGAACAATAGAAGTGCTAGCATAGTTAAAAAAGCTGGGAAAAATATTGCTTCCAGACTGCAACAATAAATTAACCTTAAATGTGATTTGGGCAGATATTAAGGATTTGGGATGCTTAGTTCAACATTTGTTATCATTTCACGATGAAAATATGTATATTGTATTTTATATGTCACACACACACACACACACACACACATCACCATGTTTACATAGAATATCTAAATTGTGACCATGAACTTAATATAAAATTTAAATTATATCAAATGTCTAAGGATCACATCATTTAGAAGAAATTACTTGGCCGTATCAGTGTCTTCAACCACAAGCTGCAGAGCACGTTTTATAGTGAGCCAATTGCTTTTTGACTCCTAAAAGAAATATAGACACAATAAGAGTTAATTATTAAGTCACAAATACATAACCCATTCGCATTTGCAACTAAACACCTAGAGTATCGTACCTGCTTTTTAAATAGTCCAGCTTTCTCTAAATTGTTTAGCATTGCTACGTGCTCAAATCCATAGCTATGGAGTAGTTCTCTCCTATGAATTGGAAGTTACAAATATACATTAAAACTCTAAGTACTTCAAAATAAAATCTGCTAGTATATTGTACAAAAAGCAAATGGGGATAACATTATAGGTTAGGGATTCCCATGGATCTACAGAAGTAACAAAATGAAGAAAAAAAGAAATAGGACAAGGTATCAATGAAGCATGTAAGCTTGCCTGAAGTAGTCAAAGTGCTTCTTTGGCAACCCAGAATTAGTAGTAGAAAATAGGATTAAAAGGCGTAAGACGGTCGTCAAAGGCTCTTGCTTATGGATCAGTTCTTCAATATAATCAAAGCATCTGCATATGTGATGACCAAAGTTTCATATTATAAAACCTTTAGTTATGTACATGCATCTGTGGACTGAAATGCCTCAACAGCAATCAATTGCAGCCTTGCAGGCACTGACCCAGCTAACAATACCGTAAAATTAGTTTTGGCAAATCAAGTCATGTAATTTAAAATTCATCCATGAGTTATAACGATAAGTGCTGCTTCATTTATCTCATGCTGTAAATTAAACAAACTCAAATATTATGAACAGCAAATAAAGCTTAATTGTCTATTATAACCTAAACTATAATATGGCTTTATGCGCATATAGCCAATTTTAAGTCTTAATATGCAAATTTCTATCAGCAATCAGTTAATAGTACAGATACTTGATGCACTACATTCTTGTTTACAAGGAAAACAAAGTACCCCAAGGGCATATCCAAATCATGTCTGTGATGGTAGACTTCCCAAATTGCATCTCAGTTTTTATTCTCATTGTTCAATGCCAGGCCACAAAGTTTACTAAAAGCTTGGTTTTAAGTTTTGACAAAGACTTGATATCGAATTAAATTTTGGGCATAAAGTGTTGGCCTCAGATGAAAAATCCTCAAATTTTCATGGCCAACAAGAAAAAAGCATAAAATATATACCCCAAACAAAAACATGAAGTTTTCAGGTAGAAGATATGTTCCAAAAACTGGTACTAAAGTACTAGTTCCTACCTTGGACAATTAAATATGATTATTAAAAGGTACTCGTTAAAAAAAATCACATGAAATTTATAATTTACAAATTCTCCTACGAAAATTTGGAGCTAGCAAGTCAAAAACAAGTGGCACTGGCCAGAACAAGTTAACCCATCTTAAACCTTAGCATCAGCTCCCTCCAAAAGATATGATATCACATCCTACTTAATTCATACAGAGAGGGAAATTATATTAATTTAAAATATAACAACATCAAGTACATAAAACTCTCTGTATGTAAAATTAACTCACATGTCATAACTCTGGGACTCCACAATTGTATGTTCCATATCAAGTTGCCCAAGAAATGAAGGCTTTGAAGTGAATGTTGATAGATGTTGGGCAAGATTTATGTGCCTCTGGGGAAATTATTTAAGGAATGCTGTGAGTTGATAGTCACTATGATGTCTTAATGAAATATCAAAATTACAAAAAAGTGTTCTCACGGTCATCTCCGGCAATGAGTTCAGTTTTTTCACGAAGTCCTTCAACTCAGAAACTGTTTGTGTCTGGACATCATGGAAAACAATATATATTAGATAGAAAGTCTTTACAAATTCATTTTAATTTTCCAAAAGTAATAAAAACTTAATGAAGTGCATCTCAAAAAATATTCAGTAAACACAACTTATTATTCAATCAGTAAATATTTTTTTCTATTTTTAAATATTGCATCCATCAAACAAACATCAAACTGTAGAATCTCTGAAGATAAAGTATGGCAGAAAAACTTATTGAAAACTTCAATTTATTATATTTTGGAAAAACACAACTTCAGTCAATTTACTGATATTACTCATATAAAAAAGGGTTTCATTTCAATTACTTTTGCAAAATTGACAGCATAATCAATGTCCAAGTAGAGGCCATCTACTTACAGTAGTTGTCATTTCTGTGTAGTCTTGCTTCATGGAAGTAGCTTTTTGACGCAAAATCTGCAATACTGCAGACAGCAACTAAGAAAATAGAACGACAAGAGAGCCAAATATTTTTTGTTTACTGTTTCTGTTCTTGCTCCTTTGTGTGCATGTGTGTGTGGGTGGGTGAGAGAGAGATTATTAAGTTATAACTGCGCTACAAGTGGTAAAAATGAATCAACCTGGACAACAACTTCAAAGTTTAGATCCCGTATCTCCTTAAAAAGCTTGTCACTAACAAAATCCATGCAAGTAAACATTATTTCAGTAAAATACTACAAGCAAAATGTCAGAAACAGAATATGGAAAATGAACAACAAAATAATAATTGCAAAGAAACAGAATATGGATGTCTGAACTATGGTTAAAAGAGGATTTGGAGCAAAATGTCATCCAGAAACATCTTTCTTTTTGCTACACCATAACAGAAAAAAAAAATTGTAATATAGGCATCATTAAAGGTTCACATCCTCTTACAACTTTGATTACGTGAAAACTGATATTCAAGGTAGCAGAAAACTCAAATATTGCTTAATAAAAAAACCAATCAAGCCTTTAGTACTGCCTATTCACTAAATATAATGTGATACAAATAAAGTGGGATTTCTTCAATCAAATTAAAAAGGATAGAAGTAAGGATGTGATACAAATAAATAGGCATTCTTTCTATTAAATTTACAAAGGAAAGAATTAAAGGGAAAACTTCTTGAAGTTGAGATCACGTTTACAACAACAATAATAATAACCCAAAATCCAAACATTATCTCATTAAATGAAGTTGGAAACGTGGATAAATTGTTTTTCCATTAATTATCTTTCTAATACTCTTTAATCTAAATAAGATCATTATGCTGGGAGGAAAGCACACTAAAGCATATTAAAAAAATGGTTCTCATTCTTCCGAAATATAAACTTCTATTACCTGCTTCAACTAATGGTGCAGAGCAGCATGAGACATGTCAGCATATGAGTATCAAAAAATATCTAAAAGGAGAATTAATATGAATATTTGACGGAGCAACCTACTCATTAATGGATTGGAAAAGTTTCTAGCAAAATAAAATATTGAAAAAGTAACAAAAACATGATACAAAACATCCATGTGATAGAAAAACGGTCTGTGTATGGCTAACCAGATAGAGTAAGTGAGAAATGTAACTTACCTTGAATTCAGGGGAACTTTGTTTTTTTTTCCTTCTTGTTGAAGACCCATAATAGAAGCATCAAGCTCTACAGAGCCATTGTTGATGTGCAGAAACTGCCATCATACAAATTCAGCAAAATAGCCATTGTCACTTCAAACATATTTATAGTATGAGTAAATAATATTTAGACAAACTATAATAATATTTTTCTGAAGATCAATTCATGGAACCTAAAATAATCCATGAAGTTTGCATATAATTCTAAAGCTCCTTGACAAAATCACCAAAACATGCAATGGAAAAACTTCCACATTCTAATTTACAACATCACAAAACTTGTTTGGTAGATGTTCTCAAAAAAAAAAAGTCCAAACAAATAACACAGCTACATATTTTATGCAATAAATATTCATTCTTAAAAGTGTATGCTGATTCTGCATTAACTTGCCTCATCAAGTAGTCCCTCATATGTCAATTGGGAACACAAAGGAGTAACCATGTCCACCTGCATTCAAAACATACCCAAATTCAATGACCACCATTCATGTGGACACCACTCATATCCAAACAACTGAAATAGTAGGACTTCAAAAAGAATGTAAGTTAATGTGAATATAGAAAATTAAGCGTGCAAAAAGAACTAGTAATGAATTGTTTAACTTCAAATTTTTCAATCTCATTTATGTACAAAAATCTTTCATTAACATCTTTTTATGAAGTAATGAAGGATAAATGTATTGGACGGGAAATGCCCTCCTTAAGCAGTAAAAAACAAATTCATAAATAACTCAGTACAAGGGCACCAAGCATAACATCCCCAAAGACACTACCAATCATGAATAATGGAGATGAGATGGAAAATAGGTTGTACCTCTCTATCTAAAAGGATTACTGTATTTATCTCTGGCACAACGATCTGTGAAAACAAACAGAGGATTATATGGTGTATTTTAAGTTTTAAATTGAATACAATTTAAACATAGCTTTTGTTTGTTATTCTGCTATTCTAACTTAGAGAAAAATAGCGTAGAGATAAATTACGTCAGATGAGTTAACTGGTTCCTCAGCTTGCATTCGGTTTAGGATGTCCGCAACACACACAGATGCTTTTCCTTTTGCCCTCACATTTGGTATCACTCCAAAAGAAAACTACAAAAAATGAAGTGAAATAATTATAAGAAAGTACAGACTCACAAAGATTGAGATCATGTTAGATTTGATGTTAATGATGATGATGGTATTTCATAAAGTGACAACTGTATGGGATTACTCCCTTTTGCTTGATGCTGATTGTTCATGTCTAGAGAAAAATTCAACTATATGAATTAAAAAGTACAACCTCAAGTTTGTGAATAGCTTTAGCAATGTGCCAAAGCGATCCTGTATCACCATCAACTTGGCATTCCTACCATAGATAGAAGGCAAACAAGAATAAGTAAATAAAAAGCAAATACAGACTGTAAGTAAATTCAATAAATTACAACACTACAAATAAGTCACAAAGAGCAGAAGTATTGATATCAAGCTTACTTTGTAAGAAAGATCAAGTTCAAATGATAATACATCTTCATCCATTGGTACAATATACAGGGGATATTCCCCAATTGAAACCATATGATGTAATTTCTCTTCCTCAAGAACCTACACAAGAAAAAAAATCGTTTAATCCTGGCAGAGATATCATGTTTAAAATAGAGAGGTACCATGCCCAACTAGGAAAATTATTTGTTTCCAATGAGAGCTTACTTTCTCACAAGCAACAGTGCGGCGGGGGACAAAATAAACATGATATTCTCTTTGCAATCCTTTCGATAGATCATTATGAATATTAGAACATATGAATCTCATCAACTTGGGCTGAGCATGCACAAGGTAAACTACTTTGCTGCTGTCAGTCTGAATTGGATCACCAGAAAGATGTCGCAATTCAACTCCATGCTCCTGCTTGTAATTCAGTGTGAACTCTCAATATAAACAAAAAATTAATACAAGCAAACAACAGTTTATTCAGAAAAGAACTAATATTTTTTGTTAAATAACCGATATAGCGCCCTCATAACTCTCTAACCCCTCCACCATTGGAGGAAAGCCCGTTAAGGTGGTGCCATAGGCCACAAGGACATGTTTATTTGACGGAAATTTAGCCTTCCATCATTGATAACTCCAGTGTGTAGGTATACTATACAGAAAGGTTAATATTTTTTTATTAAAATTCAATTAAAAACTAACCAACATCGTTATGGTCATAGGAGGTATTTTCCATTTTGGAGCTCAAAGCTCCATCACAGTTTTGTCCTTAAAAGTGTCTCAAAGGGTTAAAGGGAGGAAAGGTGTATTTAAATTCGACTTCTAAGCTATGTGGAACTATTGAGAGTACCAGAAGCTCTAGAGCCGAAGGTTAAGGGAACTTTATAACCACTTTTCCTTAGGTGCCAATAATTCAACTTCAAGTTCTTTAAGATAGGAAGATCCTTAGGATTAATGAGGTATTCTCTATTTTGGAGCTTGGAACTCTATCACTCCATCATGCACCATGCACCGGAGGTTGAGGGAGAATGTATATTTAGATTGGCCTTGAGCTCAACTGGCCTCTTAAGCGAGTTGAGACTATTTGAACACATGGTATTAAAATCTTCCATAATATATATATATATATATATATATATATAAGACAGATAATTTATGAATTGATATCCCGTTACATAAAATCCAGTAAACTACTAAGGGCAAGAAAAGTGCCTTGAGAATGGATGTCTGTATAATAAGCGAGAGAGAGTCCCCAAGCTTCGGATCAATGACCAAACACTTCTTCCCTCGAACCTGCCGTTACATAAAAGCTATCAATATCAAATAAACGAAAGAATCAACCATAGTCGAAAACATCAAATCTTAAATCGAAATCACATAGCGGAACAGAACTTCAATTTTCTAAAAACAACGAAAACGGAGGAATTCAGAAGCAATAATTACATTCTTGAGGATGTTGATGAGCTCCTTTTGGGACTGTTCCCTGATCGCAACGAGAACAAATAATGATTAAAATGAGTTGAAGTTGAAATTGAGAATATTGTGAACATGAACAACGAATGAGAGTATGAGTAAATGGCGATTTAACCTAATGGATGTGAGATTCACGGGAGCATTATCTAGGTTAGGAATCTGAGCCATCGAAAAGAGGTACCTCTGCTGAACTATTCAACACCACTATACAATTTTCGTTTTCGCAGAAAGTTTCAGAGGAAAATCATAATTGCAACTATGAGGGAAAACACACTTTCTCTTTCATTTGATTTAAGTTTCTGCATAAACATAAACAATAAGATGTTACGATAATATGTATATATTTAATGTTTTATTTTACTTTAGATTATATCTTTAAAATTTTAATATTTTAAATTTACAATAACTTAGTGAGATACTTCAATTGTTGTATACATATGAGATAATTCTATTTTATTCTTAGTTTTATTTTAAAATATTAATATTTTAAATTCTCTTGATATATAACAGAAAATTTTAAAAATGAAATAAACTACTCATTTACTTAAATAACTGTACACGTCATTACTTCACTATATAATTAAGTTTTTTTTACTTCACTATATAATTAAGTTTTTTTCATGTAAATATGTCTTTTATGTTGCTTTTCTAACATTATTTACCTTCAAATTAGGATCACACACCAAATATAAAAGATAATAATACATACTTTATTTAACTAAACATATAAAATTAAAATTAATAAAATATTAAATCTAAAAAGTTTGAGAACGTATGAGACCCTCATATGGTATGTCTTTGTCGGATTGAGAGGATTGAAAATCCTCGTGTCACCAGTTTAAATCGGGTTTCTATATCGGACACTGTCACTCAAATGACACTCATTGACCATGTATCGGTGAAGTGTCTAATTCAAAAAATATTTATTGGATTTCTGACAATTAGGTTAAAAAAACTGAAACATACTTGTGTACAAAAATCCTCAATTTATATAATTCTTAATTATATAATATATAAATTTGTGTCCTTATGTTTTACATTTTGGAGATTATATGTGTCTCTGTATCCGTGTTCGCGTATCAATATTCGTGTCAGTGTCATTGCTACATAGCTGAGAACTGAAAACAAAAATAAATGCATTTAAAATGTGTTTTTCTATGAGACTCGGACATGCCTTACAAATGGTATGTCCGTGTTGGACACACGTATCTGATACCAACACTCCTATGATACATATTAGTGAAGTGTCAAATTTAAAAAATATTTATTGAATTTTCGACAATTTTAACACGTTTCAATATAATTTTTAAAAAAGACAAACACGTTAATTTTATAAAAACTTAAATTTATTATATATATTTTTATTATAATTAACAAATCTGGTTAACTTTCTGTCACAAAAAATACTAAAACATATTTAATTTATATAATTTATAATTATATATATATATATATATATATATATATATATTTAGGTCTCCGTATCCTATATTCTATTATTCATGTCAAAGTGTGAATCCATGTCTATATGGTATCATTATCTGTGTTTGTATCGTATTATTTATCTGTGTACGTATCGTATAATCGTATTATTGCACGAGTTAAAGGTTTCTGCACCCATTTTGAAGTTACCTAGAGTAAAGTAGAAGCTCACGAGTCACACACGCAATCTGTAACACTGTCCTCGCCATCGCCACCACCATCAGGTTCGTTTTCTAATATTGGATTTATCTTCTTTCTCTCTCTCTCTCATGGTTCAATCCTTATTATTGGCTTCACTCTGTAATTCGTAACGGTTTAATCGTCGAAAAGTTTCGTTTGAATAATTAATCGAGATCTTTCAAGGAAAATTAGAACAGGACGCAGCTTCGTCCATAGTTTTGTTCGTTAGAAAATTAATGTTTGTTTGCATGCATCGATGGTTTAAGCATGTATATTGACGTCCTAAGTCGTATAAACCTCTGTCTTTTGCTCGTGGAGGAAAAACAAATTTGGTTTCCTGTTGTTTAACTGTTGTCGTGACTACACAGTTTATGGATCTACGGTTATCTCTGTGAAAGCCACTGATTTCTATGGGTTATCTTCATAATATTTCATATATTTATGTTCATCTTTTGCACCTTCTTTTGGGAATCCGATTTGACAGCAATAGTCTGGTTTTTGGTGTTTCAATTAGATGGATAACAATAATTGGAGACCTAATCAAGGTACTGAAGCTAATATGGATACTAGTGATTGGAGAGGTGGACTGCCGCAAGAGTCACGCCAAAGAATTGTCAACAAAATGTAAGATTCAGTTTTGATATTGTAATTTCTTACTATTGTCCCGCAACAGAAGTAAATCAATGATATTCCATGAGGATTGTGGTCTTCTTTTCAAATGATAAATGAATGTATATCAAAGAACATTGATTGGCGGTGTCATATTGTGTAATTGTCTTATGCCAATAATTATGAAACATGTGCTCAAATTTCTGGTTGATAGGTTAAAAAAATAATTAAATCTGTTATTTTTTCCTCCACACGAATATTTAATAAAAAATCGTTTTGATTTTTTTAATGTCATAGGAAAAGTGTAGGGATGAGGTTTAGCATGTCAGCATTGCACATGCTCATTGATGGGTTAGTGGGGCAATTTTTTTAAAATCATGTATCATTTTACATGTCAAAGGTCCTGGGGAAGCTGAATTTATTGACGGTGGGATCATCTGGCATTGTGATTTACCATGCTCAGTCATGTCATGGGATCCTCGTTAGAATGCAGCCAAAATTACCCTTTTTTCTCCTATTATCAAATGGTCTCTGCCATTCACTGCCTTTCCCCCATATGAAAATCACTAAATTGTATCATTGGACCTGTGTATAACCGCCGAAGCTCCACCCTGCTGCTACTTTCACTGTGCGTAGTTGCTACAATTGCTGGTTATTGCACTGTAGTTGCTCCTGTTACCCAACATCTCAGCTTCTGTCTTCTCTTTATCTCAAGGTCAGCCACGGCTACCCAGCCTGGGTCTCTCTCGCTCAGTGATCCAGTCACTCTGATCTCATCCCACTCTTTTCTATCTTTTAATTCTATGCTTTGGCTTCTCTCACAGTGGCTGAACTGCTGAATAAATTTTTTAATCACCCTTTTATTTTTCATAATTGTTCTAAAATTATCTTTCTGACCTATTATTAAATTTAATTCTATTTATGAATTATTTTTATCATGTTACGAATTTTAATTCCACTCTTTAGTTGTCTATAACTCTATGATTTTGGATTTCAACTTAAGTTTTTTAATGATGTGAGGTTGTTTTCTTTATCTGTGGTGTTTTTATGCATATGCATTATTTATAATTATTTTTGGTAAAAACTTAGGATCTTATGATTCGAGTTAGTGCTATTCTCTTCTCTTGATCCTAGGCAGTATCTTGAGTTTAACAACCTTGGAGTGGGATATAGTCATACTTGGTGGTCAACTTTTCAATTATTTGGTGTTATTGTACAATGTGTTAGAATAAACTTTTGCTATCGTGGGTATATCCTTAGAATATGGGGCATTTGCTTATTCACTTTAGATGTCTCAAAGGAGGAGTAGGGCAGAGTTTTTTTTTCTCTATGTACTGTTATTATTTTTCATGTGCTATCATTACTCTCATTTGGTGAGTTTGGTTGGAGGTTACTGCCATTATTTTCACAGTGGAACATGTTTGTCTTTGCAAACTGATTTAGGATTGTGTATTTTGCTATTGAATAGGTTATACATATTTTCTCTTCATAGAGAATGTGTGGTAGATGGATATTTAGTGAAAACTATAGGATTATTAGTAGGATGTTTTTCTCTTATGTTTTTTATAAAGTTAATATATGCATAGGAAGCTAAAATGCATATGGAGCAAGGAAAGAATTGGAGTTGAATCTTATCCTTGCGTTAAAACTTGAAATCAATTATTGAGAGGCTTGAATCAATGATTCTAATCACAAGATCAATATAATAATAGGAACTAGTATAGGATCTAGAATTCAATACAAGAACAATATAGAATTCAAGCTAGGGGAATAGAATCATTAACAAGAATATAACCATGGATAGAAATGGATTAGAATAGAATTGAACCGAAAATTATAGAGCATAAGAACATTAAAACAAATTAAAAGAGAAAAGGTGGAGAATACTTAGATGGTGGAAGAAGCAAGGCGCGCCACTTGAATTTGAAGTTCTACCTCCATCTTCAAGATAAGCACCAAGGAAGAATAACCACTTTGATTTCTAGAAATCAACATAAAACTCATGGATGAGAATTACTCACTCAAGTGCTTCAAACTCTCAATTTTTCATATATTTCAAAGTTATATTTATCCACTCATGCTAGCCTTAGCCGAAAATGTTACAGGAGAAAAAAAGGGAAATCCAAAAATTTATCAATGACCAAGATTAACCCCATGCTTTTTGTGGTTGTATCACCCTTTCTATGCGTGTGTAACTCTTCTGTTGTTTCTCTTGGCCGAACTTGATGCTCCTCTTTGGGCATGATTGACTTTTTAAATTTAGGCCGAATTACAACCTAAACTGCAATTACTATGTACACCGTTATATTACAAAGAAATTAAAGGACATACGTTTTCCAAGTCTAAGTAAGAAGTATAAAATAAAGAAAATGAAGAACTGTTTTTATGAGCAATAGTATTTTCTCTTATTATGCTCCTGGTGACTCTTCTTGGAATTATGTATTATTGTTCTTTTTCTTCTTTTTCAGTCATGCAATCATCAGATTTGTACGTAGAGGAGAGACTATCTACATTATCAAAATGATGCTTTGCACTCCATTTCTGATATCCATTGTACTATATTTGTTTTTTGTTCTGAATATGTGTATGATTTCAATGAGGACTTCTTACATTTTAACGAGCTTATAACATTTTAGGATTGTCTATTCCCCGTAAGTTTTCTATAATTTGTATTATTTAGTTATTAAACCGCTTTCCTCATTTTCTATAGATTGGACACGTTAAAAAGACGTCTTCCTGTTTCTGGTCAAGAGGGATTGCTTGAACTTCAGAAGATTGCTGAAAGGTTTGAAGAGAATGTTTTTACTGCTGCCACAAGCCAGGTACTATTTGATTTTAGATTTATCAACTTATGGTTATGTATACAAACACGTACGAAATGAAAGATTGATGTTTTATGTGATACTCCCTTATTTCAGTCTGATTATCTACGGAAAATATCTTTGAAGATGCTTACTATGGAGACTACATCACAAGGCACCATGGCCAACACTCCAAACCAAGGTGCTCACGATCCAGGTTAGCTTTTAATAACCTTGGCATAGTGGCAATATTCTAATTCCAACAGGATCTAACTTGGAGTTGTTTCTAGTTCAGGTCAAGTTGTTGGGACTGTATTGTGTCCTATTGATGTGAAGAATCACTAACATTTTATTTTTGTCTGCTGGTGTTACATACGATCCTGGTTGTTTGTTTTTAAGTCTTTGTTCCTTTTAAATTTTTCGATGATATCAACTTGTTAAAATTTATCTCTAAAAACATTGCAGTGTCTGTGTTTAAATCCGTTGTTAACTCAATTTTGGTTTCCTTTGCCATTGCCACTTGTTTCCATGTTGGTTTTAGTATTTTGTTGTGGATCTTAATTAAAGATTTTTTTTTTTTAATTGTTTGGTTTAATCTTGAATGCCAAATACATGTAATTTGTTTTTTTAATATTGATTACATCTTGTTGAGTTTCTTTAGCTTTCTTTGGTATTTTGTGATTTCTTATTGTTGTTTTCTTTCCTCCAGTCTTGTTATGAGGCATTTAGTCATGGAAGATGTTTGGTTAAGATTGTATGTTGATTTGAGCTAAGTGATTGATTACCAAAAGATAAAGGATGCAAATGTTGTACAGTACATTAGGAATGTTTTGTTAATCTCTAGCTTAAGTCTTGGACCAAAAAGAGCACATTGAAATTACAAAATCTAGGTGTTCGCCGACCAAAACCAATCTAATTGTAAAAGTAGAATGAAAACAACCCAAAAAGGTAGAAAGAGGTGAAATGCTTAATTTTTAAAAGTCCAAAAAGCTTGAATCACATTATTAAGTCTTTGTTCCCACTGAACTTGTATCCATTATTAGAGGTAGTATTGCTTGTTTATACCATTACTCTCTTTTACTTGGACCTTTATTGCTTGCTCAATAGCTTTTTGGTAACTTCAACTCCTTCTAAGGTTGCAAAATTTCAATTGTGTGTTGTTAACAATTCATTTGGATCCTGATGTGATATCTTAAGTTTTTTGTGGGTTTCTCTGACTTAACCTATCATTGTTTATTTAATAGGGCTTGTTATTCCACCCCATGTTCACAATCCTGGGCAGCAACATTCTATTCCTATGCCCAATCAATCTCAATCATCGGGTTTAACCCATACTCCAATCCAAAATGTTGGCCAGAATATGCCTGGAGAGAATTCAGTGTCAGGGGAAACACACTTTCTGTATCATTTTATCTAAGTTTCTTGGCTGAAGATGAAGAAAATAAGATTGAAGAAGACAAAATATAAATGTGTTTGATTTGAAACAAAGTATGCATAAATATAAACAACAATAGGATGTTACATAATATGTATATGTTTAATGTTTTATTTTACTTTAGATTATATCTTTAAAGTTTTAATATTTTAAATTTACTATAATTTATAGTAAGATACTTCAATTGTTGTATACATATAAGATAATTCTATTTTATTCTTAGTTTTAATTTAAAATATTAGTATTTTAAGTCTCAAAAGTATTCTTTTGATATATAACAGAAAATTTTAAAAATGAAATAAACTACAACACATCATTACTTCACTATATAATTAAGTTTTTTTCATGTAAATATGTCTTTTACATTGCTTTTCTAACATTATTTACATTCAGATTAGGATCACATCAAATATAAATGATAATAATGCATACTTTATTTAACTAAACATATAAAATTAAAATTAATTCATTAGTATAATAAAAAATGCAAACATATACTTTGTTTCATTAGTAGTTTAAGTTTGTTGAATAACTGTAGGGAAAAAATAAAGAATAGTTTTGACCAAACTTATTGTAATTGTAATGTTAGTGTGAATATAAAATGATTACTTACATTTTTTTTTCTCAAAGTTAATACTTTGTTATCACATTGTGTCTAACAAGGTTGGGTTAAGAAAATGGGAGGACACAAATAAATAATCTAAACAGTCTGAGAACGTTGTGTTTTGAAAACAAAAAAAGAATGCATTGAAAATGTGTTTTTCAAGTTTTTGAAGAAAAAACATTATATTAGGATATTAGTATCAAATTGCAACTGTCATGTAGATTATAATATTATAGAAAATGATATATTAATGTATATTCAGTCATACAAATTTTAAAAAGGATTTGTTTAAATGTTAAGTAATTGACATTATTTATAATTAAAATATTATTATATATTTACCAACAAAATTTAATTAATTTTTCATGTTACAATAGTAAATTTTATTAATTTGTATTGATTAAAATTATTATATATCATAATCACGTCTTAATAAAAAAAATATAAGCTATACCATAACATTGTTCTCTATTTTAAACAAATTTGACAGTAAGTTGTTTGAAAAAAAATATGTGTTTTTCACATCTTTAAATTATAATAGAATAATATCAATTGAGTTAATCCTATGTGGTTTTACCATATATAATGATTGATATAACTTTTTTTCTCTCTCTTATACTAATGTGTTGTAATATTTTCTTAAGATTAATTCATAATTTTGAACATATTATAATTTATAAGGATGAATTTTGGACTTTAATTAATCAACCACTTAAGGAAGCCATGTATAATTTTCTCTTAAAATTAACTGCTTAAATTCGATTTTATTGTCTATATTATATTTTATGTAATAAAATAATAAAAAAGCTTTGTATAAGATATTTTTACCTTCCATTTTTTCTCTCTCTCCAAGTTAATCTTATTTCCACCAACATATAGTGAAATATTAATTATAACTAGGTTTAAAACTTCCAAAATAACTAACAAAATTAAATCATGCTCACTAAGTTACTTTTCTTAAAAAATGAGATTTGGTTTAGTTTATAATTATAGGATATAATATTCACAAACATATATTTTGATGTAATAAAACACAATGGCATGCAAAGTAGTTAATCCAATGCAAAATATAAAACTATATATAGTTAAACTTTATATTAATAGAAATATAATATTCCATTTAAAAATAATACAATGTAATAAAATAACATAACCTAACCTAACCGTATGGTCTAGTATATTTGGAAATGGAGGCAAATATAACCTAAAACATAAAAAAGTATGTTGAATAGTTAAATGTAATATAATCATACATTGATAATCGTGATTAAAGTTTAATTAATCAACCACTTAAAGAAGCCATGTATTTTTTCTTTTCTTAATATTATTATCTTATTACCTATATTATATTTTATGTATTAAAATAATAATTATGGAGGAGTTAGAAGGGTTTGAAAATAACAATAAAGAGGCTTTGTTTCTGCACCCATTTTGAAGTTACCTACAATACAGTAGAAGCTCACGAGTCAGACACGCAATCTGCAACACTGCCTTCGCCATCGCCCCAAAATCGCCACCACCGTAAGGTTCGTTTTCTAATATTGGATTTATCTTCTTTCTCTTTCTCTCTCATCGTTCAAACCTTGTTATTGCCTTCACTCTGTAATTGATAACGGTTTTTAATCATCGAAAGAGCGAGTAGAAAAGTTTTGTTTGAATCATTGCTCAAGATCTTCCAAGAAAAATTTGAAGGAAAATTTTGAAGGAAAATTAGAACAGGATGCACCTTCGTTCACGCAAAATTTGGAGAACAACGAATTACGATGTGGCATATGATTGTAGATAGAGACTGAAATGAGGGAATACTTTATGTAAAATTGGAATTCTGTTATTGGCTTTTACAATTAATTACTAGACAATCCGTAGTTTTGTTCGTTAGAAAATTAATGTTTGTTTGCATGCATAGATGGTTTAAGCGTGGTATGTTGACGATTAAGTCGGATAAACCTCTGTCCTTTGTCGGTTGAGGAGAAACGAATTTGGTCTCCTGTTTAACTGTTGTCGTGACTCTAGACAATTTATGGATCGACGGTTATAATCTGTGAAAGAGAGCCACTGATTTCTATGGATTATCTTCATGATATTTCATGCATTTGTGTTCATCTTTTGCAGGTTCTTTTGGGAATCGGATTTGACAGCAATAGTCTGGTTTTGGTGTTTCAGTTTATCAAAAAGATTAGATGGATAACAATAATTGGAGACCTAATCAAGGTACTGAAGCCAATATGGATACTAGTGATTGGAGAGGTGGACTGCAGCAAGAGTCGCGCCAAAGAATTGTCAACAAAATGTAAGATTCAGGTTTAATGTTGTCTATCTGATGTCATTTGTAATTTCTTACTATTGTCCCGCAACAGAAGTAAATCAATGATAAATGATATTCCATGAGGATTGTGGTCTTCTTTTCAAATGATAAATGAATGTATATCAAAGAACATTGATTGGCTGTGTCATATTGTGTAATTGTCTTATGCAAATAATTGCGAATAATTACGAATAATTACGAAACACGTGCTCAAATTTCTGGTTGATAGGTTAAAAAAATAATTAAATCTGTTCGTTTTTCCTCGAAACGAATATTTAATAAAAGATCGCTTTGATTGTTTTTAATGTCAATAAAAGTGTAGGGATGAGGTTTAGCATGTCAGCATTGCACATGCTCATTGATGGGTCAGTGGGACAATTTTTTTAAAATCATGTATCATTTTACATGTCAAAGGTCCTGGGCAAGCTGAACTTCTTGAGGGTGGGATCATTCTGGTATTGTGATTTACCTTGCCCAGTCATGGGATCCTCGTTAGAATGCAGTCAAAATTACCCTTTTTCTCTCCTATTATCAAATGGTCTCCGCCATTCACTGCCTTACCCCCATATGAAAATCACTCAATTGTATCATTGGACCTGTGTATAACCTGCTGAAGCTCCACCTTGCTGCTACTTTCACTGTGCGTAGTTGCTACAATTGCTGGTTATTGCACTGTAGTTGCTCCTGTTACCCAACATCTCAGCTTCTGTCTTCTCTTTTTCTCAAGGTCAGCCACTGCTACCCAGCCTGGGTCTCTCTCGCTCAGTGATCCAGTCACTCTCATCTCATCCCACTCTTTTCTATCTTTTAATTCTATGCTTTGGCTTCTCTCACAGTGGCTGAACTGCTGAATTAATTTTTTAATCACCCTTTTATTTTTCATAACTGTTCTAAAATTATCTTTCTGACCTATTATTAAATTTAATTCTATTTATTAATTATTTTAAGAACTTTATGAATTATTTTTATCATGTTACAAATTTTAATTCCACTCTTTAGTTGTCTATAAATCTATGATTTTGGATTTCAACTTAAGTTTTGTAATGATGTGAGGTTGTTTTCTTTATCTGTGGTGTTTTTATGCATATGCATTATTTATAATTATTTTTGGTAGAAACTTAGGATCTTATGATCCGAGTTACTGCTATTCACTCCTCTGATCCTAGGTAGTATCTTGAGTTTAACAACCTTGGAGTGGGATATAGTCATACTTGGGGGTTGAACACTATCACCGGCAAATACAACTTTTCAATTATTTGGTGTTATTGCACAATGTTTTAGAATAAACTTTTGCTATCATGGGTGTATCCTTAGAATATGGGGCACTTGCTTATTTGTTTTAGATGTCTCAAAGGAGGAGTAGGGCAGAGTTTTTTTTTCTCTATGTGCTGTTATTATTTTTCATGTGCTATTTGGTGAGTTTGGTTGGAGGTTACTGCCATTATTTTCACAGCAGAACATGTTTGTCTTTGCAAACTGATTTAGGATTGTGTATTTTGCTCTTGAATAGGTTATACATATTTTCTCTTCATAGAGAATGTGTGGTAGATGGATATTTAGTGGAAAACTATAGGACTATTAGTAGGATGTTTTTCTCTTACGTTTTTTATAAAGGTCATATATGCAAAGGAAGCTTAAATGCATATGGAGCAAGGTAACAATTGGAGTTGAATCTTATCCTTGCCTTAAAACATGAAATCAATTATTGAGAGGCTTGAATCAATGGTTCTAATCACAAGATCAATATAAGAATAGGAACTAGTATATATTAGAATTCAATACAAGAACAATATAGACTTCAAGCTAGGGGAATAGAATCATTAACAAGAATATAACTATGGATAGAAATGGATTAGAATAAAATTGAACCGAAAATTATAGAGCATAAGAACGTTAACACAAATTAAAAGAGAAAATATGGAGAATACTTAGATGGTGGAAGAAGCAAGGCCCGCCACTTGAATTTGAAGTTCCACCTCCATCTTCAAGATAAGCACAAAGGAAGAATAACCAGTTTGATTTCTAGAAATCAACATAAAACTCATGGATGAGAATTACTCTCACAAGTGCTTCAAACTCTCAATTTTCATATATTTCAAAAGTTATTTACAAGGAAAGGGAATTGTTATATCTATCCACTCATGCTAGCCTTAGCCGAAAATGTTAGAGGAGAAAGAGAGGGAAATCCGAAAATTTAAATTTAAATCTCCTAGATCTTTTCAATGACCAAGATTAACCTCATACTTTTTGTGGTTGTATCACACTTTCTATGTGTGTGTAACTCTCCTGTTGTTTCTCTCTTCTCTTGGCCGAACTTGATGCTCCTTTTTGGGCATGATTGACTTTTTAAATTTAGGCCGAATTACAACCTAAACTGCAATTACTATTTACACCTTGATATAACAAAGAAATTAAAGGACATACGTTTTCCAAGTCTAAGTAAGAAGTATAAAATAAAGAAAATGAAGAACTATTTTTATGAGCAATAGTATTTTCTCTTGTTATGCTCCTGGTGACTCTTCTTGGAATTATGTATTATTGTTCTTTTTCTTCTTTTTCAGTCATGCAATCATCAGATTTGTACGTAGAGGAGAAACTATCTACATTATCAAAATGATGCTTTGCACTCCATTTCTGATATCCATTGTACTATATTTGTTTTTTGTTCTGAAATTGTGTATGATTTCAATGAGGGCTTCTTACATTTGAACGAGCTTATAACATTTTAGGATTGTCTATTGACCATAAGTTTTCTATAATTTGTATTATTTAGTTAATAAACCACTTTCTTCATTTTCTATAGAATGGACACGTTAAAAAGACATCTTCCTGTTTCTGGTCAAGAGGGATTGCATGAACTTCAGAAGATTGCTCAAAGGTTTGAAGAGAAGATTTTTACTGCTGCCACAAGCCAGGTACTATTTGATTTTAGATTTATCAACTTATGGTTATGTATACAAACACGTACGAAATGAAAGACTGATGCTTTAATGTGATATTCCCTTATTTCAGTCTGATTATCTACGGAAAATATCTTTGAAGATGCTTACAATGGAGACTAAATCCCAAGGCACCATGGCCAACCCTCCAAACCAAGGTGGTCCAAGTAATAAACCTCCCGATCCAGGTTAGATTTTAATAACCTTGGCATAGTGGCAATATTCTCATTCCAACAGGATCTAACTTGGAGTTGTTTCTAGTTCAGCTTAAGTTTTTGGGACTGTATTGTGTCCTATTGATGTGAAGAATCACTAACATTTTATTTTTGTCTGGTGGTGTTACATACGATCCTGGTTGTTTGTTTTTGAGTCTTTGTTCCTTTTAAATTTTTTTGATGATATCAACTTGTTAAAATTTATCTGTAAAAACATTTCAGTGTCTGTGTTTAAATCCGTTGTTAACTTGCAATTTTGGTTTCCTTTGCCCTTGCCACTTGTTTCCATGCTGATTTTAGTATTTTGTTGTGGATCTTAATTAAAGAAATTTTATTTTTAATTGTTTGGTTTAATCTTGAATACCAAATACATGTAATTTGTTTGTTTTAATATTGATTACATCTTGTTGAATTTCTTTTAGCTTTCTTTGATATTTTGTGATGTCTTATTGTTGTTTTCTTTCCTCTAGTGTTATTATGAGGCATTTAGTCTTGAAAGATGTTTGGTTAAGATTGTATGTGGATTTGAGCTAAGTGATTGATTAGCGATGCAAGTGTTGTATAGTACATTAGGAATCTTTTGTTAATCTCTAGCATTAGTCTTGGACCAAAAAGAGCACATTGAAATTACAAAATCTAGGTGTTCGCCGACCAAAATCAATCTAATTGTGAAAGTAGAATGAAAACAACCCAAAAAGGTAGAAAGAGGTGAAATGCTTAATTTTTAAAAGTTCATAAAGCTTGAATCACATTGTTAAGTCTTTATTCCCACTGAAGGCCAACTTGTGTCCATTATTAGAGGTAGTATTGCTTGTTTATACCCGTTACTCTCTTTTATTTGGACCTTTATTGCTTGCTTAATAGCTTTTTGGTAACTTCAACTCCTTCTAAGGTTGCAAAATTTCAATTGTGTGTTGTTAACAATTCATCTGGATCTTGATGTAATATCTTAAGTTTTTTTGTGGGTTTCTCTGACTTAACCTATCATTGTTTATGTAATAGGACTTGTTATTCCACCCCAAGTTCACAATCCTGGGCAGCAACATTCTATTCCTATGCCCAATCAATCTCAGGCACGCCAACAGCTTATTCAAAATAATATTGCATCTCAATCATCGGGTTTAACCCAGACTCCAATCCAAAATGTTGGCCAGAATAATCCCAATATGCAGAATATGCCTGGACAGAATTCAGTGGGAAACACCATTAACCAAAATTCCAACATGCAAAATATGTTTGCTGGTTCCCAGAGACAAATTCAAGCAAGGCAGCAGGTTGTTCCCCAACAACAGCAGCAATCACAAAATCCGCAACAATATCTGTACCAACAACAAATTCAACAACAGCTTTTGAGGCAGAAGTTCCATCAGCAGCAACAACAACAGCAGCAGCAGCAACAGCAACAACAACAGCAGCAGAGTCTTCTACAACCAAATCAGTTGCAATCTTCTCAACAACCTGTCATTCAAACATCATCTGTTATGCAGCAGAATCCCATGATGCAGACATCTCTACCTAGCATCCAGCACAATCAACAATCAAATAATGTTCAACAATCAACACAGTCCGTCCTTCAGCAACACTCCCAAGTTCTAAGGCAACAGCAACCACAACAAAATTCGATCATTCATCAGCAACAAACACCAATTGGTCAACAGTCAATATTACCTCCACAACAGCAACAACAGCAACAACAGCAACAACAGCAGCAACAACAACAACTTATGGGGGCACAGGGAAATGCAACAAACATGCAGCATGCCCAAATACATGGGACACAGAATAATGTTGGTGATTTGCAGCAACCACAGAGGTTACTTGCACAACAGAATAACCTCTCCAACCTGCAACAGCAACAATTAATAAATCAACAAAACAGCCTATCGAATATGCATCAACAGTTGGGTAATAATGTCTCTGGGTTACAGCAACAGCAGGTCCTAGGACCTCAATCTGGCAACTCAGGTATGCAAACAAGCCAGCACTCTGCACACGTGCTACAACAATCACAGGTCCAAATTCAACCACAATCTCAGCAAAATGCATCAAATTTGTTACCATCTCAAGGGCAGCAGTCACAGTCTCTGGCTTCACAGCAGCAGTTGATGCCACAGATTCAATCTCAGCCTGCACAATTGCAACAACAGTTGGGTTTGCAACAGCAGCCAAATTCCTTGCAACGAGATATGCAACAAAGGCTTCAGGCCTCAGGTCCCTTACTTCAACAATCAAATGTTCTTGATCAGCAGAAGCAGTTATATCAATCACAGAGACCCCTTCCAGAAACTTCATCAAGTATGTGAAATTGCAATTGTGCATTTTTCTTTGTGTGCTTTACCTTTTGTCAATTGTTGGTTTCAAGGTGGTCAAATTTGTGAGCCTACCTACCTACTACCTTGGGTCATTTAGGAGGTAGACAAATTGTATGATCACATCATGGTTTAAAAGATCTCCATCTTATAAAAAATTGTATTTCAAACATCTATATAACATAAATAGGTTGGATAACTTTGAAATCTCTACTGACATTGGAATAAACTCTTATTCTAAATACAATATAGGTCTAATTGTGCAAGGTCTAACCCTTGTCTGCCCAGCAAAAGAATTAGATGGCCTAAGTCCTCTAATAGTGCCAAGGTCACAAGTTAAAGATGCAAATAGCAACATTAAAACACTAAAAAGATTGATTTTTCAGTGAACTTTGAGGGTTGCCCAGCAAAATGTAATATTACATAAACAGAGAAAGGACTGGACATCAAAATATAATAGAACAGGCATAGTAATGTAAAGCATACTCTAGCAATGTGCGACTGAACCAACAACAGGCAGCTATTCTATATGTCTTTTATTTTGCTTTCAAAACATAATAGGACTTAGAACCCTTCTTCCTTGACCATTGTACGGAAGGTTACCTCTATTGTGATTTGATTTTAAGGTGGTAGCTCTGTTCTGTCCTTGCCCTAGACAGCTAGACCTATATAGGCTCTGGTGCGAGCAATACAGAAATTACACCCAGTCTCTAGTTACATATTGAGAAACTCACAATTTCAGTTTTGATGAATATGATTGTTTTAGCAGATATTGTTTATTTTGTATACATTGTATTTTGCAGGTATGAGGGTCCTGCAATATGTCATTTACGTTTTGGGTATTATCTGGGTTTGGGTTTGATTTTTGCCAGCAGGTCAAGATGCAAAACCCAAGGTAGGATTACTGGGATTGCTTGATCCCAGTAATTTGACATGCTGGAACACAATCCCTGCATGATCTCAGTGGAACGAGTTTTCTTCTGGATCAGGATACTCCTTCTTACAAGCATGTAGAAGTAGAATCATCTTATGATTCTACGAATCTACATGTAGGAGTTCATTTGTACTGCCTTGGATAACTCTCGCATTGTCATCAGTTCTTGTCAAAAAATTGCAAAGAAAATGAAAATGTAAAATAAATACAATAATTCAGTGCATTTTTGTGCATTCTCTGCAGTAAATTATGATTATCGTCTTATTTCTTTAAAAGAAATATTGGGACTATTGCTTCAAATTTACCATTTCTGGTTTGTTTGTCTTTCCTCCATAACTTTTTTGCCTTGTCTAAATGCTTGTGGCAAGTCTCAAATTCTGTTGTGATGTTTGTGCTATAAATCACTGGTCCATATAAGTTAAGCAACAGACTTTCTGAAAAGCAACAACACAGGATATCACATATAATGTATCTTCTATATATGATATAATAATATTCACTAACTTAGTTTGCAATTACCTCATTTATTTTTAAAAGCAAAACATTTCTGCGTTCTTTTAGCCCTAGCTCATATGTGTGTGAAATATCTTTTGTAGCTTCTCTGGATTCAACAGCACAGACTGGACAGTCAAGTGGGGGTGATTGGCAAGAAGAAGTTTATCAAAAGGTAATATACTATTTCTTATCATCATTTTTCTTTCAGTTAATTGGGTTGAGCAACAAATATTTGTTAAACGAGCCCTAAAATAAAACAATGAAGATTGATGATGTTTATTGTGAGGAATTTAAACAAGAACGTGGAACTCTATCAATTTTTGAAAAATAACAAGAACTCTTATCAAATATTTGCTTTGTGTATTACATGTAACTGCATATGACTTAAATTTTGTTTCAGTTTGCTGAATAAAATATCTTAATTTGTCAATCTGTTCTTAAGGCAATAGTGGTACAAATCTTCTTGCACAGGAGATTGCGAGGTTTATAATGCATTTGATTATTTGCTTCTGTTTATTTTAAATGGCAGATTAAATCAATGAAAGAAAGTTACTTGCCAGAGTTGAATGAAATGTACCAAAAGATTACTTCTAGACTTCAACAGGTATGTTTAGTCAGGCAACTTTTTAATAGCAGCTATGGACAAAGAAGCTTTTGTCATTATTATTATTATGCAAACTCTAAAAGGAGAAGTCCTTTATTGTTTTCATTTTTACTCAAATTATTTTACTGTTTAACCTCGTATCTTTTTTCTTTTTCTATCAGCACGATTCTCTTTCACAACAACCAAAGTCAGAACAGCTCGATAAGCTGAAGGTGTTTAAAATGATGCTGGAACGAATTATAACATTCCTTCAGGTTTCCAAGAGTAACATCTCAGCTAGTTTCAAGGAGAAACTGGGTTCATATGAGAAGCAGATTATTAATTTTATAAATACAAATAGACCTAAGAAAAACTTGCCTGGACAGCTTCCCCCACCACATATGCATTCCATGTCACAGTCACAACCTCAAGTTACACAAGTGCAGTCTCATGAAAATCAAATGAATTCTCAGTTGCAAGCAGCAAATATGCAAGGCTCTGTAGCAACAATGCAGCAGAATAATATGGCAAACATGCAACATAATTCTCTGTCTGGTGTATCTACAGCACAGCAGAGTAAGATGAATTCAATGCAACCAAATACCAATTTGGATTCAGGACTAGGAAATGCTGTAAACTCCATACAACAGGTTGCAGTGAGCTCACTCCAACAAAACCCTGCTAGTGCTCCTCAACAAACTAATGTTAACTCCTTGTCTTCACAATCTGGGGTTAGTGTAATCCAGCCAAATCTTAATCCCCTTCAGCAAGGTTCTAGTATGCTTCAACACCAGCAACTAAAACAACAGGAGCAACAGATGTTACAGAATCAACAGCTTAAGCAACAATATCAGCGGCAATTGATGCAGAGGAAGCAACAGCAGATCATGCAACAGCAGCAACAGCAGCAGCAGCAATTACACCAGACAGCAAAGCAACAGCTGCCTGCACAATTGCCAACTCATCAAATACAACAACTTCACCAAATGAATGATGCAAATGACATTAAGATGAGGCAAGGAATTGGAGTTAAGCCAGGGGTCTTTCAGCAACATCTTACATCCAGTCAACGTTCAGCTTATCCCCATCAACAGATGAAAGGGAGTCCTTTTCCTGGTTCTTCTCCCCAACTCCAGGCCACATCTCCTCAGATTCCGCAACACTCATCTCCTCAGGTTGACCAGCAAAACCACCTTCCATCTCTCACAAAAGTTGCTACACCTCTGCAATCTGCTAACTCACCTTTTGTAGTACCCACTCCCTCACCTCCCTTGGCTCCATCTCCTATGCCAGGGGATTCTGAAAAGCCCATTTCTGGTGTTTCATTGATATCAAATGCTGCAAATATTGGATATCAACAATCAGGGGGTGCAACAGCACCTGCTCAATCCCTTGCCATTGGAACACCTGGAATATCAGCCTCTCCTTTACTTGCAGAGTTCACTGGTCCTGATGGTGCTCTTGGTAATGCATTTGTATCCACATCTGGAAAGTCGACTGTTCCTGAACAGCCTATTGAGCGTCTAATTAAAGCGGTTAGTCTGGTTAATCTTAGGCTGGCCTGTTCTGTGACTTTGCTCTTTAAGTTTATTACAAATTTGACAATTCATAAAGGTTTCCATAATTTTTCAACTGGCAAATTTCCGTCCAATCATGATTTCAGGTGAAATCAATGTCATCAAAAACATTATGTTCTGCTGTTAGTGATATTGGTTCAGTTGTAAGCATGAACGATAGGATAGCAGGATCAGCACCAGGTAATGGATCCAGAGCTGCTGTGGGTGAAGATTTGGTCGCTATGACTAATTGTCGCCTTCAGGCAAGAAATTTTATCACACAAGATGGTGCCAATGGAACTAGGAGGATGAAGCGCTACACTTATGCTACACCCTTGAATGTTGTATCTTCTGCTGGTAGCATGAATGATAGTATCAAGCAGTTAGCTGCTACTGAGGTCTCTGATTTGGATTCAACTGCAACATCTAGATTCAAGATGCCGAGGGTTGAGGTACTATGTTTTTTAGGTGTTACATTTTATTTATAATTTATATCTTTTACTTTATGGTCTTATATTTTGGGCTAGCCATTGCATTTTATGAATGGACATAAACACATAGATGGCATATGCTCTAACATATTATGTAATTACTTCACCATTTATGATTTCAAGGAGTCAGACTCATAAACCATTGCTGCTAGTTCAATATAGAAGTATATAGAAAGGTGTAATTTCATATCGTCGTTTAGATGGTGAAATATCTATATATCAAATATGCATTGTTGCTTTCATATCAAATATTCAGTTCACGCAACAAACAAAGATCCAGGTGGGGGCAAGGGGAAAGAAATAAACATATGGTGGGGGTATTTGAACTGATGAACGCCTTAATTTCATGATAGCACACGTTTTTTTGCAACTACCAGTATTTTGTAAAAGAACACAGTTTATAACTCTGATTATGATCTTTCAGGACATTTTTTCAGGATCTAGTCATAATTGAGATAGAAATTATTGAATTAGATTTTCTTTTATATTAATTTGATCAATTTAATGGGTAAGCACTCTTTTCTTAAAGATACAAATGGTACTAAATATATTACCAAAAAAGAATAGCGATTATCATGAAAAGATAAAAATGTATTATGGTTAGGCTGAATCATGTTGACTTGTTATTCTTCAATTCTTTTAATTAATAATGTCTTTTTTTTTACAAATAATCATTATCCACCCGAACCTCTCCCTCTTTATGGACAATAATTAAGGGCAGCATGAGCTATAGAACAAAGATCCTATTTATGTTTAACTCTCTTAACAGGTCAAATGTTGACTTGGACAGTTCTGGATTCATCATATAATAACTTCGATTTTGCATGATCTGGTTTAGCTTCTGACATTTGCTTCATCAGAGCATTAGATGATTCGTTGGTTATTATGTTTTAAAATTATTCTGAAGTTAACCTTGTGAAAATTAGGAAGTCACTTTATAATTTATGGATTTACTCTAAACATGCAGCCTTTGATTGTTGATAAGGAATTTGTGTGACTTATATTGTAGGCTAATCATTCCCTTTTGGAAGAAATTAGGGAGGTTAATCAACGACTTATTGACACAGTAGTAGACATAAGCAATGAAGAAGTTGATCCAACAGCAGCAGCAGCTGCGGCTGAAGGGACAGAAGGGACCATTGTCAAGTGTTCTTACAATGCTGTGGCTCTCAGTCCGAGCTTAAAATCCCAGTATGCTTCAGTACAGATGGTGGGCTTTAAAACACTTAAACCACGTGCATCTTTGTTATAGAAATTTTAACTTTGTCCTTATTTGTGTTTTATTACCTTGCAGTCACCAATTCAACCCTTGCGCTTGCTTGTTCCCACGAATTATCCTAACTGTTCCCCCATACTCCTCGACAAGTTTCCAGTTGAATCTGGGTGAGAAAATGAGCTTTTTGGCATCTCTTATGAGTCTTATTTTCTTTTAAACAAAATCTTTACTCACCAAATCATGAATTATCATGACAAATAAGTTCTATTTTTGCATTTATCAACAAAAGGAATAAATGTATTGTTCATATCTTACAAAAAGTTGATTATGACTTTTTTTTCATTCATGAAGCACGGGTTTGATTTATTGTATCAGACTCCGTAGTTTATGTTAAATGTACTGAGAATTCTTGTGTTTAACAGAAGTGGTATTGAATATTTGTTTCAGTAAGGAGAATGAAGATCTTTCTATGAAAGCAAAGTCAAGGTTTAGCATATCCTTACGAAGTCTGTCACAACCTATGTCCCTTGGGGAGATAGCAAGGACTTGGGATGTTTGTGCTCGCACTGTTATTTCTGAGCATGCACAGCAAAGCGGTGGTGGGAGTTTCAGCTCCAAGTATGGGACTTGGGAGAATTGCTTGACCACATAATGATCCTTACCATCCCATGCAAACATCTCTTTTTCTCAAAATATTTTCAAAACTTGTTTGTATCGTTGGATGGGTTTTTGGGTTTGAGATAAAAGCAATTATATCAACTCCTTGCCGTTGTAGTGAAATTTAGTGCATAGTTGTGTATTAAGTGCATCCATTTCCTTGTCCATTTACATCTCAATGTAGTGAATTTGTGTGAAATGAATCAAAATGCCTTCACCTAGACTTGGTTCTTACTGGTATAGAACTGCTTCTTCACGCACCTCCATCCTTCTTGTGCCACCCTCATAGATTTATAGAATCCAGAAACAATTTTTAAAAATTATATATATTCTAGATTACATATTTACGAATTATGTAATTTGGAATATATTTCTAAAAATTGGTATTTCATATTATATTTCATAATCTAGAAATAATTTTTAGATTATGTAATATGTAATCTGAAATATATTTTTTTTTAAAATGATATTCTGAATTATATAATTCGGAAAATTTTCTCAAATCTAGAAAAAGTTTATAGATTATATAATTCGAAAAATTAATTGCTTATCTGAAAAAAGGTTTTTGAAGTACATAATCTTTATAATAAACTTTTGAATTATGTAATCTGAAATGCATCTTAAATTTTTTTTTTGGATAAGTACAAATATGAAAATAAACTTTTGTATTAGGTAATTCAGAAGGATATTTTTTAAATACAAAAAATTTATGGAGGTGAGAGGAGAACATATGGGGGTGCAGGAAGAAGAAGTCCTGGTAGAGTTCTCGACAAGTTAGGCCCGTAATTTATGCCCGAAAATAACTCTTCCTGAGTTTCATGCTAATTTGTGAGTTATGTTTAAAAATCTAATGATTTCAATGAATAACTATAGGGATTTGTTAAATTACATTTAGTTTTTTTTGTATTTAAAAAAATGCATTTAGAAGTTGTTTTTTTATAAAAGTAAATAGGTTTAATTTACACTATTTTTAAAAAAATATTATTGCTCCTTACTCCCATCTCATGAAACATTATCCATTAATTATTTCCTCCAACTTCCTTGTACTATGTACATGCGTTTGGCATTGAAACTTCTTCCAATCTTACTAATCGAATAATTAAAATATAAATTTTATTTAAATTTATTTTAAAGATACAAACATAATTTCTATGCATTACTAACGTAAAAAAAAATTATACTACTAATTGAAGTTAATGTACAACCTGGCACTTGTTAAGTTTGATCATTTTTAAATAACATCTTATTAGTATAGAGTATTTTCTAACTTTTTCAGTAAGTTTTATTATTGCATTAGTTATATTCATTTATCATTTCTTAATAACTAACTTATTCTCTATATTTTCTCCCTTAATATATAATCCTTCACCTATTTATTTCTCTTTATTTTGGCTAATAGGTCTAGATAAAACCCCCATAACCACACTTATTTAATAATAACAGGTTAAGTATATCCTCTTCTTCTACAAGAGTAATCTAAAACTTGTGAAATTCTGGTCTAATTTCAGCAATTTTATTCTAGGTCCGTATGCGCTGAACAAAATTCACACAAGTACTTTCTTATGTTGTTTGCACCCAGGCAATGAGGCACATCCATAAACGAATGACAAAAAGAAGATAGGGGGAAGAAAAGCCAGGACGTTTTGTTTTCGAAAAACCGGTTTTGTTCACTCTCGGTCTGGGACTTACTACGCCTTACTCCTTGGGTATTTTGGTCTGAAATTTTTACCAGACATTCGTCACTGTGTCTATTGAGTTTTGACTAAGGTTTGAGTCCTAGATTCTTCCCACAAGATTGACAATAAATTTTTTATTCGTCACTGCCAGGGCTGAAAGGAATATTCGTTTGTGTGTGAAACTGTTTGATTTTTTTCGTTGGTGAATACTCATCTGTTTGACCTGAAAATTGTCGCGTTTTGTCCCAAATTCAGTGGAGATTCTTGGGCGGAATTTCAGGAAAAAAACAATTCCGGGAGAATTTTTCAGAAATTTTGTGCAAACCAAAGCTATATCTTCTACCGAAACTTGTGAAATTCCGGCCTAATTTATGCAATTTCATTATGGGTCCGTATTACGCTGAAAAAAATTCACACAAGCACTTTCGTATGTTGTTTGCACCCAGGCAAGGAGGCACGTCCATAAAAGAATGACAAAAAGAAGATACGGGGAAGAAAAGCCAGGACGTTTTGTTTTCGGAAAACCGGTTTTGTTCACTCTCGGTCTAGGACTTACTACGCCTTACTCCTTGGGTATTTTGGTCTGAAATTTTTACCAGACATTCGTCACTGTGTCTATTGAGTTTTGGCTGAGGTTTGAGCCCCAGATTCGTTCCACAAGATTGGCAATAAAACTTTTATTCGTCACTCCCAGGGCTGAAAGGAAGGTTCGTTTGTGTGTGAAACTGTTTGATTTTTTTCGTGGGTGAATACACATCCGTTTGTCCTGAAACTTGTCGCGTTTTGTCCCAAATTCAGTGGAGATTCTTGGGTTAAGTTTAAGGAAAAAACAATTCCGGGAGAATTTTTCAGAAATTTTGACCAAACCAAGGCTATCCTCTACCGAAACTTGTGAAATTCCGGTCTAATTTCTGAAATTTCATTCAGGGTCCGTATTGCGCTGAAAAAAATTAAGACAAACACTTTCGTATGTTGTTTGCATCCAGGCAAGGAGGCACGTCCATAAACGAATCACAAAAAGAAGATACGGGGAAGAAAAGTCAGGACCTTTTGTTTTCGGAAAACCGGTTTTGTTCACTCTCGGTCTGGGACTTACTACGCCTTACTCCTTGGGTATTTTGTTCTGAAATTTTTACCAGACATTCGTCACTGTGTCTATTGAGTTTTGGCTGAGGTGTGAGCCCCAGATTCATCCCACAAGATTGGCAATAAATTTTTTATTCGTCACTACCAAATCTGAAAGGAAGGTTCGTTTGTGTGTGAAACTGTTTGATTTTTTTCGTGGGTGAATACTCATCTGTTTGACCTGAAACTATTCGCGTTTTGTCCCAAATTCAGTGAAGATTCTTGGGCGGAATTTAAGGAAAAAACTATTCCGGGAGAATTTTTCAGAAATTTTACCGAAACTTGTGAAATTCCGACCTAATTTCTGCAATTTCATTCTGGGTCCGTATTGCGCTGAAAAATTCACACAAGCACTTTCGTATGTTGTTTGCACCTAGGCAAGGAGGCACGTCCATAAACGAATGACAAAAAGAAGATACGGGGAAGAAAAGTCAAGACGTTTTGTTTTCGGAAAACCGGTTTTGTTCACTCTCGGTCTAGGACTTACTACACCTTACTCCTTGGATATTTTGGTCTGAAATTTTTACCAGACATTCGTCATTGTGTCTATTGAATTTTGGCTGAGGTTTGAACCCTAGATTCCTCCCACAAGATTGGCAATTAATTTTTTATTCATCACTGCCAGGGCTGAAAGGAAGGTTCGTTTGTGTGTGAAACTTTTTGATTTTTTTCGTGGGTGAATACTAATCTGTTTGACCTGAAAGTTGTCGCGTTATGTCCCAAATTCAGTGGAGATTCTTGGGTGAGATTTCAGGAAAAGACTTTTCCGGGAGAATTTTTCAGAAATTTTGTGCAAACCAACGCTATTCTCTCCGGAAACTTGTGAAATTCCGGCCTAATTTCTGCAATTTCATTCAGGGTCCGTATTGCCCTGAAAAAAATTAAGACAAACACTTTCGTATGTTGTTTGCACACAGGCAAGGAGGCACGTCCATAAACGAATCACAAAAAGAAGATATGGGGGTGAAAAGCCAGGACCTTTTGTTTTCGGAAAACCGGTTTTGTTCACTCTCGGTCTGGGACTTACTACACCTTACTCTCTGGGTATTCTGGTATGAATTTTTTACCAAACATTCGTCACTGTGTCTATTGAGTTTTGGCAGAGGTTTGAGCCCCAGATTCGTCCCACAAGATTGGCAATAAATTTTTTATTCGTAACCGTCAAAGTTGAAAGGAAGGTTCGTTTGTGTGTGAAACTGTTTGATTTTTTTCGTGGGTGAATACTAATTCGTTTGACCTGAAATTTGTTGCGTTTTGTCCCAAATTCAGTGGAGATTCTTGGGTGGAATTTCAGGAAAAGACTTTTCCGGAAGAATTTTTCAGAAATTTTGTGCAAACCAAGGCTATCATCTACCGAAACTTGTGAAATTCCGGCATAATTTATGCAATTTCATTCAGGGTCCGTATTGCGCTGAAAAAGATTAAGACAAACACTTTCGTATGTTGTTTGCCCTCAGGCAAGGAGGCACATCCATAAACGACTCACAAAAAGAAGATACGGGGAAGAAAAGTCAGGACCTTTTGTTTTCGGAAAACCGGTTTTGTTCACTCTCGGTCTGGGACTTACTATGCCTTACTCCTTGGGTATTTTGGTCTGAATTTTTTACCAGACATTCGTTACTGTGTCTATTGAGTTTTGGCAGAGGTTTGTGCCCCAGATTCGTCCCACAAGATTTACAATAAATTTTTTATTCATAACCGCCATGGTCGAAAGGAAGGTTCGTTTGTGTGTGAAACTGTTTGATTTTTTTCGTTGGTGAATACTCATCCGTTTGACCTGAAATTTGTTGCGTTTTGTCCCAAATTCAGTGGAGATTCTTGGGTGGAATTTCAGGAAAAAAATATTTTGGGAGAATTTTTCACAAATTTTGTCCAAACCAAGGCTATCCTCTACCGAAACTTGTGAAATTCTAGCCTAATTTCTGGAATTTCATTATGAGTCCGTATTGCGCTGAAAAAAATTCACACAAGCACTTTTGTATGTTGTTTTCACCCAAGCAAGGAGGCACGTCCATAAACGAATCACAAAGCGAAGATACGGGGAAGAAAAGCCAGGACGTTTTGTTTTCGGAAAACCGGTTTTGTTCACTCTCGGTCTGGCACTTACTATGCCTTACTCCTTGGGTATTTTGGTCTGAATTTTTTACAGACATTGGTCACTGTGTCTATTGAGTTTTGGCTGAGGTTTGAGCCCCAGATTCGTTCCAAAAGATTGGCAATAAATTATTTTTTTTGTCACTGCCAGGGCTGAAAGGAAGGTTCGTTAGTGTGTGAAACTTTTTGATTTTTTTCGTGGCTGGATACTCATCCGTTTTGACCTGAAATTTGTCGTGTTTTGTTCCGAATTCAGTGGAGATTCTTGGGTGGAATTTCAGGAAAAAACTATTCAGGGACAATTTTCCAAAAATTTGGTGCAAACCAAGGCTATCCTCTACCGAAACTTGTGAAATTCTGGCCTAATTTTTGCAATTACTTTCTGGGTTCGTATTGCCTGAAAAAAATTCACACAAGCACTTTCGTATGTTGTTTGCACCCAGGCAAGGAGGCACGTCCATAAACGAATCACAAAACGAAGATACGGGGAAGAAAAGTCAGGACCTTTTGTTTTCGGAAAATTGGTTTTGTTCACTCTCGGTCTGGGACTTACTACGCCTTACTCCTTGGGTATTTTGGTCTGAAATTTTTACCAGACATTCTTCACTGGGTCTATTGAGTTTTGGCTAAGGTTTGAGCCCGAGATCCGTCCCACAAGATTGGCAATAAATTTTTTATTCGTCACTGCCAGGGCTAAAAGCAAGGTTCGTTTGTGTGTGAAACTATTTTATTTATTTTCGTGGGTGAATACTCATCCGTTTGACCTGAAATTTGTCGCGTTTTGTCCCAAATTCAATGGAGATTCTTGGGTGGAATTTCAGGTAAAAACTATTATGGGAGAATTTTGAGCAAACCAAGGCTATCCTCTACCGAAACTTGTGAAATTTCGGCCAAATTTCTGCAATTTCATTCTGGGAACGTATTGCGCTGAAAAAAATTCACACAAACACTTTCGTATGTTGTTTTCACCTAGGTAAGGAGGCACGTCCATAAACGAATCACAAAAAGAATATAAGCGGAAGAAAAGCCAAGACATTTTGTTTTTGGAAAATCGGTTTTGTTCACTCTCGGTCTCGGACCTACTACGCCTTACTCCTTGGGTATTTTAGTCTTAAATTTTTACCAGACATTCGTCACTGTGTCTATTGAGTTTTGACTGAGATTTGAGCACCATATTCATCCCACAAAATTGGTAATAAATTTTTTATTCGTCATCGCCAGGGCTAAAAGGAAGGTTCGGTTTTGTGTGAAACTGTTTAATTTTTTTCGTGGGTGAATATTCATCCGTTTGACCTGAAATTTGTCGCGTTTTGTCCCAAATTCAATGGAGATTCTTGGGTGGAATTTCAGGAAAAAACTATTTCGGGAGAATTTTGAGCAAACCAAGGCTATCCTCTACCGAAACTTGTGAAATTCCGGCCTAATTTCTGCAATTTCATTCTGGGTCCGTATTGCGCTGAAAAAAATTCACACAAACACTTTCGTATGTTGTTTTCACCTAGGCAAGGAGGCACGTCCATAAACGAATCACAAAAAGAAGATAAGCGGAAGAAAAGCCAAGACATTTTGTTTTTGGAAAACCGGTTTTGTTCACTCTCGGTCTCGGACCTACTACGCCTTACTCCTTGGGTATTTTAGTCTTAAATTTTTACCAGACATTCGTCACTGTGTCTATTGAGTTTTGACTGAGATTTGAGCCCCAGATTCATCCCACAAAATTGGCAATAAATTTTTTATTCGTCATCGCCAGAGCTGAAAGGAATGTTCGGTTTTGTGTGAAACTGTTTAATTTTTTTCGTGGGTGAATCTTCATCCGTTTGACCTGAAATTTGTCGCGTTTTGTCCCAAATTCAATGGAGATTCTTGGGTGGAATTTCAGGAAAAAACTATTCCGGGAGAATTTTGAGCAAACCAAGGCTATCCTCTACCGAAACTTGTGAAATTCCGGCCTAATTTCTGCAATTTCATTCTGGGTCCGTATTGCGCTGAAAAAAATTCACACAAGCACTTTCGTATGTTGTTTTCACCTAGGCAAGGAGGCACGTCCATAAACAAATCACAAAAAGAAGATAAGCGGAAGAAAAGCCAAGACATTTTGGTTTTGGAAAACCGGTTTTGTTCACTCTCGGTCTCGGACTTACTACGCCTTACTCCTTGGGTATTTTAGTCTTAAATTTTTACCAGACATTCGTCACTGTGTCTATTGAGTTTTGACTGAGATTTGAGCCCCAGATTCATCCCACAAAATTGGTAATAAATTTTTTATTCGTCACTGCCAGGGCTGAAAGGAAGGTTCGTTTTTGTGTGAAACTGTTTGATTTTTTTCGTGCATGAATATTCATCCGTTTGACCTGAAATTTGTCGCGTTTTGTCCCAAATTCAATGGAGATTCTTGGGTGGAATTTCAGGAAAAAACTATTCCGGGAGAATTTTGAGCAAACCAAGGCTATCCTCTACCGAAACTTGTGAAATTCCGGCCTAATTTCTGCAATTTCATTCTGGGTCCGTATTGCGCTGAAAAAAATTCACACAAGCACTTTCGTATGTTGTTTTCACCTAGGCAAGGAGGCACGTCCATAAACGAATCACAAAAAGAAGATAAGCGGAAGAAAAGCCAAGAAATTTTGTTTTTGGAAAACCGGTTTTGTTCACTCTCGGTCTCGGACCTACTACGCCTTACTCCTTGGGTATTTTAGTCTTAAATTTTTACCAGACATTCGTCACTGTGTCTATTGAGTTTTGACTGAGATTTGAGCCCCAGATTCATCCCACAAGATTGGCAATAAACTTTTTATTCGTCATCGCCAAGGCTGAAAGGAAGGTTCGTTTTTGTGTGAAACTGTTTGATTTTTTTCGTGGGTGAATATTCATCCGTTTGACCTGAAATTAGTCGCGTTTTGTCCCAAATTCAATGGAGATTCTTGGGTGGAATTTAGGGAAAAAATTATTCTGAGAGAATTTTGAGCAAACCAAGGCTATCCTCTACCGAAACTTGTGAAATTCCGGCTTAATTTCTGCAATTTCATTCTGGGTCCGTATTGCGCTGAAAAAAATTCACACAAGCACTTTCGTATGTTGTTTTCACCTAGGCAAGGAGGCACGTCCATAAACGAATCACAAAAAGAAGGTAAGCGGAAGAAAAGCCAAGATATTTTGTTTTTGGAAAACCGGTTTTGTTCACTCTCGGTCTCGGACCTACTACGCCTTACTCCTTGGGTATTTTAGTCTTAAATTTTTACCAGACATTCGTCACTGTGTCTATTGAGTTTTGACTGAGATTTGAGCCCCAGATTCATCCCACAAAATTGGTAATAAATTTTTTATTCGTCACTGCCAGGGCTGAAAGGAAGGTTTGTTTTTTTGTGAAACTGTTTGATTTTTTTCGTGGGTGAATATTCATCTGTTTAACCTGAAATTTGTCGCGTTTTGTCCCAAATTCAATGGAGATTCTTGGGTGGAATTTCAGGAAAAAACTATTCCGGGAGAATTTTGAGCAAACCAAGGCTATCCTCTACCGAAACTTGTGAAATTCCGGCCTAATTTCTGCAATTTCATTCTGGGTCCGTATTGCGCTGAAAAAAATTCACACAAGCACTTTCGTATGTTGTTTTCACCTAGGCAAGGAGGCACGTCCATAAACGAATCACAAAAAGAAGATAAGCGGAAGAAAAACCAAGACATTTTGTTTTTGGAAAACCGGTTTTGTTCACTCTCGGTCTCGGACCTACTACGCCTTACTCCTTGAATATTTTAGTCTTAAATTTTTACCAGACATTCGTCACTGTGTCTATTGAGTTTTGACTGAGATTTGAGCCCCAGATTCATCCCACAAGATTGGCAATAAATTTTTTATTCGTCACTGCCAGGGCTGAAAGGAAGGTTCGTTTTTGTGTGAAACTGTTTGATTTTTTTCGTGGGTAAATATTCATCCGTTTGACCTGAAATTTGTCGCGTTTTGTCCCAAATTCAATGGAGATTCTTGGATGGAATTTGCAGGAAAAAACTATTCCGGGAGAATTTTGAGCAAACCAAGGCTATCCTCTACCGAAACTTGTGAAATTCCGGCCTAATTTCTGCAATTTCATTCTGGGTCCGTATTGCGCTGAAAAAAATTCACACAAGCACTTTCGTATGTTGTTTTCACCTAGGCAAGGAGGCACGTCCATAAACGAATCACAAAAAGAAGATAAGCGGAAGAAAAACCAAGACATTTTGTTTTTGGAAAACCGGTTTTGTTCACTCTCGGTCTCGGACCTACTACGCCTTACTCCTTGGGTATTTTAGTCTTAAATTTTTACCAGACATTCGTCACTGTGTCTATTGAGTTTTGACTGAGATTTGAGCCCCAGATTCATCCCACAAAATTGGTAATAAATTTTTTATTCGTCACTGCCAGGGCTGAAAGGAAGGTTCGTTTTTGTGTGAAACTGTTTGATTTTTTTCGTGGGTGAATATTCATCCGTTTGACCTGAAATTTGTCGCGTTTTGTCCCAAATTCAATGGAGATTCTTGGGTGGAATTTCAGGTAAAAACTATTCCGGGAGAATTTTGAGCAAACCAAGGCTATCCTCTACCGAAACTTGTGAAATTCCGGCCTAATTTCTGCAATTTCATTCTGGGTCCGTATTGCGCTGAAAAAAATTCACACAAGCACTTTCGTATGTTGTTTTCACCTAGGCAAGGAGGCACGTCCATAAACAAATCACAAAAAGAAGATAAGCGGAAGAAAAACCAAGACATTTTGTTTTTGGAAAACCGGTTTTGTTTACTTTCGGTCTCGGACCTACTACGCCTTACTCCTTGGGTATTTTAGTCTTAAATTTTTACCAGACATTCGTCACTGTGTCTATTGAGTTTTGACTGAGATTTGAGCCCCAGATTCATCCCACAAAATTGGTAATAAATTTTTTATTCGTCACTGCCAGGGCTGAAAGGAAGGTTTGTTTTTTTGTGAAACTGTTTGATTTTTTTCGTGGGTGAATATTCATCTGTTTAACCTGAAATTTGTCGCGTTTTGTCCCAAATTCAATGGAGATTCTTGGGTGGAATTTCAGGAAAAAACTATTCCAGGAGAATTTTGAGCAAACCAAGGCTATCCTCTACCGAAACTTGTGAAATTCCGGCCTAATTTCTGCAATTTCATTCTGGGTCCGTATTGCGCTGAAAAAAATTCACACAAGCACTTTCGTATGTTGTTTTCACCTAGGCAAGGAGGCACGTCCATAAACGAATCACAAAAAGAAGATAAGCGGAAGAAAAACCAAGACATTTTGTTTTTGGAAAACCGGTTTTGTTCACTCTCGGTCTCGGACCTACTACGCCTTACTCCTTGGGTATTTTAGTCTTAAATTTTTACCAGACATTCGTCACTGTGTCTATTGAGTTTTGGCTGAGGTTTGAGCCCCAGATTCATCCCACAAGATTGGGAATAAACTTTTTATTCGTCATCGCCAGGGCTGAAAGGAAGGTTCGTTTTTGTGTGAAACTGTTTGATTTTTTTCGTGGGTGAATATTCATCCGTTTGACCTGAAATATTTCGCGTTTTGTCTCAAATTCAGTGAAAATTCTTGGGTGAAATTTCAGTAAAAAACTATTTTGGGAGAATGTTTCAGAAATTTTGTGCAACTATTTAGCAAATGCATAAATCCATTCTCCACTATTATTTGAGAATAGAGTGGAGAAAAGGAGAGAGCTAAGGTTTTTTCCAAAAGCTTTTGTACATGTTTAGAAAACTTGTTTTTGAAATTTTATTCTGAAACTCATCTCATGATGTTCAGAAATTTTTTTCCAAAAATCTCGCTGGAATTATCATGTTATGGAAAATTTGTTCCAAAAACTCATTTTGAAATGTTGTGAAAAGAATGTTCTGAAAAATCTATTATGGAAATCCTGTTTCAAAATTCTATTCAGAAAATTATATATTCTGGAAATCATGTTCCAAAAATAAATAAATAAACCTTGTTTGGAAGAATTCCAGAACTAGAAGTCACTTTTAATGGTCATTTTAAAATCATGGGGTGCAGCTAGAAATTATGGAGGTGCAGGAAAAAGCTACTATGGTCATTGAAAACACCAGAATTCACAAACCTCAATAAAACGTCATAACTCAGGGCAATTTCTCCTTCCACTACCATATTTTCCTTATGCACCTACAATATTTTTTAAAATACCCATTTTCCCCTTTCTGTTTTAATATCCAAATCAATAATATAATTATAAGTTTATAATTATACAATTCAGAATGTATTTTTAAACTGTATAATTCAAATACTTTTTTATATCTAAAAATATATTTTAAAATTTACAATTTGAAAACATATTTTAAACTGGACAATCCAAAAATATATCACATAAATAGTTTGAACTTTTTCCAAATATCCCAAATCGTGGATAGTCAAAACAAATAACCTAATTTAGTCTGAAAAAAAAACAAAGAAAAAAGAAATCCACATAAAATTGCTTTAAACAAAAGCACCGTTCTTTCTTATCGTTATTCTGATTCTAGAAAGAGCAAAGTAAAATATGTAGTTACTTTCGTGCATATCTCAAAACGATAATGAGAAAAATAATAGTTGCTTATTTAGAAAAATAATAATTAATTAATTTAACTAATATCATGATAGGGCTTAAAATGTGAACATTGTTGTTGCATTATAGAAAATCCAAATATTCATTAATAAAAAAAATCTACTTAGATTTTCTGCGGTCTCATTAACATTTTTTCAACTTCAAAGCCTCAGAAAGGAAAGTTGAGAAAAAAGATGCATCACTATGCACTTCATTCATCATGTTTCATGAATCAGAAACTACACTGTTTAAAAAATTTATATATTTATATATGAATAAAAGTTGAGAAGCCGAAGACAAGATTATCCTAGTAAGTTACATGAAGAGTAAAGTTAGGATAAACCAATCTAAATAAATAACCAGAAAAAGTTCAAACTTGAGAACTTCTGCCTCTGCAACATTAGACTTGAAGAAAAATTTCACATATTTTTTGGCAATTACAAGGTTGGTCCATTGTTCTGGCATGTGAGTGTTCACAGAGGCCTGACAACACAATGGATAGAGAGAAATGTTGGATCAACTAATTCAGAGACTGTCCTGCATTAACATAAGTACATACCTAGTTCTTGAAATGGCCAGCAAGCCAAGTATGTAAAAGAAACTTGTCTTTGGCTGACATGGATCATCTCTGAGCTTCATCTGAAGAAGCTCCAACTGAAGTAGCTGCCATATTGCTTGTTGATCCATTCTCATTGGGTGGAGGCACACCCCATTTGCCTTCAGACTCAAGGGGTTCAAAGACATGAACTCCACCATCAGACAATCCTACAGCAAACTGATTTGGTTCTTGAGGATGTGCAGCAATAACAAGTGGTTGTACATTAGAACTGCACAGCACAATAAGGCAATTAGTATTCAACTAGTACTGCACAAAAGATTGTCAGTTAATATAAAACAATCAAATTCCAAATTTAGAACAATCTTCATGAAGAATCAATGAATTGTAAGTAATGTTAATTAGATTAGATTCGCTTTAGAGTAACTCCCTTTTCACCTCTTTATAGAGAAAACAATAAAGGAAGTAAAACATACAAGTATTTTCCTTTAAAATCGTTTATAATAAGCATGAAATGATATTTGCATATCCATATTGTCCCAGTGTAAAGTTAAAATTGAAATTCATTCGGTCCGGAAGTTTGAAGAACATGTATTTCCAAAGGATATTGATAGCAAAGAAATGTAAAATGTTCACAACTTGAATGAGGTTTTGATTTTAAAAAACAGATTAACTAAATGAAACAAGAATAAAAGTTGAAGAACTGCTTGGGATTTTCAATGACTTCAAACTCAATTGCTTCAAGAGAAAAAAATGGAAAAGTATCCCAAATTCACAGTTTCAAAAAAAAATCTACCAAATAAGTTCATGTTTGGTAAAATGTCAAAAGTTAAAATTGAGAAAACTAAAAATCATTAATAACTTGTGACAAGTATCATCCAAAGTGTTATAGAAGTCTATCAAATGAAGCATTACCTGACGCTGGCTGAAAGATAAGCAGAAGGATTGATTCGACAACGTAATCTAAGGTTTGAAGCACTAAATACACACACTGTCGCGTCTAAAAAGCTGGCATATATGAGCTGGCTATCACATGAGAAAGTTGCATGTGATACTGGGGCAGCTGATTCTCGCGGGAACCACTACAGTTTATGTTTCATACATTAGACAAGAACAAAATTAATTATTTACAGTTAACAGAAAACTGAATTTAATAAACTAACCTGCTTCAAACATTCTAGTTTTGTTGCTTCATAAATGGCAAGCTGAGTTTCATGTACAACCAAGAAGCGGATCTGATCCTGATGAAACTGTACACGGGTATCTGCCTGAGCTGGTGGAGTTCTGCCGGCCGGAAGTTGCAAGAATCTAGATTTCTGCTTTTCCCATCCGTCAGTATTCCACACACAAAGCTGCACAATAAATAGAAATGGCTCTAAGAACTGAAGAGGAAATGCATTACCAACAGCATGCTCAAAGGGGGTCCATAATTGATGACAAAGTAGTTAAAAGACACTAAACTAAGACTTTTAATTCAATTTAATCATAGAAAACATAGAATTCAGAGAAAAATCTAGGGGACAATTATTACCTGAGCATCTGCCCCAGATGAAACTAGCACATTCAATACATGAGAAAAAGCAAGACCAGTTATTCTTTTAGTATGACCTTTGAGTTTACTTTTAACCTGCAAAGAAAAAAGAAAACACATTAACACCTTATTGCTTAGATAAAAGACTTGGCAGGAAATGTTTATGGGCAGCAATGATACCTCATCCACACGGACATTATATATTTGAATGGAAGAATCGTCCATGCCTATAGCAATAATATTATTATCCTGAGGATGGAAAGCAAGAAAAGTTGCGGCAGGTGGTGGAGGCATGAATGTGGTCATTGTCTGTACTTAGCCAAGAAGATTGAAATTGGTTAGTTGTAAACCAAATGCAGTCTTGAATAATGACCATGGGTCATAGCTCACCTTAAAAGTCATCATATTGAACAGAGAAATCTTCCCTCCTGATGCTGACATTACATAAGAATCATTTTTTGACAGAGCAAAGCAGGGAACGGCATCCTCAGTATTGCTATCAGTAAGGTCATTGGTCATCAGAATGCCACTAGAAGGTTGCCACAACTGGGGCTGCACAGTAGCAGAGGCCTACAAAAATAAATATAATCAGAATAAAATTCCTATTCCCAATTATATGACTAGAGAAGAGCGATGTCTGAAGAGTAATAATTTGCACGTTCCCACACCTTGCCAGTTGAATTACGGTCACTTCGCTGCCATTTCCAGAGCAGATGAATGGCATTTGAAGCTAATGCTAGAATAGCATTACCTGAATTAGTATATATCAACCTTGATATCTGTAATAACAAAGATAAAAGTAAAATCAGAACGTCAGTTTTGGAGGGTGTATCAGCTTACAAGCCGGAAATTTGAAGGTGGTCTTAACATAGTATTCATCAGTAAAATGAAATGAAGGACACATGATAGAACCCGTGACATTGATGGGTTGGAAGAGGTCCAATTGCAAAAATAAAGTTTTACTACAGAAAGGACCAGAAGACCAACTAGGGCTGTTAATGCAAGGAGAGAATTTAGTAAATGTGGCATAGAGCATTTATTGTGAGATAGGGGAGTTAGTTATGTTTCTATCTGGTTTATGGTGCTGTAGTGTGTAAGGAAGTAGAAGTAAGTGTCAAGTGCATTGAGTGCTGCCTCTGGATCTGTGTTTATTTCTTAAACAGTGTGCTTGCTAGAATAAATAAAAAATCATTATTCAGAGGCGGTGTTCAACCGTCACAATTGCCAGAGTTGTTCTTTCTTTTTGATTGGGGGGTGCAAGCAAGGGAGCGGAATGCAGGAATCATTAGAATAGAAAGAGTGCGAGTAAGAAGATGAAAGGCAGGGAGATTAGGCAATCACATGTAGTGAGGGGAGGCTTGCGCTGTGAAAGAGAAGGTTTCTTAAAAACCACACCACACACACTCTTGCTACTGATAATCCTACTTACACATACAGTTGTTACTTCTGCTACTACTACCACAGATCACAGCTTACTGCTACTACTACCACAGATCACAGCTACTGCTACTCATACACACACAACACAAGCACAACTATTGTATCTGCTACTCCTGCTTCTACTGCACACACAATCAGATGCTACTGCTACTGCTACTACACGCATCATGTGCTACCAGGCTTTGACATGAATATATTGATCACAAAGTACATTGCAGATAGAAGAGCTACTAGTCCACAAATAGAAAAATGAAAGAAATATTAAAAAGGAAATACATGTACATAATACCTATACGCTGCTCTTTTGTTGTCAAATTAAAACCATGTTCATCGAAAAAGGAAAATTTCAATGTAATTAAAATGCCATGAAAATTGGAAAGGATACTTGATATGATTAATCACATGAACACCTTTTAAGAAAAAATACAGTTAGTAAATACATACCTTGTTCACTCTAACATTCTCAGGTAGCTTCAAGGATCTACATTGAGATTGTTCATTGATTTCAGTGAGCTTCCATATCTTTGATTTGTCATTGGATTCTTCACTAATTCTAGGTTTAACATCACCCATGTTTCGAGCATCCCCATTCTGGTAAGTTAAAATTGACACATAGTAATGACAATAAATATACATTATAACAATTAAAGTGAGAACCCTAATCCGCTTTCACATCAGGATAGGAGTTGGATAATAAGCAACAAAAATAAATCATAAAAAAACAGTGGCATTCAAGTAAATAAGATCCTACTGATACAAAGACAAGATAAGCATACCATCGCAGTAATCGCGACAGATGAAGCCCTCTCTGCAAGTGCAGCACTAGTTGCTGCAGCGGCGGCGGCAGCTGAAATTGGATTTATTGCAGGCTGCCACAAGTATCATGTCAGACTAGGTTTAATTAACAGGAGGAAAGGGAAGTATCACATCTATACAAGTCTACCTTTGTCATGGCTTCTGACGTTCTAGATGTATCATATAAAGAATTCTCTAAAGTACGTAACAGACGAATACCATCTCCATTGGCTAAGATTTTGATTCCATTTTCATTTGCAGAAACAGCTAAAAGAGCTCCATCCTTGTTAAAACGGATGCGTGGGCTTGCCTAGAATTAAGATAACATATAACAATTAGCAACTACTATTTCTAGATAATGGCTATCCAAATTGTAATAAAATAATGAACTTACAGGGAGACCCCCATCAGCATCAACAGTTGTCAAAAGCTGAATATTGTCCATGTCCCAGAATTTAATGGAGAAATCATCACCTGCAGCCAAATATCGATTTTTGGTTGTATCAAATTGTACAACACCCAAAGATCTTTTGCGAAATCCTTGATAAGTCCTTTTCACAGCTCCTTCACTTTCATTCCACTCAACAATAGAGGATTCCCCCTCCTTACTTGTCCCACATGAAAAAAGTCTATAAAATACATTCAAGCCAAGAAAATGTTTCAGCAGAAATAGATCAAAACATATAGTATAATTCAACAATACAATAAGATTCAGATTTAGAATACAAATAGCCATGGTTAGTATTTAGACCTTGTACCATCAGCACTGTAGGCCATGGTTGTACACCAACGACCAGGGGCTTCATAATCAACACGAGATCCCAAATTATCATACAGCCATGCTTTTATCTTTCCATCTAATGCTGTGGAAAAGATGAACTATAGCATATAGAGTTTCAACAAGAAAACAAATTAGTACCGTAGTCAAAGGATTTTCTATGGGGCACTCTACCAATAGAGATAAAGGAATCATATAGAAACAAACAACTCAACCAACATTTTCCCATTGGGTAACAAAGTCAACATCTACCTGAATGTTTTCTTTATAATGCGGACAGACAGAATAAACTGGAGCCTCATGACCTTCAAAAGTATACTGTTTTGCACCCGAAGCAGCATCCCAAACCTTAAGTTGAATAACTTAGTTAGAGACATGTTATCTTGATATCAAAAAACTAAGCTCAAGATATGAAAGACCTACCTTAATGGTCTTATCGTCACCACAGGTAATGACACATAGCTGCTTATTGGGGTGGGAAAATGCTAGATCATTTACTCCACCGACATGAGCATCAATCTAGTAAAGTTCACAAGTAAACAATTACAAAAAGGGGTAAATAAAACCTAAATTAAGCAAGATACAAGTATTTGCATGCCCATATACCTCCAAATGCTGTCTAGCTTCATCCCCACCATGGTAAGAGTATATCTGAACAATGTGCCTTGAGTAAGCAACTCCTGTTTAGCAGAAAAACTCATGAATGAGTGATTCCTTTAGTTGACTTCTGACAATATATATTTCTTACATCTCCATAAAAAACTTGAAGAATTAAAAAGATTTTACCGAATAAAGCCCCATCAGGACTCCAAATAACACGGTTGACAGAAACGCCTGGATCTTTGACAAGAGCAGCCTGAATTGATTATGATTAGTTTTCTTTTCAGTCAGTGCAAACTAAACAATTCTGAGGGTTTGTTAATCAATAAATAAAGGTGAGAAAGGACAACCTGAAAGGGCATTGAACAAGCACTAAGATCCCACACTTTAAAGTTCCTCATGAGCAACCGCTCCCTAGAGCCCACTTCCCACAAAGCAATGTCCCCCACATTCGTGCCAACTGACACATTGCATCAAGAAAACAAAGTTCAGTCAATTTCCAGCATGATTAGTAAATAAATACATATAACTAAGAATCATGTCAACACTAACAAAAGGCCTTAAAAGAGTAGCAGACCAAGAAGCAGTGTCTGTTGAACTGGATGAAAGTCCATGCTCATAGGAGACGAGCCTTGGTTCAGAGTTCGCATGACAGTCTTTGGCAAGTCGTCAGGCGCATTAAAAGCCTGACCATGACCATGACCAGGGAATGTAGCTGACAGAACATTGACAGGAAGATTTACCTGCACAAAATAAACACAGATTCATAGCAGAACCGTGAAAGTTAAATAACTTGCATTGCTGAGTTCCAAGACTATATCAGATGTTTCAATAAATGAAACCAGATTACCTCATCTGATATTCCCATTGGTCTCGTTCTCTTAGAAACATGATCTGAATCACCAGACGGATAGTCAACAGAAGGATTAGTTGGAGGGGTCCTAGGGTGCTTCAAAGCAGCTTAAAAAGGCAATAAAACATTAGGGCTCGAAGATTATAAACCAAACATGGCATCCTAAGTACAACTAGTCATTAAGAGTTAGAGAATGAAAGAAAGCAAAAGAATATAATACCAGGGATTGATGGTGCACCAAGACCTATAGCTCCACCAGAGACTGCAGGATGTGCTACAGTTGTTGGATTTGACATCCAACCAGCCAGGGGTGTTGGCACCGGTGCTGGAGTAGGTTGAAAAGGCTATACATATGACAGAGACCAGCACCATAATAAGAACCAAAACATAATAACATATCATACAACTCCTATTAAACCAAATCAGTTCAGTAGCCCACCCCATGAGCACCAAGAGGAGGAAATCCTCCAGCCTTTGGTAATGATCCTAGAAGTGGATTGCTAGCAGGGGATGGAGCCCGTGCACCATTTGGTTGTCCACACGAGTGATCCACAAAAAGTGTTTTTATATCTGGATTTGGCCGAGGATTCTTACAAAGTTGATGTTGCCAATTCAAGCTGAAATTTAATTTGAAACAGGAAAATAAAAAGAAAAGGAAAAATCTCAGTTATCCCATCATATAAGATTATCTAATCAGTTTTAAATAGCATTTACAGTGCAAAAGCATAAGCAGTAGCCCATCTACATGCAGAAGCTCCTCTGCATGCAAAATGATCCAACAAAAAGAAGAATTGAAGCAAGAACTAAGCAGTCAAGTATTAGCGGATATAATCAAAACATTCTATGAACAAAATTACAATGGTGCCACGCATCCCATCACTGATGAAAAATGCAATAGGGTTTCAATGGTCAGAATATTGGATAAATATAGCATGAAGCATGTGTACACCAAATAAAACAGAAAAATGTAAACATGGAAAACAGCTTATGACCTCCTTCAATTGTAACTTTTACACAAAGATACCAAAAGCAATCTAAGGCCTATAACATATAGCAGAAAGTTATTACATGTAGAGCATAAAGTTGTATGTTTATTGACATTATTTTAGACCTTCAAATGAATTACCTTTGATTGATGAGAGTCCGTAACCTTGAGTTTTTAAGGTTGGGAAATTGCAATTTATCGCGAAACAAGGGATTGGCCTCAATCAATTTCTTGAGTTCAACCAACATGATTGCCCTTGCAGACTTCGTATCACCATACTTGGACAACTGCTCGTTTTCCCTATAACAAAAGAAATCACTTTCTGTCTCTTACACAAGTTTAACCAATCTACAAATTATATCCATACCTAAAATTCTCCAATGTCAAAAGCTGTGTGATTTCCTTAAACAGTTCTTCATTAAATGTGGCAAACACTTTCAAATCCTTCACTAATATTTCTACAGCCTTGGACCGATCATGCCTACCAAAATATTAATTAAAAAAACAGCAGAAGTTCAATACTCATAAGAGAATATTAAGTACATAATACATTTGTGAACTTGTTGAGAGCTTACTTATCCAATGCCTCCAGGTACTTCTGCTTCCTTATCTCAAAAAAAATCTTCATAGAATACCTATTGTCATCTACTTTGGTGAAACCAGATAGGTATCTCTCAACCTCATCCCAATTACCGTTGTGCACTTCATCCTCAAAATATTTCATGTTAAAGAAAAACCCAGACTCCTGTTCAAGCCTAGTATTCAAAAAGAATAATAATTGGTCAAATAATTAATGTGATAAACACTAATCAACACTAGTAGAGATGACAAACAATAAAAACAACAAAATTTAAATGGAAATAACCCCACTTGTGAACAGTTTCTTTGAACTTTTCCTCATCGAGAAACTGCAGGATTAAGAACACCAACTCCCTACTGAGAGATGACATCGTAACTGCCTCGCCCTCGATCAGACAAGAACCAAAGTGAGCAACTATAAACTAGATCTGCGGACAAAAAAGACATTCAAAAAATGAGCAGTTAGAGAAATTGCACGCCGACCAGGTACGAGAAAACCACAAAAAAAATGCAGATAAGAAAATCAAGACCGAGAGTGAATCATTTGACTAGCCCCAGCAAAGCATTCAGGGAAGAAGAGCTTCCATGTCCGAAAAAATCAACCAAACCAGAGCGGGGAAAGAAGGTTTTAGGGGCAAAAACAAAAGGGCAAAAGAAATTGAGTGTTTCCCTTAAGATCAAAGCTTGAGAACGAAAGCGGCTTTAATCCCACAAGGGAATCCAAGATGCAAGAGAAAAAAAAAAACCATAAAGTGTTTTATAAAAGGAAAGAAAAGAAGGAAAAGTCGAAATTAAAATACACATAAAAGCTACAGACTTTAACACACAGCAGATTCGGAAACTGAAAGAGAGAGAGAGAGAGAGAGAGAGAGAGAGAGAGAAAGGGTTTGGAGAAGCTCTCACCTTCAACCCTCAGTCACATGGGAAGCAAGGTCCCCCGAATATAGAACGCACCACCACACCACACCACAACAAGAGAGAGAAACCCCAACACCAAAGACCAAACCTTTCTCTTCTATTCCACTTTCTCTCTCCTGCAACAAATGTCCTAACACTCACTCTCTATCTCTAATTACCAATCTCTCTCTCTCTCAATATATATATATATATATATAGGACACATGAACTTGCTCAAATAGGTTATTTTATATAAGACGCGACAGGGAAGGGAGATGATAAGCCATCGTGCTTATTGATACGGGTTATCACCATTCCCGATAAGCTATAAGAGAGCGACACTGGCTTATCTTTCAAGTTCAGTTTCGTGTGGGTCCCACTAAGCCGGCTTCATTTTGTCTAAATTATCGGCTCGGAATCTGGAGCTGACAGCTGTCCTTCGGCTCGGTGTAAAAGTTTAGGAGGGTGATGTTTACCTACTCCCACACCTAGGGTTTTGCATCTGATCCGAACCGTTAGTCAGATTTTCACTGGTCGGAGAAGGAGATCGTAGGGTAGAATTTAGTGAAAATATTTGGGCGAAGGAGGGGATAATTCCCAGAAAGCCATTTTCACTGGGTTCAGATCCCCCGGGTAACGACAAAGTTTCTCGGACGGGTCCCAAAAGTGTTTGGGCTCAGTGTTTGGGGAATATTACGGTGTCTGCCACGGAGAAATGGCACTTATTGTATCACGTGATACGGCGATACAGTTCATGATTGCAATACGATATATTACGAGATGAGATACGAGTTGGAGTAAAGATTCGCGAGATGAGAGTTAATAAAGTAAGTGAAGTGAATTTAATGTGTGGCGAGAGCGTGTGTAGGTTATTGTCCCTGTCAGATGTGTACGTTCACCTCTTTCCCAAAACCAACCATAAAATGCGCTAATTCAATTACAATTTATTTTATATTTATTTTTTTCTTTTATAAAAAATAAAATACACTTTTGTTAATATTATCTAAAAAATAGAAAAATATTGAATAATTATGCCATTAAATATTAAATTTTCAATTTGAATAGAGATAACTAAAACTAGAAAAATTTAAATTTTAAAAAAATTCATTAATTAAAGATAAGATTAATTTATTATAATGTAAATGAATAAATTTAAGACAATTTTATAAAATTAAGGTAAATTTAAAATTTATTTCTTAAAATAATATATGAGTTATTATAGTTTATCATTGTCAGAGTTTCTTGAATGTTGAATTGGGAATGCTTTTAAAAAATATTCAGAATGTATTTAGTGCAATTCTGGCAATGTAATTAATTATTTTTCTTAATTCTGATAAAATAATTAATATTTTGAGATATAAATTAAATAAGTATTAATGATTATTAGTGGGGTTTGAATTTGTGGTCCATTGGGAAAGAGTCTGCTTAATTAACTACTATCTTTGACTCAATATTTAATGTTATGATTCTGATTATGAATAATAATTAATGTATTATTTTAGTTCATGAGAATTAAAGGGAAGCAAGCACATGAATCTTGAAACACTGGAATGTGTTTTTAACAGCAAAATCATCCAAAAAAACAAATAGTACTTATTTATGAATAAATATTAATATTAAATATTAATTATCAAAACTAAATTATGAGTTCTAAATTCAATAAAAATAATAATAATATTTTCTGAATTCAGCAATTGGTATATTTAACTTTTTTCAGTAGGCCAAGTTTCTGGTCAGAGAACAAATCTAGCTGGCACTGTCAAAAAATGAGACTTTTAAGAATAATTATATATCTTTTAACAGTTTTTATTTTATTTTATGGTGAGAATATTAAATTAAAAAGAAAATGCGTTTTATGAAATAAAAAAGATATTTTGTAGTGGTTTTTTGGCAACTGTCCAACATTTAATATATTATATTTATATAATTTCAAAAATCTATAATGGCATTAATTATTTATAATAAATTATATCATTATTGTTTCCTAAGCCTTAATTAATTTACTTATGTATTTATGTGATAAGGAAATAATATAATAAATAATTAATTAATAGAAATATTATAATATGAAAATGTATTGAAGTTGCAAAAACACATAAAAGCATTAGAAATAAGCAAACAAGTGGCATGCATTGATATGATATATATGATAATGCACTAAGCTGTTTCTAACCAATCATAACATTTTATTCTTATTAGCTGCCACTTGTTCATTCACATATAAATATTTATAGGTTAATGAATATGCATGTATTCTTATTAGCTTCATTCACATGTTTATACGTTAATTAATATGCATGTATTCTTATTGGTTGTCACATTTGTTTTTTTATTGAAAATAGTAGAAAATAAAAGCATAATTCAATTTTACATTGATTATATCATCAAGATTTATCAACTCCTATGTGATATTATAGGTTGAGTGGTATAATAACGATCTGATAGTTAAAAAATTCTTATATGTGATTTTAATTAATATCATATATTAGGAAGTGAACTTTAGGTATAATTTTATCTTACAAAATTTGTTCATAAGGTGAGATTTTTACCCATTATATACTATGGAATGAAGAAGAGAGATAGTATCGCGCATTTATACATTAATAAATATGCATGTATTCTTCTTACCAGCTACATTCATTTTTTTATTCAAAAATATTGGAAAGGTAAAGCATAACCCAATCTTACAAAATTTCCTCATAAGGTAAGGTTTATATTCATTTATATATTATTACACCTTCGAGACTTGTTAACTTGTACGTGATCCACTACAAAAAAAATCACGAAATAGAAATCAATTTTTAGAGACAAAAAATAATTAGTTGTTATAGTGACTAAATTAGAAACAGTTTTAGATACTAAAAAAATTTTGGTTTCTAAATTAGTTTATATTATTGTTAAATGGTTTATAATTTGGTGTCTAATTAACAACCAAGGTTTTTGCTACCAATTATTTATATTCTAAATCTGGTAGCAAAAACCTTAGTTGTTAATTAGACACCATTTTAGAAACCATTTAACAATAATAGAAACTAATTTATAAACCAAATTTTGTTTAGTCTCTAAAAATGTCTCTATTTTAGTTACTATAACAACTAATTGTTTTTTGTCTCTAAAAAATGTTTTTTATTTCATGATGATTTTCTTACGATGATACTACACAATGAGTAGTATAGTTTAGTTACTATAACAACTAATTAATTATGGTTTCTAAAAATTTGTTTTTATTTCATGATTTTCTTGTAGTGATACTATACAATGAGTGGTCTGACAATAATCTGATAATGAGTGACTTGATCAGTCCAAAAAAACTCCTATTATGATAAATTCTATATGACTTTAATATCATATATTAGGAAATGAATTTTAAAATCTGTTGATAAGATGAGATTTGTATCTATTTATATATTAGAAAATGACGAAGAAGAGAGATAGAAGTGTTGGAGGAGAAAAAGGTAGTTGACAAAAATGTATGGGAGTGGCCCCTCTAAAATCGTCCATAACAAGAATGGCCAAAATAATAATGACAGAAGCCATGCTACACATTTTGAATTGAAATGCATGCCTTCCCCACCTTTCTTCCTTCCTACCAAATAAAGCAACACATAATAAGTGCTTTTATACGTTATGTATTTATTGCCATCACAACACTGTTTTGGATTTTATAAAAAGAAAATTGAGGAAATGAGGCACTTACCAAAGGAAAGAAAGAGAAAAAAAAAAGGCAAAGATTCGAAGGAGATTGAATTAATAGAGAAGAGTGTGGAAATGAGGTAGACTCCACAAACCACTAACTAAGCTCAACATTACTCACCACCACACACTACACTTTTCAACCAATCCTCAAAAACACACACATCAAAACAACAACATTATTATTATTATTATTTCTACTATTATTATTTTTATTATTATTATTTATACCCTCTAAAGTTCAACATGATAAGGTGTTAAAGAGAAAAAAAATTCCATATTACATATAATTGTTTATAACATCCTTATCACCAATTTGATATAAATGATTATATTAAGAACTTTCGTAATTAAAATAAAAGTATTTCAAATAATTGGATGAATTAAAAAAATTCCATATTACATATAATTGTTTATAACATTCTTATCATTTTTTCTGCACCTTCATACTTTTTTTAATTCTTACAATACTTTTTTGAATACGATTCAGAGTGTGATGTCTTCTTTTTCATTATCAAATGATTATAGTTGGTCATGAACATTGATAGCTGGGTAAATTTTGTGATATTTTTAATGGTTGTGATTGTGTTTTTGTTCACTTATTTTATATTTTTTTATAGAACTCATAAAAATCTATAAAAAAACCAATGAAGTAAAAAATAGAGTACAACAATAAAAAAAAAACAATATATATATATATATATATATATATTTACACAGAAAATTTTAAATACAACGAAACTTCTCCCAAACATTCTCAAAGAAACTAACGGACAATAACTAAAAAAATAATAAAAGTGTTATGATTGGAAGAGAGGTATAAAAATGTGGGGTACAACTAAGATTATTTAAAAATAAGATTATATTTGTAAAAAAAAATTAAAAAATAAAATAAAATTGACTTTTTAGGGTAGAGAGATAAGGTAATGTATAAAGAATATATAAATGAATGGATGACGTAAAAAAAATGAATGTGAGATGAGATGAGGAAAAAAGAGAGGTCCATTTAGAAATGACATCGAGAAGGTACAAATTAAAGGAATCGTGCAACATGCCTCAGGTGGGTCCCACACATTCTCTCTCTGTCTCAAGCGCTTATGAAAATACCTCTTCACCTTCTTCTTTCTTTCCTCCACTGCCCTCACCGAATACCACTCGCTCTTTCAGCGCGTGTCCTCAACTCCTTCCTTCTTTCTTCTTCTTCTTTCTAAATTATGTTTTAATTTAATAAGAATTTATAAAAGTAAATTAACAATACAAGATTGTCACGTTGAATTATACTTATCTTACTGTTCTACAATAAATCCATTAATCACGTGACAATTAGTTTCATAAACAATAATACTAATGAAGTAAACAAAAAAATTTAAGATCAATGTTTGGAGATTCTTTAAACGCCAATCTTTTTAACATTAATTTTGGAGATTTTAAAGTATATTTATTGTTATAGAAAATCAATTTACATTTTTATATTTTACTTTTACATGGAATAGGTTTCTACATTTCAATTAATAAATTTGTTTTAACAATTAAAATATTTAATAAAAATGTTAATGTTACTATCCACGATGTATCAGACACAATGGACCAAATAAATCATTTTAAATCAATCATGAAAAATATTTATTTGTTACAAAAATTGAAAGATACTTGTGTACATAAATCTTTATTGTCAATTTATATAATTCATAGTTATATAATATATAGATTTGTATATTCGTATCCTATATTTTAAAGATTATATTTATCTTCGTGTTTGTGTCTATCTGTGTCTGTATTACATAGTTCACGAGAGTGTTACGTAGATATTTCATTCCTTCTTTATTTTTCTTCTAACTAATCATTTTTATTTTTAACTAGCGAAAACACATGCGCAACCGCGCCTGTGTATCTGCATTTTCCTCCTTTACTTAACTTTCACAATGATAGAAATTTAACATATATATAAATAAATAATTTCGGATTAGTAAAAAATGAAAAACAAAAAATAACATGTAAAATTAAAATGATTAATTGATTAAACAACATTTTTTTTTCTTATTCGATTTGAGTATGTTTTCTTCTTCAAGATTTTTCTCTTTTTCCATTGATAGTTTTAGGATCAAAAAGTGTGATGATGTTTAAGTTAAAGTTATGATTGACTTATTTTATGATAGATACAAAAGAATAATAGTAGTTTGGAGTGAAAAAAATGATTGAAAATGAATATTATTTTATTTGATAAGTAAGATTTGATGTAAAAATGTATGAGAGTATGTTCTCATTTTCTTCCTATTATTGCCTACAAAACTGTACATTAATATTAAATTAAAAAATAACAAAATATTTTATTATATTAATAAAATAAAATATATTAAATAATGATAGAATGAAAATAAATCAGTCTTAAAAAAAAACGGTTATAATACAAAATTCAAGGTATAGATAATAATGAATAATATTTTTTTTCCACTATGAAACATATGTTTTGAAGTCCCCTGCAGTTCGCACCGACAATTATGAAACGTGTTCGTTTTCGAAATGGCTCAATTTCAAAGCATTATCCTATTAATATTTTATTTATTTATTTATTTATTTATAACTTACACAATTGAATTGGAGAGATTGGTGTTGACCAGTCAACCATAGCATACTCTACTCTACCACCATTCTATTGCTTACACGTGCCCAATTTTTGCTTAAACATAAGTTAAATACAAAAGGACAAATTTATGGGTTGAATATCTCATCTAAAAATTAAAAATGAAATTCATTTTAAAATAAAAATACGAGAGATAAAATACATTTATTTTCAATAAAAAAGTTAACTAAGAATTTTATAATTAGGATAAAGAACCAAATATACAATTTACCTTTTTTATTATTTTCAAATATTATAATAAATATTAAATTTTAAACTTTTTTTAAAATATATTAAGAAGTAAATTTTAAGTTTAAATTTATAAAAATTAGTTTATAAGTCAATGTTTGCGTCCACTTCTATTTTATTATAATAAATTTTATTTTAATACTATATTAGAAGTAAATTTTAAGTCTAACTCAATCTTATAAAATCGGCTTATAAGATAGACTTTATTGAAGATCTTACATCGATTAAATATTAAAGCATTTCACAGTATATACGTGGATGCAAATTTTACTTTATAAACCAGTTTTATAAAGTTGAGTTAGACTTAAAATTCATTTTTTAATAAACTCTGTATTCATTTATATATTATAAGATATTTTTATCTCTATTTCATGTAGAATCTTTAATATTTATGTAAAATTTAAAAAATATAATAAAACATTTATTTTGTTGTCATGAAAAGGAGTCCATTGATGTTATTGTCACCATCCTTGAACTTGAGAAAAATGGTGATTAAAAAGGAGAAACAAATAGATATTATTAGATCTTATATCCATCAATCATTTTCTATATACTTATAAAACCCATTGTTGAATAAAGTCAAGATAAATGATTTTGACTGATGAGGAAAATATATAATTTGCTTTTTTTATCATAACCCACACTACTCCATCACTTCACTAGCTTTCTCCTTTTGCAATACCCTATTTTTAAAACTCTGAATTATATTTTATATATATATTTGGAATTTTAATATGGAGTTGCTAATTTTTTTTAAACTTATTAGTAGTTTTAAGTTGATGACAAATATTTTCTGATTTTATTTAAAAATTAATATCATTATTAGTGAGTGCTGTCACTAGTGATCTCAGCAGTGGCAATACTATTTAATTATTAGCAATAATAATAATAATATTATTATTATTATTCTAATTTTCTCTTTTTTCTTGACGCGCGAATGCGTGCGTGTTTCTCGCGTTTTATTCTCTCTCTCTCCATAGTATGAGATGTACTTGTCTATAATTAGGTGAGATGAGACATAAAAATACAAAAGCAGTGCGTTTTCAACTTTTTTTTTTACTGATAATTAAATATATTATTATTTATTTAAATTTTTTGATTTATTTTTATTAATTAAAGACAATATTGTTTTTGTTATAGATTGTATGAAATGGTTTATTTTATAAGTAGAGCATGATTTATATCGCGAGATTTATAGATTTATAGGTCTGCAATGGAATGAATGAGATATTGACTTGAATGGTCCTTTGAAATGCTTTAATTTGAATATTAGCATTTGCGTGTTAAATAATAAATAATAATGATGGTCCCCAGAGAATGGAAAATAACTATAAAAAAACAAGAGGAAAAGAAAATGGGTGAGTCTAATTAAAATTATTATAGTTTAAGTGAAGCATAATAAGCATGAACTAATAACACTTAGATTGAGACAATATTTCAAATATAATTATTTACTCTAAATATTATATCTCAATAAATACTCGAAATGATTCTGATAACATGTTAAGAAGTGAACTTTAAACCTAACTCAATTCCATAAAACCGGCTCATAGAGTGAAGGTTGCACCCAATTATATACGATGAAATGTCATAATCTACGATAAAATATCATAATTTTTAGTCGATGTGAGATCTTTAATAGCAACATTACCAAAATTCAAACTCAAAATCCATGAGCTTGCAGGTTTTACATCCTTCACACATGGCATATGTCAAAATTGTTACACCAATCTCACAGGAACTCCCCAATGGGTCTGTGTTCTCTGCCATATGTACACGTGGGAACTACAACTTTTCAGTAATAAGTCTCGTGTCTTCATCAATTTTACTCCACCAACACTCCACCACGAAGTAAAAAGGAAGGAAAAGGAGATTGTGGCAATAGATGAACCCAAGAGCAAGTGAGTTAATTGTGTTGGCTCGCACACTTATTATTAAATGGTATCCGTATTGATACGTAAGATATTTATCGGTGAAATGTTTAATTCAAATAAATATTTGTTAGATTTTTGAAAATTTTAGCACGATTCTAACATAATTTTAAAAGGTATAAATATAATAACTTTCTAAAAACTCAAATTTATTGTATAAATTTTTATTATAATTATAAAAATAAGAACAAATTCTTTTGAACCAGTCATGAAAAATATCTTTCTGCTCCCAAAACAATATGGAACACACTTTTGCACATAAATATTTATTTTCAATTTATATAATTTAAAATTATATAATATATAGATCCGTGTCCTGTATCCTACATTTTAAAAATTATACGTACCTTCGTCTCCGTATCCGTGTCATTGTTCGTATCCACATCGGTGCTACATATCACTTAGGTTGAATATTAGTATTACTTGTTAAACTCACCATTATTTGACCTATTGGGGTTAGAAAACATGTTATCATTATCATCATCACATTAATAATATTTTTCTGAACTATAATTTCAACATCAAATCGAACAAGTATACCTGTGGAAGCATGACGCATGATTTTGCTGTGTTTTCTCTCTAGCTCTGTTTGGAATAAATTTACATTCAGTATTTTGAGGCCATTGTTAAAGTAATAAAAAATATCTCAATTTTTGTAATTGTTGGTCATAATATTGTTAAAATTAGTCATCAAGGACCTTGAAACTCTGAAAATTTTCCTTGGACTTAAGGTTGCTCGTACTCTATTACTGTTTTTTTTGGTTCATCTTTGATCCTCTTTAATTTTTTGTTGTTCTAAGAAACAATCTAACAATGTCTTAGCTTCTACCACCTTTAAGATTCAATGGCTGATGTTTCATCTTGAACATTTTGTGTTCCTTTTATTCATCTAACTTTGTTATAGTATAATAATCAATCAGCACTACAAATTCCATGAAAGAACTAAATATATCAAAATCGATTATCACATTGTTGTTATGGTCAAAGTTAATATTGGTCTGCTCAAGCTTTTGCCCATCTCTTCTTCATTACAACTTGATGACGTCCATACAAAGACTTTATGTCCCAGTGTTTGAAACTATTTGTTCCATGCAGGGAACACGGGCTCTTAATCATAACATGTTTCTGTTGTTGTAATTGTTGGTTAGTCATGATTTTTGTTAGAATACTCATTCTTTTATCCATAATAAGAAGATAACCTTTATTGATCATTTCTACCTTTACTTGCTTTCCCGGTTGCTATTCTCTGTTAAAATTAATAACATTTAAATTCTAAAATTCTCTGTTAAAATTAAAAACATTTAAATTCTAAGTTCTCAACTTTACATGGACGTAAGTTTTATACTTCCAAAAATGAAATCTATCCAGTAAAAACGAAACACCCCCATCAATGTCCCTTATCCATCCCTCTACAAGCTACAAGAAAAAACATGCATCCAACTCAGCACATCACCAAAACGCAAAAACACTACTAATAATTCGCCATGTGATTCCCCATAATCAAATTGCTATACTACTACATATAAAATGCCACGATCAAGACTTTAACCCTAAATTACCTGCAACAAACAACAAATTTCCCATCATATCAAGCGATTGAAACCTAAATCTGTGGACATGGGAGTACTCGAAAGCCATCAATACTAAATACCAAAAATCTTGATACATCAACATCTTAATTTGTGAATATGAAATTGACACAATGAAGAGTGTACAGGTGTATTGCTTACGAAACATAGCCTCCAGCATACCACGCTTCAAGTCCTTAACAGACAAGGGCCATTCCACCAAGGTTGTTTAACACTTCAATCAAATTATGCTCGCTGTTCTAGCCTAAAGCCCAAGGACCTACTGTCCCATGTTAGGGGGTGGCGGAGGAAGACGGACACCCTGACTCTGCATTGGTTGGGCAGGAAAACCTTGTGGAGGAGGCATTGATGGAGGTCTAGTACCCATGTTGAAACCCGATGCTCCACTTGCAATAGGGGGTGGGGGTGGGACAGATGGCATTCCACCAGAAGGTGCAGGCCTAGGACCGTTAGCTGCTGCCATAGGAGGAGGAGGTGGCATAGATCCTGGCATTGGAGGTGGAGGAGCTCTAGGAGGATTTGCCATAGGTGCACCAGGAGGTAGCCCTTGTGGGGGAGGTGGAGGTGGCGGTAGTGGAGCTTGAGGTGGTGGGGGCAAAGGCCTTGGTGGAACACCAGATGTTGCTGTGCCATTGGCTGTAGAGGGAGGCTGTGGTTTGTTTGCCTCCGGGGGCTTGGTTTTAAAATACAATTGCAACTACAGACAAGTATCAATTGAAGTCGTCAGTGGCAGAAGGGGGAAATTAAAAATCAATGATGCACACCGCATAAACAAAAAACATTAAGAAAAGAAAGCAAGAAAGAACACAGGAAATTCCCGACCTAGTTCTGCTGCTGCTGAATGCTTGAATAATTAGCTTGTATTGATAGTTACAAGAGCAAACAATTAAAATGAAATGACTTGGATTCTCTTGAATCAGCCTTGTGTTTGGATGTCTAGGAACAAAGTGTAGGTTACGTAGCTTATTTTTTTGATAAAAACAGGTTTTAATCAAAAGCTTATAAAAAGCGCCACTGAAAACTATAATTTTTAATTCTTCACAGCAAACGTTTATCAAACAAGCTGCAAGCTTCACCACACCATTTTTTTGTATCAATTGCACGTTCAAATTTGCATGCTCTGGGATCAGTGCATAGTGCTTCATTGGCGTGTACAAGTATAAACTAATGCTCATGCATGGGGTGTTACGGTCCCTTGTAAAATTAAAAGCTATCTTTTGCCTGGATCACAAAACACACAGGCACTTGCATAGATCAAGTTTACCATCACAGACAGACAAGAGGAGCACATGAACTAACCGTGAACATCTTTGAGTCCGGATCCCAGTGCGAGAAAAACTTTGGAGTGGACTTATCAATCTCCGTGCTGGGCACCTGAAAATGTAGATTAATGAGCACAAAGCAAAACTCCACAACCACAAAAGAAAAAACACAGCCAAAATAAAAGCATAAAGACCAAAACAAATACTCAAACAAGAGTAACAAAATACCTTGAATGCAACTATTTCATACGGTTCAGCCGCAAACAGAAGGTACTGATATCTTTTATCAAAGGGCTGCACCCTCTGTAACACCATCAAAACACAAACAAAGAGAAAAAACATTAAAACAAAAGCATATATACTGACAACAATTGGAGAGAAACGCAATTGAACAAAATCACCAGAATTTACCTGTTCGTAGGAGGACATAAACCGGTGCCTGGGCTTGGCGAGGTCTTCAATCTCAGGATATTCAATCTGCATCATCTCAAAATTCCCAAAATTAAGAACAAATATAATATTATCGATTTATCAGAAAATTTAAAAAAGAGTGACATATGCATAAATATTAAAAAAGAACCTGAAACAGGAGAGATCTTTGCTTGGTCTCAGGATCATACTGCTTGGTCACACGGTACCCAGGGCGTCCAATCTTAACTGCAAAAAAGGAACACGAAACGTTAAGTCAGTTCAGTGAACGGGGAAAGGGGCAAAAGAGGGAAAAAGAGAAAAGAGGCACCTGTTTTGCGAAGGGTGACCTTGCGCTTGTGGGGTTGAGGCTGGGCGGGGGCGTCCTTGGCCTCGCGGGCGGCACGTTTGGCCAAGTTGGTCTGGTGGCGCTTGCCCTGAGTGTGGGCCAAGTAGTTGCCCTCGTTGTTGTGGAGAGTGAGACACAGTTTGCACTCGTAGCTCCCGAGATGGTTGCGCATGAAATAGGGGTCCTTCGCTAGGTCTATCGTCTCCAGAGCCAGTCGCCGGAGACGCTCTCGCCGGTCGATGGCTTCGTTCTGCGCCGTCGCGGCGCCGCCGCTCCCGGGCTTCGATCCCCATTCTCGATCCATCGCCAACACAACTTCACTTACCAATGATGTTGATAATGGTTTTGAAGATCGTTGTTATACCGTTCCCTCCCTTTTGGGCTCTTGGGCCCTCCCTCGGCCCACTACCTTCTTTCACGCCTAGCCCATTATTCATTTCAGTTTCCTCATTCCTTTACTCGGGGCAATTTCTTCCATCACCTCCCTGGTTTCTTTCCGCACCTCCATACTTTTTTGTAAGAAGTCAAATTTACCCTCAATGAAATTAGAAAATAAGCCTATGTTCTCGCCCCCTCTATCATCTTTGTTCAACTTCATTCAGTATTTTGAATTTTACAATTTAAAAACCATTTTTAAATGTAGAAAATAACATTTAAATTATAGAATTTAGAAATCAACTTTGTATTTCAGTAATTAGAGAATTTGGAAATCAATTTTAAAATAATTATAAAATTCAGAAACTAATTTTTGTATTTCAAGTTTTATAATTTACAAGTTATAATAACTTTGTAATTATAGAATTCGAATTATAAGGATACATCCGAATTTTACCATTCAAAACTATTTTCTAAATTAAAAAAAGTTTTTGAATTTTCTAAATTTCAAAATAAATTTAGAAGCCAACTATATATTCGAGATTCTAAAATTCCAAAGTAATTTCCAGAAAAAAAAATAGTTTCAAATCCTAAATTTAGGAATACAAATTCAGAAAATTATTTTAAAATTTACAATAATTATGCTGGAAGAAACTACGAAAGTGCAAGAAGAAATTGTCCTTTTGTATTTTTATTTAGGGTCTTTTTTATTTTTACGTATTTGTCACGATTTGTTTTTAAATAGCTAAAAGCTAGAAAGTTATTACCATCAAAAGCTACCTTTTTTTTTTGTTATTAAAAGAGGAGGCTGTTTGAATCAGCTTAACGTCAAATTAATATTTTTAATGAAGTAAACAAACTTTATGTATATAGTAATACAAATATAAATGTATTTAAAAACTTTGGTTTAATTAAGCTAAAATCTGGGAGGAATCCAATTTTAACTTTTCGATTTAAAGAAAAATATTTTTGCCGTTCAAATTCGCAAAATAGAATTTAATTTCTAAAAAAATGATTTTGATGTACTGAACTATTTTTTTTAGTTAGAAATTACAATTGGATTTTTTATTTATTTGTGAATATACTATATCAATTTAAATTATATATACTTCAATTGACTAAATCAATAATTTATAGAATATTTACATATTAAGAAAATTAAGTAACGTTACTAGATATAAAAACAAGTGAAATAACAGGATTAAAAAATTAATTTGAAAGTTTAAAAGCAATAATAATAATATTATTATTATTATTTAATTTGAAAGGGAAAATAATACTAACTAGATATGAACAAATTAACCAATGTAGAAATTTGTAGAATGCACAGCACATTGAAATCCGATTGGAATATCATTATTTTGTGCACTGCATATAAAAATAAACATAATACATACTTGTATCAAAGTTAAATTAAGCAATTAAAAAATATGTTGAGTGAAAATGCGTTTTATCAATGAGAAACTATACAACAACCATGGTGCTTCTATTGAAGAGTAAGAGAATCTTCAACCCACTTTTTAAAAGTAGCAATTTTTTTTAATAAAATGATGACAATAAAGAAATTGTTGTAAAAGAAAATTGTACTAAAAAAAAAAACACATATATTTGATTGCATTAAATCAACATTTGCATTAAAAAAAACACGAGTTTTTAGATTAATATATTATTGGATATAGAGAGTGAGTTATTGGGTATCGAAGTTATGTAATGTGTTATTGAATATTGAGATGACGAAATTTTGTATGGTATTATTTGAGTGTTCAAAATGGTGAGATTTTGTAGTGTACTATCTTATTGTTCAAGATTTTGTAATGTATTATTTAATTGTTCGAGATCCTGTAGTGTACTATCAAAGTGTCTGAAATGTCTAATTGAGTGTTTAAGATATTGAAGTCGTATAGTGTACTAGTGTCTGAGATGTCAAATTCTAACTCGACTTCCCCACATCTTTGTAACATATGTGTGACAAATATTTTTAAATCAAGGTTAGAGACTTAACAATACAGTTAACAAGAATCAGATAATAAATAACTTGAAAATCATTATCAACAATACTTGAGTCTAATCTAGTTATCTATACAATATAAAAAATGATTTTGTCAGTATAATATATATGTGAAAAAATATACCGATAATTAATTTGAACGCCGTGAAAGTATAATAACATGTATCTATGTCGATAATTAAAAAACTAAGAATCTAAAGACCCAAAGATTGAAGATCACAGTTAAAAAAAAAGTCAATAAATAAATAAAGTTGAAATTATGTAAGAACAATTTGTAATAATATAAATAAATAAATAATATAACAAAATGATAACTTTATGTTCGTTTTAAAAATTAACATATTATTTGCACAACTTAAATTGAGTTGTGTTAAGTGTTAACTCACAATGTGATTGTCCAAACCTAGTCTTATATTACGAAACCGAAAGTCTTGAAAATCGATTATAATCTTAATCTGAGATTATAAAGCAAAATTAACATTCTCACAGGATATATTATGAGTATTTGAATGCACACGTAAGTAGATATCAGTCTTCATTAATAAAAAACTATGAACTAAAAAAAATAAAAAATTATCGATTTCAGGAATAGTTTAGTTAGTAAAATTAGAAAAGTAAAAAAACCACAAAATAATATAAAAGGACAAATTGATTTTTATATTTATCAACGTAATAATCAAGCGAATTTAGCTCTAAGTGAAATTTAACAATAAAGGAATAAATATATATTTAAAGGAGAAGTGATTTATTTTATATCGATTAAATGTTTTCTTTTACTGTTTATAAAGGATTGTTGATTTTGTTTAGACAAATTAAAGGTAGACTTTCAAACATTTAAGATATATAAAGTTGAATAAAATTCCTAAAATAATTTTTATTTATTTATTTTTATCATAAAAATGTCGTAATAATTAAATGAAGGCAGATGCTTTCTACATCTAATTATTTTTAACCTCCATCCAACATAATTTTTTTAATTTCCAAAAATGTTCTTAATTTTGGAAATAAAAATTCAGAATTGAAAATAATATATTCCGAAAATTCAGAAGTGATTATTGAGTTCTGGAAATAAAAATTCAGAAACAAAAATTAAAATTTTATTTCGGACAAAAAAATTCAGAATTAAAAAATAATACATTCCAAAAAAAAAAATTCGGAAAAGAAATTATTGTGTTTTGAAAATTAAAATCTAAAAAAAAATGAAAAATTCATTACAGATAAAAGAATCCGTAATATAAATTTTATTTCGAAAAAAAAAATCCAAAACATATTTTAGATTTTTTTTAAGGACAATTTCGTTTTTTGCGCTGAGATCGAGTGCGGTGGAGCATAAAGAAAGAAAAAACTTAGGAGGCAGAAAGAAATTGAAGGAGTGGTGGCGGAAAGCAAAGGCTTGTTTGGGTGCCAAAAGAATAGCGGCGCCTTCCGTTTTGTCAGCTTATTCCGTACAAATCTGGTGACGGAGAATTCCACAGATTATCCTTTCACCCAGAGATCTAGCTTCACTACTCCTCCAATAACCATAACCATAATCTGTGAGTTTTTCGATTTTCTTATTCTCTTCTCAGATCTGAAGAGTCTTCTTCCAAACACCGCCATTTTTCCTTTTCGTCTCCAATTGCCGAATCATGTCTAACAGAAACGAGTATTCTTCGTTACCCGTTAATTCCTACTTAGAATTGCAGCGTCAAAACGAGTCCTCAAAAGCCTTGCGCAAGCCTTCTTTTGACGAATCCGAGGTGTATTTGGGATCCAAGAACGAAGATGACGATGACGATTTGGAAATGGATATCGATAATTACCCCCTTGTTGTGGGGTCCAATCAGGGTTCTGGGATACCTGGGGCTGTTTTCAATTTAACAACCACGGTTATTGGGGCAGGGATCATGGCTCTCCCCGCCACTATGAAGGTTCTGGGATTGGTTTTGGGTATTATTTTGATAATTGTCATGGGGATTTTGTCTGAAATTAGTGTGGAATTGTTGGTGAGGTTTTCTGTTTTGTGTAAGGCGTCGTCGTATGGGGAGGTTGTTCAGCACGCAATGGGGAGGCCTGTGAGGATTTTGTCTGAAATCTGCATTATTTTGAACAATGCGGGTGTTTTGGTGGTTTACTTGATAATCATGGGGGATGTTATGTCTGGTTCCACTCACCATATGGGGGTTTTTGATCAGTTGATGGGGAATGGTGCGTGGGATCAGAGGAAGATTGTGGTTTTAGTTGTCATGGTGGTTTTCCTTGCTCCTCTTTGTTCACTTGACAAGATTGATTCATTGAGCTTGACCTCCGCAGCCTCTGTGGCTCTTGCTGTGTTGTTTGTGATTGTTGCTTTTACTGTTGCTTCCATCAAGCTTGTGGAAGGACGCATTGATTCTCCCAGGATGGCTCCTGATCTTAGCTCCAAAACTGCAATTTTGGATTTTCTTGTTGCGATACCCATCATGACCAATGCATATGTTTGCCATTTTAATGTGCAGCCTATATACAATGAGCTTGAGCAACGGTCTCCTCAGAAGATGAACCGAGTTGGGAGGTACACTACAATTTTGTGCATCCTTGTTTATTCTTCCACTGCTATATCTGGTTACCTGCTCTTTGGGAAAGATACAGAGGCTGATGTGCTGACTAATTTTGATAAGGATCTTGGAATTCGGTATAGCGCGGTCTTGAACTATATTGTTCGGATTGGCTACATTCTTCATTTGATACTTGTTTTCCCTGTGATTCATTTCTCACTGCGCCAAACAGTGGACACATTGGTGTTTGAGGGATCACCTCCTCTTTCAGAAAGTAGGAAGAGATCTTTGGGGTTGACTGCGGTTCTGTTGGTGCTCATATATATTGGGTCTACTATGATTCCAAATATATGGACAGCTTTCAAGTTCACTGGGGCAACCACTGCTGTTTCATTGGGTTTTATATTTCCTTCTCTTGTTTCACTGAGACTGAGTCATCTAGGAGATATAACCTACGGGGAGTGGTTTTTTTCATGGTTGATGTTGATATTGGCTGTGACTGTTAGCGTAGTAGGAGTTGTGAGCAATATCTATAGCCTTGAGAGCAAGTCTTAGCCACACAATTTGGTTTCTTCTTTATAGGAATCATTTCTTCATTGGCTCTGCTGCAATGTGATTCAAACAGCAGAAGATAGGGGGTGACATGATTGTTTTGTAATATGGGATAAGTATTTTTGCCCCGGCTATGATATATAGGATATGAGATGCACATAAATCTTCAAAAAGTCCTCCAATTTTGAGGACTGGTGACCAGTTGATACAGCACGAGAGGAATGTAGCTGATCAGTTTGCCGCAGTATGTATACAGTTCTATTCTTTATGGCAGTTTTTCTTTTTTGTTCATTGATTTTACACAAGGTTGATGTTGTAACATTTTGTAATAGATTCTACAATTGCTTAACTGGCATATCCACGTTTTGTTTTCATTTTCTGGTAGAAAATATCTGTTTTAGTTCTTTTCCAAAGGCTTGTTATAAAATGCTTTTGTGAATCAAGTACAGGAGTACCTTGCACACACCAGACCACACCACACCACACACGTCATAAGGGAGATAGATACACACTGCAACTGCTCATTGCATAAGAATCATGCACAACTGTAATATTATGTCTGAATTACATTCAAAGTAGAATGCAGACAACTTGCTAAACATAAGCCTGAATTTGAGCATAAATTTACTCCTTAGTGAAGTTGCCCTAGCTTTTTCTTGGCATGAAAATAGGTGATCTTCGTGCCCTTTTTCTGTGAATCTTGTATGCTGCAGCTTTGTTTGTTTTCTTTTTTATTTGGCTTCTTCTCCTCATTCTTGTTTATAGCTGGAATGCCAACATCTTGGGTGCAATACCAACATTCACTGGTTTGGTTTCTCCCAGGAGTAGGAGGCCAAACCATCATCATAAGATAAGTACCCTTACAACAAAACAAACATATTATTTCCTGACAGGTTGATCATGATCTGATCCATGAACTTAGCTTCAGCCTAATAAACTGGAAATCCCAGTTGCTGATTACTAGTAAATTCCATTTTAGTATCTACTTTATTATAAATATTATACTTATTAATTTGATGCATAAACACTGAGGGATGGTGTTATTTTCAGATTAATAAAGCATCGTCTCATCATAAATGATATCACTTAATCCAACAACGAGATAACAATATTTTAACCAATCAAAAGTGTATTTGGTAATGTTTAACTAGTTTATAAATTAGTTTCATTAATATAAAAATATTTCACAAGTTGCTTAAAATAATTCATGATAGCTTGTAGTTCATTTAATTTTTTATTAGTATTTTTTATTTAAAAAATCTTAAATTATAACTATATAATAATGACTTTTTTTAGAAACATAAAATTTATGTAATTATATCTTTTTTTTATGTTATTTTATATTTATCACATGTATCAGTAACTTTGTGAAATACTTATACTTCTAACTTATTAGTTACCCTAGTTAATAGCTAACCTATCAACTCCCACTAGTTTTATTATTAAATTTTAAGTCAAAATTGATATTTAGTAAGTTAAAAGGTTGATTATAAATGGTTGAATTTAATACACGTTGTAAATATTGAACCAAATTATACAAATACTTTATCTTTTTACGTTTTATTTAATTTAATTATTTAAAAAAATCAATTTCATTTTAATATTTTTAAAGTGGTTCAAAATAGTTATTTTTTTTAACTTAAAGTTATTATGGTTTATATTGAAAATTAATCACTCATCTCATCCTCTATCTTCCTCCTCTTCTCCATCATCCACATAAACCAACGCCTAATTCATAAATTTAATTCGTGACTTGTTACGATGTATTTATCAATATTTTACCTTAAATAATCAAATAACCTAATTAAACTAATTTGATACAAGCTGACAAATTAAATCAGGTCAAATTTAATATTATATAAATTAATCTAAACTAAGCTGAAGTTTATTTTTATAACCAGATATAATATATTTGAACAATGAGATTATATCTGAACAATGATATATGGACAACCACAATTTTTTATACAATTATATTACAACTTCTAATATTATTATTTTAATATTTTTTTTATATAATTTTATTATAAATTTATCCTTTATTATATATATTTATTTCTAAACCAATCATATCAATGGTATACAACTTCAAGAGTTCTCAACCTATATTTTTACCTAAAAATCAATCTAAGTCAAAACACTAGCATGATTAAGAATTAGTTTAGTATGGATTCATGATTTAAATTGGAGAAAGGTAATAAGAATTTGAGAAAAAGTTGTGATTAGTATTAAAATATGGATGACACATCTAATGTAATAAGATATGGAGTAGAAGTTGTGATTGGTTGATATGGGAATATTAGTGTTCTCTTTCAAGTGCAGTAACATGGTGTATCTTTGTGCCATTAATGCTGTGACAGTAAGCACCAGTGGTTAAACATGTTTTCAAAGATCACTTCTCACTTCTGACATCAACGTAACTCACATGGACCACATTTCATACTCATAACATACATCACGCCGATGTCATCATAGGAATTCTATTTTCGGATCATATTTGTAAAAAAACTCTTTCTTTTATTCTGTGTATTTATATGATTATCATGAATTCCATTATTATTAAATCGAATTGGATCATAATTAAAAATATATTATTTAAAGTTTAATCATTGATTAATTTTATTAGTTTTTTCTTAGATATAATGAATTTAATCGTGTCGATTGACCTTAGATGTTGAGATTTCTAGTTGGACGGATTCGACCAATAATATATATTCTTGGTGTCAAGTTCCTAACGTTATTTGTATGCTGAACATTTTAAGAACAACATTTTGTAGAAAAGTTTGATCTTTGTAGATAACGCTGCAGTTGGTTGGGTTCAATTAATTAGGTTGATGACATAATTAAGCAACTGAATATTAAATTTGACTGGTTCTTTCAGCCAAGCATGTAGTTATGTTTAATATCCGTTGTTCTGTGAGATCTAAACCTTCATTAATTTATGCATCTGCATTTAATTCTTGCACTGTTTTCACTCTTGTTTCCATCAAAACCTTCGAAATCAACCAATTTTTGGTGCTGTTATATTGCGATCTAACTATATATTACTATAATAATAATAAGTTTGTTTCTTCACTTTTATAATATTTATTTATGATAATTTTGTATCGATTGAGGGCGTAAAAATTGTGCATAAAAAACCGAGTTTTTTTAATAAGAAAATGATAAAAATCTAACGAAAATTAGTAGTGTAATTCAGGGTATCTTCATTCTTAATTGAATTTAGTTATATTCTTATTATATAACATTACTCACATGGGAATAGTGCTGCGATCATTTATTTGTGCTCGTGAACCAAAAATTGCATGGATCCAAAATATAATCGATAGAAGCATGTGCTTTTCGTAAAGGCAAAATAAAGACAACACAACCATTGGATAGTGTCTGAATCATGTATATATAAATAAAACATATTCAATAAGCTTTTAAAATATTATTTTATTGAATAAAGTAAAAGAACGCATAAATATTTTTTCTAAGATAACTCAATATTAATTGTGCTCAACTTGCAAAACACCCATTTGATTGTGATGCTTTGTATAATCAAAGTCAACACAAGTCAATTTGGACATTGATAAAATTTAAAGAGAAAAAAAAAAGCTATACTAGGAGAAAAAAAAGTGTCTTTTATTTTAAATATTTATTTTTTACTAAAAAATAATTAACGCATCTTTCAACTATAAAGGAACTTGTAGAACAAAAAAAAAAAAATCTTTTAAAAAGGATCTTATAAATAAAAATGGAGTATTATTCTGGAGCGTAACAGTTGGGACAAGTTTCATATGAATAGAGAAATCAATACTTTTTTGTTTTCGTAGTTGAAAAGTCACCTCAGACTTTTGATTACTTTGTCTGTTCTTTTTTAATAAAAATGGTACTAATTAATACAAATTATTCACAACTGTTATGTTTTTCACTATATTATAATTAGAAGAATTTATTTTTTTTTAAATATAAATTTAACCGAAGAAATTAAATAATTTTAAAATTGTATTACAGCGCATTAAATTGGTTTTTTTACTGTGCAAAATAACATTTTTCATAAACTTAAACCCCATATTTGATTGACATCAATATGTAGACTTTAATAAAAACCATTTGTTGCAAAAGAATAATAATTGAATATGTGAGAGATAATGTATAAATAAATAAATGTAAACCTCAATTTTATAAATCGATAATTATATGAAATTAAATTAAATTTAAAGTCTCTTAATATAGTATGAGAATCAACTATAATTTATTCTAACAAATATTTTATTAAACTATTTATTGATCATCTACGAATCATCTATAATATATAGTTTTACGTTTGAGTTAGTAGAATCGATTTGTTCGAGTTGGTAAAATCGATGTGAGTTAGTATGAGTTAGATGTTCGTTTTCATCTGTATTGATTTAGGGTTTAGGGTTGCTTAACCTAAGTCCAAATCTACAAAATGCATAGTTTGAAAACTCTTATTCCGAAGTTTTGTATGAAGTAATTGGTGGTGGACATGGTCGAAGCCATGATTGTCGGCATAAGTTGTCGACATAAAAACTCTTTGGTCTGATCGTTCAAAGTCTGACGAGTGATAACACTTTAGCCTCGTTTAGGGGGAAACAGTGAACATGCCTTACATACCCCACATGCCCACATACTATTACTATCTCAACATTCAACATTCAACACACTACTTTTTTTTCTTTTTCCACTTTCTTTTTCATCTTCACTTTTTATCTTCTTCTTCTATTAATATTTGTCAACTGTATTGTAATGATGTCATTATTAATCTGACAAGTTATACACCATGGTAAGAAGATCAAATACATCAACGTACCAGTAGGGTTCGTATGATACCTAGAAATTTAGTATCCGGTCAAATAAAAAATTAACAAGATTAATCAATGGTCAAGTATTAGATAATACACTCTTAATTATGATTCAAATTTTAATCCGATTCAATAACAAAAGGTCTATGTCATGTAAATAAGCACAGATTCTAAAAATCAGTTACGTCATTATCCAGTACTAATAGTATCGACTGTTGAACACTGAAATTTCACTTGAGTATTGGAGTGTCTTTTACCGTACCTGTTGGGTATGAAACCAAGATCAATTGGGTTGGACTGACTAGACACATGTTTAATGAGTGAGCTTAATCATTGTGTCCCTTTTATAATATCTATTTAAAGAGATCATTGTACTTGTAATTTGGTGTGCAACATGATATAATGAAAACTTAATAGTTGCCCGTATAGATGTAGGTTGCAACCGACGACCGAATCACCTTAAATCTTGTGTAGTTTATTTTTCTGCAGTTGATTCTCGTGTTCCGCATGCATTTTTTCCATCAATACCATTCAAAGTGAGAAAGTAAAGGGTAGAAAGACCGACTGCATTCTCTTGACTCCAACCCCATTCCAAAACATGAAATTTCTTAGAATATGTTGTCAATGTGACGTGTGAACGAACACACACCTATACAAATTTACATGCGTCAACCCATTCGATGATTCTGTAACATTTCTTTTTCAACAGTATTTTTTTCTATTGAATGTATAAATAAGAATGGTGGATGGAAGTGATTCATATTATTAATACAGAACCGTGGTCCACGCGTTCCCTAGAGTGAGTAGAGATGGATTGGTTCTCGTGGCTTTCCAAAACTGGGCTCGAGCCATCTCTGGTGTACGAGTATGGCCTCACCTTCGCTCACAACGAGCTTGAAGAAGATGACATGTCTTACTTCAACCACGAGTTTCTGCAGAGCATGGGAATCTCCATAGCAAAGCACAGACTCGAGATCCTCAAGGTGGCCAGAAAAGAGAAGGGAAAGAGCCCACGCGCGGTGGCAAAGCTGGTGGTGGCAATCAAGAGGACAAAGAGGAACTTGGCTAACTATGTGAGGATGCTGATGCACAGAGAAGAAGAACCATCTTCTGCACTTGTTGTGGTGCCCCCACTGAGGTCTAGGAGTGGGTTAGGGACAAGGTGGAAGATTGCTACCATGAAGAGGAGCAAGAAGTTGGTGGTGGCAAAGCAAGAGCCTCTGTTTCTGACAAATGGAAGTCCCACATCGGTTCCAGCTCTTCCTGTTCTTGGTGGTTTTTCTAGTCCTGTGGTGTACCATTTCCATAGTGATAAGATGGATGGTGATGGTGATGGTGATGATGGAGATGGGTACTGGTCTGCTGCTGTTGAAGAGATCAAGTGGGATACCATGTTTCAGGATCTAAAGCCTAACTAAAACTTTTTTCTCTTTTCTTCAGAGATTTCAGTGTTTTTGCTTATTTGTGACAACTTCAAAACCTTAATACTCTTTTGCTTGTACTGTTATATATGCTCATGTCCTTTAGATTTGGTAGGGGAAAAGATGCATCAGTTTGAGTCACCTTCAGCAGAGAAATACTGAGGTAGATGTTTAGATGTTTAGCTGGGTTGTTATATAGCAAGAGGTATATAATTTGTATTTTGAATCATAACAATTTGGATTCAGGTTGATGAAATTATCAGATGTCAGTGGATTTTTTCAATGAATTCTAATGATCAGACTGGTACCAAAACAAAGTATACGAAAATAATGCAAGTTCTTGTACATATTACATACTACATCCACTTTTAGATCATTTCATAATATATAATTTGGTGTAAATCTCATCTTATAAGTCGATTTTATGATATTGAATCAAATTTAAAATTCATTCTTTAAAATTGACTTGTTATCCAACTATAATAGCAGCATGGTATCACATACACAACTCACGATTTAACAATTGGAAAATTCATTATTGTTCACCCAAGAACAATTTAAGTTTCCTTGCTTTGCAGCTTCTGTATCGTACACGTTGGCCGCAAGAAAAACAGAGAAAATAAGGGCACCAATTAGATTGCCTAGCATCATGAAGCTACTAATAACACCAAAGTGTTTCAAACCAAAAATCTCAGAGACAGTTGGAGCCATTATAGAACATTGAACCCCGTAGCAGATACTAAGAAGAGCAGTTGCAGCAGCATAAAGACTTCCATCAAGAGCATAAGCATAAAATAAAATGCTACGCTCATGATTATTTGTGCACTTGTCATCCAAAATGTTCGAGGTAGTGCTATCAACCTGTCATGATAATAACATCATCAGCATATTCTCAAAGCCCTGACCCAATTAAAAGACAGTCACAAGTTCACAACCATCAAAAGACAATTCAAATTCTGCAAACATGATAACAAATTCACGATTCGGTTCATAAGGACGAAAATATTGACGGGTAAGTAATTACATTATTAAGAATTGGATTTTAAGTCTAACTCAACCTCATAAAATTGGCTTATAAGAAAAGTATTACACTCACTTATATCCTATGAAATGTCTTAATCTCAAGTCAATGTGGAATTTCCAACACACCTCCTCACATCAAGAGTGACACCTTTTTACGCCGAGAGTGACAGCTCGTACGTCTGATAAGACCAACAAACACTCGTTTGAATAAACTTGAAATAACTATTGAGAATGCCAGAGATGGTGCCTCTGCTGAGAGGATGGTGACAAACACAGCTGTTCCAAACCAAGCACTGTTGTTGGTGGAAACACATAGGGCAAGACATATCTTTAGGAGATCCCATATCGACTAGAGATTAGAGCCGATTTTAAGGAATTGAATTAGGCTTAAAGTCCACTTTTTAATATGGTATCAGAACCATTTCAAGTCTATCCTAGCGAGTGTTTGTGTTGGATCTTATCGAACCACCCATAATACTATGAAAGGGTCTAATCTCCAGTCGATGTGGGATCTCCAACAATATCTATCCGGTCATCTTATAACTTTGGATTCGGATCCAACTCAATACTAAAAACTATCTCACAAAGAGAAAAGTGACTCACTTGCATACATCATTTTGATCATATAATCATTGAGAATGATACTTGTCAATGTAACCAAACTGTCTAAATCCACACATATGTTCCAACTTCACTCTTTTAATGAATCCTAACAAAATTCATATACTCAAATGGAATATCAATGCCATGGTGTAATTGGAGAAGATCATTACAGTTTTAAGGAAGATGAGAATCTGTTATCACCTTCTAAAAAATTATAGCTAATGATTGAAGTTTAACTCTTTCTACTCATTAAGTTCAAAAACTACAATTTCACTGTGACTTAATTTAAAGAGAAAATTACAGCAGGTAAGTAAATATTAGTTTTTGGAGTACTAAAATACCCACCTCAACCTACAGTAATTTAATTAAACTTTTCTTAATAACTAGTTTCAATTGAATTAAATAATCTATTTCTTATATAGCTTTATGAAATATGTAAAGTTTTTGCACTTGATTAAGACATATTTAATTCTTGCATTGCATTACCACATCGTATTTCACAAAGCCTATTATGGAATATTTAATACCAGAAAAAAAACTTCTATAAATACTTTTTGAAAAAAAAATTGGAAGTTAAAAGCAATTTTTGTATAATTTAATTTGTAAAAGTTTCTCTTACAATTTTAAATTATTATATTGCATATTTCTGTAGAGTTAAATCTTTTGGAGAATATGTTTTTAGCCATTTAAAATATTCTGAGTTTAATAAAGGGTACAGTATTCAGGAGTTTAATAAATATTATAATGTCTATAGAAGGATACACAAAGATACTAACCAAATATTTAAACTATAAACTAACATTCTTTTCTCAATTTTTATAAATTCGTATAACGTGTTTAGATTTATTTTTCGTTATTTTATATCACAGTGAGTTGTATTGCATTTTTTAAAAATTTCATCTTTTTAAATAAGATATGGAGAAAATATGAGAATTCTTACAAAAAATTGCAGCAATTTCATTTTTATTTCATTTATATAGACACATTACTATTTCACATATTATTACGTATTAGTTTGAATATATTAAATTTATTTTTCACGTTGTTTATAAATAGTTATTTATGTAAACCAATAAGAATTTGAAATTTGTAGATAACGTGAATAATGGCATAACTGTAGCCGCGATCTCGTATGTAGTGTTTTTTCTTAATAAAATATTTTATTTTTATTTTTATATGTTTAAATAGATTACTTGCTTGAATTATCTTATATTTATTTTTTTAAAATAAAATCATATTTTTTCTGTAAAAATTAAAAATACTTTATTGAAAAAATTATAAAGCGCAAAAAATCTAAAATAATATATTAAAGTTAAAACACACAACAACAATCTTTATTGTAAAAAATCAATTCTGTTAATGGTTTAGGATTTATATTCTTGTATTCTAAAAATGAGTACTTTTAAATAGTTTTTATCTATTATTTTATTTATTATCTTATTTCTAAAGAGACATAGCAGGATATTAATATTTTTTATATAATTTTTTTTTTAATTTTTTATAATAAAAAACAATAATAATTTTTTTACGAACACCAAAATACATAAAATCTTGAAAATATAAGATACGAAATACAAATACGTGAAAATATAAGATACAAAATACAAATTTATATGTTATATAATTATTAATTATATATATTAATATCAGTATAATATACAAATTTTCTTTCCTTCTAAACCTCAAATTACAACTCAATGGTTTTTATTTTCATTGGTAAATGTTCCGGAAAAGAAAAATGAAATTGCAACAGTTGTTGCTATTGAAAGAAAATCTAGAGTATTGGCACAAATATACAAGTTGTATTTTCCGCTAAGAAACTAAGAAAATTGAAAGAGTATTATTATTTAATACTGAGAATTGAGTGGTCTTGGGCTTTGGACATGAGCGAGAGGCGAGTGGGCCTGGGCTGAAAGCCCACACGGCGGTGCAAGTGGTGGGACGACGGTCTAATCAGAGTCGTCAAGGCTCTCCTCACAATCTCCCCCTCCACTCCTCCGATCCTCACCACCGAATTCTTCATCGCCGATCTCAGAAGGTTCAGTTTTCTGCCGCTCGACGACGCCGTTTGCTGCCGCTGCTGCTGCCTCTCCGCCAACTGTTTGTGGTACGCGCATCGGAACGAACCAGGATGCGTCGTTGGAGAACACATGCACGTCCTCTTCTCGCCCTCACTCTTCCACGACGACGAGGCCACCGCCTCCTTGTTCGTCTGACTCTTCGTCGCCACCGTCATTGACCGGCGCGCTGGAGACTCCGCGCCCTGCTCCACTGCCAAGAATCTCACCGACGAAGGTGATGAAGATGACGGAAGGTGGGGCTGCACTTCGGCGTTCGCCGAGAAGCATGTTCCGGGAGAGAAATTCGTCGCCGACGTGGACGCAAACGCCGAGGAGTACGAGCGTGGTGACGTTTGAGTTCTTGAAGATGGAGAAGCAATTGACATTGTTGACGCAGTGTAGAGAGAGAGAGAAAGGTTTAGAGTGAGAAGGAGAATAAAGTTGTTTTTGTTTGAAAGTTTGTTAGAGACGGTTGGCTAGGTAGAAGTTGTTAACCAGTAAGCGGTTACGCCAACTGAAGCAAGTCCACTGAGGTTTATATAGGGAGAGAAGAAACGGGGTAAAACGGTAATTGTAGTTTCACTTTTCCGTGTTTTTACCATGTAATTTTTTATTATGTGGTATATAATAGCATACTATAATAAATAAATAATTTATGTTTCATTGGTTTTTGAATTCGAAAAAACAAAAATAAATGAAGCTGACAGAAAACGAAGCAGTATAATTTTTCACAAACGTTGGGCGGCCGTTTGTTTTTCGTTAGGATTTCAGAATGTTGTGGGCTACAAATTAAAAATAAAATAATCAAGAGTATCGTAAAGAATAAAAAATAAATCTTCATTTTGAAATATTTCGAAAATCAATTAAAATATAATATTTTATGATTTTATTAAAAAATCATTAACATGTTAATGATTAAATAAACAATAGAATTAAATAACACTAAGAGTATCAAAGTTTAATAAATAGAAACAAAATACCAAAAATATATTTAGTAATTAAAATACGTGGAAAGTAAAAGTTCAATCAAGTTGAAGTTCAACAACAACTAATATAAATAGGTGATCTGTGTAGTATAATTTTATCTAATAATTGAGTAATTTGATTATGACTTCATCATTGGAGATACACTCCGAGAGTGGGCAACTTCTTCCTGCACCTTACAAATTTCTTCTTGCACCAGCTCACTTTCAGAAAAAACTATTTTGCCCCCTTTACAAAAGGGACTTCTGGATTGTTGTTTTCAAAATATTTTCAGAACGTCTTTTCTATAACATGTTTATGGATTCTGGATTTATAAATTCAGAAATAAAGAAAATGTTCCAGAAAAGATGTTCTTAAATGATTTTTTGTCTTCTAGATTTTCTATTCTATAAATATCTTTTGCTTATGGAACCACATTCCGAAAACACCTAAAACTGTAAAAGATAATTCTGGTATTTTTGAAGAATGTAGGGGTGCAGAAAGAAAAGTATAGAGGTGCAGGAAGAAAAGTATAGAAGTGCAGGAAGAAACACCCCAAGAGTTATCCTGGACCTAGAAGTCAAGCCCAAACCCATATAAACTACCCATATAAACTGATCCAGTAACCAAAAGCTCAAGTCAATATCGAGAGATAAAGTTAATTGTTTCAAGGCACTCTAAGAACAATATATTAACATAGATAAAAATTATTAACTCAGTAATGTTATTATAAACATAATTTATAATTAATATAGTACATATAATCCTAAAATATAAAAATTAAACATATCTAATCGACATGTTTGTGAGTACTAAATGGAAGCAGAAAACCAATAACTAGAGTCTAGAAAGGATCAAAATCGAACTTGTTCTGCAGAATTCTTTTTTCTAGATTTTAGTTTCAAAATTTAATTATGTAAAGAGTAGAGTTTAGATTTTTATCCAATAACAAAAATTTATGTCCGAAAGGAGAACAGGCATATTATTATCTACTTGATATATCTCCACCTAGTAAGGGAACAACAATGTTGCCAAGTTACTGACCAGTTTGCATAGTTTCTTCTCAAACTTGCCAAGTTCGAGATACCTGGAAGATTTCGTTAAAACTCTTCAAACAGATCATGGTGGAGAACACTTGTTTGATATCGTTGTTGGAATTTTTCAAGGGAAAGAAATTGGGAAGATTCATCAAGGGTGAGCTATGAACTGCCCATATTATAATATGAGATCACCTTCAATATAATATAATAATGTATGAGTTATCCATATAATATAGCATGCCATCAACTTCAATCCAAAACCAGACATTGAACTTTAAGGTTTTGGCTTCAAAGTGGTGTCATGGTATATGTCTATCGATTGATCCTCGAGTTCTACGAATGAACCCATTGACATGGCATTACAAGAACATTTAGCATGTCATTTGGTTTTCCAGTACAAAAAGAAAAGGAGAAAACATCTCTTACCCTTTTCAAGTGAGGAATAGAGAAGCAAAACATTATTTATACACAATGTAAATCCTCTCCATGCACGCGAACCCTCTATTGTGGCCTTGCCTTCTGTATGAGTTCCCCTTGGACAAAAGCAACACCACTTTTCTGCACATGGCTGATATTTCTTATATATTTTCTCTTTTATAAGGGTAAATAAATATTAATACATAAAAGTTATTGTACTTTTATAGAGTATCACAAGTCTTTATGAGAATCAGTGTTCTAATCTAACACAGTAACAATCTTCATCATGCTGCTTTTGTGCGGAAATGACAATTCCTTACTGGTGAGATTAACACAGAAACATGAACTTGGCAATTTCATAAACTGTTGATTGAAACTTCAAAAAGAAAATAATTTTTACCTAAACTCTGAATCCAGGAGACTCAAAAAGTTGCAAAAAACTGTCAAGGAATGTGAAAAACTGAATCAACCTCAAGAGCTTTTCAAACTGGCTCCAAAACAGCTAGTGGCTGAAAAGCATTGGCATTACAAGAATCCCAAGAAGAAAGAGAACAAAGGTACTGTGCACTTTTCATTTCCACATGAAATATATTACAAGAATCATATGAATAGAGTTTACAAATTTATCTTTCACGAGAACAAGCTAGTTTCAATCAACAGGGACTTCAACATCCATTTTTAGGTCAGATTGACCAAGAACCTGTGACAAATTAAAATAAAATATTAAATCAAACATAGCAGTCATCCAGTGTACAGAAGAAATACATAACAAAATGTACAAACCTTAATGAAGTCATCCAACGTCAAGTAGGAGTCTTTTGTGTATCCCGCTTCTTTTAGAACTTGACTGAGAACTTCCTGCAAATCAAACACAGAACAGAATTAGCCAAACTCAGTTAAATCTAATATAATACAAGCACAACTGAAAAGGTGGATAGCTTTCGTTGAATGGATATGCAATTAACTTATAGCATATAGGTAATATACAAAAGGCAGAAACAAATTGTATCTACCAAAAACTAGAGAAATCTATTGGTTACCATTTTAGCCATTAGCTTCCCCTTTAGAGAACTTGCAATAGAGATGTGATCAATATGTAACTCAACAACCCAAATTATATAGTGACGAACTTCTATTTGTAATTGTAACCAATAATGAATATACTGATCCTAGGAAACTATATGATACTAAACTCAGACTTCAGCATACCAAATTTGAAACAGGGATGTCAAACCAGTAACAAGTGATGCTGCCCCTTAATGAAGACCTACTTTTTTTATTTAGCAACTACTTCATGATTAAACAATACAGGGAAGTGAACAGATTGTTGGTGATATGATACCTCTCTTTGGTCATCGGACATGAATGAACCTGACAAATCTTTTAGCACTTCCAATATGTCTTTGAAAGACACCTTTCCATTACGATCTGAATCAAAGACTTTGAAAATAACTGCAAAAAGCTAGAAACTATAAGTACAATGACGGTAGCAAAAGATATTATTGTAATTTATTAAGAAAAAAATTAACAATTTCCCTGCCCACAAAGAATTCCCTCTTTCAATGATGAAAACCATTGAATAATTCATGACATTTGAACTCCGTATTTGCATTAGCAATTTCTCACCATTTTACTACATTGTCGCAGCTATCAGCTCTTCCAAATATATTAACAAAGACTATATACATAGGAGCTGAAGTTTTCTAACTCAGTGTTGGATCCTACTAAAAAGACTACTTATATCACATATAAGTTCTAACTAATATGACTACATGTGAAAAATAGACAATTTTATACGTTATCATTTAGAAATGAATTATTTTGCTTGCTTATCTCTACTTGTGTCTCATCCTATCTTCAAATTATGTGAGATGAAGGAAGGTGAGTCTTGAAGCAACAGTGAGGTTGTTGCCCTTGATCTAGAGGTCGGGTTTCAAATCCAGAAAACAGTCTCTCTACTTGAGGGGATAAGGCTATGATATCTACCCATCAATCCCCACCAAGCAGGAGCATTGTACACAGGACCGCCCTTTTATTTGTGAGATGCAGAGACATCTACTTCATCCAAATGCAGAACCTGAATCTCCTAAAGAATAATTCTGAATCAATAGAATGAGAACAACTTGACAAGTACGATCTACGTCTAAAAAAATAGAGAAAATTCAGTTAAGTGTTATGTTTTCATCCACTGACCACCCTAAAAGTCACTTCTCTTCTTTGTAGGATCCTATAGATACTATTGTTAGATTTCCTTAGCCAAGCCTCGGGAATCCTCATAAAGATGGGTTTACAACAGTCCCTAATATAGGATTCTTGTAGGGAAATTGATTAAAATTAATGACCACAGTTAGTTATTGGTTGGTCAGCATTAATAACTGAAAGACTGGGAGTTATATTTATATCATAGTACATGATTCGTTGGTTGGTGATACTAATTAATAGGCAAGAGGTTATATGCTTAGTTCATTATCCAAAATGAATTTAACCAACATTGCATTCAATTGGAGCAGATAAAGTTAGATAAGTCTGCCCAAAATTTCCATAACCCGTGTATGGCAGCAAGTTTTCCCTCTCAACCATTTTCAGGTGCTTATAAGTGCGCAGTCCAAACCTTTTCTAACTGAAATATGAAATTTAGAAACCTGCAATGTGTGGCAGGCAAGAGAGAATCTCATTATCCCATACAGAACTTAGAATGTGAACATAACTATGGAACTGTGAGTTTCACTCTGAGACTTTAGGATTGGGATAAGCAACAGAAAATGGCATCTTCACCATTGAACATCCCAAAAATTGAATTAGGTCTTCCCTTGAGACCAAGGTCAGAACTTAGGAACCTCGGTGAACAGTGAGAATGCAAAACCAATCCCTAACTTAAAATACATCTTCTAACTCCCAAAGTCAAACTATAATTCATAAAAACAACATCGGAGAGCATTGAATAACTCTGATGTACGATGTAACTAAAACGTACGCTCTATTTTTTGTTGTGCATTAGCTTTGGCACTGAATGCAGATAAGAAGGCCACAAAGTCTTTAAAATTCAAACCGTCCACCATCTTGAGCAGCCTCTGCAAACAAGCACAAAGATCATCAACAACGATAAACTAGATCACACACCACCCTGTAGCATGTAGTGATGGGAAAACAAAGTACATAAACTCCAAAACAATTGAGAACAAACGTTAGGGTCGAAATGGCCGCAAAGCGAAAAAAGTGAGCACCTGGGAAAGTGGATTCATGGCAAATTCAGGGACGGACAAGAACTCATCAGCCGAAATAAATCCCTTGGCATTGCGGTCAAGTTGACAAAATCTTTGATATAATGACACAATTTCCTGCTGGGAAACTGAGCTTGAAACCCAATTTCAGATCTTAATTAATGTTAAAAAAATGGACAGTAATAAAGGAACAACAGGGGAGAGAGAGAGATGAACTACATAAATTATTGCAGTGTTCTTGAACTTCCTCGATGTCGTATTGAGTTAACATAGATGATGCAGTCCCCATCACTGGTTTTGGGATTCAAACCAAAATCTGCAGAAGCATCGATTATTACTAACTTAACCACTCCACTGGACTGGAGAATAGTGAACACCACATGATATTTTCAGTGCATACAGTAGAACAGTAAAAGGAGAAAAAACAGAATATTCACAAAAGGGGAAAAGAAAGAAAACCTGAAGAGCAGAGATGAAATGGTTGGGGTGGATTGAACAGACACGTACACGCTTCAGACCACCTGCGAATATATACTCGTGTCTTGCTTTGTCATCATCGACTCTACCGAAGGCACCAATGCCCTGTTGCGTTGCGATGCTACCCGCAAACTGGTGACCGTCGACCTTTTCACATGTATCTCTAATTAAATTTCTTTCTAACTCGATTTAATAAAAATATAAACAAATTATTAAATATAAAATCAATTATGTTGAAAAATAGTATCATTAACATTAATCAATGATAACATAAATAAATATATATACATTTTACAGCATAGTCTTGTATAAGTTTTTGGTACAAGATTTAACACAAAATTTATGTAATCTCACAAAATTGAACACAAATTATTTATGGTTTTTTGTATTTTCGATTTTTTTAATTCCTTATTTTTCATACTTTATTTTTCTCGCCTAAAAACAAACAAAGCATAAGGAAATTGTTACCTAACATGTTATTCTGTAATAAATTTAAATTTAACTTTCGGAAAGCATGAGTAAAACTTGGCATAGATTAAATTTTATCCTCTTTTTCAAAATATTCTTCAATGCTCGATCTTTAACTTTCGTCGGTCCCTAACACATGATATCAGCGAGAAAACCAATAAACCAAATCCATGGACTATTCTACATTTGTCGGCAGTTATTCAGGAATGTCATAAAATTAAAAGAAGAGTGATGCACGTAACAAGGGTTAGCTTGGTGAACCTTGAGGACTTACTCTGATTGTCAAATTTGATATAAATTTCACAATCAAACTTCATTTTCAACCTTCGGAATTGGCAATTATCAAGAAAGTGAATGTTGCATTAAAAACGATAGCTCTACCCTACTACACTCCCACATGGGTAATAGGTACTAACTAACGTGATTCACTTCTTAACATCGTAATCTCAAATTTCATTCAAGATGATTAATGTACAGAGTACAGAAAAGGCATAGCATAGATACGCTTGGAAAGTAATAAACAATCCAAGATATTGATGGCGTTTATGACACTTTTTAGAGGAAGCCATCTTGGCAGTTGTTAATACAAAAATTGGTTGAGCATCTAATAATCTGACAATGTTTTCAATTAAGGCAAACTCGAACTCGTGCAAGCCACACATTATTGAAGGCAAAACGTATCACACTTCAGCAGGAATCAAGGTCACGGCATGGAGGAGGCTTGGGCTCGCCTAACAAAGTAGTATTCCCTCCTTCAGGTCCACACTTAATCCGTTGGGGATTTTGCGTGCCGTGCTGAAGAAAAAGAAACCAGATTCATAATTTAACAAGGTTTAAAGTTTCTAAAACATGGGCAGTGTTAAAATAGATTATGGTCAATGTCCTTACCGGAGGCTTCTCACCCTTTCTCAGCTTTTCTACTATCTCAACTACTTTCTCTGGGGTTACATCTTCCTGTAATAGGCATCAATATGACATGTTAAAAAGAGTGTTTCAGAAGCAAATCGCACAACAACATCCCCCCTCCCCTAGGAAAAAAATAGAGAAAAAAGAGGAAAGACGGACATAGTAATTATATGTGTATCCCTCTGATCCATTTGAATAATCGGCCACTGTAATCATAGGAGCATTCACACAGCATCCCTGCACAAGACCAATAAAGTCAATCGTTCACCATTGGTTGATCAATAAAATTACCCAAGAACATCAAGTGGTCACTCTAGACTACATATAGGAATGTATCCGGATTCAGTAAATACAGAAGACAGGTATGCACCTCTTTCGCATCCTCTTGGATTTTATTTTTCTCTGAAACAACAAAAGCTGTACACCACATTAGGTGATCCTCTTTTTCTATCAGTTAGATATTATGTCCTATTAAGTTTGTTTTAATAGTTCCTATGCTAACAATGAAAGGAACTTCTATAATAACCTAATATTACTGGAAAAAGGTCAAACACTACTTCATAAATTCATGATTGATATCACACACATATCCAAAATTATGACAACACTGTTAGCCAAACAGTTCAGTTTTGTACTTAATGCAATTTTTCCCTCTAAAAACAATTGTAGTGCCAGCGCATATCAAGCAATAATATAACTCTAAAAACAACAAACTAGACACAACTAAAATAAGACTCACCATGCATTCCATTTCTCCAACAGAAAACAAACCATCTGCTGTTACTTCTGCAATTCAGAGGTAAAAGGAAACTAATTATCAGAAAATGCATATGGTTCCAGTTTGTCATGAATACGATACAATTCAATGACAACCTACAGATAATGGGAGAAATTAAGACAGGTGAACTAACCATTGCGCTTCACTCCCAAGTGTTTCAATAAGGCTTCTTCAATTCCTCGTGAACCGCGTATCATACAAGGTGTTGTTCCACAAACCAACAGATGGTACGTCCCAACCTGAAAGCAAGTTAGTCCAGCTAAGCTTTGGCCTAACGTGGATTAGGAATACTAAAAATCGTTAGAGTGTAGTATTATTTCACCTTAGCTCGATTGAACATGGAGTAAAATGTGGCAACCTCATAGACCCGTACAGGAGGAACCTCTACAATATTTGCTACCTAAATAATCCAAAACTTGTTAATAATAAAGAATAACATAACTTTTTGCATTAGAAAGAAAATTAAACTACAGATTCCAAACATTATGTAAATTTGGGATTCTCACTGAATCATCATCAGTGACAAGAAGCTACAAGTAAAACTCGACCAAATAATCATGAGTATTTACATAGAAGAACAAATAATCTGTACATCAAACCTTGTTGAATGCATAGATTTTAGGCATAGCATATTAGCATGTATGTCAACCAACAGAATGATATTTGAGCAAAAGAATGTACAGTACATACAAACTATATAAAGTCTTCACTCTGACAATCTTAACAATAATTTCAAAAGGATCATCATTGCTGCAAATTTATTGTGTACGCTGTTGCAAGAATTTCAAGACTTCATGGGAATTATTAAGGGTCTTATTCAACTTAGTACTTAATAACAGACACTATCTACTGAGCACAGTAACCTTTTCCAACCAACAGGGGGTACAGAACCGGCTTAGAGAATCAGACATAGTTCTTTGATATGTTTCTACATTTTCTAAGAAGAATACATCAAGAAGGAGGCCAACATACCGCATTCATTGCAGAAACAGTGAGCCAGCCTCCATGCTGCTGCTGGGCAAGATCCAAAAGCGGAATCACTGCAGATTGCTTATAGTTGGATGGATAGTGAGATAAAATCTCCTTAACCTGTAATTAGCACGTACTAAAACCATCAAATATTTATATTATGGGTCAGGTACCAAAAAGGATCAAACATGTAATTTTAATAGTTAACTAGAGATCCACAAATATTAGAAATATTATGATAACGAACCAATCAATAAGGCATTGAATCATATCACTCTACACTTACTCAGACTAAGAAAATGTACTCTGCCTTAACTCTGCGATAAGGAATTGAATCACATCACTCTACACCAAGGTTATAGAATTGAGATTTAAATCATGAAGTGTTGAGCTAATTTTCGAATCGCGAATTGTAATTTTGTATTGAATCATGATATTAAGGTAGAATGAAAAATTACTTCAAATATATCATAGAAATTATATCTAATGTTCAACATATTTATGTAAACAATTTAAACTAGAAATAGATAAAAGCAACTTAAGAAGAACTCTTACAAAAAAACTATTAGTTATATATATACAAGTTTCTGAAGTCTTTATTTTAGATGACAGAAACAAAATCATCAAATAGCAAAATAGAGTACATGCCTTGAATGAGCGAATGAAAAAAATAAGTGAAATAATAAAATAGTATAAGTTCACAAGTGTTCTTTCAAATTCCTTTTCATTTAAAAACTTAACCTCACAAGAATTTTTTATTTTTTTCATAATTGATGAGAAAGTAAAAATATATGAATCATAGAATTGTGTAAATCACGTTGGCGATACGAAACTACGTAGATTTATCGAAGCTTCATAAGATAGTCATTCAAAATTCATCTTGGGATACAATGAAGTAGATAAACAAAATGTATAGAAGTGTAAGATTTGAATCGTGAATAGTAAGATTCTGATAACCATCGTCTGCACTCTATAGTGATCAAGCGTCAAATTAAACACAACAACCAAGAAAGTTTGAAAACAGGAAACACATATAGCAGAATTACCCCAACCCACGACAAAACCGATAATAAGCTATATGATTGAACTAATAATCTTCAGCAGTGCCCGTCACAACATTTTCTGTATTTTGATGGCGAACTACTAAACGATAAATTATCAAAAATCAGAATATGGAAATTTAAAGTGCAATGAAGCATACCTTTGCTTTGTTGGGATCGGTGA